>NC_054085.1:22761432-23376432 GCF_017562075.2 Anopheles merus
CAGTTTGGAAAAGTGCTTCCGAGTGGACAGACGAAAACAAAAAATGGGAAAAACTGAAACCCTGTTTTTTGTATGTTCCTAGTGTGTGTGTGTTTGGGGCTAGTGATGTGCTCTTTGGAGCGCCCATCCGACTCTTGTTAGTCCTATTCTGACTCCAGCAAAATTGGAACTATAAGTTCCGCGCGGAGTTGGAGTCGTCCGTAGTCGTCCAAAGTCGGAGCAGGAGTCTGAGTTGTTCTGAGTCGGAGTCGTTCAAAGTATTAAAAGTCGTAGTCGTAGAATGGGATCAGAGTCGGATAATGTTGAGCCGGTATTTAATTTCGTTTTTCGTCTTTTGCTTTGCGAGAACACTCCGTGTAGGCCTTTAGTTCTAAGAATAGCGACGACAGCGATGCTTTACGAAAAGGCGTACTTGCATTGGCCGTCTCCGGCCTCGAAACTGACCGATTCCGATTGGTGCCTGTCGACTCCAATTCCGGATGACTTCGACTCCAGACGATTCAGATGACTCCGACTCCGGACGACCTGAACTACAGATGACTCTGGCTCCAACTCTGGACAACTCTGGACAACTCCGGACGACTCCGGCCGATTACGGGCGATTCTAGATAATTCTGATCGGATGTTCTGGAGATAGTTCCAACATTTTCCGAATTCCGGATCTGCTTCGACTCCAGATTTTTGCCTATGGATTTACCCATCACTAGTGGAGACAATATGCGGTCACCCATTTATATCGAAACTTAATCCCCTCTGTCGCTTCATCGCTTCCTTCACCCCTAGCCACCCAGCATCGCCTGTAGCATATTTATATCCGACGAGAGATTCGAACCGTGGCGCGCTCCCACGCTTAATTGCCCTCGGACCGAACATTATTGCTCAAGGGGTGGAGAAAGGCGGTTGGTATTGCTGGGTGGTGCGTGATACCGCCACCGTTTGTTGCATTTTTATGATTATTTTCATGCTGCCGGCCCAGACCCAGTAAAACCACCAATGGCTGACCACGGGGAGTTATGATTCGGCTTTTCTTCCGCCCTTCCACCCTATTGCTGTGCCAGGAAAGGTGATATTTTCTATTCTACCGAACGAGCGAAATCCGAGTGGAAGCTAATGAGCTCACTGGCCGGATTGACCTATTTTGCTGCCCGCTCTGTGCTGCCCGCTCTGTGCTGCCGCATATGTGTTTGCGGTCTTATTTGATAGGGAAAAAAACGCAAATGGAAAACCAATCCGGTTTGCTATTGGCAAAAATGCATTGCAGTTTTTTTGAAGCGCTTGTTGCAAATATCCTTTTTTCCCTTTTTCAAACAGCTTTTCCAACCGCATCACTGTATGGATACAGTTTTATAATTGCCTTTTGAATTGCGCAAAGCGTGAGAGGGATGGATTGGTGTTAGAAGTGTGTTTTTTATTGAAACCACCAACCCAGGGAACCATCGGAGCCGGTCGATTTAACATTTTTCCACACGATTTGCCACTGATCAATTACTAACGATATGCAAACGTTGGAAAGGGTTGGATCACGAGAGCAGTCGGGCAGTCGGGGCGTTAGGATCCTTTTCTTTTCCACGCCGCACCGGGACCGGGTGAAAATTGATACACACGCCGCATCGTGTGTGCGTGGGTGAAGTAAGCACTTGGAGCGTGTTTTATCACCATCACAGTTCGTTATGAAAACTTCATTCTGAGGGCGTTGTGCACTGCTTGCCATCGCCTAGTGGTGCAACGATCTCTCGAGTGCGATTAAGTGTAGTTGGCGGGGGTGTCCTACGTTGGTCTTGCATGGAACGTCCTATTTTTTCCCCTCTCCGAGTTAGGCTAGAAGAGACGAGTTCCGTCTAGAGTAGAACTGAACTATCAACACCGTGGTGCAGTCTGCAGGGAGCATGGAGATATTCTAAAAGCGTTCATCCAAGATCTTGACTGAGGCTGAACGACGGGGGAATATCCTGTTATTCTTTATGCTTGTTTTTAAAAAATAGTAAAGAAAGCATCAAAGAAGCACCGAGCCGTGCTGACAAGCAGCAGCATCACAGGACCCAGCAGGGATAAATGGGCGCTGCAGTGTCTTGTGCCTCCTTTCTTAGCGGGAGATACAAACGAGTGGCTCGGCAAAACGTGCCGCTGCATTTGCTGGAGCGGGTTATGTATGCGTTCGTTTGTTTTTTTTTAATTCTTTAGAACGTGGCTTCCCTGGTGGTACTTGTCTGCGCCTAGATACACTTTGCTACCGGCATGTAGTTTAAAGTACGGAAGGTAGCCGAGAAGCTTTTGTAATTATTTTTTTCTCGCTATACTTCGCTTTCCTTACCGAGGAGATCGCAGGACAATAGGAGGCTCGTCAGATTGTGTTTTTTTGCTGTGTCTGTACGACTTTTGTGCTCTCCTGGATGAGAGAGCTGTACGACTCTTCGTTTAGTATTCAGCAAAACAATCGACTCAAAAAAAACTAAAGAAATATCCGCCAGAGGAAGCAGAGTGGAATGCTGTTGGAAGACCTACGATAAAGGTAACCAAGGCACTGTTGGAGTTATTTTTTATGGGTACTGCCGGTCGTCTACCTTCTCCTACCAAAAAGGCTTACTTCAAGAAAATAAATTCTACGTTGAAAGAAAGCTTGGTAATTAAGAAGCAAACAATACCGGCTATGTTATTGTGAATATGCATTCGTTGTCCTGTGTTGTCTTGCTCCAAGATGTCTCGTCTTTCCCACTTCTAAAAGCTTGTTAATTATCAACGCGCCAACTATCGGGCAAGTTATTGCCCTCTGCACAAAAAGTTCACTACAACACCGTTCCAAACATCTTCGGGCGGGGCGCAAAAAGTTTTGCATCTCCTACGCAAGCTTTGGTGCTTGGACTGTGACACTCTTTTCGATGGTTGATTTCACTCACCACAATCTACCACTGGCGGGGAGAGGAGTAAAGTGTGAAACATTTACATTTGGTGCGCATAATTAGTAGTTGAAAATGCTAAACAAATGGTGTTTTAACAGCAGCCCGGGTCGTGTGTTTATTCAAATGAGAAGCGCTATGCGACGGAATAGGGCAAATTGTGTTCACTGCCGCGCCCCGTAACGGTGGAAGGTGTCACAACGGGCTGATGAGTTGATGAAGGTTTTGGCGAAAACAAGGATAGAAGTGATGGGATAAAGAGCGTGTTGAATATTCGCCAACGGTTTAATGGCTGGAATCGAGCATCATCAATGTGGATTAAATTAAACCTGCTACAATGTATGTACGACGCGTCGTTTCCATTTCACGACGAATGTAACGATTCCCACGGTGGGAGAGGTTTGCGGAGCCGCCAGCCTGTGCATGGCATTGACAGTTTGCGATCCGTTTTGTGGCAATCGTAAACGGAGCTCTTGGGTGCACTCATCTGGACTGTCTATCATCCTTGCACTCAGTTCAGTAGAGCAGTTTGTTTCCCTTGCTTTTCCTGTGAGCGATGATGGGATGATGAGATCGTCTCATTCAGTTTGCTATAAAGTGGAACATGTGGTAATGATCTTTAAGCTGCGGCAAGCCACACGAGGTCAAAGGATTTGAGCTGATGACATGGAAAACGATTATGAATGTTTGTAATGGTGGCTTTGTTATGCTAGTGTCTTGAAAAGAAGTGGATCTAAATATAGGAAAAACACTTTTTTTTACATTCCTTTTTTGGTATTTCGTTTTTTTGTGTGTATATTAGAATGCAATGTGCAATCATATTCTTTTCTGGAAGAAGCTACGATAGCATGTACCTTGGTGATACTTATAGAGTGGGAAATTGTTGAAAGTAATTTATATTTTTGCTTGAATTAGCCACTTCTGGAATACTGATTGGATTGTTCCTGAAATTCAGAATTTCAGAAGCTCAGAATTATTTCCAGCGTCTGAGGTTTCCAGAATTAATGTCCTGGATAGGTTTAGGATCCACCAGAGGACTGGGATGGATTCCAGATTAGTCCCAAGATTAGAATTGATTCGAGATCAGTGCTATGATCGAAATTAGTTTGGAATCAATTCTCAGCGCAGGAGCTGTCTGGATCAGTTTTAGGGCTAGTTCATAGTCGGTTCTAGATTCAAAATCAGTTCCAAGACCGGTATTAGACTCAGGAATTTACTCAATCAATCCTAAAATTGGATTCCAGAAGAGAGATAGGTGCTGTATCAGGTTTAGTATTGGAAGAGACTTGAGATGAGTGCCTCAACTAGAATATGTTGATAGGATTTCCTTCTAGTTGTATTGATTTTCAGATCGTATTTTTTTCTTTTAGATATTAAGTTTTATGATCTTTGAGTTTATCTTAAATTTTGGATTGTCCAACACTAATAGGTGTGTGCTTATGCAACTCTCATTAATAATTAGCGTGATGCCTGCATAAATTTCGTTCTTTTAACACCTGCCTTGATACCGAGAATGTATAAACAACTACAATCTGCTCAGAAAGCAGTGAATTCCGTGGTTCGAGAATTAGCTTTCATCGTTCAAGTGGTACCATCATTTAATTTCCACTAGCAGCTGCTTGGTTTTATCGGGCGGAAGGTACACCGTTTACCTTTCCATCCATTCCATTTTTTGTTGGTATTAATTTAACCGGCATCAGCGTTCAAAATGATCGATCATTTCATCCCAACTTCTTGGGCGTTTTCCGATGGAATTACCTCCCATCACCTCGGTCTCTGTATTTTTCGGTAGCAACGATTGCACCCTTCCGCAATCGTTCAGCGTGGAAGCTGTTTTTTTGTTTTCGCCATCCGGTTTGAAGGCTAATGGTTGCGTGTGGCTGCGTAATGTTGGGGACAGAGTAGCGCGCTTTAATGTGCACGCTTGCTCGCGGTGATGAGCGCACAGTGGTGGAGGTACGTGGACTTTCTCGCGGTCGCATCGCGTCCCAAACCTGTTTCGCGTGCTGTGCCTGCTGCTGAGCTGCCATCAGCAACACTTTGCACCTGCTGCCCGTAGCGACATCAAATAATAGTGATGTGGTCGTCGGGGTCACGATTAATGTTTGTGGCTTCAGTTTACTGCGCCTGTCGCTGAATGTGTTATTTTTTATGGCACTTAATTTAAATTGATATAAAGCGGGCGGCATATTTCATCAAACCCCGGTGCCCGAAATCATCATTTCAAAATGAACTCGTTTCGATTCATCGCCTCTATCGCCAGTCAAACGTTTCGGCAGAATATTTTATCGAAAAATTATACGCCAATCAAAACAGGCGTGTCGCGCCTAAAAATCAGCATTCGCATTTATAACATAATCTTGTCAGCGACGTTCCTACCGTCTGCAGCCGTTGCGGTAAAGGAAATCAAATGCAATCCAGCCTCTCCGGAGGTGTTTCTTTTTAGGCAAGCAGTCAAGTTCAGAACCTGTTCCAAATTTCGGGCGAACTTTTTGACTCATTTAGCTGAGTGGTGTGTTGCCCTGCCACAAGCTTAAGGTGGGCCGATGATAGACAAATGGTTCCGTAGGTGTATTAAATTCGATATTTTTCAACTGCAACCAATTTACGGCTCGCGCGTCCGAGATCTCCATCTTGGACAGCCGCAGCCGGGTGGTGGGACACTTTTCTTACCCCACTCGTGCAGAGTGGCAAGTGGCAAAAGGCCACGACTGTTTGGCGCTATGCAATGGTCAATCATGCAGCGCGTGGGAGCCTTTACACCGGAACGTAAACTTTACTCCAGCGCAGTGGCACTTGTCCTTCAGCTCCTAGGAGAAACAGTTCCATCAGGCTGAGGTGTAAGCAGGCTCACATTTCAAGCTGCCACCATCGTCGCCGTGCGGGAGGAGGTAAGCTTGCAGAGTCCACACGCCGTTTACGACATCGCGACACTGCACCAGGCAGCAATGCATGGCTTTTCGAGTCCGCGGCAGATACTTAATTAACAAATCAAACACAACCCACGTGCTTGGCCAGTGCAGGAGTTTGGGATTGTGCACTGAGAGAAGCTTATGATCAGCGCGACACAGCGACAGGTTGGCTTTTTGACTGCGTAACAAATGCTAGGATACAGAAATTGCGACATCCTCTTCCCATTGAAAGACAACACAACGATTCTTCACGTGACAGCGTGGTCCTATCCTTGGGATATCCGGTAACGAAATTTGGGGAGAAACCAGACACTGTTACCTTTATTTGATTGTTGTCTTTTGTCCCTCTCTGCTCTGAAGGACACTGCGGGGGTGGAAACAATTTCGCTCAAACGGGTCACGGTCGTCCTTCGGCGTTTATTGTTTGCAATCGATGCTCTAGTACACCCACCGGCCTGTGCGAGTTTTCTCTTTCCTTTCCATCCCCAGCTTGATGATGCTAATGATGATGATATTGTTAATGATGCTTGGCAGCACGCCGGTGGGGAAAGAGACTGGCCGAGGGACACACAGTGCGGAGGTTCATTATTGTGTGCACCGAACGATCGTGCCGAACCGTAATTTAATAAATTAACCATAGATCCGCTAGACTTCGGTCCAGCAGGAGGACGCAATGCCATCGTTGTCTTTTTTTTGTTTGCTTCTGTTTGGAGGGATTATTGTATCAACCTTACCCAAAGCCTGTCTGCTTCATTATGTGCGCTGTTTGTGTATGAAATGCAAGAAAACAAAAGGCCGGGGAGTGTAAATTAAATTAAATGTGACTGGTTTGCGCCAGTGAAGAAGGATGGTTTTATTTTGGTCGTTTGGGTGCGCATCTTCTTTATGGTTGACCGCTTTGCCGCGCTCGTTCGATTGATTTTGTCGTTTCGTCACGTGCAAAATGGTTTCGAGCATTTTTAGCGGGGGATGGAAGATGCTCGCAGATCGGGTTGTGCATTGTTAATGAATTTTACACCCAGTGGAGATCGCCTTGAGCTTTATGATGTTGATTTCACGGAAGCTTCTCTCGGGCTGATGGTGTAGGATTGTGAAGCACAGGTGTTGATGTGTGCAATGACCAGTTTGATGGGAAATAAAATTGGAAGTTGGAAACTCCGATGCAACTTTATTTTTAATAATCTAATTTATGTGACCAGGAAGCCAAAGGTCAAAGGGTCATCCATCAATTACGTAACACAAAAATGACAATTTATTACATCTTTCGCTATATGTTACTCTACAAATGGCTCTCTAAATGTTACTCTAAAAAATTATTTCAAAATTAAATTATGGAATACAAAAAAAATAATTAGAGGCTGGTTCTATTTTACCATTTTATTTGAATCTTCTTTGGTAAAACCTTGGTGCGTAAAGGTTTCTAATCCATTATTTTTCGTATGTAACAAATCGTAGCACAGCAATAGATTATCCCTCCCATCTGCGAGAGTTACGTAATTTATGGATAATCCTTAAGATGCCTAATGAGAGTTTATTTAAAACCAAAGTCCTCTTACATCGTGCCAATTAACACCAATATCAAAGATCTAGTTCCTGATCTAGTTGTGATGCACATCCATTTCAAATCAGGGTCAGGATCAAGGACATCAAAGAAAGCTAAATCCATTCAATTGCGCCTACAACTGACGCAATCATATAAAAAAAGACATGCAAATCGTGGCAGTTCTGGTGAAAATCCTCTGCATATACATGCTAAAAATATATTTCAACAACATTTTATTTCCGAAACACTAATACCGCAACTCCAGAAGGAAGCATGCATTATCCACTCACGATTGAGCTCCCGCCCCACGAACAGATGGTCGCGGCCGGCTGCTTTGAGCGACCAGCGATAATTGAATTGCACAAATATTTGCTTCTTCATTGACGCGCGGCACAGTACAGTACAGTTGGAGAAAATCAAACACTTCCACCCCGTGTTTGCATTGATTTACCCCAAACACCGCGTGAAGGGGGTGTGCTTTTCCTATTTCTGTGTACCCACAATGTGGAGTAGAGAGGTCCGGTTGGATGAGTGAAAACAGTCTTAGTTGGGTGTAGTTTTTTTATTGATTCGCAAAAATATATCCGTACCGCAGCGCGCACGGAGTGAGCATGTCTAAACGGCATTCGGCATCGATATTAGTTTCACTGTTTTTTAGCCGCATTCGAGAGCCGGTAATGCGCGCCCAGCAGTAGTGCAAATAACAGCAACCAGCCCGAGCTAGAAGAAATCAATGACTGCAGTGAGATTTCGGTTTCTTCTTCTATCGTTTTTTTCTATTACGCAAACCATTTATCGAATGGCGTGCAAAATCGGCGGCCGATTGTTTACCCATCTCGCGCACTGTACCTTCATGAGATCATGCGGTTGTTTTCTTTTGTTTGAATGTCCGTTGCGCAAATCTGTTTGGATGATTTTTGCCGTTTTGGAAGCTGGCTTGAACGTTGTGGGTAATGAATGGAATTCCAAGAAACTCGTGACCATTATGGTCTATGGCATTAAAAATAGCAAAGGATGAGCTTGGGGGGTAGTCAAGCAGGTAAGAGCGTGTACATTAAAATATGACATTGCAGGTTTGGAGACGTTTAGTGCAAACAACAAGGGGATGTCTTCACTACTTCTGGTCCAATGAAAAGAGCGGTGGTCTGTTCGTGTGCGCTTTTCAAATTTGCGCATGGTGTGTAATCAAAATAAATAGCACAGAAGGACAAATGTTCGCAAACTCACCAACTCCACCAGGTCAGCTCAAGCATTCGCCAAATCTTCTGCTCAAAGCGTTGGTTGGTGTGCTGCGGAACTGCGAAAAACAGCTACTACTTTTGGTGGCTTGCTTGTTAGCACCTCCGGCACATAAATCGAAATGAAGCTGTCACACGCAGTCACCCCCGTACTTGGCAGCATTTGCATTTTGTCAACTTGGCTTGTTGGGGGACTCCGTGTTGGATGAGCTTAAGTACTTCCAGCTGGTGTGTGCTGAATGGTCGGTTTTTGTGTTTCGCAGTGTTGACGTGCATGAGTGTGTTTTTTCAGCCGTTGATGTAGTATGTGGTGCGCTGTATCATCATGCGGTTGTTGTTTATTGTTGATTTTAAATAAAAACATTTCTTGCCTACCATGAGTCACAAGTTTGATTCTGGTCTTTTTGAAGTTGAATTCTGCTGCACGCATGGTCACAAATTGATAGCATTAGAAGCTGAATTATATCTTTCGGGCGAGAGTTCAAGCTGTGTGTCGCTGTATGAAATTCACTGTCGGAAGTCTTTGAGCTCGTTCATCAATGTCAATTTTCGGTTAGCGAGATTAGATTGAATAAAGAAAGCGACAGCGGCGACCATTGTTGAAGCTAGTCTAATTGCGGTCTGCATTTTTGTTTTGTTTTTTGGGCTTCGGTAAATTGAATCTGAAGGGCATTGTTAAATTTTGTGTGCGCTCCTTTTTCGACTCACCGGTTAGTAATGTTCCTGCTTGGTCTACCTATCCAGACACAGATTTTGAAGAATTTTGTTGTGGTGAAGTACGCCTTCTGATATCAGGTTCCAGGGTGTTTTAAAATAGATTTTAATTATATGTGATGTGCTGCCTTAATGCACGGATGTGTCTCGCTCATTCAACACTGCCTTCTATACAATGCGAACGCATGCCATTAGGTTCAGTGTGCATAAGAGGACCGAAAAGGTGTACGGTTTTGCTCGTCTGCTGCCAGGGCATATCCCATGCAAAAGCACCAGTAAAGCCGGGATTTTGAAGATTCCTAACTCACCGCCATACATAACAGGCGACGAGATCCGATATACGCCGAGCGTAGTTTTTCCACACTACGTGATGCAATTAAAATTAATTGAAAACTCCAATTTGTGGCCCCAACTGCGTAGCGGGCGCACAGTTGTCGTGTAATAGTTGTGAACATGATGCTCCATCATTAGTGACTCCATCGGGGAGTCGTACGCATGTGACGCAACGGATGCTGACTCTTTCGCTAGAGCGTACTTCAAGAAAGGGGCTTTTGTAAGAAAGAGAGTTTTCAACAACACTTTGCCAGATGTACCGGGCACTCCTTTTAAAGGAAGAATGTGTTGAAATTGGTACACACATACCGGAGAAGTTCGCTATCGTTAAGCGTGAAACTCCCCTCCCTCCAAAACAAGAGCTATCTCGTAGAAAGCACCGAAAGGCCCATTTCCAAATTGCAGTTAAATAGTTTTAGACTATGGTAGTGTCTTTCGCGCATATGCACTCCTCTGCCGCAGGGCACTAACTTTCCTCGCTTTTCGGCACGAAAATGGTACAAAACAGCGAAGTCTTTCATTCTCGTAACGTACCGGTAAAACACTGCATTTAAACTCCGAAGTGTGTAGCTGCTGCTAATCGACGAACCCTAAAATGGGCTTACATTAGGCAAGTTAGGGAGACTATTATGTGTGTGTTTCGAGATAGTTTGAGCCTTTCGTACATGTTCGACTATTCGCAACAGAAATAGCATCCAAATTGGGAGTGCGCTGTTTCGGAATGCTTCGGTTGCAGTTGTCTTGTTACAAGATTGCTTGGTCTGATGTCTGTAACCTTCGTTCCAGATAGAGTAGTGTAGTTGGAAAATGGAGTTCCACACACAGATGTGGAGCTGATAGAAAGGTGTGCATTTCGATGGCCGCTTTCGAATGCACTCATCACCTTTTGAATGCTATTGGAGCAGGATTGCACCACAACTCCCGTACCTTACGAAAGCCATACGAATTGAACTAGTGCAGGAATCTGCAAAACGCGCAAACCGAACCGAACACGGGGGTTTTCGTTGTGCAGCTGCAGTCCGAGATGACGCTCATCAAGTGTTCGCGCTCATGCCCGGAGTTCAAGTGGGCACTCGATGCACACGATCGGCGTCACCACGCTCACCAACCGCAAACTGCAAACGGCGGAAGCTGAACCGTGCAGAGTGCAGCAGCTGCATCCAACGCACTCTCGCTGTCTCGCTTCTCCCGTGTACTTAATGAAGGTGTTACGGTACCGTCTCAAGATATCTTACACATGGTTGAGTTTTTTTTGTTGTTGTTGCTGTTGTTTTTGTCGGTCGCCAATGTCAGGAACAAGAATGCGGGCAAATGATGTTGCAAAAAGAGAAACGGGAAAACAGCGTAAGGAAGACGGAATTCAATTTTATTTATGAGACATTATGCTGCAAAGGCTTGAGTGCATTATGTTACCCAAAAGGTGTTCCGTTTCGTGTTTTCCTTTTACGGTGGAGCGATACCTAATTTATGGCAGTGCTCCAGAATACATCTTGTTTCTTCTTCTGTTTGTCGTTCAAACTCCTCGCCACATTGACCTTCGCATGCAGCAGGCAATTAAATGTAACACAATGCACACTCACATCAATACCAAAAATGGTGTAATGTGTTTACTAACGCAGGACGTCGCCCGATCGAAGAACGTAAAGTAAAAGTTCATAACTGTCATTTTGTCGTTCATTGCGAATGGAGGCCGCGCCTCACCTCATCTCACCTCAGCTCAAAGGTGAATAACGATTGTAAAACTCGCGTAGCAGTGCGGTGTTTATGTTTCAAATTGAAAATTCATATCTTCTCCCGCCAGACAGTACTTTTAAGGGTGACCAGAACAATAAACCATTTGATTAACGCTATCCAATAAGTCATCGCTGGAGCGGCTGGTTTCGTTCGTTTTCCTGTACAGCACGCATTCCGTACCCGCGGGGAAGCGCTTTAACTTTTTCCTTCACTCAGCTACACTTTGTCCCTCGTGCGTCGTTTCGATGTTTGAGTTTGGTTAAGGTCGTTACAAAAGAACCGGGAGGTGTCAAAAAGCAAACAAAGGAACTTCCAGCGTCATCAAATAAAACATCTCCCCGTCATGCTGTATTAGATCGGTTTTTACCGCTGCACAGGTAGGGTGAAAAGGATCCAATTTGCTTTCATCGAAATAATGTTAAGGTGTGCAGAAAAAAAGGGGGTTGAGTGTTTTTAGGTCGATTTCTTTGTGCCTGGGTGGCAATGGATTTCATACTTTTTTTTTGTAAAACGTAGGCAAGGGCTTTCGTCTGGTATAATCGACTTTTAAACGCTATCGATAAGCATATATTTTTGTATAATATTAAAACAAGATAAATTCCCTTTCAGCAAAGTATTATACAAATTCCACGATAGCCAAATGAATCATAAGCTCGCTAGAAATGTAAAAACTTTTAATTTATAATCCTTAAATTTAAACTTGAAGAGAAAAAACCTACTTGTTCTTTCGCTTATCGTACCACCCACCTTCGCGACAAAAATGTCAAAACAAATTGAAATTCAAATTGCCGTCCCGCGTGCAATGGTGTATAAACTGCTTCGGGTTGCTGTACCTTCTTTCGCGCCACGTGCGCCACATTATGGTATCGGGGGCTGACTTTTCACGATATCGTTGAAATCAGCACACCAATTCCCAGCGGCTGCCGGGTTTAGACGCTCCCCGTTGGCTTCGTTGCGGCCCTGTGACATCTTCCGCCACTTTCCCGAACGCGACCCTGCTGCTGCTGCTGCTCTCATTTTGTTTTCGTTCATTTTCAGTCCATGATTACCTGAGCAACGTCGAAGACAGCACGGCAGTTCACGTGTATGCCTTGTTTGTTTGTTTGTTTTCGGAGCGGTAAAGAAAACACGTTTCCGCTTTTGGTGGTGGCGGTATGGAAATGGCGTCACACGGTGTGGAGTGGCGCAAGGGGGAAGCAAAGAAAAACTTACCGAAGGAGTTTCGTTGTGACTTTGTGGGTATTCGGGTGTGTGTATGTGTGTGTTCAGGCCATACCTTTAGGGCATCAAAATCGAGTAGCGTAGGTGATATTAATTTACGGCCCTAAAGCCAATGTTTGCGAACGACCGACCTGCTAGGTTAGGTGTATTCTGTTCCCGCAAAATCCCGACTCGGTAGTACAGCACATGGCAAAGTTTGCGTGTGTGGTGCGCCTGGCTTACAGGAAGCTAATAAGTTTTCGTAACTTACTAAGACGCAAGATCCCGTAGTAGCTAATTTGGTTTGCTTTTTGGAGACTTTCGATATCTCGAACCTCTCCGGTGAGCTGGAACAAAATTGCTGTAGGTGGTACAATTATGTGCATCTTCCGCTTGGTGGGAGAAATCGTAATTGTTTATCCTTCTAGGAATAATATATTGCAAGGTTCGCAGTATAGAGCGTAATTGCGAGGTACTGTACTTAAATCTGCGATATTCACATTTAGTCTCTCTGTAAACCAGATTTCCCCAAAATATGAGACCTTGAAGATAAGCAAGCAAGAACTTTAGATGTATCAAATGCACGCAGTTCTGAGGTTATCATAATCAAATACAGTTATCAGGCTTATCTGAGGCACGTTATCTAATCTTAAACCTATCTCAAGTATGAGTGGTAACGCTGTATCTTTGCTTCGTCATGGCATGGAATTTTTCGGGAACCGTTTGACATGGCAACATAATCAACGTACATGCTCTCCATTATGCTCACAACGGCGTTACATCAATCATTTCCTGGTAATTTGTACTTCGCTTCCTATCCTTTCCCTTCGGTTACTTGAAGCCATATCCACAGAACGTCAGGGTGTTTTCCAGCGACCGTAAATTACTGTGACGGTTTGCAATGTTTTTCTTCAAATTTCCCCACAACGTTGAACCACCATTGCCAACCATTTCTCTCCATCAGACGGCACTGCAAGAATGCTGCGGCGCTGGCCTTCCCGATGCAGCGCGTGTATAATTTCCAATAAATTATCATCCCAATCGTCCATAAATTGCTAACTTATGATTGAAACACATAAATTGCACTCAATCGCACACACATCGCGCTCGCAAGATTTTATGTGGCGTGTGGTGCGGCTCAAGGCGGCTTGTTAAAAGCGCACTCATTGCCACGCTTGAAATTCCAGCACGAACTGAGAGAGGGCGGAGGACCACTAGAAGCGCCACAGATTGTCCGACAGAAAGTGGCGCTTTTCACGCCTTTTCGCTGGGACCGAAGATGCTGCGTGTCCGGGGTAGGAATCGTGAAATTATTAAGTCGATTCGCCGGTACGCTTTCCACGCCATGCTAGTGAAGCATTGTTTGAAGCACGGCACCTCCCACCGCTGGCCGCGTCGGTAGGGGCAACATAAAGCATGAATATCAGCAGCAGACACACAACCGGCCCACGGACAAGGGCAGCTTTGGGATGATCCGAGAAAATATGGCAGTGAATTATTATGGTCGATCGCTTCGCGGGCAGCCCTGGTGAGAACGTGGCCTGAACTCTGCTGTTGATGTGGAGAGCAATCCCCGAGCCAAGAGTGGTTTGAAGATGCAGGTTAAGTGTTCGGTATAGAGCAGAGTGTGCCCTTTAGGACGGACGGCTGTTGTGCTCATTTTTGGGTTGAACTAAAATGGTGCCGATTCTTGATTGCATTGTTGATGCTCTTTTTGTTGGGATGCAATGTATTCTTTGAGAAGAGATGTTGAATTGAGGAGGTGTTTTGTTATATTAATTACTATCGAAAAAGCTGTGCAATACATTTTCCAAACGAGTTGAAAGTAATTTGGCTTTGTGTAGAAGAAATTCTGAATCCTTAATTTGCAGTAAATATAGTTGCGACACTATAAATAACTACAAGCTAAACTTCCTACTACTATGTCAGGAAGTGGCATCCTTTTTGGATAAATTCAATAGGAATTTTCAATGTGACTATCCAAAGGGGATGCTATATCGCATAAAGCTCATATCCTGTTAGAATGTAAGAAGAAAATGTCCCAAAATTATAAGAACTCCTGAAAAACCATGCAATAACTGATCGAAACAATCTGGAGTTAAACGCAATTCATTACGTTATTCATTACAAATTTGTTTTGCCGTATTTTTTTAAACTCCACTGCTTGTTTCGTGCATCAACATGTGAACAAAGAGGTATCATTTTCTGCATCGAAATCCCTTGACAATCGTTTTAAACCAACCGAGCTCACGTCATGCTTGTTTTTTTGGGTTATGTTATGTTATTGTTAAAGTCCTGCTATCGTTGCTATCGCTCAACTTCACCTAGAGACAAAGAGATCCTATGATAGCAACATTCGTTTACCATCGCTTTTGCTACATTTAGCAACGAGCATCGAGAAAACATCATCCAATCATACAATTTCAATTCACCAGCGTATCCAGCTCCATCCAATCCATTACTATTTCCCTTCGTATCGCTCCCTGCATCCGTCCTCGCTATAAGCTGATATCCGTTTCGAGCGGATCTACAACAGACTTGGCATGTGCCATGTGCTAAAACAACCACGACAGCTGTATCCGCGAGTCTCTCTCCCGGCAGCAGCACCACTGTAAGAAGGATGCGTACAATTCCGGTAGTTCTTATCGTTGAGCTCTGTGCCTAATGGTGCTTTATCGGAATCGTTTGAATGTGGGAGCATCAGTACGATACGAAGAGTGAAGCAATTCGATTGAATTTGTATCGATTTATGGAACGGGAATGGTGTCCTTTTGCTGTGTGTATTTTTATTTCACGATGCACACGATTGGTGCTGGAACGACAAAAAAAAAACATATGCACCAAGCAGAAAAACACCAGTACAATCGTTTGTGTGTGCAACATGGTGCTGCAAAGTCGTATGCTGGAGCTGGGAAAAGTTCGTAGCAAAAATGGTCCTGTAAAAAAGGACGCACTAACATAAGCGGAGTGAGCTCGATGCTCCCGAGAAATTGGACATTGAAACAGCGGCCATATTTTGTCGGTAAAATATGATGTCAACCATAATTGAAAGTACGTGGCGGTAGACGCGCTGCTCGGTAGGGTATATCATGCGGCGTTTTTTTTTTGCTAGAAACCCTCGAAGAAAGCATAACGATGTACAAGAAGCCAAACGACACTTGCCGCGGTGGATTCTAGCCATAAATATTCATTTACGACAAATTTCATGAAACTTTAACTTGGTGCAATTGACGATGGCGCGCAAAGTGTGCTGAAAGTTTAGAGAGCAGAGGAACCAAAAAGTAAACCGCCCATAAAAAATTGGTCAATAGACAGTATTGCAGCAAAACAATAAATTTAACCTTTTTGTGGCATTGCGTATTTATGAAAAAGATATTCTCGTACTAATTTTATGTAAATTGACTATAAACCATTGATTTCATTACAGTTTTTTCCAACTGAAAAATGTACATTACGTCATTTCACAGCTTGATGAACGCCATTGCAAGCGATTGCCACAATCGCAGCGCAATTTAAATTGTGCTCAAATTTAAAACCAATTTTGAACACCCTTCCTCCGCAGCCTCTACACACAATCCAACCATTGATTTCGGTTTCGAAAATTATCTTCAAATTGTGTCACAATGAGCATGTAATGTTTACTAACTTCCTTCCTCCTGGCCTTTTCTCTTTCTTTCTTCACAGGTGAGTGCCATACCATACACACACGCCAGCAGTGCCCGGGAGAGATGATGAATTTGTTCTGCAGTGCCACGCAAAAAGTGGCCGAAAAAAAAGGAGCAACGCGCGTACAGTACCGTGCATTTGTACAAGCATTGTGTTCAGCTCCAGCAGGTTCAGCAGACACTCGGTAGCCAAATCTGACGGTTCATCCAACCGGTAACCGAAATAATCGCTTTGTCCTTAGTGCCGTACCCGGTTGGTGGGTAATTTTGTCCCCGCGCGCAATTTTCCTACTCCCGCATGTATGTGCGGGAGGTGTGTTGCGCTTTTTTAACATGTTTCAAATAAAGAGTTTGCTTGTATTTTTTGGTAAAATGATGCGGGAATAGTTTTCGCGTATGTAGTGAGGAACAATAAGGTATTGTTGTTAAAAAATGAGTTCTCTTGCTTTTATCCACTTTTAACTTGCTTTTATCCACTAGCTCCAATGCGTTGGGTAAAGCCTGTACTTCGTTTGATAACATACAAATAATGGTCATCTATTGTGTAATACTCAATTGAAGGCTGTTCTTAATGTTGGTAGAACATTATAATCATACGGAAATTGATCTTCATGCACACCGTAATAAATTTCCCATTCACGTTTGATTGAAAGTATCAGTAAAGCAGGCAAAAACATTAATCATGTTGTAGCAATGCCTTGCGACAAAGGAAGGGAGTGTTCTCTGTTTGCATTCCCATTCTGAAGATCTACCACCAAAGATGGGCTACCCCGTTGCAAGAAATGCAAGACGCGAAGAATGCATGGGACAGTTTAATGGAAATGATGGAATGATGTACGTACATATTTTACATAATCATGTCGTTGGTAATGCTGATGTACTTGAGCATTCGAGAGTCACCACGCTACCAGACGTACTCGGGAATGGAGGCTCGTTTGCATTTGACTAGCCTGCATCATCCAGGCTGGAAATCAAGGGTGTGGAGTTCGGTTGACGGTCATTGTCAGTCAGTCAGCCAGTCATCGCCTCCCTCCGCCCGTCTGTGGCATAGAATGTCACACCGCAATTCCGAGGCTTAGACTGTCCGAGACCTTTTTGCCCGTGACCGGTGTGGTGGGTTATTGAGTGCGTGTTTCACTGGGCATTCCCGGTGCTACTACCACCGTCAACGAGGGGAGCGTTTGCTGTGATTGTTGGGGAGCACGTTTTAAAGTAGGGGAGTACTGCTGCCCATTGTTGTACGGCTTCCAAAGCTGCTGCTATGGCGGGAATAGTCGTTGAAGCTGAGAGTGTCTTTTGGACTATTTTTCAGGTTTTACAGTCATTATCACTGAGGGGGTACTATTTTAGAATTTCCCACTGGGAAATACAATGTCCATTGACTACCTGGGGTCGTGATGGCCTCGAAAACTGGCATTGGATACTGGTATACAATAACTGTACGAAGTTTTCCAGTTGTTTTTGGTTTTAGAAACTTTCTTTGAGAATCTAGACTTGAGTGGAATTAACAAATCCAAAAATTGGGTTTAAATAACTTTCTGAAAAACATGTGCTCTAAGGATCTAATAGCCAACATCTAAAACTTGAAAAGTATGGAATAAACTAGATGGCGTAAGCCTGTTTTTTTTTCACTTTTTATTGATTGTTCACCTCTCAAAAACTGTGGTAATTCAATATTTTGAAGCTTTTGGATTCCTAATTTATTGAGGTTTTTTTTTTCTAAATAACAAATGATTTCACGTCTGGTCTCCAATTAATATAGAGTTCAACGAAAGACCACGAACAAAAGGTGTGTGATGCTGTTAGGTGTCACTCATAGCGAACTACTGAGCTCATTGGCTATTTCCATCGAGTTGTTTGACGCAGAAAGTCACGTATCCAGCTGGGAGTTTTCGTTCATTCAACGACCCGCTGGTTCAGGAAATAGCGCTTAGCTGGAATCTAAGTGGGTTAATAGTTGTACCTTCCGGAGAACTCTCCAAGCCAATCTAGATGTTCGATTTGCTCTGGGAAGGCGCAAAAGATGCTTGATAAATCTCCTGTTCGGTAGTTTGTTTGGTGCTATTTTTGGAGCAGCGTGTGTTTACTGTGCGGTTTAAATTACTTCTACCTACGGGATTCGTTTGTTCGGCGGTGGGTTGGTTTGCTGCTGCTGCTGCTTACTGCTCACTGTAGGTGGTTTAATTGCTCTCATAACTTTGCAGCAACGAATTAAATGACACCTTGCATAAGTTAAGTACGTCATCTTTATGACTTTTTTTGATGGTTTAAGATGTTAATAAAGAGCTAGACTTGATAAGGCACGTATCCTTCACACTGTACTAGTTGTTAGTAGGGAGAGGGGCGTTTAATGTCACTCTTATCAGTTTATTTTAAACTGCTCGTATCTTGTCGAAAAGTGACACCGGTACGACGTTTACGACTCGAGACCTGCTTAAAAAGGCATCGCAGACCTCCTGTTAATGTATGGCATGTGAGACTACAAAACGGGAGGGCTCGTAAAATATGAAGCAACGACGGCTTGTGTATTTTCCCATGCCCCAACCGTATTGATTTTCCAACAACGCACTGATTTTATCTTGTCGGTGAGTTTTAGCGGTACATTTTTTTGCGAGAACAGAAAAGGCAAGCCCCCACCTGAACCATTCCTTCCGTACCCTAGCCGTCCTGTAACCTTTCAAATTATGCATCGTTGTGGGATTTAATGGGGTGTGTTATGCCGCGAGCAGTGTAATGTAATTGTAACGACCATATAACATAGCGTTGGTGAAACCCACAAAAAAGTACACAAACGCACACAGCCATTTATCTTCCATTCCCTGGTGGGCGATTGAATGAGTGTCCTTTGGAGAGAAACTCCCACGCAAGGCTCATTATTGGCCGTTGCATCTCTCACCATTTGCTCGTGAGATTTTCCCCGCCAAAGCAACAGGCGGTAGCATCCGCCAAGCATTGAGATACCCGGTGTCAGTGAGAAGACAGACGAGCACGAGGCGTGGATATTAAATTGGCTGTAATAAGAATTAATTTACCTAGTGTCATTACTATGTTTGCTAAATCCTCCTCCTCTAATAGGAACTTTCGCTTTTTTATACTCGCTTACAATTAATTTCATCAAGCTACTGCGGTGAAAGATCCGTGTAACCGGTTGTCACACCGGGTTGAAACATCCTGCCTAGATCTCGCGTAATAATAATGACCGCAGTGGTCCCTAGCGAGTAGCACAATTTCTTGGCTGACCCGGTGTTTACAGAGCGTCGGTCGGCAGGTTGAGTTTGTTTTTATTTTCAAAACACTCTCCAGACCGGTTTCCTAGGCAGAGGGAACGGTATCTGGATGTTATGGTACTGACAAATATTCCGGCGAGCGCCGGTACGATTCAACCGGAGCTCGTCAGTGCGCAGAAGCGCTCGCTAGGTCTGCAACTGCCGGATGCAACCGAGGCGTGGGGTAATTTTCTTAAAAGCAGATCTCATCGGGTTGGGAAGAATGTGGCATAATTGAGCGAACAGGGAGAGAGAGAGAGAGTGGTCTTATCAATGTGCCGGCACACTCACAGAACCGGCCTTCTAGATTGGTCTTTTCAGCAAACACTAGGGATTCCTAGGGCAATACGAGCAATATTGAATATACGGAGGAGTACCGAGGGTCCAAGGAGAAAGTGAGCGAAAGTTATACAACTTTTATGTTGTGCGTGTTTTTTTTTTTTGCTTCAATTTTGCAGAAAACCGATGAAAAGGTCATTATCGGTGTCGTTCTATTGCTTTCGTTGAAGCTACAAAAAGGATGTGCGGCCGAGCATGGAAAACTCTCCACCTCTTTATGAATACAATCTCCGGCGAGGATGGAGTTCATATGGAGGGCGAAAAGGGTTTAATATCATATTTTTATACTTTTGATACGACCTTTCCGGTACAGATGAATGATGCTCAACTTTTCCCGTCATCAACCTCAATGAAAGGATACAATCTCTTGTCCGAGAGGGACTTTCATGGACCCTTCATTTATTTTGAAGGATAATATCTAATTCCACTTGAAATGCTCATTTATATTTCATCTATCATATTCTGCGTTCTGTAAAGTAGTGCTTCTCAGGAAAAAAGCAGTAAATTAATGAAGAGTACGGTAACGGCTGCAAAGTGACTTCAACATACCAAACATACTGCCGTAAACCTACGAGGAAAGTCATTTGGATCATTGTTTCAATATAGTAGCATAAACGTTTTGGTTCATCCGCAGAAACGGGTCTGGTTTTTTCTTCTGAAATGAATGTAGTAAACGCCACTAAACGGTTCCGTTGTCGCTCAATCTGCAATGGTCCAAGGTATTTGCACCTCACTCCAGCATAATGCACGTGACAGTTTCACAAATGTCTGTACAAATAGAAGTTCTGCTGAAACAGAAGTTTTTTTGTTTGTTACTTCCACCACTTACTTTCGCCTAGACTACCCTTGCGACTTGTGGAATCGGAAGGTGAAACTTGGAAGCGTGTAATCGGAAGCGATTACAGCTCGTCGTCTGCTGGTGACGGAAGTCAATTCCGAGCACTTTTCTTTCGTGTTCCGCTTTTCTTGGATTCGGCTATGCAAAGATGTAATAATGGTACAGCTTCCTCCGGAGACGTTCCAGGTGGTTGCAGAAAGAGGGACTTTTTCTTCTTCGTTTCGAGCAAAATAGTGGCACCGTGTGAGATTTTTCTAGATCTGTTGTCAAACAAAAAAAAAACGCAAAAATAATCCACCCTAAAACGACCAACTTTTTTTTCGGGAGGACGTTGAGCAAGTTTTGCAATAAAGTACAAGTTACGTCTGATGGAATGGTGTAATGTTACGCGAATGTAGCGGAATAAGTAGATTTGTGGGACGTCACAAAACTAGGTTCCAGCGGGCGGAAGTCATACAGAAGTTACAGCAGCAATCTGTTTTAGTTGATTTGATTTGGCAATGTTTAGTAGATTGGTTTGGTTTGGGGAAGGAGAATTTATGGCAAAGATTTATCCAGTACCGCGAACTGCTAGTACATCCGCAATGCTTTGTGAAGCAGTCGACAGTAGTATAAGGCTGCGTCCCGTGTTGGTAGCTGCTGCTAGACTCGGTTGGGACACAGTCGGTCGGTCAGCTAGTTCACCTTGCAGTTGCAGAGCATAGTGACACAATATCTAGGTTAGTACAACAATATATACCCGCATCGCACGAACCGAAGCGAGAAGGGCGAGCGGCGTCGGATATGGCGCAGACAATCGATTGTGTGGGGATTGGGCGCTGCTGGAGGAAAAGGAATGAAAGTGGAAGGGTTCCAGTAAACAGTGGAACTTTCATACACAAATCTACACACGCAGTCCGATCGTGCGGTGTGGCCGCACCGAGCTAAAGTAGATCGATGCAATCGACCCGCCAAGAGGAGAGCAAGCGAGGGAACGGAGTACGCTTATTTCGTATTTTTTCTTCTTTCCTGTCCCTCCCAGGAAGTGACATAGTTAGAGTTCGTAGCTGCCTGCGAGAACAGCGGGCAAAGTAGGCTGACGTTCTACGAGGCCTAGATGAAGGGGGTCAGCTACAGCAGCTACGCGAGCCATGCTGCCGCCACCATCCCCGCCGGGTTATGTACGTGATCCGAAATCCTGTGGCCTGTGCCAAATTGGGTGATGCGAGAGAAATGCGAGAGCTTGCGAACTGGCACAACCTGGGAGAGAATTATGAAGGCCCTCCAGTCTGGCGGGTAGATGATGGTGTGGCGGGCAAATGCACCACTTTTTTTATTGTCCGCCAATGCACGAGGCCTATCTGTGTGGGGAGGAAGCGAACAGTGAGAGTGAGAGAGAGAGAGGGATAGGGAGTGGAAATAAAAGTTCTACGAATTGCAGATTGGAGGACGACAGTTTGTGGTTCGGTGACAGCTGCGTTGCCAGTAGTAAGCAAGTGTCCGCAAGTGACTGTGCAACCCGTCTCGGAAGGGTATTAATGCCAATAGTTTGGAAACGGTGATGATGTAAAGGTTCCGGTTGATGTTGGTGTTAATTCTGGATAGAGTCGCAGTTCGTTGTGCATGAATTATGAGCCACTAATAAACCATACCTTTCAGTGAGAGTTTTGCTTGTCTGCTAAGTGTGACGCGTTCCGTTCCGTTCCGTACCATCCCACGTGTGCCGTGATCGAAGCATCGTTTGATTGGAAGCGTACAGCAAGCGTGGTGTGGAGTTGAGTAAAAATCAATTAGTGAAACTTCTGTCTGCGGAACGACAGGTTATGTGGGGATGGCTGTATTTGGTTCGACACGGGTTTTACTCACGAGAAAGTAAGTGACCGGGCGTAAGTGTGTGTGTGTGTGCTGTGGACATGGCGGTGCGCACTATGTTTGCTTGGTGACCACCGCTGGGCTATTGAACCCACGGACCTCAACCGGAGATGAAACTAGTCATTGCCAATCCTGTGGATCCGGTCTGAGGATAGAAACACTTACACATACACACAGACTCCGCCATCCCATTGACGAAGTTGACAGTGCACACTCCCACTCGGCCGTTGAAGTTGAAGCTTTTTTGTCCACTCTCGGCCGGCAGCTTCAGGCCTTTGGGCGTTCATCGGCGTGATTAGTTTTCCGATCGCCCTCGGATGCTGTTGCTCGGTCCGTCGTCGAGCTGGGGACAATTTTTCGGTGCGGGGTTCTTTGGGGTGTGTCCGTCGCCAGAGTTCTGTGCCAGGGAGTGATATTAAAAAGTAATGAAAACGCCGAATCGATATTGCGCTGTCGATAAAATCTCCGGCTAGTTGCCTGCGGACTTAATCGCTCTACGGCATCGCCTGGATGGACCGTGTGTGAGTGTTTGCGGAACGACAACTACGGCGTGTGCGTGTTAGAGATTAAAAGGTACTTAAATGGAGAGGAAAGACAACAGCAAAAAAGCTGAACTGCTAGAATGTATGTAAACATAGTGATGGGGTTTGATTGAGACAAGCTGAAGTGACACTCCCAACCGGCTCCCAACTGCTCGGGGTGTGGACCCGCATCTACTAATCTATCCTGGTGGCGTGAATTAAAAGTGGCGGTGGTGAAGAGAGAAAGACAACACCATCGATGATGTTACCGGAACGGCACCGATGTCGTTGCAGGTAGGTTGCTGCGGCCGGTGGTAGTGTGGCTAGCGTTTAAAGCGTGTTGAAATATTACCGAGCTAACCTTCATGGTCGGTTGGGAGTCATTAAAGTGCTGCTTCAGCTTATAAGCTGTTGATTTTATGGAGCTTTGTGCGCGATGGCAACAGTGACAGCAAGACAATCGCACTCGTCCGGGCGGCGGGTTTCAGGAAGATCAATATAAATCATCGAAGACGGAAGACAAATTGTTAGAAGATTTGCAACTGCGGATCACAAGTTATCAAGTTAGATGAATAATGTAAACTGGGAACCGTTGGGAATGGTTGGACTGGTTAGAATAACTTGAATACTAACTTTCCTGCTTCATTGTTTTAGCTCTTGCTTTCCGGTTAAAGGCTGCAGAATTGTGTTTTTACATTAAACCTGAAGTAGCATGTATGAATGAAAATTGCATAATTAGCTAAGTATATTTTTCCACTCAACAGCAATCAGCGACAAGCATCAACAGCGTTTCTGAATATCTTTCCTGGCAAATTTGAATGCATTTGTATATATATATGCCCAACGTGGAACGATGCTACAATTCTTCTTCTATACGCTTCCTGCATACGAATGTTTCTTGTTGCACATTCCTCTTCAATTGCATCCTTCCTGCATATCTTGTGGGGGTGCTTTTTTGTACTTTTATTTGTTCACCCGTCTGCTCGACGGCTCCCTCCCGAGGGTTGCGAGCGTTGGGGGTGAGAATAAAAAGAATCTCGTTTACTGTAAACGTTCTTTGCTGGGTGAGCGTTTTTTTACGATTCGGAAGAGCTTACTCAAAGCATGTAGTATGTAAAATCTCGTACACGATCTTACCTCCCAGCCCATTTCTTTTCATTTTTTGAATCGGTTTTGTTGTTGCTTTCATTGCACCATATACATCAGCAAAAAAAGGGAAGAATTTTGTTTGCTTTGGCTGTATTCTTTATTTAATTTTAAATGCTTTCTGATGTACAGTATACCGCTTCTGGGCGACTTCATGGGCCACTTGGGCAAATTAGTGAAAATTAATGTTGCCAACTGCTGACGACGAAACGCTCCACGCGTCTAGACACACGTGCACTCCTGACACAGCCCATAACCGTGCCGGCCTAGGAACTCTTCCCATTCCTGTAAGCTCTTTTCGGGCTGTTTATTACATGAAGAGAAAAAATGAGCTCATAAAGCAGCGGTGAGTTGTCGCAAACCAAAGCACCGCGACCAAGATTCTCTAGCTGTTTTGCGCTCTCAGTCACACCGGGGACGTTTTTTCTACGTTTGGAGGGGCCTTTGATAGAGTGTTTTAGATGAGAAATTATACGTAATTATTTCATCACAGGGCCGAGCCTACCACACTCTCCCCCATTCTGTTCGTGTTCTGGCTGTGTCTGCGAGTAGCGGTCTCATTATTTAACCACCATAACAGAACCACAAGACACTCGACCTGGTTCGGAATAAAGAAAGGGGCAGGCTACGGGCGCTAAGCTGTTTCGCGCACGTTCGCTGCTGAATGGGCGAGGTTTGTTTTATTAATGAAGCAATTGCCGGGTGCGTATGTGTGTTTGGGTGTGTGTTTGTACTTGTTACGTGGTTTCTTTCGCGGTTCTTGTACCGTTCCAAACCACCAGTTGGTTCTTTCTTTGGCGCTTTCTAGTGGCTTTATGTTTATTGTGGGCGCTCGTCATCGCGATTAGAAGCGGGAATGAAGATTTAAAACACCGATGAACGAGAACACAGCAAACGCGTCCATGGTTCCAGGGGGGATAGAGGGAGACAGCTTTACAACGGGTTAATCATGGTGTGGAAGTTGACACATTTATCGTGTGTCACGATTTCCCCCCACAAACTGACGCTGACAGTGGATGATGTAGCTGTATGGAATTCTGGATGGCAAGAAAGCGGGATAGCTTTGCCTGTAGAGGAACTCGTCACGAATTTCTTGGTTTCTTTGGAGCATACTCAGGTTGCCTAGCTGTAGCAGTGCAAAAGCTTCCATAACCTTTATCTGATAGAGATATCAACAAAGTGTAAACAAACGTATTTATATTTGTTCAAGCTGTAAAGAATCTTGAAGTTGGTTCTAGCTAGAATGCAACATCACAAAATGTTATCTCTTGGCTAGAAAAATAAAACATACATACACATACACAGCAATATTAGCTATGCTTGTCGTTGACAAAGTCAACTGGTGTGAACATAACGATTCAGTCCACAACAGTGTCAATGCCCGCCAACTCCCCAGAGGTGCGAAGATGACATGATCGTCATGAGGCATGACTATAATTCTTCAACCAGGTAAAAATCCTATCATCGTATTTTTTATTACAATCTGAAAAAAGCAGGGGTTATTTAATTTTGTGGCTTATAATTCAATTAAAAAGCTGCACATCGACAGCTATCCTCGCCAGTATTGATCATAAATTAACCTGAGCTTTTCCCAGCCACCAACAGCACCGAACAGAAACGTACGTTAACGTTAAATTGTACACTTGCACCCACGGATACGTTGCACAGCTAAGAGCCAGAGATAACTTTCAGTCGTACGCCGCAGATAGCAGCTTCGTCCACCGACCACGCCTTGTTAGCGTTATCAGGGCAGATCTCGTACAGCATATTGTATGTTTAGGCAGCTCAATTTCCTCACTATCTCACTTACCGCTCCGGCAGTCGTGTACGTTCCGCACCGTTACGTGCCTTACCCGTGGATGTCATCCGAAGGAGAACATCGGAAATACGGTTAACTCACCGATAACGACCTCCAGAAAAGCGCCATCGTCATCCTCCCGAGAAAGTGCCAGATAAGGGTAGGGCAAGGAAATTAGTTAGGATGCCGCCGCTCCCACACGGAAAAGCCTACAACCAGCCGGCAAATGGAACCGTCACATGCCGACCCGTCTTGTCGTCGTGTACGGAATCTTATCAAGAACATTCAACTCGATTAAATAATAACAGACGTGCGCGGGAAAGTAACCGACTATTTTGAAGCGGATAGAGTGAGGAGGCCTCGCCGTAAGCTGTCGTCTTGTTGACGCTCTACTCCAATGTGCGGCAGTATTATCACAATCTTCGGTGTCGCTGCATTTTGGGGTGGCGGTTGGTCCTTGAGTTTTTGACTTTGACACCATCCAATAATCCACGGTCAACCCACTCACACACACGCGCATCAAACTTGCGTGGATGCCCTTGTTCGGACATTGACCGGGATCGATATGATGATTCTTGGGTCGTCCCGAGCCCGCCGAGTCCAACACACAACTAAATGGACACATCCCCCTAAGACATCCGGCTCTGGCCGACGTCGTTGGTGGTGGTGGTGACACCCTGCTCAAAATCAGTGTCAGGGAGTTGGTCACTAAATTGGTTCAAAACAAATTGTGAAACAAATAAACACACGAGACATTCGACGTCCGACGGCCGACGTCCCGAAACCGAAAGTAACTCGATTCCGGTAAGGTCCGGTGGCAAATTAATGCAAATTTCTGCTCCACTTCCAAAGTGGTAGTGTGTTTGGTTGAGCTGGTTTAGAGCACGGAGCAGCATCTTCATCTGAGCAGAGCGCTTCATTCTGTCTTGCATCTTATTGCCTTCCCCTTCAAGCTCTCCTCACAATGCTGTGTGGTTTCGGATTTCGTTTTGAACCACGCGCGACTTGCTGCAACAATTTGTTTGCGGATACAGTTTCATCAGACTTTTGCGAAAGGCGTGCGAGCAAGAAAGAACCTTTTCCTTTTGTTGTTGTTGTTGATGCTGATGTTCCTCTCTACAGCACACAACACTCTCTCAATCTCAGGCGGCGGGATTGTTAGCAAGTGGTTTCGGGCGCGGTTTAAAAGGGTCTCGCGCGTGGTATTACGCAAAACGACAAAGGGTAGCTTTTGTGGCGGGTGTTTTATGTAAGCGCGTCATAACAACATTAATCTCGATCCCGAAGACGTTAAGTATTTCGCACAGTAGCTGGAGCTGGAAGACCCTTCTTGTAGCGCGTAATTTTAGCCTGCCGGTCGGGCCTTTTTATTGATATACAATTGTGTTGGAGTGTCTGCGTTAGCCATTTTTTTCATAGAGTTTTGTATAGCAGATTGAGATGTGGGCGAGTTAACGACGGGTGCGGATATGGTTTGCCATAATGGAGCAATCTAAACAGAGATTCCCAGACATGAGGAACAAAAATTAAGTCATTCATCGCGGTGGGTGAGTGTTTATCAATGTGCAGACTATAAACCTATCCCCTTCGACAGCTGGTTGGTTGCATAAACAGAAAGTGAATTTTGCTATACTTGTACAAGAGAGCTGCTTTTTATTGCCTCCGTGAACCAGTGAACTGGTTGGAAATCAAACCAGCAAAACATCTTCCACCATACGCCAATTAAGTAATTGAATCTTGTGAAATCTCCTGCCATGAAGCGAGAAGTCCGAGACCACGTCACACAGAACGAAGCAAGTTGCCCCAAAGTGTCGTCCCTGTTCGGACGACTCAGGTTCCGAATCTTCAGCTGGCAAGTCGCTAACATACCCCTACCACCCGATTCCGTAGTGAAGTGGTTTAATTTAATCTCTCTCACTTCTCGCACTTTTGCCTGCAGTGGTTGTGCATTTTGTGCTTGGCAGAACACCGAGTCCGTGGTGCGGAATTGAAGGTTGCAAGTGTGAGGAGTTGGATGACGAGCGGGAGAGATACTGCTGCTCCCACTGTTTGGGCGAATCGCCCCATCAGCATGCGTCCGAATGTGGCGTGTTGCAGTGAAGCATAGCATAAACTCGTTGCTGCCGTTTGTTTGTGCAGGATCTGTGTAGGCATTTCGGTGTTCGGGAAACAGGGACACTCACTGGATTACACATGAGTGGAGTGGGTGACCATGCGTGACCAGCGATGTTGGTGTTGTACATAGTAAGGCTCATTGCCAAAGGGCCAGTGCTCAGTTTACTTTAAACCTCTTGCTAGAACGATAGTCTGCAGATATTGAAACTGGTGGGAATGCTCTGCAGCGGAGCTTGAATATCTTGAATACAACTCCAAGAACTTCCTACGAATTTCACATCTGCACAGCGATGTCCAGTGAGGCAAAACGAGTTTTCTTCCCAATGGAAGGGAAGGCAAAGCATGGTACAGGAGGAAGATGACATTGATCAGCACTCGATGCTATCCTCTGGGGCACCTTTTAGGGTTGGTTTCGCTTTTGGAGAACCGATTCTGAAGGGATGCTAGACGAAGATACGAACCGACCAGAGTGTGCCTTTTATTATTCATCTCGCGGTGCCGTATTTGAATTGGGCTCGCACTTGAACGCTCGCTCTGTTTTTAATTCATGTTTTATATGGTTTCACTGTTTAGGCGATGTCTGGCGCTTGGATGGATGGAGGCATACTGGCCGCATAATGAGGTGTCGGGAACCCAGGGCAATTAGTGGAGTGCAACTGTTAAATGGATAATACAGGGGCCGCAACCTACTCCCTCGAGCACGACGCGTAAACCACACGAGAGGTCGGAAAACGGCCCGATGGGTTCAAGTGCAGTAGACGAGCATGTTCGAGCTTAATGTAATTAACATATCGCGGGCTTTGTTGCGGGGTCCGCGTGCGTTCGAGGGACGCAGAGACCCGTTCGGGCTGTGTGACATTACATTCATTTCGGTCCATTAGGTTTATGTCTTTGCGACCGCCAGTTAGCGGTCAGAGGCGGGGCGAACCCACGAACACAATTTCACAAAACGGTTGCTAACTGCTTTAAAAATGATGTCTAGTTTTTGGAATAATCATTTTTTGGTGGCAGGCCACTGGACGCGGTTGCTGGTGCTGCTGCTGCTGCTGATGATGATGGGTTAGACGGTATAATAGATCAACTAAATGTGATTTATTCCTGTCCCCCTGTCCGTCCGGCCGTACTATCGTGTGTGGGAGGCTTCGTTTTAAGCCGTTACGTGCCTAGACTCCAGCACGGTGAAGATAAATTTAAATATTTGAAAATCCCCGTTTGCAAACGGAGGGCGTGGGGACTGATAGCTTAAGAAGCGAGGTTTTTGATCCAATAAAGATCACCATCATCCCACCCAGGCTCACAAATGGGAATTTCATGTCCGAACTGGAGGTCCCAAACGAGAAGCGATCGGCTTCAGAGTTACTTCATTGGAGATGAAAAATGCTTAGTGCAACACGCGCACAGCATGGCTCTCTGTGACGGTATAGTTCAAAGAGCTCTGGGCGTCGAGCCGGCCCTATCGTCTTGATAGCTGTTTTGGAAATGAAACTATCTTTTAAAGCTATTTTTATTATTGCGCTAAACTGCTGATAAGCCATGGCTAGGCAACGCCAGCCTGTATGTTGGAACGGAGTTTAAGTGTGCCTGTGTGCTTTATGTATTGTTGGTAACGATGTAGACTCTGGTATAATTCATTAAAACGAAATCGAATTTCAATTATCAGAAATTCTGTTACTGTCAGGTAAGCGGTCGGGATACTCGCATGATAATAAAATCAATTTGATGTATCGATCGTACTCCGTATCTGAAATGAATATCTATGCCAGCTCCTCCTTTCACCCGCAGTTGTGTAATGCTTTCGGGTAGTTTCGTGCCATTGAAATTTCAATTTATTCTCCACATGAACGGTATTTAATCTACAATGCTATGCAAATCGAGCAACACGAAACAGAATCGATCGGACATGCCTGTCAGAAGTGCGTCTGGGTGTGTGTGTATGCGCGCGTGCTAAACATCTCCAATAAAATGTCTATTCTGCTTCGATACGAATGGACCTGAACGCAGTGCTACTGGCGGTATTAGTAATGTATATTCAATGGGGAGGCATCATTCGGCAAATCGATTCCACATCTGTTTAAACGATGTACCGCTGAGTGTGCTAGTTATATTGTGAGGCAATGTCTGTTTTGCAGTCTGCGGTCTTGTTGCGGACGAACCCACGAAGGGTGAATAAATTTGCCCAGGCTTACTGCAAATCCCACACCACCACACAGTGATCTGATAATTATAATGTACACGCCACTACCACTGAACAGCTTCTAGAACTCGAGTTTCCAATGTTGCGGAAGAAAGGGCGGAGAGAGCGCAAAAAAAGAAGAAGAAAGAAAGCCATTAGATCCGACTCCAAAAGTCAAATTCTTGATGATTCAGCACGTCCGACTTCGGTGTACTTATCTCGAACAAAGGCGAACAGGCGTTGAAGACTTCTGGAAATTAGGGGGAAGATGCGGAAACGCGCGTTGAACCTGACCTGCAATATTCATTAGAAAATCGTACCCGAAAATCCCTTCTCGACGGCAATGCGCCACTGGTGGCAGTACATTTTCATCAGGTTCTCAATTGTTACCGGGAGGGCGGCAGTGCGAGGTCTTCCGCGTGGATGTCGCGTACACAACCGTTCTACCGTTGGGGTTGATTTCCGTCAGTAGCACTCGGGCCCGCACATCTTGGCGCCGCACATAAAACTCGGCAACTGTTCGGAAAAAAACGTTAAACATTTACCCTATGCCAACGCGCATACATGACCCTAACTGAACGTTATGCCTGGATGAGTTCTGGTTTGTTGTTGCTGCATAGATGCAGTTTATAACGTTGCTGGGTGGACGTGTTTGGGCGTCTCTTATCGAAATGCCACGTACCGCATAGTGAAGGTTAGTTTCGTTTAGAAGCGTTTGAAGCAGTTTTTTTGTGTGTGCCTACTTGAGCCATGTTTCATATTTGCCAAAAAAAAGTCCTTGCTGTTGAATCATCAAAGACGGCTCGCTCTTGCGAGTGTGCCGCTACTCTCTGGACCCTTTCAAAAAGGACATTTTTCGGGCGTAACATTGCGTTTGCATTAGCCCTGAATTTGGATGTTGCTTGCATCGGGGGAAATGAATTCACCACCAACTGCACTCTAGTCTCATAAAGTACATCACCAAATGACTTCAGCACACTGCCAATGGTGGCACGTGAGTTCATATGCTACTTAACGAACCAGAACCGAGCCAACTAATGACGGACAAAACAGGGAGGGAAACAACAATAACCAAAAACAAAAAAAAACAGCAGAACACACGAAGCATATCCTGTTGTTGTTTTATTTTTCACACAGTTGTAATGAATCGCAAGTTTTGGGAATGAGGGTTGAATTCTGAATGGGGCTCGAATGAATTTTCAGACAAGATTTCGTGCGTTTACCAAAAAGGTCCTTTTGTTTATATGTTTATGACTCTTCTCCCAGCAATTTAGACAGCTTACTTCGTAGCTCTTTTGAAAAGAAGATATTAATATTCTATAACAACAAGTTATTATGCAAGTGGAAATCTTCAACTAATTGGATTCGTTAGATAAGCAGAACATATCTTTGAATTGTTTATGAATCTATGAATTAATAATGTTGATGTTCATGATATACTAGCAAAGCAGATACTTGTAAACAATTGTAAGCTTCTTGGAACCTGATCACAGGAATTTGTCGTCCTTCATTGTTGTGTTGCATTAATTGAAGTTATGCAATAACTATAGTCTTTAATATAATTCTTATACTTAACAATTTATTACAAATATAAATAGGAAAACCGGATACCCGAAGTTATACAATTATTATTCTCACTGTAATATTGACTCTTTTCTTTGTTGTCCGTTAAGGACGGGAGAACGTGCTTTCCCAGCATGATTAATTCCAAATCGGGTGTAAAGAACAACATTAATCTATTGCCCAGAACGAGGCAATGAACTTGAACCCCACGAGAAGGGATATCGATTTTTTGCGTCCCCCTCACAAAACCGATTGCTACTGTGCTAGGAACACCTACCAAATTTACAGCCCTGCCGGGCGTCGTCCTTGCTCAGTGCAGTAACCGACGACCACACACACACACATAACATTATCAGATCTGCTCCTGATTGCATTTAGCGACGACGGGCTAAGCCCCATGGTTTTCCTTCGCCATAATTCCATGCGTGTGTAGGCGTCTAGCTTCTGCCGTGGATAAACACACGCCCTCACTCATTAGTTTAGCTCCTGAGGGCAGCACGATGAACGGTGACTCATAACTGTTTTTCGCTTCAACGTTTGCGTTTGACGGTGGGGTTTTTTTTTGTGCTACGTTGAACTTGTGATTTTAATGCTCTGACCTTTCGAAAGGTAGATGTATAAGTCAGTCTAAAGGTCAGGTTGCTGTGTGCGTTTTTTTTTTCGTTTGAAACAGAAGAAAAATATTTTCCTTCTCTCAAGTGTGGGCTCGCTGGCGGTTTTTTTTTTGGTTGGAAATGCCATCCCGCCAAACGAAATACCTCGATGCATTGGTCGATGTTGTTTTACCGAGTGGTGAAATTTGTGTGGAAATTTTCAACTCCATTCCTGGTGCGTGTACTACCGATTTTCATGATACTGTATTTTTTCCTCCCCCGATTTATGTCCTCCACTAACACGGTGCAGAAGAAACGCCCCACCGATGGTGTGAACCGATGGGCAATGAGGTAGAAAAATTGTTTACGGAAAAGTGCCGACAGTGCCGAACCCGCGGCTTTGCTTATCCGCGTGGCAAAATAAAGCAATAGAAATGCATCGCACCGACAAATCGGCGATGCACCTGAGGAGGGCGGTGTGGGTAGTGGGCGCGAATCAATGCCAAAAAAGTAGAGCACAATCCCGCTCGCTGCAGTACATAGAGCCCCCCTCTCCGTGCATTGCTTCTTTTACATTCAATGCCTAATCGTTGTGCAACGAGCATGAAATGAAACAACACTTTCCCATCTCCGCGCCACTGCAGCGGTATGATCGAGGGGATGTGTTTTTGTTGTTTTTGTTGTTGTTATTGTGCGCTTTTCCTTCTATTCGCTGTGCCTAGTTTCCTATTTCCTATTTATGCAGCTATGCGTTACAGTTCACATCAAAGGTGCAGTACCGCCTCTCCGATGCGCTGGCCGTGTTGACGTTCCGCAATTTCCATGAGCGACGGAAAAAGTATCATTTGTTTTTTTTGTACCTTCTTCGCTTTGCTGTTGCTGTGTGCAGCTGTCTCCTACGATTGGATTGTGTTCTATTTATTATCAATCGTGAAACGGTGTGTTGGTGCGTCCGCATGTCAACTGGATGCACAAACGAGGCGCGTTTAGAAAACTCATTTAGCTCGTGCGCCGATGTGCTCAACACGACGATTCTCTGGGTGTGTGTGTGACCGGTACGACCTCCTGGGTTAAACTTTATCCGCAGCGTGTGTTGTGACCGATCGGAAAACAGAAAAGAACGAACGGTTTATTGCCGTAGATTAATGTCGTGTTGCTTTTATTCGGGCTGGGCTTATCGCTGCGACATGGTACCATGGACCACCGCTGGGCGTTAAAATTGTAGTTCTAAGCATTGGAGTAGGGGAAAAAATGGATAAAGATAGAGATGAGCCGCGTGTCTTGGTGGTTGAAGACACCTGCATAAATTACGCTAGCTAATAGGGGGCACGAGGATAAAGAAGCAGGTCGATAGAGCGCTGTAATCATCATAGGGGTAACGGTTTTTTTTTTGTTCGAAAGAAAGGATTTACAGGTTGAAGCTGTGCGGCAAAGGGAAAAGATGTGAAAGTGAGCTGCTGAAGCGGAAAATTGAAGTTTTCCATTTCTATCACCATCATGTGATTTGTGTGTTGTTCATCTGTTACCTCCTCATTGTTGGTATCAAATATGTTACTTAAAGTAGGTTTGGTTGATTTTAGGATTGTATTCCTATTTTATCTTATAATTTCCTTAATCTTCTGTTGTATTAAAATTTGACAAATTATAATTTTACGTATGTATTCGTATTCTTTTTCTACATTTTAATAAGCAAAGTCAGTTAAGCTGGCACCCAGCTACTTATGTATATTTTTACAAAGGGTGTGAATAATATAATTGAACAGTTTAATCGCTCAGTCGATCGAATACAACGATAATCAAACTTTGGAAGCATTCTAGCATTCTAAAGTTCTCATTCAAATTTCGACAATTCTATGACGAATTTTTGTGCTCTATTAATTTATGTTTCTGGGACATCACTACCGGTAGCAGTGCAAAGTGTTTTTGGTCGATGATGTTTGTCTCTTTTTATTGAAAAATATTTAAAAAGTGTTATTTAATCAGTTTTCTTTGATGCTGCATACTAGTGATGGGTAAAGTTGGCAAAAATCCGTAGTCAACTCTCATCCGACTCCGATAATTTCATCCAGCATTATCCGGAGCCGTTTGGTATCATTCAGAACTGTTTGCAATAATCCAGAACGGCTTTTTTCCGGAGTCATCCGAAGTCGTCTGGAGGCATCCGGAGTCATCCAGAGTCGTTCGGAGTTGTCCGAAGTTGTCAGAAGTCATCCGGAGTCATCCGGAGTCGTACGGAGACGTCCGCAGTCGGCCTTCGAAACAAAGGCTTGTATACTAAGAGCACGCGCAAAATGAAAGACAACAATACAATAAATTTAAATGCCTGATCACATCCACATTGCACCGGACGGCTCCAGTTGACCCCAACCGACTCCGAATCCGGTCGACTCCAATCGACGCTAAATGTCTCCAAATGACTCCGACTCCGGCCGACTCTGAACGACCTGGTCTTCGGACGACTCCGAACAACTCCGGACGACTCCGAACGAATCCGAACGACTCTGGACACCTAAATATTAAGCTGCAGACATTTTAATTCTTAGGAGTTCTACACATTTTAATAGAATATTGTTTTTCTACTGCAATTATCCTCATTTCAAAGAATTGCTATTCCTGGCTTTAACTCCGATAAAATTTATTTACATTTCATGCCCTGGATATATTTCTCCATCTTACGCGCTGCGATAACAAATTATACATCAGTGAAATGGGACATTTATTGACAGATAATAATGATTATGTTGCTCCTTTTCCATTTCCATTACTTGATGTGATGGGTATCATGCCACATACTAACAATACAAAAGTGTCGAACTACAATGTGACACCATTACGAAAACAAACCAATGTTTTATAATACCCTTTTCATGGCCCTTTTCTCAAATGTTCTTCCGGCTGAAAGGATGGAGGGAGTATTGCAATGATTTATTAATAGCATATCCGGACCATTTGTACCAAATAGACTAACGGTTCCTTTTGTTTGGCACGCTTCCAGATCCAGTGCCCATTGAGAAGAGGAACCAAGGTTGATCCGAATACTTTTTGTTTGCTTGTTTGCTTGCTATCCTTAAAAGCTGCCTCCGGGTGTGGACCTCTGGATGATATCAATCTTCATCTTCGGCAAACAGTTGAAATGGTTACGTATCGATGGTAAATAAAAAAAAATAGATAATCGTATCTATCCGGTTCGAACCGTTGCGTCTCAATTCTTGGCACTCTATTATTCTGAACCTCTTTCGTCCAGCGTGTGTCCTTGACATTTTTGGAACCGGATAGTGGAGCCGGCTGTAAATCTGATATAAATAAACGGAACTAAATAGCCGCTAGGCATTAACACGGATAAGTGACATTTAACAGTGACAGTTTTTGGGACGTCAATTCGAATAAAATTTGCGTTGATTGTTCGCACCAATGTTTGCGTCAAAATTGATGGAAATTGCCCAGCGGTTCGTTGTTCAATTTGATTATCTTGGGGAGCTGTGAAGTAAACCGGATTATGGCCATGCAGTTGGTAAGAGCATCATTCAAAACTTCACAGTTTTAGCTCTACGTTCTCTTCGGGCACTCTCATTCTATTTAAATTCGCTACGAGAGAGTGCAGCCAACGTTAAAGTTTCTGTGTGGGTTTAAAGATAAATTAAGACTGCAAACAACACACCTCACACACGCACTGTCAAAACCGCATCCACCACACCGACCGGTGATAAGTTGTAAACTGTCATTCAAAGTAAAATGAATGCGTTCCCTGACGAGCTGGAGTAGTAATACAATGATGGCATTATCTCGTCGGCGTGTTTGCCGATGCAACAAAGCGACGGGAGTTGCAGTGCAAAGTATGGAGTGAAAGTACACTCTCACACACACGCACAGACGACACCTCGCCATCCCTCAGCATGTATGTTGTCTGTAAACTGTCACACAAAGTATAGCACCAGGGAACGTTGCATCCCGCCCTCGAGGGACAGAGCCTGCATTTTGTAACAAAGTTCGAACGGAACTCTCCTCCAACACGGAAGGCACAGTTTTCGTGTTCAAGCCGAACGTTAGTGAGCAGCAGGATGATTTATTGTTGCTCCCGAAAAGACAAAACTCTTCTAGAGAGGCTCCAATTCACTATGGATTTTAAAGCGGCATGGTTTTTGTGTCGTCGGTTTGTAAAGTTTTCCTCTTCCGCAAAGGGAACAACGAGCACAATACTGCGCGGAAAATGCACGCGAAAAACTCCAAACATAAAGTGTAGCACTCTAGGCGGAACTGTTTGGGCAAGTAGCTTCCGTGCTTTTGTTCGACGTTCTTAGATGACAGTGGCTGTGTTGCAGTTTCTATTTGGAAAAGTTAGCACACGGCGTAAACAAATGCTTGTAATTTATCGCCAACACCTCCGTGCAAGGTTCTATTCAAAAATTCAAACTTCCATTCAAAAACTTAAAGAAAAAAAAACAGGTTCTTAGCTGTCTCGAATACTTGACGAGTTCGTGAATCACTGTTTTGCCGCTATCCGACACGGTGGGAAATAGTTACGAAGTGTGGTGAAACATTACCATTCTGGAAGCTTAGTGTCGGGTAGTTGGGCACAGCTAATAAATACAGATTAATTACTTACCTAAGGCAAGGTTGCTGAAGTTGTTGAATACTCGAGTGTACTGCGCGAGTTGTTAATTACTCTCTCACCCCGGGTATGCCGCGACACGAACGAGCGTTTTGCAAGCATCGCATCAGCCGCCACGATAAGAAACACGCAGCGTATCAAGTGAATGCAAATTTTCCCTTGCATCCTGGTCACGTCACCATTTTATTCCAGCTGGAAGATTTCACGTCGAGCGACGGCAAGCAGCTCCATTTCATGATACTAATCGCGGACAGTTAAAAGGCGATCAAAGCCGCCAATGATCCATTCTATTCTATTGGCAACACTTTGAAGGACTCCGCACCGTGTGGCGTTTCGCTCTCGTTCGATAAGGAGATAATTGTTGGTGGTAATGGTGTAGGAACGGGTAATTCTAGTCGTCTTAGCGCCCATTGGAGCCACGATGAAGTCACCGTGCGCACCACCGGTTACACTGTGGCAAGTTCCACACGCGTTGTCTGTCGGTCTGCGTCAATAATAATTGTCACTCGATTTGCACCTCGATAGCACTTGGCGTCTAACGAGTTTTGTTTGTGCTGCTTTCACTTTTTTCTCTAAGTACGCGCAGTAAAGCCGAGATGCTCGTGCTTATCTTGCCTTTAGCTCGCTGTGGTTCAGTAATGATGCAGTTTTCACGTGCTCTGGTAGCAGCTAGGGTAGCAATAGACTCAGCCAGGCAGAGGCCGTTCGATAGTCTGATGAAGTTTGCCATTAGTTATCGCTCACGCAATCTACTGACACAGATTGTGCTTGTGCAGCCGTTCGTTCGTGTCACGCGTTTAAGTGGCACAGAAGGAGTAAAATGGTGATTTTAGATTAAAGTGCGGTTAAAAGTTTTGCTCGAAAAAGGGCGATAAAAACTTAACGACACGTTGGGTATATGCCCAGCACAGCAAACTGGCTTCAAAAATTAACTAAACGTACCCAACCCCGTTCGTGGTTGGCTGTTCATAATAGCAACAAAAAGATTTATGAAGAGCGGTAACTTTTTGCTACCACGTTCTACCACCTGTTCGGCTAAGTACAGGAAGCATCAAACTTGGGATAATTAATGTCATGATTATATTACGTGCGCGGACCCTTACCCACTCTACTGCTTCTGCTACCAGGTGTGGCGACGGGCAGGCTTCTCAGTGAAATGTTTTAAAAATTCAATTAGCTGCTAATTTTCTGCGCAGATTGTGCCATCACTTGCACCGCCAATTGGTCCCTTTGAATGGGTTGAATTATTTAAAAATAAAACCACAAAATCACTCCCCATTACCTTATGGGCGCGAGAAGAAGTAGTCAAGTGAATCCGTCCGAAGGTGGTATGGGTTCGTCTAGCACCACAAATTGATTGCCAAACGGAACCTTCCTTTTCACACGTTCCAGCTGCGTCCCTTTACCAAAGGAGAGGAGAGGCTTAATCTACGCTTCCGATTCCGATAGCGAGTAACGATCCGGAACCAACCCTGTCCAGTTTCTCTGGTGCTTCGGGTTGGGAGGGAGTGTGGCTCATTTTCCGCACACGTCTACGCGAAAGCCACGCCACGCTACCTTGCGCAAATTGGTCTGCGAGGGGGAGCGCGCGCGCGCACGCGTCTGTATGTGTGTTTGCGTCGTTGCCATCCGGTACCAGGAGCCCCAACCTCTCGTACCTTTAGCCGTACCCGATCTCCCGATAATCCCACTTGGGCAGCATAATTTATGCCTTCGCCAAACCGTCCTTCGCCGTGTGCAAAAGTACGCGCCGTAAAAGTAATCGGTATCGTTCCAAAAGGCTGAGTTTTGGGTTTGAGTCGTTGCTGCGGCGGAGGAAAGTCCACCGTGTGCAGTATCGCATAGGGCCTATATTCGCAAATTTATTCGCAACACATGAGTTGAAATAGGTGCCTAAGAAATTGGTTTCGCATGTGTGGCGTAGACTAATGTTCTATGCCACCAATGATACGCTTGGGTAAGGAAGAATTGATAAGCCTGGTGCGATAAGATACAATAATACCCATAATCAGACATCGAAACGAAGGGGACGTAGTGCAATTCGTTTTAAAAACTACGTTTACTTCATTGGTTCTAACTGCTCTGAACTGTGTTTCAAACTTTCTCAACGTGATGAAATCGTCAAACATTTTCACGTTTTTATTTTGGTGACACACCATACCTAGAACGCATCATCTGCCATCGCCCTTGGTACATTATCGCCCCCCGGTGAAGTCATGCCCGCGGTTGACCTTTTCACTTGTAAATCACTCACATGTCTCGCTATTGCGTGATGAAAACAAAAATGTTACTGCTTCGCCCCCCCGGGGTCCCTATGTTGTTCCACGACCGGTGGCGAATGATGGGGTTAAAGATTGCAAACCACCAATTCCCGAGAAACTGTTCCGCAGCCAATACATCACGCAGCGTATTCTATGGTTTTTGCTTCTTCACCCTTGAGTATCGGTGTCACCGCACCAGACATTGGGGGTGGTTGCCGCTGGAACGGTTGGAACGCATAAAGCATAAAACCGTGCCGTGCCTGGAATGTCTAATCATGGCGAGCAGTTGGCTAGCAGTTTTGCGGCGAAGGAGATCCTCACACCTGGGCGAAACGCGCTCCAACGAGGGGAATTGAGAAATGGGCACAATTCCGAACCATACAAAACGTCAGAATTGAACGATTCCGATGAGATCGATTGGGGTTTCAGTGGGTTTGTCGGTGGAAAGGGTGGAGTCTTACTGGTCGATGGTTGCTGTTGTGTCCCCGTGCGTCTCGTCCCCAAGGCCCTTATCGCTCTTGTCTCATCAGTGCACGATACGCTATGGCACACTGGTATTAATGTTTGTATTTTGTTTTGCTTGGTTTCATTTCAGGTGAGCACATTGAGAAGTTCATTTTTCTGAAGATAAACTACGGTAATGACGATGGAGTTTAATGCAGATGCCAGTTCTTTGGAGATATTCTGCAAGAATATCTCGGACAAGTAGGTAACCTGTTAAAAGGTGGTCAGCAAATGAAATCTTTCCGAGGCAAGCCTGCACCAACCTCTACCAATAGGAGCATTGTGTACTTCCTGATAAGCAAGCTGGTCGGTCAAGGTCACCGACGTTAGTCGTGGGTATCGCAAGACTGCGTAATACCTCCAAGCATCTTGTAAACTGTTTTCATGCTAGTGCCATGTCTGTCTAGTCTACCATTGCACCTAAAACTGTCTGACAAGAAGTGTAACAAATTCCTCTCAATGGTTAAAACATCACCCGAAACCTACCAACTGTGACCACATTCGGACGCCATAAGGGCTTTGCGCTAACCGAAGACAATCGGTTGCGTGCCGGTCTCCTCGGTACGGAATACTTGATGAGCGCAGAATTCGTTATCTCTGCCTCTCGGCGTACGGTTCTTCGTTGCGTTGTTTTGGGCTTCGCTACAGTTCCCTTCGCAGTTGATCTCTGATCTCGAAGGTGGCACACAGTACACACACACACACCCACCAACCTCCTCAGTCCTCGTACCCCGACTTGATTCAATCAATAAACAGCACCGGGTGCCAAATGGCAACGATCAGGCTGTATCGCAACACCGCTGCCTTGTCGACGACGACGACCACCGTGATTGTGTATTCTGCTGGTGGTTTCCAATATAAATAAAGCGTGTATTTAAATTAAGTGAGCCTATCTGTGCCGACAACACTGGGTGCGACTGGGGACTGTGTGGAAGCATCTGTACGTCATCTCGTTGCTCTCTTTCTCGAGGCATGCAAATCAAGCCCCGCACGTTGTTGTGAATCCGGTTCGAAGGACCAAACACGCAAATCAATCGACAAGTCGTTACCGAAATTGATAAAAATGAACGTACATTAATCTGTGGCGGATCAATTTGTTCGACAAGGCTGCGTATTTGTTTCAATGCTGACCAAATGCACTGCAAATGTCGGTAAGAGCTAGAATGGGTCTGCGATACTGAATTTGGGTAGATGCCGATAATTTGTGGTCTAAAAGGCCGACAAAAAAACGCCTCTGCCTTGGTGGTAAATGTTTTTTTTATTCTTTATTGCTCTCTGGTTCCTTCGTTCTATCTGTTGAATTTCGTTGCTATGATGTGTTCGAAATCCCAACCCACCCGAATGCGAAAGGGCTCTTCTGAGAAGTGGGGCAAAATTAAATTTCCGCAGGATTTTCTACACCTTCTTGCTGCGGGCAAGATTATTCTACCGCCACTGAAGCAAGCAGCCCGAAAAGCAGCAGGTCTGCTCTTGCTGTGTGTGTGTGCTCTTTTCTTCTAGCTGTTGGATGCTGAAGTGGAGATAGTACAATATTTAGAAACAATTTGGAAATCACAACATAAAAAACCCCAACGGCTACCGCAAACGGTAACAAAAGGAAGAAAACAAACTTACTGAAACCAAAGCAATAAACGTTGATGAAATCGAGCTCTCACGTTGGAAGGATGATTCCCTTACCTGACCCTTTCCTTTGAGGATTTCGCTGAAAATGGTACACAGGAAGCCGCTCCCTGCATAGTCGTCTATTGGCAACAAAATGAAAGAGGACCAAATGTAAGAGTCAAAATATAAAACAAGCCTCTTGTTGATTCAAAACAATTTACGAGCGCCATAAGACAGTTTGTAATGAAAACAATATACTACCCCAAAGCACCCAAACTCCCCACTTACTATGCTGGCAGTGAGTGTGAATGATTAAGCGAAGATTATGAAATGAAAGCAAGGGACGCCGGTGAACCATCCGCAACCATTACAGTGCTTATGCTTTGCCGGTGCGACTTCTCGCTGAAGAAGCGAAAGTAAAATTAGTTCAAGAACGCTTTTCTATTCAGCCCGTAAAAGAATCAATATTCATGCCGGTAAAATGTTCGCCTGGGGGGCAGTTGAGTGCGGAGTACGATCGGGGCTGAAATTGATTACATTTTGTGGCCGAGCGCCAAATAACGGTTCATGAGGGTTTCTTTTGTGTTGAGATCAGATTCGTTTCTGCTTTTTGGAGCAGGAATAAGGCTCAAACAGATTAGTATGTTTTTTTTGTGTGCTTAGAATATATTGGCAATGACCTTGATTAGTGTCGGATAGAGACGTATGTAGGAGATTTGGACAAATGGTGTTTGGAGTATGTTATTTTTAATCTAAGCAAAATCGTTCAAACGTAGTTAATGCACTACAAAAGAGAAATAGTAATTAAATAATACATGGAAAGGCAAAGTTTGTGCTTGCACGTTATCGTATGTTCGTAACAATTAATCTTCTCGCGTGTTCTAACAGGTACTTAGGAAATACTAAGCCCATGCTGAAATATGATGTAACAGCGAACCAAAAAATAGTTACGATAGGAATAGGTTATCGATTAGTTCCCTTCATTTTTTTTGGAGCTGCATGATCGCGTGCCTTCAGACAATTGCAACTCGGAAGGGATGGTCAGTTTCGTGCTCCATTTTCTATTTCCGGGCGATGTTGTACATTTGTGCTCCAGTACAAATACACCTCCTCCCAAACCTATTGTTGGGTTTCTGGGAATTTAATCGGATTTTTAAGGGAAGACATTTTTTGCTACATTGAAAATTCCAAAACACTTTAGCTAATTTGCACTCGTGCGCCGGCTCGAAAAAGACAACATCCACTCGTGGATAGAAATGTCACCCGGGCAATCGGAGCAGTTGTAGGGCGAAAATGTGAACGTGCTTGGAATATTGGGCAAACTGTGTTGCTTCCTTTTTTTGTCTGTGTGGAATTAGAATGAGAGTCGAGAATATTGTGCGATTTACACGGAGTTCACGGTATAACCTCTCAAAACACCTAAAACCCACAAGGCGAGATCTGCTCAAACCATAGCAAACAATTCTGATGTAGTTCGGGCTGTTAGAGTATGCTTGTGTGTACGGCTGCGTTTTGCCAGAACCAATTTGTGAGATATTCTAGTTTGAAGACTTTCCAGACTGTGCCAAGACGGAATGGCATAGAATTAATTTGTATGTTCTTCAACAAGAGCACTGTTTGGAACCAATTTCCCGATCGACACAGTTCTACGAATTTCAAAGTCGTAGAGAGAGAGAGAGACTCCCTTCACATTAGTGCCCAAATTTGGGTACCGCGCGGCTGTTCTAGGCGTTGGATTCCGCGTCCGTAATCGACAGTCAATTAAAGTGTCGTTCTCGTCTGTCGTTACGTCCGCGCCAAGCGCTGCTTCCCGCAGCAACTCGCCGGCACTCAAGAGCTATTATGCTAATACCGGCACAATTTAGACGATGGACGGATGGTCGGTTCGGTGGGTCGAGCAGTCGACCCAACGTGAAAACATAACCTTTAGCGATCGGTATCACTTTCCTGGTGGTCTGGGATAGTTTTTTTAATGTTTTTTTTCCTGCACTCGGTATCAAGAAACTCATCACCGAGCTGAAGAAAGACACACACAGTTATTTTGGAGGCAGAATCTCCTGGGAGTCATCAGAACGTCCAACCGTTCTTCGGAAGCCGGGAGAAAAAAAGTGGCCCCCTTGCGTGGAAAGTGAAGTTATTTATGGAAAGCGTGAAAGAAAAACACACAAACACTTGCTCCATCCTAAGCTCAGCCAACGGTAGGAGAGTTCTTCTTGGTTGGAACAACACAGCCTAAGTGTCGGTGTAGCATGCAAGATCAGCTGATAGGGTGTAGAGTAGTTGGCCCCAATTTTGTTCTCCCCTAAGACTGTGTGTCGCTCTGTCTCCTTGGAAGCGTGGTTCTTACAGATATCAATCCCGTCCCATCACGAGTTTGCATCTTGATGAAATGGAACGAATAGTTTGTCTTCTTCGGGCTGTTCTAGACCACACTGCAGTCTAGTTGTGTGTGAGTCCGTTTGATATGTTGCTGTTGTTTAATCAGTGACTGGGTAGGGGAGGAGACCCTCAATTTGTCTGTCCATCATTTCCAAGCGTCAAGAATAACGCTGGTTTTGGGGGCATGTGTGACTCAATCGAACGTCTTATCTTTCTCTTGAGTCTTCAAATACGTGGGAAGCTATTTGTCTGTGATTACTCATACGTCTGACCGAAACCAATAGCTTTTTATCTTTTAAAACCCGCTGTCTCCAATTGCTTCTGACTTTAATTTCCTTCAAAAATGGGGGAGACTCTGACATCGCATTCAAAAACAATCAATTTGGCTGTTATAATGAGATCTACAGCGCCGTGCAAAGTGAATTATTGTGTTTGCATTTTGTGTGTGTTTTGCTCGTGAATGCAATCCCTCCTGCGCTCGGTATGGCGGGTATGGTCATTAAGATAATTTGAATTTGATACAGACAAATAACTGCAACCCATCCTCCCCCGGGTCAAGCAACGAATGGTGGGGGAGGCAATCCCGGCTGCGGTGTAAATAATCACAAACTCACAGCCACCGTATTAATCTTCCCATTTTCGTGTGGGGAGGGTTCCGCAGGAGTGAAAAACACTTCCTCGTAGAAAGCAACTGTTACTGGTGGCGGGACGACGCTTGTTTTTTTTTTAAAGTCTGGTCTCAACGACTTCTTGTTGTTCTTCTTTCTCCTTTCGAAAGTGTGCGTTTTCTGTCCGACATGCAAAGCATTTGCTTGAACTGGACAGGGGGAGAATCTTGTTGGGGGACCATTCGTAAGGTGTTGGAGGAAAATATATCGTCTAACGCCCACACATCGAATGTCTGGTTCGCGTCTTGCATCGGGAACGCGGATATTCCGCCCCTGGGCAGCCCCACAGACATTGGACTTTGGTTGTATTTTTTCTCTTCTTCTGTCTCCCGAGGTGCCTGATCCCTGTTGAAAACAACGAGAACACTCTGCAACACGAGCTCTGATCATCGGTTCGGGTTCGGAAGAGTGCATCCCATCGCTCTGATGAGCGTTGTTTTCAGGTTTGCGGTTGTGACCGCATTTGTAGGGACAGCGTACAAAAATGAGGGTGTTGCCCGGTGTCCTAAATGTGTTGGATCTTTAAGTTTAAAGCCTCCCCTTCCTCGTGGTATGTGGTGGACCTTTCCTTCTGTTCTGCTCCTCACCACACAAAGATCTCAGCTTTGTAAGTTGACGTTTATTCCTGGGTAATCTTCAGTCCTCCCCCTGCTGTCAGCGGGAATATTGTTAGTCCGCGCGGTAATAACAACCGAGCGCGCGCCTTAAGTGAGGATTTAACCTTTTCCAAACGCCATCGAAGGTGAAATGGTGCATGGTTTAATGTTCTGTTCGCTTTCATCTGTCTCTGGCGGACGCGCACGCTGACACTGTGCGTGCCTTACAAAGTTTTGTTCTTGCTCGGCAGTTTCAAGTTCGTCAAACGCCACGTTCGTTCCCCTACGCGGAGGAGGATAGAGCAAAAGCCATAAAAATATGACTAATAAAATTATTCCTTGTCGGAATCGTTTCAACATTGTTGTCGACTAGGAAACGCGCTCGCTTGTAACGTTCTACACCGGATCGGGTAGTAGTTTGAGGAAGAACAAAAGGGAAACAAACGACTATTTTATGAATTTATGCACTACTGTGTTCTGTTGTGATGGTGCTATAAAAATGCAGAAATGATGACAATTCCGGAATGTCTCTTTTTGTGTGGATTGATTGAGTGTTGGGTGCTAATTCTAATACAGTCGTTGGCGTTTCAATGCGCTCGCTTCAATTTGGGCGATGGTGTTGATGGTGACTGATCTCGAGCGATGACGGAGCTGAAGAAGACTAGCAAATGTGGATTGTTCTTTAGAAGCTTTGTTTCTTTGAATTTTCCCATGCTGCCGCCGGTCGTAGTTAGTCAACCAAGGTAATGTAATATTTCATTTTCAAAATACCATTTGATGGTATTTATGGTTGAAGGGGGAGTTCCTCCATGTGTGACGCCTTAACTAGGTAAACAGATGGTATTCTCTTGCAAATTAAAGTGGGGGATTTTATTGAATGTTGGGTGTTAAAGGAAAAGAAAACAATGAGTCCTTTTCTGCTTACTAACATGGTCATAGAAACAGTTTAATTCAAATAACAACCAATCTCTCTGAACAAGATTCTTGAAAAGTATGGTTTGTTGATTGTTACAATAATCATCTAAATTATTCAATAATCCCGAATAAAAATTTAATTTAGTTATTTATGAGAAACGGTTTCTTGAGTCGTTTCATGTATGCCTTACTGTACCGTAAAGCTTTAACTCATCCTTGAAAGCTTTCCTACTGTGCTGCCATCTATAAATTTGAACTTAAAGCCCTCGAGCAGTTTCGTTGAGCTCGAATAATGTCGAGCTGTTGGAGATCGAAACGCTTTAGCAAAACGCTTCACGACCCCAGTGCCCTCTAGTGGCAGAAATTGTGTACGAAGCCACAGGTTCGTGTCTATGGTGAAAAATGCTTATATTAACAAAATTGGATTCTTTCGTGTTTTCTGTTATTTTGTTGATTTTTAAATCGCTTTTTTTGTTTTTCGATGGTGGCCTTTAACTATTGCAAGAAGCCAGTTATTTTTAGTTGATAAAGGCATATTTTCTTTTTGATGTTGACATCACAGCTGCAATCTTACAAGATAATCCGTAATATCTTTATTCTGTTTCCAAAACAACTGATCCATATGTAGCCAGCGTCCTTATAAGGGAAACTTACGTGATTGTTTTGATTTCACGATTCGAGAGCCCTACCATATCGACCTTGGTATGCGTAATAAAGAGTGCGTAATCTCCATATTTTTGAACATTTCGAAACAGCCCGTAAGCCCAAAAACGGTCGTAACGGTCTTAAGGTTTCGTGTCGGAGACGAGACGGAGCGCAGAATTTATTGATGGCACAAAAACACACACCAACCCGTGTAGAGGGAAGTCGCAAACACCGCAAACACCGAGTGATATCCGTACATCAGAATGTAGGCCACGAGTCTCGTTGCCTTCTGGACGGGGCTGCATCAGCAGCCGGCCAAACATGCGAATCTCAGCTGCGCTTCGTTTCGACCTTGCCTGACCAAATGGAAAACGCACAAACCCCAAACAAGCCAGCCGCAAAGTGTAGAGCGCACAATCAGCTCGTTTTCGCTGCCTTCGCGCGCGCGCGCACACCTATATGGCAAACCAGTCCGACCAGCTCGGATGGACACCGTTGCATGTCCAATCGGTTTGGCTCCGCCAATCGTCATCACGCCGGACGGAAGATCAACATAATCCGTGCGTCGTGAGTGGTTGCTTCATGCACTAGCATTCGTCACTCATCTGCCTTCGCAAGGGAAAACCTTCGTGTTCACCGCTACAAGCAGAGGAGGCTTGAAATGTCATACTACGAAACAAGTGCTTTCGACGCCGTCTTATGTGTACCCTTTAATGATCGTTTACCTTTTCTTCACTGCCCGTGCTTGAGCTGAGCTGGCGAAGCTGACGAGCCGCTGCAAGGCTGGCAGTGTGTTGTGTCGATTCAATTTACTTAAAGTCGACCGCATGATTGCCAGATCAGGCCGAAATTAATCAAAAACCTAAATCACAGCTCCAATGAAACAGCGCGGCGCTGTAATGCACACATTCACCTGCCCCTCGAGGGAAGGCTTTTGAGCGTGTGTGTGTGTATGCGTGTTGATGTGATGAATATAATGTGTCGCCAGTTTTGGTTGCCCTCCATCGTGATGTTACATCACGAATCGATTCATCTGCTTGCGCTGCCCGCGGTGTACTTGTTCTTGAACGTTCGTGTGGCCGCGAATGGGAAATTGATTTATTTGGTCGAGCGGTGGCTGCTACGGTTCGGTTTAATGAAGGCGGTTTTTGAGCATGTTGTGTAATGTTATGGAATTAACAAAAAAAAAAAGAGACAAAAATATAAAAACAAGCATTCCTCTGGATACTTCGTACGTGTGAACGTGTGAATCAGATTAAAATCTGAAGCTTAAAGGGATTACAAGACAATTTATCTCGGGAGTATTTCATAAATACATTTTTAATGTTAATAAAAAAATCATCCTGTTTATTATTAGTAATCAAATCAATTTCAGGTATTCTTGATATCATATTCATCAGAATGTAAAAATATACCCACGCCATTTCACATAAACATTATGAAAGAAGCACAGAGACTTTACTTGTAAGCGCAATCAAGATCATTAACTTTATTCCTTTTCTTGTACCATGCGCACAGTTCCGATTGTAAACTAATAAAAAGAAGGTAGAGAGGTCCGGTTACAAAAAACAGGTAGCCGTCCCAGCAAACGGGTTTTCGAGGTTATAAACACTATCGTCCCACGTGCAAAATGACTTCTTTCCATCACCATTACCCCTACGATTTCTGATTTCTACGCAACAAAAACCGTACAATCAATCGAACCCCGGTCCGGGTGTACGGCGCGAAGCCTATCGCTTCGGTTACACACTTACACCACGTTCCATAATTGCTCAACACACCAACGCAGGTGACGATTTATACTGCGGCGACTAATTAACCGCCGGAACATGGGCACCGGGCTGTTCCCACACACACGCACACACTCGGCACCGCATGCCCATATACGCCACGGCTTGGTTCAGCCGCAGGGTTAACCCTTTTGAGAGGTCATTTCGATAAAAACCGGAGCACCGGTTGGGCCGACGCAAAAATGGAAGTGTGTAGCGAGCGGACGCCTGTAGATCGCAGCATAGATCGATTCCACATCGCACAAAAACAAAAATCCTTAAGGCAAAGGCTCCTCGTACCAGATCGATGCAGGTATATGTGGCTCCAGAGCAAGCAGGGGTATCCGATCTAGAGAGCTGGTGGTTGAATAACGTTGATTAACTGCTGTTGCGCACGAGATTGGAGGCTCTGAAGTCGATTAGGGTTGAGCCGGACCCCCGGACTTGATGCAAGAACTTGGCCCTGCGCCGGTACGTGAAAAGTGGAAAAGGGGGTTGCATTATTTCATTATCAGCTGGTACGATATGATGTGAGAATTTTGATACCCCTTACCCCGAGAGCGTTTCGAGGGTTCGTCGCTTCCGAACGCGCGCAACTCTAAAGTTGAATTTTATCGTTAGCGATAGAAAGAGAGTGTTCAGAGTGCATGGAGTAGAAGCACTCAGCAGTTGGTAAATACAGTCTGCCTCACACCAATGGTGTTGGAGGGGTAGAGGAGGTCATAGCAACAACAGCCACCGTGTCTCGCAAATTATTATGCGAATAAACTGCTTCAAACGCTTCTGTGCGGGAGCTCAATTACAAAACAGCCGTCGCGGGCCGCGTACCTAATTTAGTTACGGTTTAGTGTGACTGTTTTAGGATCTTATCACGAGTGATTGGTTTTTATCGTTTGAGCGAATGCTTTTTCCCCCTGCAGAGGAAATTACGTGAAAGTAAGTTCATTCTTTCGTAAAAAGGATGAACGCAAAAAAGGCTGTTTCAAGCTTGCTCAGGGGACAATTAAAATGTGAATGCCAGATTTTTCATTATGGCTTCATTATTTCTTCCCGAACACCGGCTTTTCGGGCAGCAGGGGTCTTTTTTTGGTGACACACACACACACCAAAAGAAAACCCCGCACCGATCCACTGTTATGCCTTTCGACGCTGTACCGAGATTCAATCGTTGCTTCAGCTGGTACGTGTTGCAAGCTCACTGGTTTCGGGTTTATTGTGGCGCTGCGATCTCCGGCACACCTGACAGCAGGCCCGTACAGCCCGCGCGATGGCTCTCGGTCGCAATCGTTACGTAAAGTATGACATATTCCAAAATTGGATTATGCTTGGGTAAAGTGCTGCTGCCATTCGCTCTCACTCGTTGGCCGGTGAGCCGCCATTGAGAGCAGCGAAAATTCATTTCACTCAATTTGGGACAGAATTTGTGCGCTTGTCCGGTGGCGTGTATCTGTGTAACACAGCTCCTACAGCTGAATTGGATCATTGACCGCATCGGGCCAGTTTGGTAAATGGGAGCAAGTTAAACCTAAATTAACTTACCTGCTACTCGCGCAATAGTTGGCGCAGAGTGATCTTGCGGGGAAATTGGGCAAAGTAATAGGCCTAACAGTAAGCAAAGGCCTGAGATTAAATGCATCCCAACATATTTGGTCAAAAATAATTGAAAATTTTAGATATTCACCATTTGGGACTTTGTAATTTAGGTTTCGAAGTTAGTGAAGACTTTCCAGTGATGTAAATTTACAAATATACTTTAAATGTTACAGATTAGGTGTCAATCGCATGAAATCAAGAGTCACGTTCAATAATGACTTCCTGAGCCTAACATATTTTTTCCTTAAAATCAAAAAGCATAAATCAAGTTGAAAAACAAAACAAACGAGAACCTCCGCTAAACCATAAGCATCCTTCGCGCACTGATCCAATCAATCTTTAGTTCCGCTTGTTCCGGCTCGTCGGATCGACGCACACGCTCATCGTCAATACTCGCCGGCTAATGGCCGTATGGTCTGGGCAAATAATCATCCATCCGCATAATGCAGCTAACGATACCTTCTCCATTAAATCTGCATAAGCAATGCACTTTTTCCTTCGCATGATTGGTATGATTGTTGGGTTCAACATCGAAAGAAATACAAAAAAAATAAAAAACATTCAGCAATGAAAGGAAAGTCAAAGCAGAAACATCATTTCCGGCAGGAATACGCTCATGGTTTTCAGCGATCATATTTCCCGCTGTCCTGTCCTTTCCATTTTGTCATTTCAATAACAATATAGCCGACCCGGCAAACAATTGCAAACGGCGGAAACCGAGGGGACGAGCTTTGAAATCTCGTCGATGCGATGATCAACGTGCCCGGCTCCGGACCGCACGACAACACCGTGCACGACGAAATGAAGCGATCAATAAAGGGTGGGCTTTTTGATATCCACGAATGGAGAAAGCACTCCCCATGGGCACTGTAGCTCGCTCGTCGCTCATAGCCCGTAACGATCGTTTTCGGTAATGACAGTCGAAATATGATGCAGAAAGGAAAACGAGCCCGCTCACGAACGGCTAACGTTTGTACCTTCGCCTCGAGATGGTGGAAGTAATGCGGGTGAGCGGAGACAAACCACCACAAGCACAAGCACAAAGACAACTGTCTCCAACCTACCAATCAGCAAACAATCGAACCGAATCGGGGAAATATGCGTTCGACAAATTGGGCCGGCTAGTTTAGGAAAATGTGTTTGATTTTACTCTCGGCTGAATGGAAATCGAAATCGAACGGACAAACGTGCTGGAGCGTAGGGTTTGATTATTACTACCCCTGTTTAGCGTACCGCGAGGCAACCAGGAACGATGGAAAGTAGATGTCACCGATGTAGATGTTTGAAGTGAGAGCGAATCGATGGACTGCCACATAACACGCTGATGCTTTGATGTCACTTTCTTTCGGTGGCACGGAATTTCGGTACTCATCATCATCATCATCATCATTGTAATCACCAGCATCTTATTCGTCGTACCCGTTGTCATCTTCACAGCAGATGAAGATAAAATTATCCCGGTCGGCTGATCATGCTAATCATACTAAACTCGCAGCGGGAATTTGTTAACGAGCTCGAACGAGTTTCCGGGTGTTTTTTTTTCTTCTTTTGTGGGGAAATAGATTTGATTAGCTTCCATTTTATTGCTTTGTGACAAATTTGTGTTATGTGTTTGATTGCGAAAATAGTAAGATATGTTGCATGGTGAGCTGTTTGATTTGCGGTACCAAAATTGACCTTATTTCAATAAAAAAAGGTGTATTCAATCTGAAATTTGATGTAAAACGCCCAAAAGTATGCAAACTGCATGCCCAAACCAGACTTTTAAGATCTTTTGGAAGACTATCGGGGACTTGATTGAGTCACTTTGAATTTAAAGTGTTTGTATCAATGTTTTACTTGCCGCAGCCAAATGTGAAGTACATTTTCACTGCCTTCCTGACCACTGTTGTAGGGTATCGATTGTAGATGGTGCGGTTGCAGTGGTTAAATGCTGCAATGAATCTCTACGCTACTAGATGGAGACGATTTCGCCCACTTCCTAGTGTTGCAACTCGACGGTACCCGACATGTCAATTAGCCAAGAGCAACTGGTGTGCGGTTTTGTGATTTTCTACGATTACTATTAACCTCCCACCCCGTGACAGGGAGAAGCCCTTTAAAAAGTCAGCCTCTCCAGCGCTAGACTTCCACCTCACGACCGCGAAAGTGATCTAATCGTGAGTAATTGCATTCTGGTGCACACGTGTGGGGTGTGTGTGTGTGTGAATGGATTAACTCTACTCTTTTCTAGCTGATGATGCTGATCGATAAATGTTCATGCCAGCTCAAAATAGGTGGTCTCGAAACATCACGGTGTGTTGTGCCCTCGGAAACCGCTCGGAGGGAAGGGCCAACAACAGTCGGAGATTTTACACAATCTAAACCCAACCGAATGCAACCGAATTTGCCTTGAGCATCCGATCCGGTGGCAGAGTGTTAAGCTTCGCGTTAGCCAACCATCCGAAGCCCTTCTTGCTGCTTGCTGTGATCTGGCTTCCTCTCTCTCTCTCTCTCGGGCGGTTTGCCGATGTCTTGCCAAGAGTGGTGACGAAAAAGCGGCCCCAAACGGGCTGAAGAACGCTAGCGGAGGAGGGTCAGGGTGTGCAGATTTATTGCGCGATCGTGCCCGTGCCTCATAATGTCTCATAAGAAATATCGCATTTCACCCCGGTGCCTAGGGCATGACAAATTTATTGCAGCCAATGTACGTTCCTTCGCACACACGTACCAGCCCCAAAAGTGTCGATTGTTGCTGTGTTGGTAAACTTTCTACTTACAAATCAATACCCTTTCGGTCCTGTTTCGTTTTTGAAGTGAGAAGTAATGTTTGTGCATCACAAAACTTACTCTTTCTGTTAAACAGTATGTTTAGAAACCGTGCTAAAAACACTACAATACAACTACGGTCTTTACGGTGAGCTTAATAACAGTTCCTCGACTAAACATTAATCGTTCGGAATCCCGGAAACTTTCTTCACAATTTTCCTTTGGATGTAATTATCCTAACACCACTGTGTAGAGATTCTTGAATTTCTCCTGTCCTGAAAGTGACAGGATTTTGTTTACCAACTTGCTGCCCCCACCGCTTTACGCCTCTGGTGAAAATTTTAATTCTATCCTGCCTCAACAAATGACAGACGGTTTAAAGCGATTTAAGATTACTTTTAACCGTTGGAAAAACGTCCCCTCCCCATCTCCTGTGCCATTCGCCACAAGACAAATGATTTTAGACCCCGAAACCAAGCCGCACAGCGTAGAAAGATTCGAAAGACTTGAATGAAAGCGAAAGAGATAAACCCCGCAAACTGCTCGCGTTTCGAAATAAATCGACCAACTGACGGTGGTGAACATCGCTCCACTTCCCCCTGGGTACTACACGTATCTTCCTTCTTACCGTGCACTTGGTGGTGCACTATTCCACCTCCCCGTTTGGAATCAAGATAGGCAGACAGACAGGCAGGCAGAAAGGAACAGCGAAATTAAAAGTGAAAATTAATTTACCAACCTTTGCAGCAGTGTCTGCAGTGGGTGGCATCGGAAAAAGGGGACACATACACACACACATACGTACACAGAAAGGGCTTCGTTTTCAATCGTCCCCTTTTATTTTGGGGCCCCTTTTTGGTACGAAATTTAGTCAAAGCCGTTCGTTTACTTTTCACTCTGCCGCCCTGCTGCCCTGCCCGGTGAAACTGTTTCCCGTACAAGCACGAGCGAACGAAACAATAGAATTGCCCCAACATATACCCCCGCGGGCAGGGCGCTACTGCGAAACACACAACAGCAGGTTTTGTGCAGCAGCCCACTGTTGTTCGCTTTTGCTCTGGGGCGAGCACGCGTCTGTGTTTCAACAAACCATCTAAAAAATGCGCAATAATACAGTCGCGAGCGCAGCGCGCAGGAGACAGTGCGATCCGAAAGGGTGTGATGCAGACGCAAATAGAATGATTGTGCTCTTGCCGACGGCCGACGGTGTGCTGCTTTTGGGTGGAGATATTTTCATGATTTTTAGTTTTTACTTTCGTCATGGCGAGCATGTAGTCGCCGGTCTCGTTCGCTCTCGCTTGTGAGATGTAAAAAGTAAGATCGCGAGACAGTTCGTAGTCAGTCGGGCAGTAAATTAGATTTTTGCCCTTCTTTGTCTTTTCGGATGATAGTTTCTTTTCGGTTCGCTTTTTTTTCTTCTATTGCTTTTGCTTTTGAATGTTTCACTTGATCCGATTTTACCCGATCGCCGGGCTAAATTTAGCGGCGGCCGACTGAGTTTCTCGCTGATTTCGGTACGGTTTTGTGCTGGATGCTGAGCTAATTTTGCTACCGTCGACACTTGGCGCTCGCTTGCACAGGCCGGCCACGAACCAATAAAGTGTCTCGAATCGATGATGCGAGAAAAGTGCACGCAGAGAAAACGGCGTAATGCATCGCCGTGGTTTTGGGGTGGTTGCATTACGCGCAAGGTTGCGCGGAGCGCTACAAGGCTTGCATTCCAAATATAAATATGAAATTTATCCAACCACCATTACGCTGCCCAACGCACAAGGTTAATAAAGTCGTTTGGGTTTTGTTTTCTTTCTTCCTTTAATCACTGCAAACAAACCATCAACATAAAACACAACCACTCACTGCTAAACCGGAACTCCAACTCCATTTAGGGGAGGAACTAAGAACTAAGGCAATTAACTATTTACCACCACCAGCGCGACCAGCGTCAGATAATTTCAATCAATTTTTCTTGTTATGTCAAGGGCAATGTAATTAAGAAAACTAACCGCCGGGACGGGAAACGACACCGTTCGCCAACTGTGTTGCTGTCCCGTTTACGTCCGGCCACCTTGCAATTGGTTCGTTCAAGAAAATCGGTTCCCAGCGCTGCTTATTTTACTATAAATGGGTTTGCTGCAAAATGCGCCAGCGTGTGTGCTGTGCCGGTTCTAAGTGCAGCACAGTTTTGCAAAACGTTCGAGGAGTGCTGTAGCCCGCCGTGTTGTATGCAGCGGTGTTGAGGTTCGTCGCTTCGTTCGTTGAAATCTTTCGTTAATTTTTAACATCGTGCCACCGTTCAGTTGTCGTTGTCGCCAAACGGTGTCAGTTATGCGTTTGTTGTTCTTTGTCCTCCCCTTTTGACAAACCCCCCCCCCCCGCTCTTCTCCTTTCCCTTTTGCCACCACCCTCGTTTCGGCAATTATGAACGCGCGACCGCCGTCTTGACACCGTTTTAATGCAATTTCCGTTGTGTGCGGCGCGTCAATCCGCGATGGTCGCGGATGATGGACGACCGTTTTGTCGTCGGTAGTGCCACGGACACTTAGATCGCCTGTTAAGCCAGTGCACCAGCCGGTGTGTATCTCCCCCCGTACTCGTTCTCCATCCATGGTTGACCAATTTTCGACAACAAAGTCAAGGGAAGGTTTTTTGTGTGTGTGTGTGTGTGTGTGTGTTACGTGTCTTTCTTTCTGCTTGTTGATCGAAGGTTAGTTTCTACCTTGTTTCTCATGCAAAAACCTTCCACCCGAAAACATGCGACACACAAATATGAGCTTTTCGCGCGTACGGTTACAATAAAATTTGAAAACTTCCCCACACACACACACAGATATACACACGCTCACAAAACCGCAGGGCTGTGTGAAATCGAAACCACAGAAACTCCTTCAAGGGTCGTGTCATGGCTAATGCGCCCCCGGCATTGAAAGACGTGTGTATCGGGTTAGATCGATGCCGTGTGGACGGGTGGGGTGCGGGCTGCCAACGAAGAGTTCAATTGAATTATGTTACGTGCATGTTTGGCGATGGTTGGGGGCGGCCGAACCATCATGTTTTCATGCTGCGTTGTGGTGCGAAATTGACAGGCGCGCGGCAGCGAAATCGGGCGAAGGGCGACGACGAACTAGTGTACTGTTTTGATGGAAATAGATGAGTATGTGTGCGTGTGTGTGCACATGCTTTCAATTTCATGCTTCGTCGCCGGCATGGCCCGGGTAATGTGAATTGTTTTCATTTTTAAACCACCACAAATCGCCCAGCGTCGAAAGCATGCTCATCTTTCAAACAGCGGCATCATCTTTTTTGGTGTTTTTTTCTTTTCGAGCGTATGATTAAGAGCGCAAATGCTACCTCTTTTGGGGTAAAAACGAAAGGAAGCTTAAACACGTGCGGTGTGATGAGATGAGTTTCAAACGCCCCATTTTGTTCGGCCAGGGCCACCTTTACTCTCACTGTATTTTTTCTCTCCTTCTGTTCAAGATGCTCCAATTTATTCGTCCTCAACAACGATGCATACCAGTGTGTGTGTGTGTGCGGGAGTGTGCGGACATTAAAGAAATGGACTTAAACAACACAACCAGAAGCTGCATCCACGATTAATTATGCGGTGGGAAAAATGTTGATCGAGTGATCGGTTCGATGCACATGTGTGGCTGATGTCGTGTCGAGCGAAAAGTAAATCGATAAAAAAAGGAAATCTACCGCTTCTGCTTCAGCGTTGGATTAAACTTACCCTATACCCGATGAAACTTATCAAAACGATTTGATCAAAACGGCGTTTCGGTTGGTTGGGGCGCTGTTTTTTTTTCCTTCTTCTTTCCGAGCGTGTGTTGTCTCACAATTCAAAACTGTAATTGAGCTTTGCCTCATGGCGAAAGAGACGCGCAGTGAATTGTAATGCACTTTGTTCCAATTCCAAACCACACGCTAGTGTGTGTGTGCGTTTTTTGTTTTTTTTTTTTCGACGAGGAAGCAAGTGAGCGCATCAAATATAAGACAGCTTAAATCAATCAAAATCAAATCATAAAGCGTTGCTGTAAACAACGTTTTTGCTTTTTCATTTTGATCCATATTAGTGCGACCGTATGTCATCGTCTCGTAGACAGCGATGGCACTTGGGTCGCAAAGTTAGTGAGACGCCTAAACGATTATGAAAGTATAATGCCGCAAACGTGATAAATTCATACATATATTGTCTCCCCAACACGTGCTCGTTATCGCGTTGTAGTTTATAGTCTTCTCCTTCTTTTTTTTTGGGGGGGGGGGGGGGGGGGGTGCTGTAAAGCCTGAAAGAGGATCGTTGACAAAACAGTGAAATGTTTATTGTGAATTGTGTCCGCTCGTGCCCCACCGTTGGTTAGGGGTGGAAAAAACGGCTCCGGGAAGGGATGGTTTGGTTTTAAAATTCAACACACATCGCCTTTCGTTGTGTTTTTCTTGTTGAGCCCCGATAAAGATATAGCGACCGCCAATCCGCCACCCCGAAAAAGGTTACTCGGCTCGGGCGTTTTTATGCTTATTATAGCAGCAGCTTTTATCCTGCCCGGTACATAATCAATGCAACAGAGGGTCACATTTCTTCTTCCATTCGCGTTCCGCGTCCGAATTCGAATGCCACCGCCACACTTCCTGGTTGTGTGCGAAAGCGGGCCATGTCGGTGGCATAAGAGCACGCACCACGGTGTCGATGTGATAAGAAAGCTGACCATTTTTTGTTGTTGGAAGAAAGGGAACGACCTGTGCTGTAGTGTGGTGTACGATCTCAGAAAGTTGCCGAAAGGTCTACTCACTTGACAGTATTTTTTTGCCTTACTCCAGTAATCCAGAGTCTCTCCTTCCTCGCTTGCTGTCATTTCGATCGAACCCATCGTGATGATGATGGGTTGCGCAATCATCAATCCCCCTCCCAAGCAGCCCAATGCGATCGACACGTTTTCGTGGAATTATTATGTAGCGAATCGGATCGCACATTTCGAACCGGCCACACACACACAGACACACGACAAAAAGGGCACCGGAACCGGTCGGGTTTGGTGCGGGAAAGTGTTTCTCGCCCGGGTGCGTGTGTGCATTGGGCGGACATCGCTGTGGATGTGGTGGTGGTGGGAAAACGTGCGTAGAACGGAGAAGGGCAACTTTTACTTTCCGGTTTTGTTGTCTGGCCGACTGCCGACTGTCGCAAGACACACGACGGCGTTATCAACGCGCCCCTCGTGGTGTGTCGCACGAGGGGGTGGTGCTGTGCGTTTGATATTTATGTTCGGCTCGAACGCGACTTCTGAGGCGGGTTAGACCGCCGCCGTGAAGGTTACATACATAAAGCTAAACGTTATGTGACGGACGGGTTCAGTTATGAGACGATCGTAAGTCGTTCATCCGGTCGATCGGATGGGAATTGGCGCAGCGGGTTGAGGACGGAATCGGGATTCAGATGTTTGAATGTGGAAATGGTTTAATTAGTGAAATTGATTGATTGATTACGATATGCGACAAAATGGTGCGTACATGTCAACGCGATTACAATAAAACATCTCGAAATATAAAGGAATACAACAAGGGAACGATCAACATGTTCAGCAGCGCCGCGTATGAAAACGTTTTAAGTTTATAACCTCCTTTGTCAGCTAAATCTCGATCATCTCGAAATAAATCAACAATAAATGCTTAATTAATTGACCTCATTAATGATTTAATTCTTAACTTTACGACTAGAAAGTCGGCCGGCGTCAGAGTTGACCGTAATAAGAGTGGAGTCGTCTGGAATCGGAGTCCTCGATTCTGGCCGACTCCATACGATTCTGACTCTCGACTCCCACTACGGGCGACTCCGTCTCCTACTCCGGACCACTCCGACAACCGCTCCGGAAGACTCCGACTAGCACTCAGGACGACTCCGACTCCGGACGATTCCATCTCCAAATTCGAATGAGTCCGACATCGACTCCACACGACTCCAACACTGACTCCAAACTACTAAGACTCTGGACGATTTCGACTTCGACTCCGGATGACTCAATGACTCTAGATTACTCGGACTCCGACCCCGACTTCAGACGACTTCGAATCCAGACGACTCCAACTATAACTCCGGATGACTCCAACTCTGATTCCAGACTACACCGACTCTGGACGACTACGACCCCGACTCCGGATGACTCTGACCCCCGATAACTCTCGACTCCTACTACGGACGACTCCGTCTCCTACTCCGGCCGACTCCGACTACCACTCCGGACGACTCCTACTCGGGACGATTCCATCTCCAGACGATTCCAAATTCGAATGAGTCCAACTTCGACTCCACACGACTCCAACTCTGACTCCAAACTACTACGACTCTGGACGATTCCGACATCGACTCCGAATGACTCCATGACTCCAGATTATTCCGACTCCGACTTGGGACGACTCTGAATCCAGACGACTTCTACTCTGATTCTGGACTACTCCGACTTCGGACAACTTCGGACGACTCCGAACGTCTTCGACTTCGAATAATTCTGTCTCCAAACTCCGCATGACTTCAACCCTGGACGATTCCCGCTTCGACTCCGGATGACTCCAACTCTGACTCTAAACTACTCCGACTCCGACTTTAGATTACTACGACTCAGGAAGATTCTGGACGGTTCTGAATAATGCTGGTCGTGAAATGTATTGCAGATGTATTTTATTGTGACTCATTTTCCAAAAAAAACTGAACAGCAGAATAAAATTACAATAAAAAAATCGGTTATCGCTTCTATCAAATGATCTATTATATTATCAAACGATTTTTCAATACTGATTGCTTCATCTTTTCTTTTCTACAGGTAAACAATTTGACTCATTATTCGATATCCTAATAACTTGGTCTACTCGCATCACACGCAAACTGTAAGTAATTAAAAATGATTGATGCCATCGATAAAGCCCAATCATGATGTACATCATAACTTGCATTACAGCACATAAAAAACATTTAAAGCTCACGCTAGAACATCTGCTCGGTTTGGCGATTAATTGATGGTTACTTTCACTCCAAGGCACCACAAAGGCCGCTGCTTTTTCACAATCGCCACACCCTACAATTGGTCAGCGTTTCCCTCTACTGACCCGCATTACCGCAAAGCCGCTCGTTCGATAAGGAAGAAATGCACCTTCCGGGAGCGCAGTTGCAACACGTGCCGCCACAGCGAACCACCGTTCAGTTCATGTTCAGCCGTTATGTGTGTTTGCGATAGAACTCCAAAAGTGGGCCGCTAAACACAGCAAGTTGCGCACGGTGCCCAGTACGTGTGATAATCACGAAACGGAACGCGGGGGGCCCTTTTTTAGGATTGCCATTGCCTCGCTTTGCGTACACGTAACAGAAGCGCGGTTTGAATTTCGCCGCCAATTTTGCAGCCGCACCGAACCAAGGCAGGGTGCCATCATCAACCCGATCGGAGCAACCCTTGCGCCTGCCGTCTAAACGTCGCAAGGTAACGAAGAAGAATGGCGCGTAAAAGTGGTGTGGTCCTCCACACTGCAGCTCCATTGCGCGCACACCGACCCAGGTGGAAAGATTCCTCGTGACATAATCAAATCGCAACAAGTGCACACCACCTGGTTGAGGTTAGTGCTTTGCCGGTGTTTGCTAACGGTCGGGAATTGGGGGATCCTCCCCTTTCATGTGCTAAGAGAAGCCTGCCCGGGCGGCGGTGGGTTGATGAGTTTGACGTGTGTTTACTCTTTGCGAGCCAAAGGTTTTGGGTTGCCTCGGTGCCTAGTCTGTCGGTCGGTCCCGCAAGGCAACAAGAGGTCAATCAGGCCACGGGAGAGAACCACTTCGTGATGATCTTGACATGATCCACGTTACATTCGTGCCTCTCTCTCTCTGTCGTACATTATTTAAGCTGGCTATTCATACCATTGCTAGCGAAAAGGATTATTTGAGTCCCTTTTATGGAGCGTTGGCTTGTATGGCGTTGCTTGCGGCGTATCTTCTGGAATAGCCAAGCCAAACAAAGCCAAGTATTTCGTAGACTTTGAAAGGACTTTATAATTCTTCTTTTTTTTAGTACAAGTTCTGCCAAAACATAATAACAATATATTTTATCTATCTAAATAAGGAACTAAAATAAAGGTTTTACGATTTAAGGTTATTTTTTTACATGGAATTTGACATTTAGCCGAACAAAAACTGACATTGGGCCCCTTTCGCTTTTAAGATTAACCCAATCAGCTGTTTAGCTGTCTAAGTAGGTATAATATACAGGTGGGCTTATCCTAAGGTGTATGTACTTAGAAGGCAATTATTTATCACTTATGCTCCTGAATGAAGATTTTAAGAGTTCTGTTTTGTGTATTCGTCAAGTTACCTGTTTGAGCAAAAGTTTTCATCCGTTCCGTCAAAATATGACAATCAAATTTAGTTAGAAAAAAAAACACTCTGGTCTACATACACTTTGATTCTAGATTCGACCACCTGATCTCTCTAATACACCTTGGAGTAAATAAAACACGACCTTGTCGAGCAGGTACTCGAATATTATTCTAGCTTTTAGGCTGAAATAATCTAGGCTGAAAATAGCAGGCTAGTTTTGTGTGTGATTTTGTATGGACTGTTGACATGATTTCAGCCGCCAACTGTCAAACTCCCTATAAAAAAGCTTCTGGTATCGTGAAAGTCCCCTTTTTCAGCATTAAATCAATCAGCCTTAACTTAAATCAATCAATACAAAATCATTCACTGTGTGGGATGAATATGGTTAGCTTTTATAGTTTTATGAAGAAGCACAACCAGTATATCCAAATAGATTTAATACAGTTTTAAACAATATCTTTATTTTTGATTTATTTTTCCAAATAACAAAAAAATGAATCAAATTAACTTTTAGATGCATGATAGTTTGTACACAAACGCAACTGTTAAACAGGTATGGAAAATAAAACTCGGTTGATGATTTTTCAACTCACAAAGACAAAAACTGTAGATTTCTAACTTAAACCATCAAATGGGATAATTTAAGATATTCAAATGCAGAACCAAAAAACCAAATCAACACAGTCCTATGAAACAATAACATGATTGAAGGTTTTTTTAATAATATTTATTCAGGCGAAGCAAACAAATCGCTTGCTGCTGCCTTGATATCTACTCCAAATAGCGTGAATACCACGGGAACAGGTGACCAAGGCAAATCGTGTGGCCTGCATTAGCCGTGCAAAACGCGAACTTATCGAACGCACCCGATACCTGACTCATTCGTGTGCGCCTAGTCCCCACGGCGCACAATTTGGTCACGAGTTTTATCGTGCACCCAATCCGAAAAGCCGCCCAAAGACGGAAAGTTTTGCAATGGCTCGATCGTAACGTTGATGTTTGTTTGTTTTTTTTTTGGACCCGGGACACAAAAGCGCGTAAATCGTGGATGACGAAATGCGACAATCGATGCGCACCCGATTCGGTCAAGGATTAATCCCTTGGCACCAGGTTGATTGTGTGCGCGCTGGCAGGGATGATTGAAGGTCCCATGCGCTTTTATTACAAAACAGTGAAGAGTTTAAATTGAAAGCAAAACATGTCTCTATTCCAGCACAATTGGAAGATCCTTCATTATGATGAGGCGAACGAGCTGCCCTCAAAATTGCCACACGAACACAACCGCAGGTCAGCGTATTATTCTTTTCACTGCAAGTGTTTGTGGTTTTTATTCAGTATTTAGTTTTCTGTTTTGCGCTGCCAATTGCGATTACGTCAGTCAAAAATGTTCGATGGATGACACTCAAACTCTTTCCCAAAACCGGGAGCGAGGACAGACAGAGTCAGTGTAATGGACACTCCGCCGGGCAAGGGGCAGACTATAAGCTGCCGCTACCGCTTCGCCGACTGTGTCAACTTCAGTCGCTTCCCCGGGAGAAATATACAAAGTTTGCTGATTTGTTTAGCTGAAGTAGCCGTTCGTGTTTGCATTGCCATTGGCACGCTGCAAACGCTGCGTCCCCGTGGGCAACGACGATCGCTTTGTTCAAGTTGTACGCGAAGAGAGCAAATCAGAAGCCCTAGAACATTGGGAATATTGTTTCATAAAGCAGCAATGATGTAAGTGTGCTTAGTGATGCCTCAGCACAAAAGCTAATGAGTCATCTCTTCTGTGTCTCTCAGCGAATGAGACAAGAATGGCCTTCTTCAGTAATTCGTGTCAAAGTATTACGGTTTGTGCAGAACTTTTTTTTTCAAATGTTGGACGTGCCACAATTGGTAACTAACCGCTCTAACTTCCTCGATCTATTTGCTTCTTTTCATTTGCAATGGAGTAAGTGCGTTTTTTCTCCAAACGTGACCCTTGGTTCAACTATGACAAAACTCTAATAAACTTTAATCTGCTGCTGCTGCTCCACAAAAAGCTTTTTATCGTTTCCCGCTGTTTGCTCGCTCTCCCTCTTGAACGCTTCTTATGTCAATAATGCGCAATGAGATCATTGTGTGCATTCGCATAATTGATCGCGCTGCAGTTGCACTCACACAAACGTGCAACTGTTTAATTCAACCCGTTACCGTTGGGTGGCTTTTCCGCAACAGACTGCAGCGCCGCAGCAGGAAAAGGTACTACCATGCCGCACGTTCCCTGGGAGTGCAGCATCACACGACACGCAATCTCAATTGTTGTAAGGTCGTTGCTTCGTCGGAGGAGCAACACTGCCGAGGGCTTGATGAAAAACGGCACCCGGTGAAGGTTCGTTCTTTGCTGTATGTTTTTTTTTTCATTGCTAATTGTAGAGTTCGATCAAGTTTCCTGCTTCCGTGTTGCATGGGGAGTGGCGCGGGGTTAAAGAAAACTGTTCATAAGCGAACGCAACAACATGATTAACGACAAACGGACAGTGCACGGGTGCGCAGGTATTGTGAAGCATGGTAGGCATACTTACCATTGTGTACACACACAGCCACACACCCAGGTGCAATACTGCATTGTGCAATGTGTCAACATAGACGGAAAGGAAAGCGCAAAATAAACAAAGCAAACTCGCACAACTGTCCGGTTTTGCGGCACAAAAATGGCTTGCAAGTGCAGCAGAACAAAGGTGCTTTTTCCTTTTTCCTGTCTTTTTTTTTCCTAGTTATAGTTAACTCATTTAGTCGCACACTGCTTTCGTCGTTACCGTTTTTGTTGACCTTCTTGTAGGTATGAACGCGTCATCGTTTTACTGTGCCCTCGAAAAGAGGTCCACCGGCAGAAGAAATTGTTCGTCGTTAACTAAATATTGCACTGTATGACGAAGAACTATTGCTTTTACAGTCATTCTTTCCTTTTTACGGTATTAGGTCGAGAATAATATAGGGTAAATGCTGCCATTATTAATATGAAAGAATCTATTTTACACTTCATTTCAGTCCTTTTGTTTTGTATTCTATTGATTTCAGTTTGTTGGAACATATTTTAAGGTTCGTCGCATGTTTGATGATTGAAGTACTTTGTTTAATTTTATTTGTACTGATACAGTACATTACATATTTTAACATATAGTTAGTTAATGAGTTGAAGAAACATCAATTTTGACCGTTATCAATAAAACTGTAAAATTCAACAAAACTGTCAAATTGCAATCATAAGGGTATTGAAAACTATTTATTGCGTAATTGCGAATTTGAACTATATTACCAAGAATCTAACACCTCGAAATGCTGGTCAAAATATGGAACTATGCATTTTACTTTTTGTTTTAGAATAAAAAAAAAGTTTGTCTTCTGTTTTATGTTCTGCTTTATTTTTCCATTCCATTCTCCATATTTTGCCATGGCATTGGTTTATCGAAGGTTTGTCACTGTTGTGACCGTTGAAATCTTTTGATTTAACGCACATTTTTGAAGGTTCGTTTCTTTATGTTCAAGTCTTACCTAGCTATTGAAGGTTCGTTGCTTTACGCTCAAGTCTTTCATGTGATACAGCATAACTAGAAGCATTTACTTCTTTCTCTGTCTCCCATTCTCACTACTACACTTTCGCTACTTGCCCTCCGCCGTTGCATTTTCTTTTGTGCGATGTACCAAACGGCAAGAACGCACTTCCCTCAAAACGAACTGGGCGAGTACTTTATGCCATGTTGCTTATGGCCGGAACTGGCCTCTCCCTCTCCCGGTTGTCATTTCCCGTTCGTTTCGATGATTCAGCTTGTACACAAACAGCCAGTGGTCGTCGAGTGGAAGTGGTGGTGGTGGTAGGCTCTTATAAATTTTCATCACATCCCGCGGTCGTAAGAAATACGACACCCGGGACGAAATCGCTCAACCGGGAAACATCCGTCGAGAAGTCCGGAGACGACAGAGAGAGAGAGAGCGAGCGAGCGAAATGCATCTCACAGCGACTACTCCACGTTGGGGGGTGAAATACTCAGAGCAAGTTGAATTCGCTCCCATCGCCCTCTCTGAAAAATGTAGTTTGATGTTTTCATTCTTTCCCGCTTTATCGTACGCTGCTTATGAGTGTAGTGCAGCGTAAATCGCGAGAGAATCGTTTGAGAGACTTACCCTTTGTAGAGAGGGTAGCGTTACGGCTCACGGATTGGGGTAACGTAGTGCGCTAGCGTAACGCGTGTGCGCGCTTAGTTCGACTTGACGTACGCCACCGTACAGACCGAAAGCACGATCGCGCGTGGTTTCGCTCGCGGTTTCGTTTTTTGTTTATTTCGTTGTTTTTTTGTTATTATTTTTATCCCGAGGACACGACGTCAGCACCGACGTCAAGGACGGGTTGTCCCGCTTCCTTGGTTAACCCGATTCATTGTGTCGCGCCCGGGCTACGACTAATTAATTTTTGAACTTTTACCAACGATAATCTGGCCAACAGTCTCCCGTTTGTGTTACCGTTTTGTGGCTTTGGTGAAAATCCCGAACAAAGAGAGAGAAAAAACCAAAATACGACAACAAATCCGATTTTACCGAAACGAACAAATAAAACACACTTCACCACTAGTAGTATTCCCGTTTCCTGCTTTTGCCAGTAGTGCGGTTAGTGTTGCGATTCTGATTTAAATTTTCGATTGTGTGCCACATTCAAGTTCCTCTACGTGCGTGGTACAGTGTACAGCGGAGATTCAAGCGGAGCCTTAGTACGCCCAAACGACACATATATTTCGACCCCCTCTCCGCCGGGTGTGTTCGTTTTGTCTCATCCCGTTGCCGTTTGATTCGCGAAATCGGAACGAAATCATAAAAAAACCCCGCTCCAGGGAAGGCGAAGCAAAGGCGAAGTGTGCTGCAAGTGTGTGCTATAATTGGAGTGGAGTTGGTTGGTGCATCAACGAAAGTTTTAATAATTGGTGGCACGAGGCTACGGTCGATGTTTCAGCCCTGGCGGGCGTGTTGTAGTGCGTGCGCGAGTGTTTCTTCCCGATTTTGTGCGTGTTCGGGTTTGGGTGCAACGAAAGCCGGTGGAAAATTAGTGCACGAAGGTATTAAGCGAAAGAGGTGTCCGAAGGGTGCTTCCAGTGTTAAATCGCCGTTAATGTCCCGAGGGCTGGGCAGGGATGGGGTTTGGCTGAGTTTTTTGGCAAGTAGCTGGGTGTGGCCGTCGGGTTTTTGGAAAGCGGAGAGGCGTTTAAACTTTGCCAAATAACGTCACGCAAAAGCTAATGATACAAAGCCTAGGCAAAGAGAATACAATTTCTTTAAAAAAAAAGTAAATAGTAAAGCAACTGAATGGTGTAGAAAGAAGCAGCCACACAGATTGCAAGTGTGGTGAAGAAATGCATTAAACTGCAGCTGTGTGTTTGTGTGTGTACATTTGAAATAGAGGCTTGTTGCTGCAGCAGCAGCAGCAGCAGTTGAGTGAAAAATAGTTGCCCCGCTTTGAAGACCTCAAAACCTACACGAAGCCCGCCTACAAGCCGCTTTGCCTCAATGGCATTTGAATAATCAGCGTGTTGCAGGCGGCGAGAGATATACGTCTGCGTGTGTGCAATGTGCATCCGCAATGAAACGCAACTTGTTGCAGCTGTTGCTGCTGCTGCTGATGAGCAGGCACAGTGTGTGTGCGCGTGTGCTAGTTTTGTTTTTGCCTGCTGCATTTGCATCAAATTAACGTGTGCCGCAAACACACACACAAACACAGCTGAATCTCGTTATGTGTGTGTGTGTTGATGTGTGAGCAAAGTGGATAGGAAAAGTAGGAGAAAAAGTAATGCTGCTGATGAAATAAATAGTGTGCGAAGGTACAGAATGTCATCAGCTGGAAAACAAATCAACCTCAAAATGACACCCAACACCCAGCTGTCGGAAAGTAAATGTTTCCTTCCTACGGTTTCTCAGGCAGAGAGGGAGAGAGAAAGGGAAGGGGCTTGGGAAATTCCGGCGCTTATCTGTTGGTGCGCTGTCGTGGAAAGAGCCTGTGGAAGAAAAGTGGCACTTTTTCCCGTGCCTACTACGTAGTGCCAACAGTGCACATATCAAAACAGCAGCAGCTCGCTGGACAGATTTTCCCGTGTAGCGAATTGTGGTAGGATGGCACTGAAGGTCTGGGGCCCGGTGGGTGAAGTTTGTGGCTATGAAGAATTGTCCGGAAAAGCAACAACTTCAGCTGTCATCGTCAGCAACAACGGCGCTCGGGGAAGGACGCACAAGGAGAAAGCGAGTTGGAGTTAGGTGGAGTTTTGCCAACGTTGGTGTGCATCGTGTGTGTTGTTTTTTGGTCGATCGTTTGCCTTATTTTCCCTGCATATAGGACAAAAGGCACAAATCCTACCCAAACTGCGTATGTACGTTGCAACGTGTGTGTGTGTGTGTGAGAAAAGTGGTAACTCCGTGGCCACCAGCTTTTGTGAGTGAAAGAGGCGACAGCGCCCGGAAAACAGCACATTAGCACATTTATTTGGCGCTGTGTGGTACCGTTTGTTTTATGTGTGTGGTTTGTTTTCGAGTCGGACATTTTTGCGTGCTGTGGTTTTGGGGCCCCGTTTTCGGCCTCGTGGACCAACTGCGCGGCTCGGTGGACAACCGTTTAGTGGGAGGGAAAGGCGTTTGCAACGGGATAACTGTGGTACGAAATGAATTTTTTTTGGCTCGTTTCGTTGTTGGAGTGATGTTTTTCCCTCCCTCAGTGCTAGCTGTGTTGTTTTCCGATGACCCGGGAAAGGTCTTGAAGGCTTTATGGCAAATCTCTGAGCCAGACATGGGGGAAGGAACATTGTTCTTTTAATTAAGTGGAATAGTTTAGCCATTTTGCATTGTTTTGAGCTGGTTTTTTGGGGATGCAATTGTTAGTAGGGAAAGTGTTTAAAGCTTTTTGTTGTTAGTTCTGATCATCAATCGTACATTTGGTAACATTATGTTAAACTTGATGCTCTTTATGCCCTTTTTTAATGTAACAAATGTTCATTTCTGAAATCATTTTCAATGTTAGAATCAAAGGTCTTTAAACGCCATCAAGTAGAAAGAACTATGTTTGTTTATTTGTTTGTTTATTGCACGTCTTAACGTACTCTTTTTTAACTCAAAATGTTTCAAATCTACCTAAGACCGTAGTCTTCCCCATTTGTTGTTTGTACCCAACTGCTCCCACTTTCCAGCCTGAAACAGAGCATGATTTTATGCTGACCCGCTTTCCAATGCGATAATGTATTCTAGTTCGTATGCGTGGTGTGCATACGCAAAAACCAACCCAATCTCCTCCTCACGGCGCCTTATATCCACTGGAGCAACAGACGTCTGGGGAGCGTTCGATAGCGTCTGAATATCACGGTCACCAGAACAAACAATTCAATAAAGCGGAGTGTGAGCCCTTGAAACGTACCATTACCGCTGAGCAATGGCTCATTAAGCGGGAACCTTAATGAGAAAATAATACTATTTTAGGACGAATGCGTCGTAAAAAAAAAACCATCCATAATTATTTCCAGTGGTGGATTATTTTTTTTGCTGCTTCTTCCCTGTTTTGTCGGTTTACGTCAACCGATGTCTGGCGGGTATAGCAGAATTAACAAACACGCTGTAAATAAATGTTTATTAATATCCGTTTATTCCTACAGGTAGAAGGGAAGAAAGTGAATATCTGTTTTGCTTTTACTCTGCTTGCTGCTTTTGCTCAGCAAGTAATGTAGCACGTCCGGTTACCGCCTTCACCGCGGGATCTAGTTTCTCAATCACCACAGAACGTAGGATCTCGGGGTGTTTGTTCCGGTTCTGTAACTGTTTGCGGGTGCGATGAATCACGGACGCCTCCAGACGTTCGAGCTCGTGTCCCGTGAAACTCCATTCTCCAGCTTTTAAATCAATCGCAAGAAAGAAAAAGCGAAAGAGCAAAACCTATCCGTCAGAAGAAGACCGGTTTTTGGAGCGTATGACGTGACGCCATAAATCCTAACCCCAGCTGACAGTTTATAGTAAAAGGATGTGAGGTGTTTTCTTCTACTTTCGTTGCAAAAAAAAGAAGTTGTTGTTGACTTACAATGTTTCATGTTTTGCGACCGTGAATCCAGACGGTTGTCCCGCTTTTTTTTGCGGACTATTCATTGTAGTATTCCTGTACGGTGGGCAGTGAAACGAAAACAAGCTTCAAAACACGCCGATCGTCGTTGCGTTGGTGCGCCTGACTCCGTCGGTCGTGTAACCTTAATCGCGGGGTTTTGTACCGAGAGCGAGGCAAACTAAAGGGCCAGTTCACCTTTGAAGGTGATCGGATACAGCGTCACACTAGTAGAAGGTGGTAGGTCTTTGAACTCACTCCACTTATTCTATATTCGTGAACTGGAAATCGCTCTGTGCGAAGAGACACGCAAACAAACAAATTCTGTTTATCACCCTTATGCCCACTGGGTACTGCTCTGGAAGCTTCGTTCGGGATTTCCCCACCACACGAGCGGGCGCGAATGTGTGTCACGTGTTGCTGCGGGACTCATCTGACCTTATCCGGACGACGCCGGAACCTGATCGTCTCTGCTGCGGTTTGCTGCCCCGCCACAGCAATAGTATCTGCACTGGGGGTGACGTAAACCCAATGGAAGGTTCCGCCCGTGTGTTTGTCGCATTGCGAACTGTTTACGTTTGCTTTCTAGCAGCACCGGGCACGCCGGGTTCGCTTATTAGCTCCGATGACTAATGAAGTTTGTGCTCCGTGAAGCTCAGCGCCTGCGCTAAGCGTTTGCAATCGTTCAGCAACTGATCGACACGTACACGTTGAAATGTTTCTAAGGTGACGCTAGATGGGCAGGGAAGGTTTATTGTGATGTACGTGTTTATGTGGAGCTCTATTTACTACTTAGTAGCTCATACTTTGCTTCATAACTCGTGACTGTATCGTTCATCAACGATGCTTCAACCTGTGGTCGCTTTGTTTCTTCCTTGGAAACGAAATCGCTACTTCGCGTCTGGATCAATCGCCTATGCCGGCCTCGGAAATCCCCACCGACAGTGTACATAGAGACATCAGTGACACTGGCTAAAGCGGCACGCAACGGATCAACGTGATCAGACTTCAGGAAACGATCCCAGCAAACGAGCATTCGATTCGATGCGTATCGTCGCGCACGGGTTACATCCACATGCAAAGACATCGAACAATAAAAGTCCTCCAAACAAACGAAGCACGAACAGACGCACACAGTTAGCGTTTGCGTTAGGACGGTCGCTAATTTCGCACCAGACCTTAATTATAACTGTCTGCGTCCCAGGTTCGTCGGTCGATGTCGCGTTCGCCGTGGCGTGACTTCACCGTATCCATCGCCCAATTTGACAGTTCTTCCGGTTTATGTGTATCGGCAAATTGCTGGTGAACGGCCAAATCAGTGCTTACGTGCAGCCGATGCTACTTAATTTTTAAGTCTGCTTTTCTTGGAAAATTGGTGTAGAACCAGCAAGTAAGGTTGGTGTTAAATTTTTTTGGCGAAAAAAGTGGACCGTGAAGAAGGATCATGATTTGTTTTAATCTGATTCGCAAAATTACAGTTGACGACTCAGCCTGCCTGGTGGTGCTGTTGAACATTGGTGTTAATTACTGTTTGATTTATATGGTTTAGAAAAAAATAATTAGGAACCTCGTTTGTCAGTGTCATTTCGTTGATTTTATATCGCTTGTTGCGACCGAGATACATTGGAATGGCTTAGAATTTTTATTCGATCGTGTTTAACTGATATTTTTTTATTGATCACGGAACAATGCATTCAATTATATAAAGTCATCAAAGTATCTCGAAATTATCGAACGACTCATATACCAAAGCTCTCACGCAGGCATAATTGTCATCGAAAACTTTCCCTTTCATAAAAATAAACCACACCAATCGAATGATTACACCCTGAGCAGTGAAGAACATTATGTACGTTGAACGTCAATTCGCAAATTTATTCGAAATTTGCCTCTTTTTTGGTTGTCTTGGGGGAGCACAGAGATACTATCTCGATCCGGTAACGGCAGCAGCACTGCTAGCAATCTCTTCTTATTTCAATCTCCACCTTTTCCTTCACTCTCCTCCACCCGAAAGTGATCTTGACGCTTACTAAGTGCAGCTTAACTGCATCCGGTCCGGGTGATATATGTTTCGCTAATGTGCGCCAGCCGTCGTCGTCCCAAAACAGAAAAGTCCGCGAGAAGAAACCCCGTAAGCGACGAACTAGAATAACAAACCACAAGGTGTATTTCCTTTCTTTGATTGCACTTTTGGAACTGATTTCGTTGTTCACGCTTAATGTTCGTTCCGCGCAAAGGTGCAATGGGGGGGAAGGTGTTTGGTTACTTTCTTCCCTCTTTTGGCTAGGTGTTGCTCACTTTTACTCTCTTCCTGTAAACGCGCTGTGCCGGGAAAGGGTTGGCAAAGAAGCACGCAGTGAAGTGGGAAAAGTGCCATAATTTCTCATCATTCTCAAGAAGTGGTAACTACAGCAAGACAAACTCGTCACTTTTAAGAGGTACTCTCGAATTCCACCGAGCACCGTTTCCGCTCCAGACCCGTAACACTCTCTTTCTACCTTCTGTTCGGGGGGAGGGTTTGATCGTCCAAAGCAGAAATTTCAATTAATCTGTCAAATCTAAGCGTCTTGACAATGCACTGTAGCGTGTTGATCCCAAACCGCACCACAAATGCTGGAAACAGGCGAAAGTTGGCATTATGCGTCGGGTTGGGGAAGTTGTTTCACTTTCCTACCGGACAAATAGCCGAACCGATTAATCTTCCAGAGCAACCGGGTTGGAGGTTTTGTTGAAGAATGCTACTGTGTTTCCTTGCCTAAATCGCAGCTCATCAATCCAGTAGACGTCTTTTGTATAGTAGGGGTTTGTTATGGAAAGGAATTGTAATCAATTAATATTCCACCTCAATGCCTCCGATCTCAGGACTGGTTTTTTTTTGGAACAAGCGAGAGTCGATTAATAATGTCGACACGAACGAAGAAAGGGAACGCGATTTAAAGTGCAATTAATATGCGATCTAAAATTTGGATGAGTCCGGGTTCGTTGTCTCATGAATATCTTAAGATCGCTTAACAAGACATTGGTGGTTGTGCCTGCATAATGACCCCAACACAGATAACGTTCACGCCTTATTTCTTATGGTCGTTTTGAAACGATAGTATGGTTGCTGTTTGAGATAGTTTGAGTACAAGCTCGTGCCACTAATTGGACATCGCCCACTCACCTATACCTTGGAAAGGGAGCAGACAACAACAATAAGACCAGTTCTCAATGAACTTTCATTAACTGCCCTATTCCCCGGCACCAATAGCACCGAAGGAGCGCGAAATAAAACGCGCCAACACTAAAACCAGGTGACCCATATATATGTACACTGTGCCCCTTCGGCAGATCCCAGAAGTCCAGCAGCTCCCGAGTCCGATTCACTATTCCAAACCGGCGAAAGTGGCGTCCGATTCCGGTTCTGGGCTGATGGGAATGTGCACGGGCTGCAATCGTGGCCTTGATGCAACGAATCTTCCGCGGCACGGTCTAATGCATTCCGCACGGTGTAGCGACGACATCCCACAGCGTCCAGCGGGCGCATGTGCGCTACCCTGAACTAGAACCAGCTTCACCACGCGGAGTGGGACGTCCCACTTTCCGGGATCTCTTGGTCGCGACGGGCAACCTCTCAACGGGCAGTATGCAATCGTACTGGTTTCCGAGTTCCGAGAGCGAGGGGAAGCGATTCCCGGGTATGGCGCTACAGGGGACGCAAAAATAGAAACAAGCTAGAAACATTATACCCGCATTACCCCGCTCTGTGAGTTCTGTGGCCCTGAAATGATCTGACTCGCAATTGGTTTGAGTTGATGGATGATTGTTTTCAATTAGCTTAATCGAAACCGTTCCTTTACTGTGACTCTTACTCTCGCTTCTGTCATCATGGTACGCGGCATCCTCATCATCATCATCATCCCGTTTGATCGCCCGGTGAATGTATAATTCGAACACGAAAACCCGCCACACCACAGCACTGTCCGACACACGCAACAGAGTAAACCTTTTATACCTCTCCGATCGCATGTGTTTCGCGGGAATTGCATTACATTCCTTCGAGAGTTCCCCCAGGCAATAGCAACAACACAAATTCACCTGGGAATAGGATGCTAACGTGTGGATAATTTAAATCTTCAACACTTTTCCATTAGAGAGCATATCCGTGGTGTATATGTTGTTTTTGTTGCTTGTTGTTTTACTTTTTTCTGCGACTACTCTTCCTGTTTTCGTCCATCGCTGATTTAATTTTCGCGCTTTCGGGCAATGCGCGAAAGCAATATTTACGACCCCGAGAGCAATTCGATTAAGCGCTTGGGGTTAAAAATACATGCCCGGCGCAGCATCGCACCGCGCGTTGTTTGCGGTGCAGTTAAGCCAGCTCGCGAGGGGATTTAAAGTAAGCGAACGCGTTTTAGCGCCGGATCTGTAACGCTCCTCTATTAGTGTCAGTTTGCTGACGTAAGTGTAGCAGCTTTCTCTGCGTGTTGGTGTTGCAGCGGTTTGGAGAGATTGTCACACTTCACACTGTGCGTGTTTGGGTGCGGGCCCCGTAGCTGCAGCTGGACTTTGGATTGGATCAATTGAGTCATAGAGCAATGCTGGTGCGCCGATGCACTCCTCAGTAGATCTTCTTTTAGACTCAAAATATATAAGTTCGCATTGAGTAAGATGAAAAACAATGATTGTTTTAATGAAAATGGTTATCTGCTGCTTATAAAACTCGAAACACAATCATGGGAGCCGTTTACCAAGGGCAGAGAAAGAAATTGATAACATCTCTGCTAGAGATATCTTCTTCTGGAAATGGTTGGGCTAATGTGAACCAGAACCCTTCTGTTCGTTACGGCTCTAATTGTATAGCATTCTAGACGAGCTAGACAGTGCTGGTGGATAGAATTATTACAGGAGTTTTAAAGACGCACCCATCATAATGGTAAATTTCATTACCCTGTTCCATAATAAAGCCTAATGCAACATCCCATAAGTAGAGGCTTTAAGTGATGGATTATGTTGCTTTCCAACGTATCACCATGCCTCGTTTCCTAGGTTTACCTCTGTTCTAAAGGTGCCATATCTCTGCGCCTGCAGAGGACCTATTCATTTGCTAGATCGCTTTTCACTTACGCTTCATTCCCAGCAATTGCTCACTTAGTCTTTCCTTCTGAGCGCCCACAGCCCTATTATCATTGAATGCGTCGTTTGTTTCTTGTTCTTTTAACCTCACCCAACGCCCGTCTATTTCAAAGTTGTGCCTTACCTTAAAGCTATGCGTTTATGTTTACGTGAAGTACATCATGATGAGTCATGGCCATCTAGAGTAGCGAACGTAATGGTGCACAGCGTGTGCCACACATCCGGTACCTTCACTCTGGGTAAAAGCGAAAGAACCTAAAACTTCTTGCAGCGAAAATTCTCCCCCGAACGGGCGTACCTTATGGGACGGTGGGTTTTATTTCACTCTCGGGCCACGGTTGGTCAGCCACGTTCCCGTTTGGCCCTGTTCCTTGGGGTTCCCGTTTTCCCCCCCGGCGAGATAGACACGCGTCGCAAACCAGGGCCCGAGCGTATGGTGCAAACTGGATACGGTTGCATGATTTCGGCGTGTTGTGTTTTGTGCCCTCTCTTTTCTTTATCCATTCCTGGAAGGGTCAAAACTAGCCACTAGGTCCAGTTCCCCTCTAGTTCCTCGTGCTTTACGATTTCAATCGTACGCGAGTGATAGCGTAGTTTGGTGATGGCGTTAGCACGGCTTAATTGTGGGTTCAACCGGTTGTTTGCAATCGCTGGTGCCGTGACCAGGAGCAAGCAGCTGACGCGCGGCGACGTACAACACTCCCCTGGCCCGGTTATGAGCTGTGGTCCGCTGCGCCAAGTACGGTAATTAAGTGTTATGGGAGTTTAATCTGCTTGTTTATGTATCCGGCTGACGCGTCTCGCTGCGGACCCTTTTGGTTTGCAGTGTTGTGACAGAGCGTTTTCCATCTCTTCCACTCCTAATCCGTGCCATCTTCTCGGTGGTCACTCTCTCTCTCTACCTCTCTTTGCCGTCCAAAGACATAGTGACCAAAATTGGACAAAACATTTTTCTTCATCGGACTCTGCCGCCTTAAATGGGCCACAAACCGCGTGCGATGGTCCAAACATGGTCCAATCTTTTGGGGAACACATAAGCAACGCGCGGGAGCATTGTTTGGCTTTGCGCGATCGAAACCGTTGCGCAATGGGGGAATCGAACGGTGGCCCGAAGCTGCAGCAACGCGATTGATTGAATTATTGTGTTTCTCGCTTTCATCTGCTCTCGCGCCAAGATCGGATCGTTTTCGATTGTGCTACCGATACGTTTGCGGCTTTTGGCGGGGCATTGGGCATCCAATTTCGAGTAGGAGTCGTCTGCACGTAACCTCGGCTTTGACGAGAAAAACGTGCGAATACTGTGAATACACGCAAATTTGAACGCTCTCTCGTCGTCGGCATGCAAACACAACTTGCCAACACGAGCTTCTTTGTTTTGCTGCTGAAAGCCGAGCAAGCAGAGTGAAGACGGTGGCAGAGCGATAATGATGCTAATAATGATTGTTCGGGCATGATGATGAGCCTTTTTTTGCGGAGCTTGCGGAGCAGAAAACAAACGACGGCCCCAGCCGAAGAACGGTGATGATGTGAGCTAATGGAAAAATTAGATTAAAGGTGCATTATGTTTTCCTTTTTTTTTTTGGTTTTTGTTTTCATTGGCTTTGATTTGCGCTACGGTTACATGATCAACTGGGCCATCCGACCATTTTGTTGGCCATTGCCAGTAGGCCAATCGATCAACTATAGAGGGGTGCTGCTATTGAAGGGATGTGTTTTTCGAATGATCATGTACATTCAACGCGCAAACACGACGCGAAGGTATACGTTAAACGGCGCCGGTTTGGCCTGTTTGCCGCTTCCAATGGGCGTAGGAGAAAATCAAACATACAATCAGATGCATAATCACAAAGATACGAATACACACGTGCGTTTCAATCGTCGGTGCTGATTAAGGGCGCAATGTTGGTGTTTATTTTCTGTTGCCTCCAAAACCTCCAGTCATTGCCCTCCGGAGCCGTGTGTACACGCGTGTTGCCATGGCATTTACACTTGGCAAATATGCAATATGTGTAGGTATGTTCACGATTCACGGCCTGCCAACAGTTCCGTTCGCAAGGCATCAGCGTACGTGCGAGGTGAACCAGATCACCTTCGAATAACGTTAATGAAACGGCACGAATTCAATTTACATTTATGCGGTCGATGTCGTCGTCGCGGTGTGAAGTTTGATGACTTCGCGCGGGGTTTTCGTGCCTAGCACTGGGGCAGACATTTGAAGGAATCTTCCGCGGTGCCGCATGTGCCGCAGTGCCTGAGAATATTGGATGATTCAGTCTGTTTTTGAGGCACTCTTAAATTGCATTCTTTGGTCGAAAGCTGATGCGATCCATGCGATTGGAAATGCTTCCGTGTGAACTTGTGGGAAGAGGAGAAGGTTTGCATGTATAATGCCGGGTTGATTGTTTGTGGTGGCGATTGCATGCAAATTTAGTTTATCTTAAACGACGTAATGTATCTAAATTACTGTAAGAAGGTGAGCTTTTCCAATTGGAAGGTATTTAAATTTGTATTTACATATACATCGCAACCTGGGCAAAGTTGGTTTGTGAAAGATCAAGCTCACGATCATAGTTATTTTAAAAGCCTCCAGTGCCTAAATTTGTTATGAACTGTTGCGTTAAGCTGGTGCCTTCAATGTTATATTAACCTCTATTGAATGTTTATTTTTCATTATTTAAGAGTGTTTGTTTTAAATTGCAAATGTAGCAAAGTTGAACCATTTATACAACGGTCAACAGAAAAAGAAGTGTCCTATTTAGGTCAACTTCAAATTTGGTAAAAATAACTGCAAACAATACTGCCCGCTGTTACGGGTTGAAAAGATATGCTTTAAAAAATCACACCTTACTCGTAACTATTACACAAGTTTTGGCCCACAACCGCTAAGAGTATTAGCGGGAAGCGCATAATCGTTACCATTCTTCCTGCCCGAAAAATGACTGGCCAAACATACACAAACAATCGCCCAAAACGCATGACGAAACCACGTCGGGCTCTGGATGAACTTCCGCTTATCAAACAATGGTCTTCGTCGTTACGCGATCGGTGCCCTGGAGTGTGCATGCGCATAAATGCATGCTCATCGGTCGGTCAGTGTGCCAACCGAAACCAACTGGGGGCCGCTTGGTTGCGTGAAACGTGGAAGAATCGGTAAGCCTATCAGCGGCGCACGAAAACAAAGCAACATTAAGCCGGCGTGGGTGCACTGGACGGTTGGACGAACATTAAACGATATGAAACAGTGCTGCTGGCAAAAAGGAGACCAGAGAGAGAAAGAGAGAGAAATACGAAAAAGGCGGAAGGTGCTAATGTTTGTCGGCACAACAGTGAAGCTTGAGTTGGACAGGTTGTTGTCGTATGGAAAATGAAAATAAACGAGGGGCAGAGCTCAAACTCATCAAGAGGTCAAGCATGATGCATACAAATGCTTTCATGTACGCAGCTTTTCCACATAAACACAAGTAGTAGTAGTAGTAGTAGTGGAAAAGATGCACACCGTGTTGGCATAATGACAGATTTAATGGTTTTCGTAGTGCAGCGCCGTGACGTTTCCGGTGCATGTGGGAAGTGGCAATGCACACACAGTGATACACTTGATACTTTTGATGAAGTTGTAGATCGATGTGCTATTAGTAATGGTACAATAATTCAAATAGAAAACACATACACATTGAAACCAGCAAACCTCCAACACAACTCGTCATAAACCGCACGTACTTGTCATGGTTAATTCCAGAGATGTCAAATTCAAGTAAAATCTCTCAAAAAAAATATAAATATCTTAAGTCCTACTGTTCATGAAGGACATCTGCTGAAATGATAAATCGATTGCTTAATTTCAATCTCACTTAATGCAACACTTATCCAAGAATACATGTAACATATTATAAGCTTTAAAACTGTTTAGATCGGGGTGAAAATATTGCTTTACTTACTTTCAACCCTGAAAAACTGTATTCTTATTTTGTATGTGTAGTGAATGAATATCAGTTTTATAATTTATGCATATGTTACATTATTTATAGATATGGACATAGTAAAAATATAAAAAATGAGAAAGCTAATCATTATCATGTAATGCAGAATAAAATACCTGCACTACGCAGAACATGTTTTAAGATTGCTCAATAGTTTTGAAAAAAAAGATCATCAATTCTGAGACATACTTGTTTAATAGGGTATGTTTGTCAACAGATGTCAAATGTTGTATTTGCATCACAAATATGTTTTAAACACATCAAAAGCTGGACTGTGTTTGACAGGTCTTTGAGATGCGTTGAACATCATGTAGAAGAATTGAAATTGGATTGTGATGCAAATGTAACACATGACAACTGTTGAAAAACATCTTGCATGCGGTTAATAATACTGTGCACATTGGATATTGGCTTGGAAAACCCTGTAAAACTGATAAATTATTTGATGTTGGTTCTCGTTCGATATTTTTTACAGGAATTATTTTTTGCTTAAATTTACATTCAAAATACATTTGTCATTATTCGACAACAAACCATTTAATATCCTTCTCCAATGTTTATTTATGCATTCCGCTGCACGCGAGCCTCGCTTGAAAGAGTTCGACGGCCCTGTTCTATCTCGTCTAGTGTCGGCCATCGTCATCCGTTGACTAGTGAATGACACCGTAAGCGTAGGCTTTCTACATCCACCGCAGCTTGAAAACATAAATGTGTGTAGGTGATGGTGCATAATATTTACTTGCTCAATCTCATTTCAAGACCCTCCGTGCACAGGGGGATCAAAAACATCTCTCCGTAGGCTTGTAAAAATGCACACATATGTCAATGCTTTTGCACAACCGGGCGGCGTGCACTTCGACGTACGTGCGTGCGTTTCTGGAGGGCAGCAAAGAGTGGAGAGTGCGACCGAAGTGTAGCAGTATATCTCTCTTCACCCTTAAGCTTTTGTTTCCGCCCTACACCGAACCCCATGCTGCTGTGTGTAGGAGTGCGATTTCATTGTCGTGAAGCTTTGGGGAAGAAAAACAACAACAACATCGCCTAGCGGCTAGAGAGAGGCACGCAGTGGTTTCCTGCTTTTGCATACGGACACGTTCCACGGAAGTGAAGCTAATCAATCCCACGCGATAGGTGTATATGTGGTGGTGGTTTGCTGTGTGTAGATTTATGCTTCTACGGTATGTGAAGATTGAAACAAAAACAAAAACCAAACATGAAATGAGGAAGAAATTTGGTTATATAAGCTTTTAAAAGTCCAGCTTTTTTATAAAACAATAAATATTTTATCGAGATGCAACAAATAGTATATGATTAATATTATTCCCTTCTAAAAGGCTACTGCATGCCAAATCTAAATGCCAAACATCTAAATGTAAAGATTTATTAAACCCCAACACATTTCTATCTCATCTACCCCGCATAGTAGCAAGGCGTGAACAGTTGGCACCCTTTGATGATGCACAATTTTCCTCGCATTAAATTACATGTCTTCAGGCAGCTATTAGTAAACAGTGCGCCCATAGACACACACACACGCAAGACAGGTTTCATCATCATCCTGTCGATGGTCGATCGAACGCTGTTGGACATCCCACCGACATCAGTGCTTCTTCGGCCACATCGTTTGATCGGCATGATCGTATCACATCATCATCAAGGGGCAACCCTTTTCCTTTTAACCATTATGCAAAATAATCACCACTTTCGAGACGCGTTGTCTTGCACCTGCTTATCTAAACATTTGTTCAGTAGGATGTCGTTGCATGTTGCGCATGCTTCTTTCCACTACTAAAACACACATCCTACAGTCTCCGTTCCGTGTCGTTAATGAATGTGAAGACGCAGTGGTCTGGTCACCGGATAGACTTTTTTTTTTACTTCTATCGAAAACAGAAGGGAGGCTTTCGAAACGGCAGTGACTATACTAAAAACCAAACACTACCACCACTACACTGCTGACCTCGATAGAGTACCCTGGGCAAAGGGAAAGGGACTGGCGAACGTGTTGTTTTCCCGCAGTCGAAAAGTCACCCGCCGTACGCGAGATTGCGGGTGGCATTTCATCGATTTAATCAGCACGTTGCAAGCGCTCACTCTATTGGGGGGCCATGATCGCTCGTGCTCGGTAATTATGAGAGTCACGTTCTCGGCCGATAATTAAAATGTTGTGCAGCTCTCTCGGTGGCATCCTAAACGCCACCGGTTCGCTGGAATGAAGATTGCACCCGATGTGTGAAACGGTGTCAAATCGAAAGACATCAAGCGACGAACCCGATTTTGTGGGCAAGAAAAGCAAATAGAAAACGGTTGCGTTCGATTGCTTTTCGATAAACGGTTGTACTGCACCATACACTACATTGCAGTATGGCCATTTTAATGGCTTTCAGTCTAGACGCGTTTCACAACCCCCTTCTCAACCACAGCCATCGTTTTGTTGTGTTGTGCCTGCCATAAAATTGTTTTATTATTGTAATTTTTCGGTGTCATTGTTCCAGTGTGCTTCCAGATTGTGAATGGGAATTATTTTCCTGTTATGGAAATGTTCACTCGACACGCCCAACCTCCCCCCCCCCACTCAGATGTTTGGTAATGTCCATTTGTTCAGCATAATTATGAGAACTTGGTCTCTTCTCGGACAAGCGAGCTGTCCCCTCTACATTGTTAACATAATTGACTCAAACCCTCCAACACTATCCTACAACGGGGGTGTGAAACGCTTTCATATTCAGAAAAAGAGTTTTTTTTTCGGGGGAGGAATTGGTAAATGAGCTTGTACGAAAAAAAGGGGTTTTGCTCGGACGAAAGATGGACGTGTGAAACGTAAAGTATGAATTAATTATCTGCCGATTGACTGTAACGGAGCTGGTTTGGACGGATGAGCTCAAGCATGTTGAAGAGGCTCCTTTCCTACAGGTTTTTTTTTGTTGTTGCTCGCCTTCACATCGATGCAAACCGGGAAATGTGTCCATTTCCAATTTCCAGCCGCTAACGAAATTTGCCGCCCATTTATTCAATCACCAAACCGTGTCCGCAAAGACACAAAACTGTCCATCAACGGTGGAACTCCGCAACCGCACACACACACACACACGAGTAAAAATCATTAGAACGTTTGCAAGCGGAAAATTGTCGCAATTAGAGCAGAAAGTGTTCGGTTTTTGGGGCAGTTTTTGTTTCGTGTCAACGTTTTTTTTTTATTTCACCGAATTCTCGTCTTCACTAGCACGTGGAAATGCACCTGAATCAAACCATTTCCTGTTTCTCCAATACCACGATCCACATTTAATGCGGCGTATCGAATGACTGTCGAACTGGTGAAAGAGACTTCTGCTGCCATGTTCATTACATACTTTCTTTCTGCTCGATCAGTACCTTCTGGTAGCGGCAGTACCCATATCGTACCTACCTGCTCCTTCCGGAACCCTTTGTTCGTGTGCTGTGTGCCTGCTAAACGGATGACAACGAATCAGTTGTCCATGGACGGCTGTGCAATTATCTGCGCCTCGTCTGCGGTTCGATCGTTAAATTGTCATCCATCAGTTCGGCATTCCCTTTTCCTTTGCAGTTGCGGCCGGTTTCGGCTCGATCGCAATTAGATATGTTGGTCGCTGCTCCGTGTGTCTCTGCCGTGTGCGTTTCCAATTCCATTTGCACCCTTCCGGTTGAATCCGAATCGCGGTGGCGCTGATTACGGTAATTTGTACACGATTTAGCCCACCCGAAACAGAGGCGGGCTTAATTCAATTTCACATGTTTAAATCCTCCAACGTCAACCACCTCTTCAAAAAGGGGCTAATGTGTTTTACTCAATCGTAACAGGTGCAATTAGTTGTACCGAAATCATATCACTTTACGGGGCGGTTTTGTTAACCCCCAAATCGTAGTGAGCGAAGCGCAAATGGTTGGCTCTTATCGTAAATTATGCCTCTCTGCACCGACAGTACCGCTGTAATTGCTATTATCAAACCCTCCCCGACACACCTTTTGCGGCTGGATGGTGCTGGTTTGGATGCTGGATGCGTTTGCCTAGTGAGCTGGAAATGATGCAACACTCTTTCGCACTGCGAGAAAGCTTAGCAAAGTAAAAAGCCATAAGCAAATGGGCGCCCGTGTTTTGCCTGCCGATCAGCGCCGTTTGACGCGCGTGGCGCGTGTAATGACAAAATAATTGAGATGTTTAGGCAGCAACGATCATTTGACGCGCGAGCGACTATTGCGTATATGTAGATCGACAAAATCCTTTTGCTTTTTTTTTTGTCGGACTGTTTTTGCTTTGCAAACAAGGTTGGGGGGCTAGATGTTCCTGCCTGATCAGCTGAATGGCGGGCACAGCAAGGTGTCATGGGTGGGATTGTTTTAGCTGACGTGCTAAAAGGAAACTTTCCTTTTTCACTCATTACAGCGAACGAACCACTGGCTCAACTTCACTGTAGGATAAAGGGAGAAAAAAGGTAGCGTCTTCCCAACGTAGCGACAAAGGGCACCGAGGGTTGGCAAAGTGATTGGTTGGTGTTGTTAAAAGGGAGAAAAGGTTGCAGTTGCTTGTCAGTGACACAATCCAAGTGAATTGTGGTTGTGTGTTTTGGAATGTGGAAGAAAGTGCTAAAAAGCGAAGCGGGTGGAACTGTTACTATCTCGCTGCTGTCGGGTAGATTTCTTTGTTTGTTTTGTTACATTTCTCCATGAAAATCAACTCGTTTGTACAACTTATTCTGAAACCTTTTAATAATTATTTCGGAATTTAAGAAATGTGTTTTACGCTAAAAAAGAGATATGTGAAAAAATTTTATTTTTTTTTCTACAAAATGACGAGTTTAGGCATTTTCTTTTGTACGTACAAATCGGCACGATGTCAATATTTAATACTTTGAATATCTTTTAGTTTGCTCGAGATATTTCAAACTGGTTTAAAAACTGACAGTGTGGCCGACCAGTGCGCCAAATGAATACCAAAAGAGTTTGACAGGAATCGGTTGAATAGTTTACCTTTTCCACATAAACATGTTGTTCGCCACCATTAGTGTGCAAATTTTAAATTGCTATTTTTTGCCACAAATCATACCCTTAGCCCACTTAATTTGTTTCACATTTAAGAAACAAAACAGCGTCATCGGACTCGTCGTTTTATGTTTTTCGAGATTCTCGGAACTGGTCAGAGCGTTATTAGCAACGACAAAAAAAAATTAAAAAATATGTCAACAGCAAATTGCAGCAATCCATTTTACCCTTCAAAAACAAACAAACACTGTTTTTGCTCAATAAATCAGTTACAGCACTTTTTTTTTTTGGTTGTTCAATAAATCCTATAGCAAAAACCAACATCCTATTGGCGTTGGGAAGAGACAAGAAAACATTGCAATAAAATGCTTGTCCCTGCTTCATCTGAGCTGCACTCGTGTGAATCGAACGGAACGCGTGCTTGGTGGTGCTTCTGACCTTCACCGTTGAAACAGGTTGGCGAGCAACAACTAAACAACAAAAAACTCCCCCGTCGGAGACAACTGAGCTAACATAGGTCGCAGTCCGACGGCACTGTGGCAAAGTGTTGTGGCAAAAGCGCGAGCGCAGCCAAATTAGAATAATATTTCGATTTAAGTCCCGCACGAAATGGCTACATTATGCTTACCTTCGTCTTCCCCGACAAAGACGCGACATCTCTTAGGTGTGTGCGCTGTACCTGCCGCTGATCTGTGAAGGAAGTAACTAAACTCCTCTTGCTAAAATCGTCCTCCCACTTAGCCAGGTCTATGGATGTGTGGGGAGGTGTGTTTTTGGTGTTGCGCTCCATCAGTATGCAAAGGCTTATATTTATTAATGCACCATAAATATGGTCGTCCACTACCGCTCTTCTGGATGAGGAGACATCGCGACCAGGTTTCGCTGTACACCAGGGCCGTGCGTTGGATGATGCTACAAATGTATGCAGTTTTATGTTTGGAATTTGATTTCACCTGTGTGTGTTTGTCTTGAAAACTGCGGTGAAAACCCAAAATGCCGATGGAAATTCCGTTGTGCAAAAATTCCACAAAACTCTCACAACTGAGCCAAAGCTCGCAATTTCCCCTGGACAACTGCACACTGGGCAATGAAAAAGGGCATGTCAATGGTCAACTGCTCCGTCGGGGAGGAGGCAGTTTTTCTCACGACAAATCGTTCTTCACAATTTTCTCACTCTTTCTCTCTCTCTCTCTCTTGTGCACTTAAAAATCTGCATAATAATAGCGTCTACCACCGGCGTGCGAACTTTCCCTTTTTAACGAACCAAACGGCGGGATGGATAGCTTTGACCGCTAAAGTATGGCACGACGACGTCAACGACGATGCCGCTGCCATATACTCCCCAACCCCATGATTGAACCCTTACCCGGTACCAACCACTTTACCACCGGCCCGGGGACACGACTCTGGAGAGCGGGGCAAGCGGGGCAACACAATTTTGCACGCATGATCGTGTGAACTTCACCGGGGCTGAACTTTTCATCAGGTTGTGTGCAAAGTACTGAGCTTTAAAATTCGCCCTGCAAAAAAAAAGGTCGTGGACGCAGCATTGTTGGAACTGGATGAGAAGGGGACGCTTGAAAATGGAGCAGAAATCAATTCCATACCCTCCCCCCCTGCAGCACACGGTTATCTTCCGGTTGGACGTGATCACAGTGTGTTAGTCGTAGCTGCCTGTCACTGGCTTCCTCTTTCATCTGCCGGTCTGCCGGACAGTTTTTAACAGGCTTCTGCCCAATTTCTGGGTCGGTTCTTCCCCAAAACACAAAAGAAAACCGTGTTTTGGCACATCACAAAAAACGCACATCCCGGGCGCCCTTTTCAAAAGAGCAACAACTCCCTCACGAATGATCGAAGGTCATAAAAAGTTAGTTCAAGTTTACTAAAAAAAAAAAACAATCAACTTCGTTGAAAGGAAAGGTGGTGCGATGTTTTGTTTTTCGGTTCTTCTTCGCTTGAGGAAGGTGGCGCTCATTCGCACAAATTAATCAACCGCAGCTAACGAACCATTTTCGCCTTCGTGTGGGAACGACGGGCGGTCAATTAGAAGTAATTGAGGCGCGCTGTGGCGTGGAATAAGTAGGGCCAGCGAAGATCAAATCGCAAACCTCATATCGTGCCCGAAAAAAAAAAACGGCCGAACAGGGTAACTAAGGTTCGTGCTGCTGCTGCTGATGGTTCCTCCAATGTTTTGCTACCAATATTGAGTTAATGATTGCCCTGGCTGCACTAAGTGCGCTGCATTTCCAGTGCAATGCAGTTGCAGTTTACTACAGTAAGATAATCTTCCCTGTCCTGCACTACATGGACGGGCAGATTGGCTGAGATTTGCAACGGAGAGGGGATGTTTGTGATTTACCGGACATCTTTTTGCGGTCATGTGAACGGAAATTTGCTTGGTGGATTTTTTTTTTCTTCTTGGTTGGTTGGTTTTTTGTTACATTTTTTTTTTCACTTTCCCACAGCTGGTGCTTGCCTTATTCCCAGAAAGGCAAACAGGAAATTGACCAATTGTGGTAGTTCGTGGAGGAGCTCCTTGCAGCGTTTGGATCGGAGGAAGTGTCCATTTTCGGGGGAGGGGGGAGGGGAAGCGTATTTAAATTAATGTGCCGAAATTTAATCCCTGTTTTCCGAAATTTAAAGTTGAGTGAAGCCTTTCGTCTTGGATGTGTTGACAAAAAGATAGAATTGTAATGATATTGGCTTGGTGAAACCGATATCTTATTGGTTTTTTTTTTAAATTATTTTACATGAAAATCCATCAAGAGCATTACAATTTTACCAATCGGAAATATTTTCATATTTAATTCACCATTTGTTGGAATCGAATTATATTATTCTATTACGTATAATTCCGTGTATTGGAAACTGTCAACAATCATCTGCATGATACTGAACGTTACACGTTCAAATTGAATTGGTCTCGTTACTGAGGAAAATCGTCCTAAATATCAACAATTCGTCAAGCTGATGGAATGCATTAGTTACATCAAGGTGATGGTAGTACACGGTTTACTCAATCTCCCTTTCCTTCAAACCGTTTACGCGCCATTCTGCCTGACACACAAAACAAACCGATCGGTTGGTAGGCATTTTTATCATTCTTGCACTGTCCCACAATGCACGCAATCGTCGCGGTTCGAATTTCGTTCGTTTGCCGAGTGGCCATGTCGAAGCCCAAAGTAGTTCAATTGCCGTCACGATTTCTTCCATTGTACGTGCCGTGCGTGGTAGCGCGGGAACCTGAGAACAACAGCCGACATAACCTCAAAACCGTGTGTTGTATACCGCTCAAAATTGCGGAAAAATACTGCCGCCGCAGTCACTACTGCACGGTTGACTAGTGTGCAGCAAACCACACCCTGGTGTAGGGGGATGACGGGAAGCAAAGCCTTGTTGCTCGGTTTTTTTCTTCTTCTGGTAACTGATGTTCCCGGACTGAGCTTTCGGCTGACCAGAAGTGAAGGTTGGCTGCCGTTGGACGTTGGAGGCCTGCTTTACGCACCATTGGCTTTTGAGTGCATGCAAAGTGGCGTTATGTCGGTTACGCTGAGTGGTACATAAGAGTCGGTTTTTTTTGGGGGAAACTTTACATTTGGTACTTTTAATTTTAAATCACAATAGGCAGAAGTGTTACAAAATAACATGCTATTTGTAACATTTAAATTTATTAAATTTATTTGTCAAACAAGCATTCAGTATATTTGGTGCTTTTCTTGCACTTCTCACTGCTGGACATTTTAATAATTAGCTCACACGTCCGCGAACGCTTCGAACACTTTATCACTCCGTTAATAAGAACGGGCTGCAAACGAACACCCCTATACCTGCTTCTTCCGCTGGTGGAACCTGTTCTCTCACGGCCATGATCGCGCGGCCGTCCCATCTGAATATCCTGCGCGGGCGTTCGACATTCGATTAGTCGCGCGCAGGTCTGCTGCCGGCTTCGCGAGCGGGACGACTGATTATTGAGATTTCGTGCCGAAAACCCACATATGGGACGCTCACAAACCGCCGTTACTTGGCAGTGTGGCCCCTTGCCGCGATCGTATGATCCATGTTTGGTGGGTTCAACTCTTCCTAAGCGAACAGAAACCGGTAACACAGCACCAATTGGTCGGATTGCTGAGCTGTTGTTGTTTTTTCGGGCGATTGCTTGTAAAAAAATAAACCACCAACGTGTGATGTTTTGCGCCATCTAGGGAGCAGAATTAAAATCACTTGTTAAAAACACCACCAGCCATCGATCGTGCTCGGAAGCTATCGCACCCCCCAAAAGGAGCAGTTTATTATGGAATATTGTATAGAAAGTTCAGCACCCAGAACACACCGATGCTTCAGCCCATTTTGATGAGCTTTAATTGGAGGACCGAAAAGAGTGAACAGCGAACGCCTACGCGTACATCTTAAAGAAAGCTATAAATGAGGTCCAGTAGGAAAAGAACCAAAGGGAAACGCATGAGCGTCGGCCTCCCCTAAAGTTGTACACCGTGGGCGTCCGCTTTGATTGGGGAGTGGACAAATTTTTGTAGAAAGAAGAAAAAAAAACCCTTCTAAAACCAATTCCCGAAACATCATGTGAAACAATATTTCAACGCATTACGAACACGCCTTTCTGTGTGTGCTTTATCGCAATCGCGTTTGATCGATGTGATGCCATGGCCGCGATGATGGGAACATAAAATTACCTCCAATAAACGGGCCGCCTACGCTGACCAATTTTTCCTAGGAAGCGATTTGCGTCCGGGAATGGGATCGGCCCAAAGGGTGCCCACATCGCGGCGGTGGTTACATCGTTCTGAGAAGCTGAGCACATCCATCCACCTACTCGAACGGCCCCCAAACCTCGTCGGTCGCTGGTTTGCAAGGGGTTGATGTGCTCATCTAGCTCTAATTGCAGCTGAACCTATAAACAGCAGCTTCGTTTAGTTGTGTGAAAATCAAATATGAGAGCTAAATATGTGGTGCACAACAAGAAATTCCTTTTCGAATACTTCAATGCCCTGACTGTTTAACTCCATTTCTTAAGGCGTATTCCTTCAAATTATGCTCTTTACAAAAAAGAGGCAATCGTTTCTATAACCTCCATTGAACATATACTGTATTGAATGTTCATTACACATTGAACCCTATTTTTACCTACGCTAAACCGATTTCGAAATAGAAATAGGTAAAGCGCAATGCGCAATTGCTCATTTTCGGGGAATTATAAGCACACGAGCCGCTTTCACTGTGACGTGTGCAGCCGATCAGCCCTTTCCCCGAAGGGCCACGCACTCCCTAGCGGCGTCGTTTGCTTCACTTTCCATTTTGCTTGGCTAGAGTACAAAACAAAACTGGCGCTTTCGAAGCAACTTCCTTGAGCGCGTGAGCATTTATTGGTAGGAACTTTTTTGGGGGAAATTAACCTATTCACACAGTATCAGCTTAGGCACGCGTGCGCCCTGTAAAGTGTCATCAAGTAGGCGATTTAAAAAGAACTGCCACGCAAACCAAACCGCATGAAGTGGCAACGTTCATCGACTTCACTCGTGGAATTGTTGGAACAAAAATAGTACACTTAAGGGCGTACTCCCCTTCTACTAAACAAGTTTCAATTGGGAGCGTAAGAGAGGAATATTTACTTAGCTCGAAGGTACAACTCACCCGGTGACGATTTGTGCATCATCGAAATCCAATGCATTAAACCATCCCTTATGGCATCGTATGTGTGTGTGTGCTTGTGCTCCAGCGAAGTGTCTTTTCCTACCTTCCTCTTCACACGTCGCTTCTCCCGGGGAAAAAATGCCACAACGACGCTTAAAGTTAAGCATTACAGTTTGGTCACACTTTCCCCTGCTTACGGTGGCGACGGACGCATCGTGCAGCCGCACATATCGTGCCGATCGTCAACCTTTCGCTGCGTCCGTTTTGCCGATATGTCACTTAATTAGCCAGCGACGCTAGCAGCTGTGAATGCTGAGGAAAATAGAAAATACATAACTTTTATTGCCACAATTCGGAAGGCTTCAGTAATGAACAAAAACCGATAGATTCCGAATGGATCAAAAGCGCCGTGTCCGTGGCATTTAGAAAGAGAAAAAAAATATTAGAAACAATCATCAATCAATCAATCATCATTACAGCGGCTATTGGAGGTCGCATATTGCCGGGACTACACGGCGTCGAGTCAACGTCTTTTTATGTGTGAAGAAACAGATAAAAACCTCAAAATCGTTCGATAGTGTCATCATTAAATCTTGGGAACCTACTACTCCTCTGATTAGACGGTGCGGCCGGTTTGTAATTATCAGGAAAAAAAACGACGTCTCCTGCTAACGGGACATTGTTGGGGTAAAAAGTCACTTTCGATTTTCAACGGACTGCTGATGGTTTGTTAAACTCATTTCGTAACTGAGATTAGTTTGACTCCCCGTGTCAGTGTACTGTCAAACCAGCACGAAGCGCTAGCCAGTTTGATTAATTCTAGACAATGCTCACGGTCAGCTGTGTTGCGTGGGATTGCTCGCAAGGTGTAGGAGTCGCCTGGAGGACATGTTAGGTTTCGCTGGACGACTTCGATACTACAGCTATCGGTAACCGGTCTTATGCATCCAAAACTGGTTCGATTTTTCGACGAGGAAGCGAACTAGCTAATCTATGTATTGTGCCGAAGAATGTGGAATTTGTCATGTTCAAAACAGTGCTTTTGGATCATGTCTGAGAATAGTGCGTGATCGAGGATTTGTGATGCCAGTTGAAAAGGGAGCAGATGACATTTGGGAAATACTAATATTTTGACATTAGAAGCTGTCAACATTTGGCCTTAATTACAAGCGTATCTAATGGCAAAGGTTGCAAATCAAATCGGTAACTACCCCTGCAACTACGGAAAGAGACAGCGAAGAATGTCTTGCAGATTCAAAGAATCTTTTGTTAAGAAACCTCAGACTTTAAAGTATATTAGTGGTACTTCTCCTATCCCAATGTTTTCATGTCACAGTACTTAGCTGCAACGATTACAAAACATCTTCTACACCTTGTCCCATAAAAGCAGCGTCTACGATATGAGCAAAAAGCAGACTTTCCTTTTATATTTTACCGGCGTTTTTTTATCGGCTGTTTGTTTGTTTTTTCTTCTTCAAACTCCTATGAAGCGCATCTTAAATGTCCAACAAAATCCACAAACACAAACAACCACATACCAGTAAGACCTGAATGGTCGCAAAGCGGCAGCCGTAAGTGTCCCCTTGAACTCTACGACAAATCCATAAAATTCGTACCTCTCAGGCAAACTATGGCTGTTGGCCGATACCCACAGTACGGAAAGCTCATCATGCGTCCAATTAAATGTGAGTGGGGTGACGACTCTCTCGTGGACGAAGTGGCTGGAGTCGCACGTTGCATAATACGAAACACGAATGCTGTTAAAAGCCGTGGGTGTCCTTCGGCGGCGCTCAATTTCCCATCCCTGGAGAAACACCGCCATCGGGTACATGTCATCCCAAACGACGATCACGATTAAACAATCAGCTCTAATCTAATCGATCGAACTCGAAGATCGGTGGTTCGACTGAAATTGAATTGAATCTCGCGTACTGGCTGGCCACATTTTAGTCTTGATGATGGACCACGACGGAGCGAACCGTCGTCCCCATTAGCGTGGTTGTACGGTGATGGTAATTCGACAATTCAATATTCCTAACTGGAAGCTTAATCCATTCTGCAAACGAACCGTATTTATTTTACCCATGGCAATTACAACCCAGCGGAAACCGGTGGTGCATTTTAAATAAGGAGATAACGTGTAGGATGCGGCTACCCCGTAATCTTGCAAAACCGTTTTCGCTTGCGCAATAGCTTGCTGGTACGCACGCAAGCGCCAGCGGGATTGCAGTTATTCCGGGCGTCGGAGAACAATTCACCTCCCAATAAGCTCGCGGGCTTCGTGAGAATGCATCCACATCGGCTCCACGTGTGCACCCGTTTCTGCACGGGCTTCATTTCATGCCCTGATTATCTCGGCGCAGCGGCGAGCAGGCGGCGCGCGCTATGACCGTTATGAAGGCGATGTGTTGATTGTTAAATTAGCTTGCACACGTTCGCTGCCACGCGCATATTCTAATTGGACTAGAACCGCCTTCGGGTGCGTTCTGTGTTGCGCTCACCCCACCTTCCCGACTTTCTCGCTACGCGCCAATCGCGAGCAGTGTAAAGCCGTTCGTCAAACGATCGATATTGCGGAAAGTGTACAAAGTAAAGCGAGCGTTTAAAACTGTGCGGATAGATCGGTTTGACGGATTACATCCTACGCGCGCTTGAGAACAGCACGGAAGAAAGAAGCCACATTCCGCCGCGTCAGGCGAATATTTTTAGCACCACCCACCAAAGACCTGAAGTCCGCGCAGGGTTCAGGTGTTCAGGCGGTGCGGAAATTGGGCAAGTTGGGTACTGCGAATAAATTCTTCAAACTTCCCACCTACACAGGGCCAGGGTGAATAATGAAAACTCCGGGCAAGATGTCTGGAGCTGTCTGGTGTTCAATAATTATTCCAAGAGGCTGGAATTCTTTTCTTACTCACTTCAGAATCGTACCGCAGGGTCGTTAAGTGGCCAAAAAAAGCTTCTCCACCACCCGCGCACGCGCTTGTTTGTGTTTACGTTAATGCACACACGAAATTAGTGGTTGCCTACGCACATGTTTTGGGGAGAGTTGAGTTGAGTGTCCGAAATGTTTCCAGCTGAGGTTGATTGAGTCAGCAGACGGAGTGACAACGCTACAGGTTCTAAGAATAACGAGTCAGATCAGTCAGGGCGAACGAAGAAGAAAATGCTCACACATCTTCACGCACTTAACGAACTTTTCAATGGTTATATGACAGTGAGAATAAGCCGTGAACGTGGTGATATAACAAATTACTTACTATTCTACAGTGTTTTCCACAACGAAATGTGCCGAACAAGGTGAATCAAAGCACAACGCATGCATATAAATACAAGTGCACCAAAGTGTAATTCGAATTGATAAAACGAACTTAACATTTACCCGACTCACGAACTCCAAAGTCGACCTCTTTCGGTATTATCAACGGAAAATGTTGCCTCTGGCTTCCAAAACTATTTGGTGAAAGTAGTGAAGTGCTATCCAGCTGATACGGATTACCTTCGTCGGTGGTCCCGGTGAACCTCGTGCCCTTTTGGATTACGCGTATGCCCCCAGGAAGACTGGTGATCCCCCCCAAATTTGCCTCCCGGGGTCAAGTACGCGTGCTCGCTCGGTCCAGCACGGTCGCCATTAGCACGGCGTGGAGTTTGACCGCTTCCGGCGATTTTTGGGGCCACCCCTGAAGTAAGACACACACACACGCATACACGTTGGCGACCCTGGTGGGACCTCCCCAGTGCGGGAACATCCGCTCCGATCCCTGTTGAGAACGGAGATCAAACAAACAGTCGAACCATGCTCGACTCGGAGCTGTACCCACGCGCCGGGGACAGTCATCACGGGCCGCACGGACACCATCATCACCACCATCATCATCACCATCATTACAAGTCGCCACATCAGCGGCACTACCACCATTCGCCCTCGCCCCATCACCACCACCACCAGGAGCGGGAACGGAAGTCGCGATCGTCACCGCGCCACCACCACCTGCAGCACAGTGATGGAGAGAAGCTAAAGTACCAGAATGCGTTCGGCGGCTCGGTGGGCAACATTGGTGGTGCAGTGTCCTCGTCCGAGAAGTACCACAAGTACTTTCCGCACAATCTGCTGTCGGGCGGGACGGGTAGTGGGACCGGTGGCGGTGGTGGATACTTCGATCTGAGCGACAAGCTGGACAGTCTGCATCTGGGCAGCGGTAGTCGTGGATCGGAAAAGAGCAGTCTGCTAAGCGGGAGCGGTGGAAGCAGTGCGCTCAGTGCGGGTGGTGATAGTAACAACAACCATCAGCAGCATCATGGCGGGTCCGGGTCGGCCAGTGTGCTGAGCGATACGACGGCGGCCGGCAGTGGCAGCAATGTGAGCGGTGGAAGCAGCAAGAAGCGCACGATAGTGCTGGTGGGTGACGGGCGGAGCCGGGTGAGGCGCGTGGTAAGGACGCAGACGCGCCAGATCACGGTGGTGAGCTACTCCGGGCGGAAGAAGGAAACGGAAACGCATACCAGCCATCACGCGACCATTGTCAGGTGAGATACGGGAATGTTGGGGAAGAGTTGTTTTACATGAACATTTTGGTGACGTGACCAGGATACGAAAGTGTAGAAATGCTCGTAGAGTTGGTTTTGTGGTGTCTTTTCGCTCGGTTTTTTTCCCAGTTCTTATTTAAAATTATCCTAGGCTCACCGAGAATGAGCGTATGTTGAACAATTTAAAATGCTCCAAGATAATTCTGATACTAACGGGCATATGCTTGCGTTATTTGACGCAGACCAAGTGATATTTACTACTCTAGATAAAATGCTTTGTTTTTTGAATTTAAAGCTCTGTACTAATCACGTATTTACATTCGTATATTTTCAGGTAATTTCAATTCCAGACCCTACTTTGTTGTGGATTCTAGCGAGCGAATAGGATAAGTACCACCCCACCCATGCAGCTATTATAAAACATTCATTTTAAGATTGCAAAAGCCGCATAAAAACGGTTTGAGCCCACCAGGCACCAAACAACGACATCATTATGAACGTCATAACTTACTCTCCGCTCTTAATTTGAAGCAGCAGCGAAAGTTGACGCTTTTTTTATGAGCGCCCGCGTGCGGCTTTTATCGCGTATAAATCTAATCCCCATTGGCACAACAAATGGCTTTACATCATCCCTCTAAGCTGTAAGCCGTAGCGTTGCATCCCGGCCGACCTCTGAACGAACGCACAATTAGCATTTTTCTCAAGCTTCTTCGCTTCTCGGCGCTGATATCTCATCAGCGGGTTGACAAGTTTTGTTTGCTTTTAATTTGTGAAACATAAAACAAACCTTTACGCAGTTTTGCAGTAAGCTTTGAGTAGAAACAAAAAACAAAAACAACAATATCATTAGATTCGTGAGAAAATTTATGCTAAAGCTCTCCTATCGCGTAACGAACAGTACAAGCAGTAGGTGCACCGCTGGGTGCGTTTCGGGCAACAATCTCGCCACAGATCTTCGCTTCTACTTGTCTTTATACCGCTTGTCGCTAATGTGGAAGAGTAAAAAAAGGTGTTTGGAAGGGTTGAGAGGTGAGTGAGTGTAGTAAGATGCCCCTCTTACTCAGATCAATGATAGATGTGTGTTTGTGAGTAGCAGTTCCCTTTTTGACCAGTTACCATCTGCGATTGGGGCCGATTTGTGTCGATTATGTAAATCGCCCTACCTACCGTGTGCCGGCTCACAGATGAGCTGCGGGAGATCGAATACAGGGATACGGGGCAAGGCAAATTGTGGAATCGCCCGTAAGCCTGCCACAAAGCGATGGAAGGGTAAAGTGCAAACCTATGCGGGTCGGTCGGTCAGCTCTGTTACGAGTTGGGGCATCTCGCGTAGTTTTAAGCTTCTACCATTGTGCGGCGGGAAGATTCGGTGTGAAGATTAGTTTCACCATTAGACACCATTAGATGATTCCCGGGAGTTCCCAGCGCAATCGCGTTAAGCTACCTTTGGGCGTGAAACAGAGACAACTGTCATCAGCGTGAGAAATCGAACGCTTTGCCGATCGAAGTCATCAACGCACGATCGCAGCTGATGGTGTCAAAAGCAGTTCTACCAACATCTTTATTAGATTTCGGAGATGTTGGGTAACGATCGTTGTAACGAAGATCTTAGTAAGGAGGGGGGAAACCCCGTACAACAGCTTCTTTGTCGTTGTGCACTGATCCATCCAGCTAAGCAAAGCCAATACATCTTAATAGCTGAAGGTATCTTAATACGCTTAGCCGAAACAAAGGTTCTTGTTTTTATAGACCTTGCGTGTTGACGGCAGCAAAACAAACATCTTAGTCACATCCTTGAGCTGCGCTGTTTACAAACAAAATTGTGAACAATTAAAACAACACGTCACGCAGGTTTGTGTGAACGTAAGAAAAAAAAACTATTTCCAGAAGATGTGGAGACTATCGATTCACATAAAAAACAACATTGACGGACTGACCTTTTCGAATAGTCATGCGTGTAAATGCTTTACGAAAATGCCACATATGGCAATGGCTCTTTAATGTCTTGCTATTTGCAATAATGAAATTCCCATAACGTAAAGTAACGAATGATCTTTGATTCTAAACTCTCAGTTAATTAATTACGTCAAGAAAACTCCATTGCAAGTATGCCAATTGCGGTAAAATTGGTAAGCTGCGGTAAGCTTGTAGGAGTAGCTCCTTGAAGTTATCCCGCCTGGAATATGTTATTCAAAACCCAAACCCAACCCCATCTGACAGATTACAATTAATGCCTCGGGAGATTTGAATCGATTTACAATAAGCGATCGTGGCGGGGAACCAAACACACATTGGCCGTTTGGATTTGGATTTCGCAACCTGCTGCAGCAGTCGTCAACCTGCCCAAGCCAAACAGCCTCCAAAGGCCAGAGGAAGTCTTGGGCGCAAAACCTGTGTGGCTATTATTTCCAACCGTTCCGACTGCACCATGATCGAGTGAGCTGCCAGTAGCGCAGCCCTGTTGACGACGACGACGGGTACGTGTGTTGTAATAAAAAGCAGCGCCCCCTGTGGACGTTAGTAGTTTGGAGAGTTACCTTTCAAAACACGGAGCTCGGGCTACTACCGTTGCACCGAGAACACTGCGATAGGGCCGCATTGCAGTGCACCGAAGTTCTACGTTTTGCATTTGCGTGCTGCTAGGAATTCGATGGAAGGCGTTGCTGTGTATTGGAGTGAAGGGGGTGGGTATAGCGCTCCCGGACACTAAAAATACCCGGTCATAAAATCGTACATTTCTCACGATCTGCCTTCGCGTGATCACCTTGATCGGGCTTTTTTTTCGCAGGGTGGGGAGATGAATGTAAAGCCGTTTATGACGACTGTGTGTGAGTACAAAGTTGTTCTATTGGAACAAAAGCATCCACACGGCAATAAATATGTGCTCTGCTCGAACCGGTAGCTCGAGTTTAAGTGATAGTTATGGATGCTGTGATATTTTTTTTATTCCACTTTTGACTGCAACACGTGAGATTGATCTGTTGCATTAAACGGCATCGAAGCGTTGGCTGGTTTATTAGCTTGAGCTTTAATATGGCTAATAGCATTCACAGTGTTTTCTATCTTTTGTAGATTAATTGTAACCCGTTAGCTTTAAATTTTCGGAACTTCGCGCTCATTCATCAGCCCTTAAGCCATTTATCATTACGCGAAGCGTTTATTGTATGGCCCAACTTCCTTCTGCCGAGATTGGGTCTAAAAGCGCAAAACACTCACGAACCTGGACGTATCTGCTAAAGGTCACCAAACCAACTCCTAGAGGCAAACGTCTCCCCTAGCCGGAATCGACGGGACGGGCGTGTTGAGTCGCACTATCGTGAATTAATTATTGTAGTGCCTCCTTGCACGCCTGCCTGCGCGGTTGTCTCACCACCCGAAGGACGCGTTCTCCGCCCTAGAAAGCTAAACAGAACCTGTACCGCGGACACAAAACGAAACCCAAAACAACAACCCCCTCTGGTTGGACGTTTACGTCCGATTCGGTGGTGTAAAAAAACAAGCTACACTGAGGTGATGTGTATTATGAGTGGGTTCATGTACCATGTCTTGCTTGTCGGGTAAGTGTGGGATCAGACGTACCTGAGCGTGTCAGTACTTCAGACGTCATTCCTGTAGAGTACACAAGCGGGGCGGTACCGGTGGTTACTAACTCGATCGCTGTACGCGCGTCAGTGTCAGTGAGTGCGACACTTTTGGGGGTGGTGTAAAATGGTTTGTTTACACAGATTTGGCGCGCCGGGGTTGGCTCGGGAAGCCAACAAACTGCAAGAAGGTGATTGGTCAAAAATCCGTCGAACCACGTCCATCAGATGGGGTTGTCAAACAGAGATTGAAGTTCGCAACACACAATGGTTCAATCCTGCTCCTGCTGTACAGCAAGATCTAGTCCTAGTAGCTTGTTGGAGTGGTTCTCACAGGGGGTGTGTATACTACAGCGGCGATACTTGTGATGTCTGCAAATGAATACGTTTCACTTTCGCTTTATTGATTGGTCTATAAATTGCAGTGCCACTTTCAAATTACCTTCGACAGCACTGAGCCAAGATTGGATCGAAACACGTAACCCAAGCTTCGATTGTTTGACAATTAAGCTACGGACCTCCAGCTGCGGTCTTAATAATAGATTCCGCCTGTAAGAGATATCAGCCCTCATTTCATATGTGTGCCTTCGCCTTCCTTCGTTGCTCTCCAGTCTCTCCAGGCGATCGCACAAGTCCTCCACCACCACCGATGTATGGTTTGCTTAAGAAACGAGAAAATTATCGCGTCACACGAATCGGCATATGCAGGCTGTTTAAATAGACGCTCGCTCGTACCCTGAGCGTGACATTGACATTCACGCCTTTTATCAACAGTCCCTTTCCACCCTTTCAAGCACAAGTAGCGAGAAAATCGTGAACATCTCGACGACCACACGATAGTGATACGATTTCGTCCCGTGAGAAAGGTGTGAAAGAGTCTGGCAACGAAGCACGTCCATGTATTTTGTCGAGAGTTCAAGGTGTATGTGTCCCGGTTAATGCAGGCTACCTGCCTAGCGATAGCCTTGATAACCAATGCTGGAATTAACTTACTGGAACGCAGGGCTCAAGCTGATAAGTTGCAGCGGCTGCTAGTCTGCTAGTGTTTGCAGTTTTTAAAAAGGCCCTGGAAGGACGTCCAGTTGCAACGGCCAGGGTTCCAATAGACCCTGCAGCCCAAAGCTCCACCTTGTTAATTTGTGTTTGCGTGCAATCGACAACTAGGGGAAAGGCCGTTCGAGTATATTTTATGGTTGAAAGCAAACTGCACAATCCTTTTAACCTATATAAACCATTATCATCTAGAAGGCTCCAAGGAATGATCTTGAACTGTGTCTTATAGAATGTCTTACCCCGTAAAAATATTTCACAATAAAAACCTACTTGCTGGTTGCTCAATTAAAGCAACGATCCTTGCAAATACATATAATTACTCATTTTTACTCGACGCTAATTGGAAGCAACACTTTTTGTCACACTACATTAGCTCGTCGTACTCATTTATCAACTTGGGAAGGTTTTTATTTCACTTTCCTTACTGGCACTGGTATCTCCATCCATCAGCGAGCAAGCAGGTGTACGCGGGTACCAGCCTAGGTCAAGTTTAACGTCATCTCAATATGGTCGTCCCTCAACCTGGAGCCTTCAAGCTTACGCAAAACAACCACTGAAAAAAGGCAATTTGTACGCGTTGCGCCATTTCAAACTCCGTGCAGCATCAGCCAAATTAGCCACAGGAGAAGATTGAAATACTAGATGTACGCCGTAGCGAATTCAATCAACACGAGACGACGAGCCTCTTAAAAGACACAAGGGCGCGTACTGCGAGCAAAGACAGTGTGCTCCAGCAAACTTTGTAACCCTTTAGTGCGCTGTTCGTCGTCACAATCCATTAAGAAGCGATAGTCACTTCCTCCTGCTCGGTTGTAAAGTGCGCCAAAACTGCCTCTCCCCATCGCCCTCCTAACCAGCTGCACACGAGACAACGTAACGTTCGCACATATTGACGCGTCGCGTGACTCATCACGTCTGCTGTTTGTGCGCTATCGGGGGTCCCAGCGGTTTGCTTGGTTGATTATTTACCTTGAACTGAAAACCCCCCCTCCCCACCTTCCGATGGTGTGGCGAGAAAGATGATGAAGATTCACGATGGTAACGTGTCGACATAAGTCAGAGGTATACGGGACGCACACGTTCCGCCAAACCGCAAACACAAGGCATGGAATCGCAAGCAACGGTAGACATAACTCACGCGAGACACAAGGTGTCCGCCTCGGGGACCGGACAACCGGTCGAAGATAACCACAACAAAGCGGCGTTGTTCCGATGATGGCAAACCGCAGAATGAGGGCAAAACTGTGTAATGAGTTCATGTCGCGTACATCTTTTTACTATTAGGGAGGGTATCTTGCATGCTCACACTTTGGCAGAATGGGAAGCGTGTGATATTTCAATGTGGAACAGATGCGTAGCGAATTAAAAGAAAGGATAAGGTGGTGCCTTAAACTTCGATTCATAGTTTTTTTTTGCAACCAATTCTCCATGAGCATGACACAGGGTATTTTCTGACCTTTCAGATATTGAGACATTCGACGCGGTTGCTGCTACCGTGAAAAGAGGCAGTTCAATATAGCATCTAGATGAAGATGCAGCACGAAGTAAAAGTAGAACATGGGTGACGAATTAAAAAAAATCATTCTTAATTAGCTATGTCAGTAGTGAGGCTAGCTATTCATTTTTACAAAAAGTGATACTGCTTTTGTTTCGTTTTTAACTGGGATACACCATCGATGGTCTCATGGAACAGTGGTCAACTCGTACGACTTAACACCATGCCCGTCATGGGTTCAAGCCTTGAATGGAGGACCGTACTCCCATACGTAGGACTAACTTTATCACGCTATAGGTAATCAATAAGTCTCTGAAAACCCTATAAACTAAGACAGGAGTGGTATAGGCAAGGTCTTGACTTGACTGACAACGTTTGTTGTGCCAAAGAAGAAGGCGCAAGTTATGCTCCATATAGCAACAGAAGCTTGCTTGCTTGCTTTTCATACTCAATATGTAGAACATCTCTCCGCTGCACGCTGTTTATGATAAAACCTCATCATTTCATGGTGTGATAACACCTAGGACACTAAATCCTCAACGCAGGTTTGCTTTATTGAAAACTCCCATTACTGATAATGTACATCATTACCTTTGCTTGCAATTACCACGGTCGACTGGCTACAGTTGAGGGATAAATATGAAAATTAATTATTACCACATGCAGTGTTGAAAGCTGAACAAGCCTCCTTTTCAATACTCCTATCCCTGAAGAGCTTCGAAGAAACCTTCGTCCGTACAGACGCATTCCATCGTCCCGCAGCGTTTACATTTAATTGGACAGAAATTTGCTATCGCTCCATCCACGTGTGTGGAGGTTCTGCCGATGGTTTACCAACGTCCCGGGAACCACCAAGTGTCGTCCCTCATTTCACCATGGCGTCTAATCGGTGGCGATGCATCGCTCTCTAATCCCTTTTGCTTCCCTTCTCCATGGGCTTGACCACCACATGTGCACCACTGCTAGATATATTTTACCTTATGAGCTGCTACCCGCATGACGGGCATGTTTGCCGGATGTTTTATTGAGACGAAACGTGATTACCGGTGTGCAAGATGCGGCTCAGACCAGGTGGCTTAACCACTCATTTGATGTGTGTGTGTATGTGTGTCGATTTGCAAATGGCATTCTTCGCAAATGTGTGGCCTCCGAAAGATGGTAATGCGCTCATTTGCATACTCTCCTCTTCTCGGTGTAGAGCCCTACTCAACCCCGTAGCAAACCGGCAGGCATCGTGATCGTGACGATGAAATTCTTGTACACGACCCGTCCAAACCATCCACCGAGTCGGAACCAGAAGCGATAATTCACACACAGGCCACAGGAGATTGAAGTGCGATGATCTCTCTGTCAGGTAGCGGTGTGATAATGAAGCGCGCGCGCGCACGCTTCTTCCCGCAAAAGCGGCACAGAAGGAGGGTGCCGAGTGGTGCTAATTGTATGCTTGGCCTAAATCGCACTGTCTCCCGTGCGTTTTCTCCCCTTCCCTTGAGCGTTGTGAAACTGTGTGTTGTGCCCCGACGAGAAGGTTATGCTAGCGGTGCGAAAAATTAGTATTTCTTGCGCGAAGACTGTTCTTCGGCGAGGTGATAATGGATGAATCTCGCTACTCGTGAAAATATGACCGACACGGTTACTAAATTGTTGTCTCTTTTTTGTTCTCTCTGTTTGAGTGTACGGTCCCACGGTGGGAAGAATTGGAAGGCAGTCGAATTGGAGCAGAAATGGAAAACTTTCCCTTTTCGCTCCGAGAAACACCCCTTCTGCCGAGATAAGTAACGGCTTTAAGGCTGGTCCCGACACTAATCGGTTCCCATTAAACATCCATAATTTTTCGATTAACAGCTCCCCATGGTAAATGTAAATTTGTGGCCAAATTTCTATGCTACACTGGGTTCTGTTTTATGGTGCATTTGACATTCAAATTGTGTCCTCTTTCGCCGACGCGACGAACCACCGTTATCACGTTAAGAGCCCGCATAAACGATTGATCGTTTTGCCATTTTGTGCGGATTATGCTTCCCCCGTGGGTTTTGGGGCGGGCAGAAGCACCACACTGAGCGACTTCTCAGCACGCTGAAATTTCACTTTCGCTCGTCGAACGAAAATGAGAATGGCCGTACGGGGTAGGGCTCCCACAGAGACGGAATGCGCATTTAACCGAAAGTGATCGAAAATGGGGAGCAACAAGAAGCGCGCTTAATAAATTCCACCGGAGGTGTGGTATCGTTGTTTCTCTTTCATTTTGCAGCAGCTGAAGATTCACGCCCCTCTTTATGTCTAACCCCTGCAGCGCGGCACGATAAACTAGAGGAAACCCATCCTCCCAAAACGTATCGAAAAACAGTAGAAAATCGCAACAAATTTTCCTTCGCGCTACCCTGCTTCGGTTAGGAAGAAATGGGTGGCAAGCAAAAAAGGTTCGTCGCTTGTTGTGGTTCGGGGTTTTTTTTTTTTTGCTTATCTGTTTAGAAATAAATTGGCGGACAACAACACAAGCGCAAGAGAGCGCCGGCAGACTCGAAAGCGAAACCAAAATTCAAGTTGCAGGTGGGCGCAAAATAGTGAAGAAGAAAGAAAAAATCCCCGGCCTCACGGCGGATGGGCATCGAACAACAGATTATGTTGAAAATGAAAACTCTCCTCCCCGCTGTTGAGCCGCCTCTGTGTGTGTGTTGATGCTCGATGAGCCGAAACCGACAAGCCTCGGATCAGCATCAAACCCCCATCATGGTACCTGCATACGGGGGTATGTTTTCTATGCTTGCCTTTTTTTGCTATGTTTTAATGGGCGCTAAGCTTAAACTTTTGCTTTAATTCATGTTCTCCCGTTGCTTGTTTGTTGGTGCTCAAATTGATTTTTTCTTTCGTTGTTTACTGCCGCGCTGCTTCCCTTTTCGTGTAGTGCCCTATGGGAGGATGGAAGCACCAAAAGAAGACCGCCCCATGGCAAGAGGGAAACTTCCCGTTGAGCTTTTAGGCAGCGAAAGTGAGCATCAATCGCACGTGATGCTAGAGCTGACGCATCCGAAAAAAGCGTTTGTTTACGTTTAACCTCGCGCCAAGCGATTTCGGCCAGCAAGACTTCAACGGTGGCCTAAGCGAGGAACCTTTAAAAAAAAAGCCAAATGAGGAGATTGGGATCTTGCACGTGAACATAAACCTACTGCCCGACTGAAACACACGCCGCGCACGGTCAGTGCCGTCACGCACAACTCATCGCGCACGGGGTACTGGTTTTCCTCATCGAAAAGGGTAGAGGATTTCCCGGTCGAGTTTTTTTATTTATATTTTGCTACTTTATGCCATAAAAATTGAGAGTTTTTCAAACATTCAAAGGCACACCGTTGGCCGTTCGTTCACCGTTGAGCTTGAACCTTCGAAACAAAGAGGTAAGTGCGGCTGCCAAGTTGTGCCAAAATTAAGGTCAAAACACGTGATGTTGCTTGCTCACGCTGCGAACGCAGCGAAGGAAGACCAATTAGCCGTGATTGATTTTAGCGATGCGTTTTGCTGGTTGGAGGATGAATTTTTGGCCAGAAGCAAGCACAAAAAATGCGAAGGTTGTCTCCCTCTTCTGCCCCGCGCCACCTGTCCGATCGGTGATTAGCGGATTTGCAATGGAGCCGAGCAGCAGCAGTAGTAATAGCCGTATCTTGGCGGGCGGAAGTTAAAGCTACAGTCAGTTTTTAATGATCCATTCGAACTCTGCTAGCTATTCGTTTTCTTCCTTTACGAATCACGATGATGTTCAAATTATGATGTGGGGAGGGGGCACACATTTAAAACAAGGCGATCGATCCAAGCATTCAAACATCAAACATTTATCGATCGATTTTGTACGATGATATTCAAAGTTTGGGTTTTCCGAAGCAGGAAGTAGCATAAACGATGAAACTCATTATCCAAGGAAGTGATTGGAAGGTAAATACTCGCAATCGATTTGTTTGCTGGAAGGCTGCGTACCGACACATTCGTTTGAAATGATATAAATTTAATTATTTGTTTGTGCTCCATTTGATAATTGTTTTCATATCTCCGCTCTTGTAACAGTGCCAATTTAAATTTACTTCAAAATTTAAAATACTCCATTATAAAGGTCTAGTTGCACTCTTCATCCAACCTCCAAACTAGCTTTATCTAACATCTAAACACCAGCCCGCTTTATCATGAGCTGCAATAGCGCATTGTTTCGCGAAAAAAACTGCCCCAAATACGTACCATTATGCTTTGTTTTGTTTGACTTTTGCTCATTTTTTGCTTCTTCTTTTTCTTGCTCCCGCGCCCACAAAGTGATGCAACGCGCTGAGAAACACTGATTGTTCAAAGCAACTTACGCAACTTAAACGCTTCGATCAACTGGCCCCGCGGGCGGTTAGGAGGAAAGAGTTTTCCGAGTGAGAGTAATTTTCCGATTCACTGGAAAAGCAATCCGCAATGACTTCTGCTGGTCTTTCCCCATTTTCTTGACTCTGTCTTTGCGCCCACCCGGTCTCCACATATGTAAATGATGATAGCACATGAAAACGTATGTTGCGACTGGGTCAGAGCCTACTCCTCCGTCTGCATTGCATCTTTCTTCATCGGCAATTTTCCATACGCTGACCACTCGTCGGTCGGGGTCCGTCTGTGTGTCGGTAGACCATCGCGATGTAAGCAAATTTTATCAGACGTTTCCTACGCCTTTCCATGTCCCTCCCTCTTGCTCTGTAGCTTTCCAGGGACGCAGTCTTGTGTTCGCCTCGTTCGGTTAAATCGGCGGAGGGTGGCCGGTAAGGGAGCAAGCATAAGTGTGCCATTTATGATATCATCAAACGAAACGCAAGGGAAAGGGGAAACAATTCCCTCGTTCATCGTTTAGCTCTTCACCAGCTTTTATCTGGCCTTGTTTTCTTCTTGTCTTGCTCGACGCCGGACACATCATCACCTCGTCCGCTCATTTGCATGATGGTGGTCGTGGGGATGCATCGCGGCGCATTGTCGGTTACGAAACAGCTTCGCCGTTTTGTTGCAGCAGTAACAGCCAAAGCTCACTACTGACACGGTATTGTGTCTTCGTGCGCGTTGTGTGTGATCTTTTTCCCTTATTGTTCCCCTCCGTTTGGCAGATAAAGCCTTCCTTTCTTAATCGAATGTTGATCTTTCTTTTGCGCGTGTGTTTACTGCTTTTTTTGTGTGCCAAGCTACAACTCGTTCCGGTTTACCTTCAAACGAGAAAGATAGTCCCTGTGTGTGGCTGGGTGGCGACTGCCCAGCAGCTTAAGTTTAATATTTGCTATTTAAATGCTGTTGGGAGTGATGATAACTATGTGCAGTGTTTTATTTTCAGCTGTAGAAACACTTTTCTTTTATTTTAAATGTTTCTGGACGTCTAAAATTAAATAAAAGTTTAATCGAGCCATATTAATTATTAACATGAAATGGGAAATTATATGGTTTCTTTCTTTTTCCGTTTAATTAAGAGTTGAATAAGCCAAAATTTAAGGCATTGATCCGATAATCATACTTTGTTTTCGAATAAAAGATAATCAGAGTCGAATGAATCCAAAAGGCTTAAAATCTATAAAAGTCAATAAAACAAATTAAAAATTAAAATTTAAAAATAATCAGTTCGTTAAATGAAATATTTCAACCGGTTTTCTACCGGTTCAACTAGAATTTTTGAAAATTTTCATCATGTGAAACGTTTCATTAGTTCCACAGTTCCATCGTCATAGCACTGGTGGCGCTAGCGTCATCCAAGAGAAAACAATAAAATGCGAGAGAAAACCTTTGCTGTTTGAATCGATTGTGCTGTTTCATTTGTTTTAAATTATTTCTTTGGATTTTATTTAGTTTTGACAGGTTTTTTTTTTTCAAATAAAAAATTATTATCTCAACAAAACTTAAACATATAATAGAAAAGTTTTTGTGTTCCATTGCACCACTCCCCGATTAACAGACGTCTGTTAATAACCGTTTACCATTTTTCGTACATTTTATTTAAAGATTATCCAGTTTTTTTGTGTTATTTTTTTACTCTACCCTTGGTCAGCATTGAAACCTCAGACATCACACATCAAACTCAGTTGTTCTTCATCCAAAACGTTTCCTTCATCTTCTGTACGAAGCAGTGCACCTGTCCCGCGCTCTGGCCGGCAAAGAGATCAGTTGCATCGGTTAATGCGTTTCCCCACACAAACACACACACACGCACGCTCACACTTATCGCTGACCAATCGTTAGAACAGTGTTCACTCACTCACCTGCCGCTCAACATCCGCTTCTGACTTTATCCTTAAAACGAAGCGAAAAAGGGCCGCACGCCCCTTCGACCGTAGGCATTACGCCCCATCATCAATGCTGATTGGACGTCATTAAACATAATTTGCAATATTCTTCCCATATTTTTGGACTGCTCTGCTGCTGCTGCTTCGGTTTTGCACACTCTATTTTGGCCAACAGCGCATATTCGGCTGTAGTTACGCTTCCCCGACGCCGCGACATGGTGTGTTGGCTTGATGACGTGTGACACATGGTAAATCGGTCGCGAGCCGCCGTGTCAGTTTTGCCGTTTCGTCAACTTCCTAATACATCATTTGCATAATCGAACGCGCATAGGTGCGGAAGGGAGTGGCGGTGCCGTGGTGGCAAATGAGGTGCGAATGCGTTTATTTTAAGTGACGAAAGAGATGGTGAATTTAATTAAAAGTGGAAAGAAAAAAGGGTCTAAAATAGGACCCAAAGACAATTCCTTTGAAGTAAACAAAGAAAAAAGCATTTTTCAAATTGCTATTGAGTTTCGAACAAAATAATGCAATTGCTCGCTTACACCTTAGCTTAAAAATCTCATCCACCGGGTCACCGCAGGAAACTTTCCATCAAATCAGCTCAAATGCTCGCTGCGAGCCCGGAGAAAAGTTGTTAAAACAGGACCATAAACTCTGTCCATCCTTGTGGCACCTGGCGTTTTGTTGGTTTCGCTTTTGCGCTTTGCCTTCCAAAAAAGTGTGCCTCACGGTGTGTTGCTGCTGCGTTCGGCCCGTTGCCAGTGGAGGCCGCATGTGGAGGAATTCTGTTACTCGAAGGACCTTTTCCTTTCCTCTTTTAGAATCGGATTTCTTCCATTCCAGAACGCTCCTACCAGTTGGCTAGGTACGGTTAGAGATGTTGTTTTGCTTCTCCACTGAATTGCACCACAAAGTGCATCTGTGTCAAGGGCCAAAAGGTCGGGCAATGCATGTTGTTGGGTTTGTGTTTTGTTTCTCTCCCGCACCCGCACACCCTGCTTTGACAGGTTAATGCTGCATAAGTAAGTAATATTCTTCACACTCTTCTTCGGGCTCACTGTTTGCCTGGAAGAGCAAAAGCCTAAAGCAAAGTCGCGCGTTTGTACATCCCTGCCGTGGACAAAAAACCTGGCAGCTGCAGATGTTCTGGTTTACGCTTTCCGTCCTTATTCCCGTTCATCCTCGGGCACCCACACTCATCCGAACGGTCCTCCGGCTTGATCGATTGTATCTCGTTTATTTGTGCGTACTTTTCTCCACCCGCTCGAAGCAAAAGATCGTTCGATCGCTCTGCTTGGTGAGATGCAATTACAATAAAAAAGCTAAATCGTTTTTGACGCCATCATGCGGGGCCAATGTATCCCATTCCTTCAGCTGGCAGCTGTTTTTAATAAAATCCACTTATTTGGAAAGGTTTTCCGGGCCCATCCTAAATAGATAGAAATCTAAATAACGCTCCGTCATCACCGGCGCGTAAACTTCAGGCACCAAATGGGCAGTTTTTAAACCGCTGAGCATAGAACTCATTTCCAAACGCCGACTTCACCACCGAGAGAATGTCGCTAACAATGGCGACACACATTTGATACACATTTAGCTCACACAGCATCACTTCCGCACCGCAACAGAAGCACCGGAGCACAGGGGCTTGCTGCTGGACACGGACCGTCAGTAGTTCACCGGAAATCCGGATAGAGTTAGCGCTTCGGCTTGGCTCAAACCGTGCCGCCTTCGTTTGTGTGTTAATAGTTTGTGATCAATTAGTCACACCGAGCACAAATTGCTCTGGTTTGTGGGGGCAGCTTGGGCCGCCGCGTCTCCCCGCTGATCACGGTCCACGAATTATTTATCGTTTTGTCACTTTCGTTTCGGTAGGTTATATGCAAATCAAGCAGAAACTGGCCTAGCAAAAGCTTTTAAAATGTCGCCCTTTTTTAGGGTGGCGTGTAGCGGTAATGGTGATGGTAGCTATAAAAAAACGACTGCAACTGTCAACCAATAGGGCTGATTTATTATTTTGCATGTGGGGTTTATTGTTATTGTCGCTGTTGCTGCGGAACATTAGGGTAAAAGCTCAAAGCGAGTTAAAAATGTAAGCTTTTTAAAGGGAACGGGTTAAAGCCATCATTTATGCATTACTTTAACCCTTTTGCTTGGATAAGCGTTCATAGAGCTAATGGTGAATCGCTTAGCCGTGGGGATCGATAAAAACGGTCCTATGAAATTAGGAATGTGATTGTCCGTGTCACTTGCCCACTTGTACTTCAACAATTTATTAAACAATCTTACATTTAAAATTCCAGCGAATCTCTAGACCAACGACTATTTTGCCCGAGATTAAAAAGTAATAAAAAGCTTTCGATACGAAACATTCGATAGATGAAAATCTAAATGATCAGTCCAGTCGTTAAATTAGGATCCACCCCAACTAGTGGTGGGAGCTCGGAATCGGACCTACCCGATTCCGATTCCGTGTTCGGTATCAATTCCAGAGCTGATTCCGATGCTGGAATTGATTCCGATTCCGGAGCCGATTCCAGAGTTGGTTCCGGAGCCGATTTCGGAGTTGAATCCGTAGCCCATTTCGGAGTTGGTTCGGGACCCGATTCCGGAGTTGAATCTGGAGCCGATTCTGGAGTCGATTCCGGGATCGGAATCGGCTCTGGAATCAGAAACTTCTCCGGAATCGGAATCGACCTGGGAATCGCAATTTGCTCTGGTAAGGGAATCAGGCTTGACTCCAGAAATAGAGTTAGCTCCGGAATGAGAATTAGTTTTTGAATTGAAATAAGAAGTGTGGGAAGCGAACTAAGTCCGGGAATCTCCATGTGAGTATCAGTTACAAGTAAATTTTGATTCTTTGCCGCTATCAACGCGTAGCATCATTGAACCCAAACGCCTATCCCTATGAAGATGCCGAAACCGACTACGTTTCAAAGCTAATTCTGATTTCGGAGTGTATTCCGATGACGGAGCCTATTTTGATTCCGGAGCCAATTCCGGAGCTGATTCTGATTCCGGAGCTAAATCCGATTCCGGAGCCGATTCCGGAGCCGATTTCAGAGCTGATTCCGGTACCAATACCGGAGCCGATTTCAGAGCTGATTCCGGAACCAATTCCGGAGCCGATTCCGGAATCAATTAAGGAATAAATTCCGGAACCGATTCCGGAACCAATTTCGGAGCCGATTCCGGAATCGATTCCGGAAACTAATACCGGAAACTAATAGCGGACCTACTATCCGGAATCGATTCCAGAAAATTTCTTAGCTAGCCGGAATCGATTCTGACGAAATCTTCATTTTTCCCATCACTAATTCCAACATTTCAACACTTCAACTAACGAATTAACTCTGTCTATCGGTCACGCTAGCGGTTGGTAAGCCAAAAGCAAAAGAAGCTTTCTTTTCCAGCCTTTCTTCAGCTTTAAATTATTAAAATCAGTTTCCATGTTAGACCAAGCGTTGCTTAAGCAATCCCACCACGCTCGGGAACAATCAATTTGCACTTTTCAAAGTGTGAAATAATACCTAATGTATCAATTATCATCCTTGTGCTCCACAAATTTTCAGCCTTCTGGGAGAGTTTCGGGAGTGCTTCCCGGGAATTCATAATTCCAAGTTTTTTGCCAAACGACCAAAATATATGAAATTTAAAGCGTTTGTGTCACGCCAGATGTTTGGTGTTTCAGCAACTGAAACGACGATACAGCTAAGAAGTAATTTGCATAACTCTTTCGGGGTGCGTTCCGTTGCCGTAGAAGTCACCCCTCACGCCTTCCTCCGCTTGGGCGAGAAGCATGAAAAATGTTCAAAGAAACAAAAAAAAGGATTCGAAAATAAAATATGTGTATCGAATTTTGAAACGGACGCCCAACGATGGATGCTTTTTTGTGTGTCCTTTTGCTGGGCGGGGGCTCGGACCTGTGCGGTGTTAGGGGTAGGAAGCCACATAAACTCCAAGCGACGACATGATCATCGTCCGTCACCTGGCGTTGTTTTTGGAGCAACACAGCAACAACAAACAGGCGAACCACGGTTTTGAAGACGGCCGTCGGCCAAAAATCCTTTCGAAGATAATCGTGACCGGAATCGGATTATGTTGCCGGTCCGAAACTCTTGCCCAGCAGTGTGCTTTAAAAAGTTTGCAGCTTGCTTTCCGCCACACCGTCGCCGGGATGGAATCATCCTCCCCAAAAGCAAAGAGGTACAAATTAGAGTTTCTGTTTAATGTTTGGTGAACCCGCTTCAGGTGACGCATCGGCAAAATGTGGGGAAAGCCGATCGCATCCACCGAAGGGAGCATAAAACAAGCTAACGAACATCTGCCTGTGTCTGGGGCATCGAGTCCTTTTTTTTATTTGGCGCTCTTCTTTTCTCTCCCTTGTTGATGCCCAAAATCGGCAGGACGACGACGATCGCTTACATAATTATCTTTTTTTTGTCCAAGTCTGTGTGGGTTGGGGAGAAGAGGAGGGGCATTTTTAATGCTCTGTTCATCATGCGAGGTAGCTTTACTTTTGATTTCTTTCTCCGGTACACTTCATACAGCGCGGCCAGGTGTTGCACGAACGTGCGTTGTTTTTAAAAAAACGTAAGCAAAATGAACAGCATGGCATAATGTATCATCACACGATGCAACTCTTTCACCACGCCTGTGGGCGGTTGTTATGAGGAGCGACATCAAATGGACCAAAAAGGAATCAATAAATAACAAAAAAACAGTGAAACCATTTTTTTCCTCTTTTGTACCACTCCCCAAAGTGCGCACGGTGAACCGAACTTTCTTATCGTTTGTATTTTTGTGTTTAACATAACACGCTTCTTGCTGCTGGGATTGAAGCGACATCTCGCCTCGACCGTCCCCATGGACCATCGAGTGCACAAAGTTTGCCTTTGAAGGCTGGTTTTATTTTTGTATTCCCTTTTACGGCGCCCGCGTTTTCAGCAAGCATGCGAGATTGCATTTTCAACTGGAGAGCTTTCGACAGCATCAGAGGCAGCAGCAGCAGCAGCAGCAGGTGCTCCAGCATATCAAAAAGCCGGTTCGGGTTTCGCGGGCGCGCGCGCTTACTTTTGATTGCGGAGATTTCGAGCCAACTCTTCAACAGGGTCGTGAGCAGGTGCGCACTTGTTCTTCGCGAAACCCGACCAAAAAGTACTCGCCATCGTTTCAAACTCCGCACAATCAAAGATTGCCTGGATGACGAGTGGTCTCTGGTGCGGTCCAAGGTACGTCCGGAGTTGTTGCCAATATTTTTGCACTTTTGAATATGTAGAGCCACAGTTTGACATGCAAAAGTAGAAGGACCGGAGGTTGTGCGCTGCAGTTTGTTCCTTTTCTAGGTAACAGTAGTTGCCAGTTCACCGAAGCTAATCCGAGAAAACAGTGTGCAAAGCCATTTAAAGCGATGTAAACGCTTGCTGCGTTTTACCGACTCTCCATCGTATCTGCCGAAAAGCAGCAACAAAGCTTCACAATACAATCCAATCGTCACAGGAGCGCGTATTTGTTAGAAAGATGTCGCTTGTCCCGGGCAAGAAAGGCGGGTGGGCGAGATCCCCGTTGAATAACGTTATGCATCAGCTGGAAATGGATTTTGCTTTTCCTCCTTCAAACTCATGCCCAATCCACCAGAGCGTTAAATAATAATCCGGAAGGATAAACCTCTCTCGCTGCAAGAAGCCGCTTTTCCACATAAGCCCGAGCCTCGTGTTTGCCGAGCCAGTTCAGTTTTCACTGCCTGACAGTGTACAGGCTTTGTTGTACTGCTTGCTTTTTCACTTGCTTTTTTTTTCGTTTTACCAATCCGAACGGAAATTTGAACGGCAGAGGATTGCATCGAAATGTAAGGAAATTGAATGGCATCGAAAGTAGCATGATGGTTATGGTTCGTTAGCGAGGTTTGTGTCTATTTTTTCACGACAGCTTAGAGTGAATTTTGCATTTTTATTTCACGTTTGGTTTAGCTGAAGGTGGTTCTCGTGTGGAATGGTGAAACGGAAGAACAATAAAACCTTTGCAAGCATCTACAATGAAGAATTCATGAAGTCGTGTTGCATCGTGAATGTCGTCATTCAAATAAATCAGTTCAGGCTCAACTCTTATCATGGATATCAAAAAAGTGTCATCATTTATAATATTTCTGTTTTACCCTTGGAGTAACGGAAGAATATTATATTCCATAAAATTAGGGTTCATATGATACGCTTCTAATATTTCCAAACTCCTTCATATGATTTGTTTAATCACTAATTAATGTATCCTTGGCACTTCTTGGTAAGGAAGCATTAGGGCAGAAACATGTGGTTTGGGTTTGTTTTCCGTCAAACTCAAATATTTAAAGGGTTTTTTTTTTGTCGTAAGTTGTTCTGTGATGCTACGAAAGAGTTTTACCTTTAAAAAAAGAAAGACATTCACACACAGAGAGAAAAAAATCCTCACATACACACCCAAATCCGCAGTAAACATGCCGCCATGCAGTAAAGCTTCTTCAGCCCTGAGGCGAACGTGTAGGAATGGTCGGACGCAAAACGCAACAGATGATCCCAACCGAGCAGCTGCTACCGATTTTTCTGTTTTTTTTCGCTTCACTTCATTTCTCAAGTTCCCTTGAAGTTTGTGTCCTCCGTCTTCGATATCATTCGCGTCCGCGTCTGTGCTCTCTGTCTCCTTGGGCAGTATTATCGATCGACAAACCAGCCACTCCAACTAGCCGGCTTAACGCTTGTTTTGATTCCTTTGAACTTGAGGCTCACCAAAAAAACTGCTTCTTTTGATGACAGCAAGCACTTACCAATGCGAGAGTCTGCCATGCGACGACAAGTAAGATGTAGCCTACAATCCTTTTACAGCAACGCTGTAGTGTTTGTGTTTGAAATCTTCTGTCTGGTGACAGCAAACCCCAGTCCGCCACGTGTTGCTTCTCCCATTCTGTGTCCTGTTTAAATATTGATCCTTGAAGAACGCACATCAAGTCACGATCAAACAATCCTGCGCTGCAATAACGTGGGCTCCATGCACTTCTTCGTCCTTGCGGTAACAACTGTTTGAAATTCGAACTCCGAATCGAATGGAATCGTGTAAACCATACCATCAATCAAAAGCGTATGCTGCTCACGGCTCTAAACGAATGGAGTGTCATGTGAGCACGGCATAATAAGCATGTCCCCTTAAGGGATAATGCTGTGTGAAGCGTCAAGCTTCTAATTATTTTCCTTGCTTCCTTGTGGTGAACGTTTTTTATCCCCGAAACTATGTTTCTAACCGCTCGTTTACGGAAGCTCTTTGCCGATTCGATGTGGAGCGAAATTAAGCGGAAAAAGCTAATGTTTGAAGTTGGGACGCAACACACGGAAGCTACCTGTACTGTCTTGTATGGGATTTGCTGTTCCAGAGTCCTGAGATCAAATAATCAATTAACATAGTTTTAATTTTAGTTTCATGGGAGTATCCGAGCAAATGAGTTTGGAGCGTTCTCTAGCTTTTTGTGTGCATTTTCTTCAAAAAAGGATACACTTTGAAAGGAAAGATCGATCGATAGCGTTTGCTTATTTTGCCGATTCATTTTCTCTATCGTAGAGGAGGATCTTTTCGCCATCCTAAGCTAAAATCTTCAGCTTCTATAGAATCGTTTTTCCTTTCAACTAAGCACCAAAAATTGAAATCTAACATCTTTACCATATCCACCCGACAAAAAAAAACTCTAATCCTGTAGCAACCAAAGCTTTTAGGAAAATATAGAAAAGAAATATAGTTGACGAGAGCTGCCACACTGCCAACGGTGGTCCCATAATTTAATCAATTCGCAAAGAGAACCATTTCTACACAATAGTAACAGTTTTCTCTATGGGAAACGCTTCAGGTAAGGATCGTAGGTAGAAAAAGTATGTTTTACAAGAGCATCAACCAAAAAAAAAGGATCACCTCAAAGAAAAAGTGACATTTTTTCCCCTGCTGAGCTACCATATCCTCCCGCTACACCGCACCGTTTTGCCAACGCCATAAAAAGGATGCAGAGAGCCTATTATTGGAAGATTTTTTGTCTCCTTCTCTTGTGTTATGGTTGAACATAAGGCAGACGAATCTAGGGCCCAGAGGGCAAAGCTTTGCTGGCGAATGCATTTTTACGCCCGATTTGAATCGCTCTGGCACACGATTAGTTGCACAGAGAGAAGACGGAAGGTGATGGAAAATTTGCTCCATTCCAAAGGACATTCCAAAAAGGCTCAGGCCGTTCCTTAAGTAAGAATATACCCTATGTAGTAAGGAGAGAGAGAGCGAGAGACGGTGTAACGAAAGACATAGCCAGGATTTATTTTGCGCTGCCTTCGTCGCGGTAGTGATTCGTCAAATATTTGAACTAATCGAAGGCTCAGCAGCGTTCCCGAGCAGCTCTCTGGTGTACATCCGCCTATACCGGAACTATTTTCCGAGCCTGTACCTTGTACCACTCAAATATTGATTATTTTTATCTCCTTTTTTACGCAATATTTTTATTCACAAGTGGTCGTACGGTTTTTTTCCAGGATTTTCCTGTCGATATGCTCGCTGTTTTCTCCTGCAGCAAATTTTGCGCTATAAATAGCAATCGATAGAAGCGGTGGTGCCGCATGTAGTTGTCGTCATGGTTCTTTCAATAGTATGGTTTAGAGAGGCTTTGGCTCCTGCGGAGTTCTTTCGCCTCGGTTCTTTCAATAGTGGTAGAATTTGGTATACACGATATTCTGATTTCCATGGGCGCGCACCGTTGAACGACCCGGTATGAGGTGGCGCTTCCCCGGGTTTGTGAGGAAGGCAATAAATCGAATAGCAAAAATGTCATCCCTCTTTGATTTCGCTCGCAGTAGCAGCATGTGTCGATGTCCTTTTGGTGAATCACATGTCACATGGACGATAGGTGGTACTGTAGCAGAAGCTATTGGAATGCAAATATTGACCCGGTTTGCTGCCGGTCGGCACCGATGACCGTGTGCCAGTCGTGTAGAAGAGCTCAGGGGCAGTAAAAGCGTGTAACGTTGGTTTGATGTGTGTTCGAGGGGAGATGTAAAGTATTTGTGACGCGTGTCTCTCGTACGGATAGGTACTATTTTTAGGTACACGAAAAGAAAATATTAATTTAGATTTTTTTTATCCCAGAGACGCAACGATGTTCAGGAAATGGATTAATGGCTGGTGTTTTTTATATCACTTTCAACTAAAAATTACGATCCCTGTCCGAAAAAAAGCTTTATTACAGCTGATACGTGCTTATTTTACAAATTCTAAGCATTACTGCGTTCGAAGACTACATCCATCAGCTCCGGAACGACCGTTGGGGGTTGTTGCCTCAAGTAATCCTTTCATATTTCAACCTACATCGGACAGTCCATCCAACTAACTGAAACTAGCAACATCTTCGTACTTTTACGCAACTTGTTGTCTTGCTGTTCGCTTTATTATTAGCTCAACCCAAAACAGCCTTTCTTCCAATCCCTTCCCTGTTGCTCACCGGTTGAATAGCCATTGCAACCAGGTCAGAGCGGCAACCCATTTCGAGAGATCGTACCAAAAGGATAAAGCGAGCATGGAATCGTTCCGGGTACGAGATTTCGGAACACAACATAAATTGCGATCGTAATAATTTATAAGATTTTACTGTCGGGTTCTTTGATTTTGGATGCGTGATCCTTTCTTTCCTACTTTGTCTTTTTGCCGGGCGACTGTGTGCTGGTACGTGGCCGTCGTGGCTACTGCGTGTTGGTGTTCTGCCGTGATCCGGTGCTCCGTTTTGTGAAGGTCGTTTGCCGGCGAAAGTAATAGCATGCATTCCCAGAGGAACCATCTGAGCCTACGGTTAGCTACTGTTGCGGACATGTCCTTTTCCTCCTTAAAGTTTATCGTTGAAGGATACGTTTAGTCTTTACTCTTTTCGATGCATCTCCTAAACAAGAGGTGGAGTTTTTACTGTTTTTGTCTTGAAAATCGTGTTCCGTGGGCAGAAAAAAAGGATATTCCTTAAATCGTCCTTTAACTGTGACGACACTCCCCAGCAACTGATTCGCTCCATTGTCCGGGGCCACACACTCAGGATCTCGGGAAAAACGGACCTATTCCCACAGCACGATCCCGGCCCAATCAAGCAGATGCAATTAATTAGAAAATTTTATTGTTTTTCCTTCGTTGCCTTCTTCCCCCGACGTCCCAGGAGACGTCCGAAGGACTTTGACGGCTCGTTTGGGCAGAGAGCAAGTTCCTTAACAAGCATTTATTTTTCATCGATGAAACATATTCCCACACGCTGGACACATGTTTTCGGTTACACTTTGCCCTCGCTGCTCTCCGTGTACATCCCGTCAGGTTTTCCTGGTTTAAGGACGAGTTGGCACTGCAGGTTGTTTTTTTCCTTCCTTCCTCTGCCTCCTCCGTTAGAAAGATCCGTTTCCGCCCCCCTACCGGACATGCGGTGACATTTTAATGGCAGGGTGGAGACGGAGGTAGATCAAATTGCCTTGTTCCTTGTGCATTCTTTCATACCAGTGCCGGAGACGGAGACTGGTAGTGGATTCCTTCCGGATGCAAGGTTCCCTAATGCAATTCTACGCTATCAAAGCTTATGCTTGATCCTTATACTTCCCTTTTAGTCCTTTGAAGGCAGCATCTTCGTACCTTTCCTGGATAGGGTAGAAAAGGGCAAATTTGGTATGCAGCGATCGAAACAAATTCCTCTCCATTTGCCCTATGTGGCCATGATTTGTGAGAAAGCAAATGGAGCTAAAAACAAAAAAAAAAACATGCAAGAAGATTTAGATGGTCGCTTTTGGTCCGTGGAGTTTTTACCCCATGCATCCTTTTTGTATCCTTGCACCACACACTAGAAGATTGTTTTAGCCGAGCATCGGTTGCATCCGGGCAGTACAGCCACTGCCCACATGCCACATCCCAGTGGCGACTCAAGCCCAGCAGCCCGTCCAGAAGCTCTGCATGATTAATTGTTGTGTGCTGGCGGCATGCTGGAGACGTACAGTTGGAGGAACCAGCAACAACAAAAAATACCCCGTTCGAACGTAAACAACATAAAGTACGGCACATAGATAAAATATTGCGACGATGTGACGTCTGAAAAATTGATCGTCCCGTCTGGGTATATCGATGAGGCACTTGCTGGCAGAAGTATTTGCTGGAAAGATTTTTTTCATATATAGCCGAAAAATACTTGGAGTACTTAGGGAAACCCGCAGGCTGCTCCAAAAATATTGCACATCGAGGTGGGTGGACTAGAATTGTGCTTTATCACATGCAATTTGAATATTGAATATTTGGGCATGACGCCTGCAGTACTTACACACATACTGCTCTGTGCGCTCTTAGTGCTGTAAAACGTAGATTATGGAACATGTCGGCAATAAATCATGATTCGAGGTTGGTGTAATTGAAATATTGCTCCAGTTTACCTACAACAAAGTAGAACAAGAGTGCTACCATTTTCATCCCATCCTGCAGCCATCCGTCGTCAGTACGCTGAATCATTAAAATCCATTATCTCTCTCTTCCAAGCTGTCCTATTTGCTACGATCCTTGTTCTCGACAACAAACCCTCTTTAGACACTTATTCATGTCCATACAAAAGAAGCCTACAACGCACACCACCCGTATCTCTTGCCAGATAAATGGGAAATCTGATATCTTGACGTATTGATATCGAAACACCGTTGTCAGATAATTTCGGGAGCGCGCATTAAATCGTAGAATTAGCAAGCGGCCGGGCCCCTTCCGAAATGGGCTTCCTCGTTCGTAGGTAATTATCTTGTTTCGATGCTACACCGTGCAGCACCATCATCATTCAAACCACACGCACTTTCCAACGCGGAATCTCTGCTACACGAGAAAGGCTGTCCGAGAAATCGAGCCTAATCGGGGAATGCGTCGTCGTCCTCGACGACACGAAACACACGCAAAGGGCCTACCGTAATCTTTGTCTGTATCATCATCATCGTCATCTCTTCATCATCATTAACATCGCGCCGGCTACATCGATTCTCTAGGGCTAATCGGATGCTTTCAGCTCGAGAATTCGTGGAGACCACCCAGATCGCGCACACTCGAAGTTCGAACCCTGCTGTGCATTCGGTCATTTACCATTTTACAGAGCCTTGGTTCACGGGTCATTTGACGATATGTTCAAAGTTTTGGATCCATAGTAAGACATACGAGGTTTCAATGATTCTGTTTTTTTTAAATACATCTCTCATGGAATTATGTAACCCAGACCGAGGGTTGGACAGATTTCAAGTTTGTCCGATTGCACATAAATCTTGACATCGCTCACAAACAGCGCACCGAGTCCAAGTGGCTGGCCAGATCCGAAAATGATTGCCCGAAAACAAGCACAAGTGTGTGTTGTTTACCATCAGTACCGGCGACTGGTATGCAAATGCGTCGCTAAAGACGATTGCGTTATGAAAATGTCAAGTGTTCTACCGTCGTTTATCCCCTATCGTCTGTTGGCGGCAAAACTACAAATATTTGGACCTACTGGACGACAATTTATATATGCAAAAGAGCGACTGCACTCTGTGTGCGTGTTCCCTCTCGGCTATCACCGAAATCAGTCGGACATCTTCAGATGTCTTCAGAAATGAAAACAGGGAGAGTTTTGCAGCCTGCATAACGCCTGACAGCAATTAGCCTCGACACAGGATCTCCGCAGGATGTCGCCCTGTCCGGGTCCGGGAGGTTTGGAATTGGAATTTCCACCATCAACAGCATGATGCCTTCGTCCGTTTGTGTTTGCAATTTTGAACCCGACACAAATGCATACAAATGCGTACATCCGCCTGCGATTGCTAGGGAAGAGTTGCAGAGGGCAGCAGTTGCAATTGCATGCCCAACTGAACCTTGGTAGCAATTAGTGTCAGTGTTATATTGCCGCCTCCACCCTGTGCAATGGAACGGCAATGGGTGGCCGTTTCGTTCCACAAATGAACTTATCGAAATACGATAAAATGGTGCGTTAAATCGAGTTGAAAATTGTGTCGTTTTTGTGCTATCTTTGTAACAAGGTTATAGAGAGCTGGAGATAAGAGTAATATCAAGTAAACATTTTTTTAGTATTCTTTGGGCTTTTCATGTATTTTAAAGACATCCTAAGGGATATGATAAACACATTTTAGGATACTTGTTAATAGCTCTTCAATGTTGCAAAACAATTAACAACTTTTGAAAAGATTTTTGATACGTTAAACTAACAGACATCTTCTCTTGTTTCATTTCAGGTATACATCCCTTGAAGCTCTCAAAACTTTAATATTCAACGAACAAGAAAAAAGGACATGGTAACATCTAAAATTAAGTGACACGTGTGAGAAAAACGAGGAAAAGAGTTTAAAGCATTGGAAAGCATTTTCTGAAACCTGCACAATGCGTCGTAGCTTTCACGTTCTTTTTAAAGTTTAAGTATCCTTCACCCTAGCTAGCGATGAAGATAGCTATCAAACTTTCATAAACTACTGCTCTATTTTATGCTCCAGCAATGGTCTAGCAAATATACCAACTCCACCTTCCAAAAACAGTGCGTGAAATTACATCTTAAAGACGGGCGGAAGGATCCATGTTGAACTTTATCTTTTAATGACTGTAGCAATTAAAAGTTCAGCAAACGGAATTCGCTCGACCCGAACCAAGAATTCTCATTAATTTCCCTTTACTTGCGCATCTTCCAATGACCCCTCGCCATGCGTCATTGCGGTCAGCTGAAGGTGGTGAAAACGGTGCTGGATGTAACAGTGCAAACAGCTACAGCCACTGTTCGTTTTTGTGGAGAAAGTGGTAACTTTTCATATATATGTGTACATAGTTTCAAACAAAGCAATACACAGACGTCGGTGGGCCGCAAGTAAAACCCTACGTCATGCACCAGCACCAGCAACCCTATCCATCTGTAACGGTAGGATGTAGAATTGATTTTTTTTTTCGTGTCAAACCTCCACACCAATATTGCAGCTTCCCACAGAGCAACAGAGCGTTCGCTGCCTCGCTGTCAGCTAATGATAAGGCCAACCAACGGTGTAGGCTTTTTGCACTTACGCCCCCTTGGTTTTTGCCGCATTTTGCGTGACGCAAGCAAATGTGAGCAGAGCTTCATATTGTGTATCCATCCACGCTGGTAGGAAAAAGTTTTCTCCCCCCTTTTTTCCGTTTCCTCCACTACGTTGCGGTGTACAAATCCCTATTTGCTGAACTGGGGGTGCCGCATAAAAATAACTTTAAACCATAAAAACAATTCCAGCGTCCCTGGGACGGCATTTGCTAGACTCCATCATCGGCAGCTTGGCTTATCGGTCCCTCGTTGAATGTACATTTAATATGAGGGGGATGAAAAGGGATTCCTACTGGAAAAAAGGGGCGTTATGTTCTTCCCCAAAATGACTGTGTGTGTGTGTGTGCGGGCACGGTGTAAGGCAGATTGCTTGCCCCGAATAAACCGTCTGGAAGAGCTTGAATATTGGGCAATGAAAGATGGGCATGAGTTTCGTGTTTGCGCCCAAAGACCTGAGCAAAGTTTGGCGAGGCCTTTTGGCAAACAAATATTTGCCCGCCAGCATTATCCCGAACGATGGATTAGAAAGTCGAAGCGTGCAATATTTCCATTCACAGCTCTTAGCAATCGGAAGGAACTGCATATCGATTCGTTCCTGATTTCTTGGCTCTTCTCTCAAGACACGACGATGGTAGCTATGTATACAGGTTTCTCGGGTTTTGGCCAACCATCCGTTTCCCTTTAGGGCTGGTCGTAAAAATCCTCCTCTAGGAGCACAGTTGCTGGCCACCCTTATTTATTACTTTTCATATCGAAAAACGACAAATTAAAGCCTCTATTGACGAACCCCGAGCTACGCCTGTCGATAGCAGAAGAAGGAACTTTTCCACCCTCTTGCGAAAGTAAGAAGCAAAACAGAGAAGCCGGGAAAGGTCTTTGACATTTTTGCTCCCAGGACGCACAGTGCTCTGGTGTATTTTCACTCCATCGAATCGATAATATGGCTCGGCTGGTGAAGTTGAAGGAACTTCTTTCTCCTTTTCCCCGAAAAAAAACACGATGCTTGCTTGTTTGCCTACAACGACCGACCAGAAGGTTCTGATTTTCCTGTAAGCTTTACGCTTTTTCTTCTCAGTCCCTTTTGTACAGCAACTGACTGTATTCCCTGTACTGTGTGCTATGATAAAGTATGAAGTCTGTTATTGTTTCGCGAGCTTCCGTTGATCCGTGACTTTTGCTTCCTAGAATATATCTTTCTACCTCGTTTGCCGTTTGCTGATAAGGAGTGTCGCGAAGGCGCTACCGAAAACCATCCAAACGTGTGCAAGATAAATAGAGTGAAGATTTCGGGTGCTGCTAGAGAGCAAATGATTTGTACTAATCGCACCCGACGAGCCGACCGAGGAGGATTATCATCATTTGGCCCGAGGCGTGTTTGGTAGAGTCGTGATATTGCACTCTTTTCATTCGCCCAAACAAAGCTGTTATGATTTAAAGGCAAGACATCCTTTTTTGTTCGTGCGCCTGTTTGTAACGAGAAATACATTTAACCTATAAAGAGACCGGCTGTTTTTGTTTCTGCCGTTTGAAATATGCTGCATTTTGCTTTGACAGATGATGATGATGATGCTTTGTGATGCTCGGAAAAGCCGCTTTTAATAATAACTCACTCTAGAAGAAAAAATCAGCACAAAACAAAAACCCAGCATGCCAAACAATAAACCGGCACGAAATAATACAGCGCACAGTGTGTGTGTCGTTGTTTTGTATGCGCGGATCATGTTGAAACTGTTCATCAGAAATGTTGCACACTGCTGAATAGAGCACCAAAGAGAAAGGTCCTGCCAGCGCGGGAAATGGAAAAAAGATGAGGAAAATCTAAACGAATGTTTCAGCTGTAAGGTGAATAACCTACAGAACTCGACGCGGTATTCTTGCAACTTCTCCCTGCTGTAAAGAATGGTCGAAGTCTCGGTTTGGTACATGTTGTTCGCTTAATTTACTCCATCTTCCAAATTACCCAGACCTTCCCGGGCACTCCCCGTCTACTAATACACCATTTATATTAGGCACAACAATAATCGTCATTTTCGCCCGAGCGTATGTCTTTACATCGCTTTTTTGGGGGCACGAATGCTCATGATGGAAGAGCAGAAAAGTGGCCGCCATGGTTTGGTTGGGAGATGTTCAGGAGAGTGGTTACTTCCCAATGCGTCCTGCAACGCATGCCCGGCATTCGCGTAATGGCTTCAAGTGTAAGAGTTTTGGGGATGTTTTGCTTCTTCCTCTTCCTGGTTATAGCATGAAATAATATGCCTAAAAGGGAGGCACTCACAACATCCAGTCGAAGACGCCGGGCACAGAAAGTATGATTTGGAGGATGTTGCCCTCCCTCAGTCTATTCTATTAAGGGAAACTTCATTTTCCATGCCGTGACGATAGGGCCGGTTTCCAAAGCGATTCACTGCAACCCCTCACGCTTCATCTCTATCATCTCCACACCGTCATCATTGTCATCATCGTATCGCCACAAGCTCCAGGCGTGCCTATGCACCCTATCAGCCTGCAAGGAGTCAGCAAACTGTTAAAGGGGAATCGAAGGAATATATTCATACATTCCCTCAGCCTCTCTTGGCCAAAAAGAAGGAGGAAGCCAAAATGGTGCACGGTTCCCAACTGTGAGAGACACATAGGGCAGTACCCAACCGATCCCTAAACCGATGCCATTTATTGTATCTCGGGCTGTTTGGCCCGCTACCTGCACCAAAAGTAAATGGTTCTGATCCGCACATAGTGCAGGATTTGTGGCGATATCGGCTCCTGTCACGTGTAGTTGGCAATTTTGCATCCAGCGCACTTGGAGCGCTGAAAGTCGTCGTATAATTTTACATTTTAACCGAGAACTATATCTCCCATAACCACGTGGATTTTGTAAAAGATATTTGAAGACGAGCAGTGGAGGAAGCTGTAAATCGCAGTCAAACTGTTAGGTCTCGTACGTGTCCAAAGATCCCGACCATGTTCTATTTAAGAGATGAATGGGATTTCGCATGAAATGAATTCTTCCCCAAGCTACACGACAGATGGATCGGAAATTCTAAAAACTGGATACAATCTGTAATACCTTCTCCAAGATCTCTAAGAACAGTCCTATCGCGTCGTCCTAACCCGCTACGACCAAATGCAATGCACCGCCAGTCACGCCATGCACGCCATCCCGAGCCACGTTACTTGCATCCATTACCGGCCCAGACTCATTTGCAAGTGTAATGATCCGTCCCATGCGGGTCATAACACCAGCGGGGGGGCAGCCAACTAATGCTACTAAGAGGTAGAAACAATCCTCTAGTGCTCTCTTGCAGCGAACAAAAACCGAGCGCCTTAAGCTCATTGGAAAAGTGCAAAGGCATGGCAGGAAAAACTGCCTTCTTCCTGTTCGGGTGTGCTTGGTGTGCTGGAAGTTGCCATTAAGCCCGTCGCACTTTGCCTACGCTAAATGTCTTCTAATGCATAATAACAAGTGTTTCGTGTGCGGTATGGGTTTTCCACGGCATGTCCTCTACTCTGATAGCTGTACACCACCACCACTGCTAGCCTATTTTTCCTGCGACTGCTGTTACGCAATGCGCGAACAGGCGAAGGCGTAATGTATGTATGAGTCCGCCTGATGTAGCGTTCGTCACAGCGGGTCCGGTCGGTATGGCCAGGGTGGATTGTGTGAGGGATTTTTTTTTCTTGAGCAGTTTCTAGCGACATTAAGGCAATTATAGGCCAGTTGCCTTTCCGCAGCGCGAAGAAACGGCATCCCAATCAATACTGAAGAAGCATTGAGATTTTGAAGTAATTTTACAGCTAAACCTATTCTAAGGTCAAACCAATTGATATCCCTGGTATAGGAAATAAGTCTGGAAAGAAATAAGTCTAGGAAATTGAGCGTCTTTTATAAATAGATCACCTTCCAGCTCAAAATAATGTAAAGCCATAATCTGTAAACAAGTGACTATCATTGAATTAACGTGATTTACAAAACATCAAAAATCATTTCATGAATTTTCATCACCCCCGCTTGCCATATCCATCGTTCGAAACGTCGCGAGCAACGACAGTTTGCTCACGCGTACACTGGCGAGGCACTGGTGGAAACACCCTGAAGCATTACGCTTTTCTTTTCCAGTTTCTTGCCATCTCGAAGCATTCGGCCATTTCCCCCCAAAAGCAACGAAAACCCAAAACCCAAAAAAACAAAACGCACACAGAACAGACTCGAGTATGTTCTTTGTCTGGCGTTGTGGTTCCCTTTTTACGCGCTCCTCTTGGAACATATCATCGTCGCCTGCTGCTGCTACTGCTGCTACACTGCTCCTGTTGATATACGGTGCGCGTTTGCGCTCTTGCTCTCGTGCGGGTTGGCGCTCTCATGACACGCGTACCAACTCTCAGCTACAGTAAAGTCTCGGTTGGTGCAACATCTAAAGGGCTCTATTTAGAAGTCGTAGTGCTGAGACTGGAAGGTTTCAAGTGTGGTAGGCGATGGTATTACTAGGGCAGCTTTTGCGAATAGCATGCGAGGTTTGAGTGGCCCGCTCTTGATCACTGATGACACACAGATAAGGGTTGGTCTTGTTGAACAGCTTGTTAATAAAGCATAATAAAATGTAAACTGTAAGCACGTGCTTCTGGTTGTACATTAACGTGCATTTTATAATGAAAGGGATATCTGAAAAGAAATAACACAAATTTAAAAGTAAAAAATAAATATTGAAGAAACTTAAAACTATAAAATATAAAAATACAATATACAAAAACACTATTAAACTAAAAACAAATAAACAAAAAAAAATAAAAGAGTGAGTTTACAAAACTTGGAATAAAAAAATACGAAAAATACACCCGTTGGCAACACCAAGACTTAACTGTATACTGTGTGCCTTTCTTGCCTCTCTGTTTTTGTTTTCCGTCGCAGTTTTGCTTGTGCTCTCACCATTTTTCTTCCATTTACGCACATCGTCCTGTCCGCCCTTTGTTGGCGGCTTTCGCTGCAAAAAGTCGTAGAAAAACAGGTTTTTTGTGAACATTTCTTTTTTAATAATAAGAAAAATTTCCACCAAACCAGTTCAACTGCTCTCTCGTTCTATCTGAAACACCTTCATCCTTTTATGACGTCGCTTTTTTTATTTCTACACCAGTGTGCGAGAGCTCTCGTCCTTGCGTAGTTTACGCGATGTTTTTGCCTTTGAAACCTTTCCGTCTCTCACACGAACACATCCACGCACGCCATCCTTAGGGAGCAAGGGCGCAGCGTGTACGCACAGCACAGCACACAGCAAAGTATGTGTGTGTGAGTGTGTTGCTTTGCTCACTGTCCGGTTCGGCGTTCTCTGCGCTCCGTGGCCCTCGAGACTTCTTGAATGGGGACCGGGAGTCAGAAAATAGACGTCCGTCCGCCAGTGTAGACGTCCGAGCGAGCGAACGAGAGCGCACGTGAGCGACAACAGCTTCTTCTCGGGCAGTGGCGGAGTTTCCGCAGTTGTACGCAGAGTTTTTCTTCGATCGCGCGCGCGAGTGTATGCGAAGGATACTAGAGAAGTGTGTAACCGTGTAGGCCCTTTTTGGGGGCTGTCTCTAATTTTAAATATTCAAGTCGTGCGGTGTTGTGAGTCCTCGCGATTAAATCGAGGCAAACAAAGGACGACGCAAACCCCCGTTGGCCAAGTGCGTGTTGGAGTTGGAAACGCGTGGAGACCGAATGGTGTAACGATTGAATTCCACGATAAAGGCACAAGCGAGCCAGCACTGTGTTTGTGTTGTAAAAGCGTGTGTCCTGTTTGGAGTTGTTTTTTTCTATAATTTGTGATGACGTATTCCGGTGTGTACGGCGGCCTCTAAGCGTATCCGGCGAAGGAGAAGTTATCGATCTCTTTTAGTAAAATAAGTGTATACGTGTGTCTGTGTGAGAGAGAGAAAAAGCACAAGAAAAGTGCAGTGTATTTATGGTGCTGTGTGAGAGGAAAGCAAAAGCGCGTACGGCATGATTGGTTAACATTTAGCACAGTTGACGTATTTAATTTGCATAAAATAGTAATGAAATTGTGCTACACATGCAACCTACAGCCCACAAAAGCATACCATTTGTGAAGTGAAAGCTTGATGTGTGTGCGGCAGGGAGAGAGAGAGAGATAGAGAGAATGCAAAGGGCGTTGTGTTGTGTAATGTTGCCATAAGAATTATCGGCTTACCAATTGCGGCGTAGAGCGCATTCAGGGCGGTGATAAATTAGCTGTGAAATCCAAGACTGTCTACATCCGGAAAGGAAAGTGTGCTGGCTTTTCCATTTTTGCACACTGTCCACACAGACACACACACGTACACACTTTGCAGATCCGTGACGCAGGCTAGAACACAGATGAGTGAACGCAAGATAAATCAGTGACGCGGAAAGCGAAAGCGGCACTGATAAGAGAGAAAGGGCACACTCGTACGCACACACACACACACAGAAGCACACATTCTCAGACACACGTACAGCCGGAGTGAGTGGGAGGCGTCTGCGTGCGTCCCCCATCCACCCGCCCGCAAGCCAGCATCATCGCGTACCAACGGGACAGCCGGCAGCAACGGGCAGCGGCCGCCACCAGCGAGGAGATGTTACTATTTCAGATACTAAAGTATTGATTTTCATCTTACCCAACACACAACCACCACCCCCTTTTTACTCCACCACACACACACACGCTCCCATACAAAACAATTACGCATACAAACAAACGCGCACGCACACGTACGCGTCACACGTAATAGTGTCTGCGCACAGCGCCTGTAGCATAGCAAACGCGGGGTGGTTGGAAAATCTCCCATTTTTGCGAAAATGGTAGTAGGGCGCTAGAATATCCTTTTTTTGGCCATTACAACACACCCTTCTCATCATTTGCTACTGCTGCTAGCAAATGGGAAATTCTATTTGTATGTGTGTGTGTGTGGGTTTGTTTGCGTAATGTATTACATGTCCCGTGATTCCTCTTTATCAGAAGGCTAAAAGGATACACCGACAGGGACTTGTAACTGTGCGTGTGTGTTTGCGTCTGGTGGGTGGCCGATAGGGCTTTTTTGTCGCTTAATTTTCCACACTTAGCTTTAATGTGTGCGTTTTGGCATTTTAGAGCAGTTTTTGTTTTGTTTTTCACATTTTTTTTCTGTTTTGTTTTTATCTGTTTGTGTGTGTGCCGGCTTTTTGGTTGTGCTATTGTGTGTGCTTGCGTGTGCTATTTATTTAAAATTGCTTTTTTATGTTTGAAAAAAGAACTCTTATTTTTTTAAGTTATGTGCTTTTTTGTTAGTTTATTGATTTGTGTGTTTTTTGTGTTTTTTGTGTGTTTGTTTTGTTAGCATTATTGATAGCAACAGCAGAACTGTACTATTCGCTACCGTGTATGTGTGTTTTACGTTCTAGCACTGTTTAAACAAAAAAAAGAATATTCCACAAGTGTTTTTGTTGGTTTTTGTGTTGTCCTATTTGTGTGTTTTGTTTGCTTGAGTGAGTCGCCAAAATGATCATTTGCATCTCCGGTTTCATTATCGGTGGAAGGTAGTTATTTTTTATGTTTTCTTTTATTTTTATTATGTTTTACACATCAAGTTTATCTCTTTACGTTCACAGTTTAAAATGTTTTATGGTTTACTTTTACGTTAAAATGCTAGTTTTATGTTCCCTCATTGTACTGCTGCTGCTCATCTACTTGCATTAAAATTGTACCCCCTTCCCTCGTTCCCTTTTGTACCTTTTTTTCTATGAAATTTTCACCTTTTCGCTAGGGGTACCGCCGAAACTCCTTGTCCCTTTTTTCTAACAATCCCTAAACCCCAGCAAAGATACCTTTTGCTCATCCCAATCAACCCCCGGGAATAGGCGAACCACCACGCCCGATGGTTTGAGGGTGCTCCAGTACCCTCTAAGGTCCTCTCCGGTGTTGTGGTGTGTGAAGCGATCCCATCGGATCGTGAAAATAGGCGACTAGAATGCGGATAATAAACTTCGGGGTGTAATTTTTTAATGAATAAGGGACACACACCGGTGTGCTCGGTGTGTATAGCTGTGTGTGTATGTGTAACCTTTAATACACACAAACCCACACACATAAATGTACACACTCGATGGCTTTACATAGTGATGAGCCTAGCCGATAGCATTTTCCGGCGCTTTTTTATAACGATGGACGGGGAAAAAATGGAAGAGCTGTAAAAAAACTCGTACTGACATTATTTCGCTCCGGGGCAAATAAATATAGTTTTCAGCTTTAGCCCTATAAAGGCGCCAGAGAGAGAGAGCAAGAGAGAAAGAGTGGTAATTTGTGTGCGAATGCCCGCTTCTTTGGTGCTTCCGGGGCCGAGAAGCCTTTCGGTTGGGCTATTCGATACGATTCGCTTGCGGAGCATGGAAATATGGCCCAGAAAGGGAGGCATGAAACTCAATTTTCATAATTTTCCCCTCCAGGTATTTGTTTTTTCGTCACCTGGAGCGAAATACTTAGCGTGCGCGTGTGTTGTATGTCCGACTGTTGTGTAGGCAAATTCCGTGTGTCACGGTGGCACCCCTAGCATTTGTACCATTTGCAGGGACGACACGACCGTGGTGCTGCTGGTGATGATGTTGATGATGATGGTGCTTCTTCCAGTTGCAATGGGAGAGAGAACCCATCATTTTACCACGGGTAGCACGGACACCGGAAACGGATTTCTTAAGGCCCTTTCCAAGTCCTCGAGGCGGTTAGTTGGTTCGCCATCATGATACGCCAACATAATTCTACACGCTGGGTGTGTGTGTGTCCTCGGTTGAGCAGCATTTATTTCCGTTCTATTTCCCGGCACGATTCTCGAATATTGTGGAGCGTTTTCGGGCATGGGTATGAAGACATTCCAACATGATTGTGTTATGCAATCGCGTGTCTTGCGGTGGAGGGTTTGGGAAACGGTAATATTTTTCAAGGAATGTTGTCGATAAAATAGCACCAGCAAGGCGTGCAATCCTTCCAATGACATTGCTGGTTTCGGGCTTATAAAAGGCTAAAAATTCTCTTACAAAAACTTGCTAGAATGTCAACCAAAACCAATATCCCGCAAAACAAATACAAAGTCCACCAACATGAAAAACTTCCCCCAATATGTGGCTGTTGCCGCCGTATCATGTTGTGACGCACTTATCGGTCCTCTTACGGCGTCATCTTTTTGTCCCCACAAAACTCGAAAAAAAAAACAGCGTACACCCGCGCGTCTGGCGTGCGCGTCAAACATGGAAGGGCTCATAAAATACGCCCCCTTGCCGGGGGATTGGGAGCAGGCTGTGTAACACAATACTGCAGCAGGAAATTCCCAGGAAAACTGCGAAATCACTCATGCCGACGCCAAATGGGGCGTCGCTAAAACCACGTTAGAAAAATATGAGCAGCAGCCTTGTCCAGACGGTTGGAAATGCGATAAATAAAAACCACCCCCCTAATCGAAATGACCATTGGCCAAGTCGTAAAAGGTTGCCCTCTGCAACACACTTCCGTTGGAAATGTGTCCCAACTACAGTAGTCTGTGATTTTGCTTCCCTCTCTGAAAAGAGCTTATTTTACAGAGCTTGTTTTAGGTGGAGGACGAGCAGGACAGATTCTAATTCTAATTTCCGTGTGGTTTTATTTTAGTGCAAAATTATGAAACCACGAATTACTACAGCCAGTTGGAGGTTAGTGTCAGTGCCATTTTTGGACGCTCTCTCACAGTCCCCTGCTCAGTAATTGGATGCGGTTCATAGCGTTCCCGTGTGCTGTGTGTGGTGTGTAGCACGATTAAAACCATTCAAACGAATAAATCAACTCTTCTTTCAGCGTGTGTAACTTCCCCAGGTGCGCTGAACGTTTCTGCGGTTGTTGCAAGTCCGTCAACCTTTTCGGTTTGCTCTCGTTGGACTCCAAGAACACACCGTCTGGTGGTAGTAGACATTTCACACAAATTAATGCTCAAATAAAGAGCGCCACAGTACGTGAATGACTTGGCCTCCCTTCCTGCACGGTAGGGTATAACATACGAAGAAGTCTGCTCCGGATTGCCGTGTGTGCCGTGTGGCTTCATAAAGCGAAAGGAGGGAGCATTATTTATTAATTCAAGCTTGGTTGATCAACTGGAAATGTTTCGTTCAGGCATTCCACCAAACCCTGCCGCGAGGTTATAGCTGCTGTAAGAAGTGAAAGTAGTAGTCATGTTGGATATTTTCTTTTGAACCCATACCCGTCATCCAGCAGAACATGTGGTAAATGTTTCCATCATTACCTAACACCGCAGCAGTTAGGCTTTTAGAGATGCCTTTATGGAGCTATTTTGAAGATCTCGGTGCAGTTTCACTGCTGTCTAATTGCATCCACGCTGCCACCGAGGAATTTCACAGCACCCTCACCCAGAACATGTGTTTCAGCTCGAGTATGCCGCTGCCCTTATCGGGTCCAATATAATATAATCCCCCACCGGTGAAGAACCGGTGGCGATGTTATTATTGTTGTTGCGCCCTACCCATCCCAGGCACCAATTTCCTCCAGACACCCATCGAACCGGATTTTCTGGTGCGCTCTGTTGTACATTTTCATCTCACCAGCGCTCCACGCCCCAGATCACCCACCTCGTGCGCGCGAGGGTGGCATAAACATTTGGCGCTGCTGGCGGGAGAAAAGCAAAAAAACGGAAAACAAAAAAAACACTCTTCATTTCCACTTAATTTTGACGCGACGCCTTGGAACCATTTTCCTGAAGACACACTGCCGTCTACGGAGCGTCGTCTGGAGCACAATGGTGTGGCTGGATTATGATCGAGAGGATCAAATTGCTGGTGCGAGAGTGCCAGAAACCCCAGCGAGAGAGAAGATGCAGCAGCTGCTGCTGTTGTTGTCTGCTACTGCTCTGGTTCGTTTGTTGCAATCTTCTGGCGCGTTCATTTCAGACCGCTTCCTCCTTCCCAGACATATGGTCAATGGAGGATGCGCAGGCAGTGAGCCAACCCAAACAATATGACCGTGGCGGCCTAGCGAACATCCAGCAAACGCAGCAGGTAGTCCATCAAGCGTAGCAGCTGAGATTCATCTTTCAGCCGTGCTCCGTTTTGGTCGTATCCTTTTCTTTTGGGCTGGGGATTTGCGGTAGATACGCGCAGGCTTTCTTGGAAGGACTGCTAATGAACGGCACTATCTCCGAAATGGGTAGCTTTGGCCGTTCCACACGCGTATGGCGCGTGGCGTCATCATGGTCGGGCACCTCGAGAGATGCTGGTAAGGCTTATCCCTCAAACACCCCTTCTTCAGAGAAAAATGGACGTCCGGTCCAGAATCCGAGCGAAAGATTTCTTCCACCTTCTGCACATCCGTTCACTCCATGTCCACTTATCGATCGCCGCTCGTGGCAAATGTTCTCCCTGGTACGCCATCACTACACCGTATCATCCGGAAGTGTGAGATGAAATTTCATTTCCAGAACAACTTTCTTCCTTCCAACCGGCGCACACACACACAAACACAGACAAAAGAACAAGCGCCATTCAATGGCCGTAAAAGTGCGGTACTCTGCGCGTTAACTCCCCAGAGTTACAGAAAGTTTGGTTCCCGATGTCGGAACGCTCGAATTCCGCACATCCAATGGAAAACTTCTGCAAAGTGTGGAGGAAATGGAGAAGATTTATCCACCCGCGTTTCTCAGGGCAAACGGCAGCAATTCACAGTTTTTTGCCGACCAAACGCAAGTGGAAGCGATATCGATAGGACGGCTTTTGGGTTGCTTATCTTTCAGCAAGCGTACACTTCTCCTGGGGATAGTTTAGGACGGACCGTAAGGCATCCGCGCAGTGCCAAAACTTTTCACCCCGTGTCGAAAGCTATGATCAGGGGGAAAGCAGGTTCTACCAAAACAAAACTTTGTCCTGACGGTGGTTTCAAGGTGTGAAGATGCTATCTTTCACACATGATTGCAATAAAAATTGAAACGAGAACTTTTATCGTCCCGGGAGCGAACGGTTTCGGCGTTAAAAGTTCAACCTAGGTAGCAGAAGAGGTTCGAAAGTTTTGCCGTGATTCCGCGCGATACTCAATGTCACTGGAAAATGCAATTTTGTTCAAAGTTTCTAAACAGTCAGAAAGCAACTCGTTGATACTGATTTCTACCGTTTTTTTTTTCTTAATCATTCGCTTTTCAGACGCTATTTCCCAACGCGTTCCATGATAATCTAGTATTGCCCCATATGTTTACTTCTGGAAGACCCAGAAGAGATGAAACGTTTCTTTATTTCTTCAAATTCCATTTTTCGTATTACTTGTTACCGTTTAATTTATCACCAGTTCGCAATATCCCATTTTTATGTCTCTATCTTGAGCCTCCATTGTGTCGTTTACATCATTCCTGAATATTCAATACAGTCTCATAACGCACTTCCCATTCCAAAACATCACTCCTGCACTTCCAGAATAGGGACCAAAACCTTATGATCTTCTTGATTCCATCCAACGTTAGAGCTAGACGAATCAAATTCGTTACAACAGTAACACATCCGCAAGATTTTCAGCGGCATCGTAGGACAATCGTAGTGTAATTCTTCCTGCCCCACCGAATGTCCAGATGTCCTTTTTCCCTTCCCGAAAGCCGTGCGATGATACAGTGTGGACGGTTTGGCCGTCCGCGAGCCTTTCTTTTCCCCTCCAGTCGGGAATACTTTCGGGACGAATTTAATTACCGTTTCTGCCTTTGCTCAGTGCGAAACTCTTGCCTCTCTGCTGCGCTGCGTCTTGCGCATTTGCACGCAGAAGTTTGCAGAATTTAGGTCTCGGGCGTGCAATACCTGTTTTGCCTGTGTGCCTGTTTCATTTCCTTCGTTTTATCCTGCTACAACGCATCCGTGGTACACAGAAGAACCATGGGAAAAATTGCCCCTGAGCTTTCCACCGTATTATACCGCTTGCCTCTCTGTTCCTGTCCCTTTTCCCTAAGCCCGTATGTTATAGTTATGTGTGCGAAACCGAACCATCTGCTCCTTTTGCGGGCTTTTGTGTGTATGTGTCCACCTTTTGTTGCTTTTGTTTCCACGCCAGACACATAACGCATTTTTACCTTCTTTTTTTTCGTCCCTTTATATGTGGTTTCACCATTTTTAATCACCTTTCTCTCTTTTCTCTCTCTCTCTCTTTTGTTTTCGTTTTTCTTTTTTGTCTCCATTTTTCTCTCTCTTTTTCATATGTGATCCTATTTCTCTATCTGCTCGCCTTCCTACTAATATCCGCATGCCCGTCCATCCGTGTGTGTGTGAGTAGTTTCCCACAAAAAATCGATCGCCCAGCGCAGATCTACTCCACACATCACCATCATCCGAGCAGCGGTGGCAGTGTTGCCAGCAACAATGGGCTGCTGGCCAGCGGTGGTAGTAGCAGCCTCGGCAGCAGCAGCCTGTGCGGCATTGGACCGGGCGGCGGATCGTACGTGTACGTACATCAGCAGCAGCAGCAGCCACAGCAGCAGCAGCAGCAGCAGAACCACCAGCAATCAACACAGCACTATGTGTCACCGCAGCAGCTTACCTACCATCTGCATTCGGCGACGGGTGCGGCCACCGGCAATGGGTATCACCATCACGGGTCGCACCAGAACATCGCAACGCCCACCCTGCACAAGAAGGGCTCCATCCGCAGCAATGGCGATGTGCTGAAGCGAACACGTGTGCAAAATGCGTAAGTACACTTGATCATCTGATATTACAGTTTCTAAACGCGGGGAATGGGGAAAAGCAGTCCGAATAAGGTAGTGTGCCTGACCGCAACGACAACTTATTTACAATTACGTCCGCACACAAACACTCCATTTTATGGCGACCCGCTCTAGTCCACCACGGTCCTGCTGTTGTTTAGCACGAAGAGCACACATTCTCAGCTTGGAAGTGCGTGCCTGGAAGTACATTGAAGGAATTAAGATCTCCGGTGGTCGAAGAGGAGGAGTAGTTTGATTAGTTTCGTAAAATGGCTTTATTAAATTACACCTCGCTAAGTGCCAACGTACAATGACTGCATCGAAGCGCACTGCTAGCCCTCGGTAGCTCTCGAAATAGGTAGGACACTAAGCTCCGAATCGTGGATTAGGTCATAATGAGGTTCTAATCCAATAGAACTTCCCTGCTACTGCTGCAACTGCGGGCCATCGTACGTTACGGAACGTAGTTTGTGGTGACGCAATTTCCAAACGTTCCAGACCTTGCAACAGAAAAAAAACTATTCAAAACTTTTTTGATTTAACGCTTGATAAAGTAAAACATACATTGGTGTGACAACCCACCCACCTCGCCGCACTTTCCAATGTGGTCCAGAGTTACCGGCAATTGATGGTTATCGTGCGACGACGCGTACCACCCCGCCAGCCGTTAGTTGTGCAACGACATGATTTCGCTCTCCCAAGAAAGGACAAAAGCAAGGAAATGGGCAAGCAGCGTGTGTTTTGTGTCCCATGCTTGGTATAATGGTTTTCGGTACCAATTTCCCTTTTCCGACGTGTGTTCCCGATGTATGTTTTTCGCCTTGCCGTACATCACACAACAATAGATATTAATTGCCCAGACCTGGTGGCAACGCAATAAAAGCCACCAGTTGGGGTTGGGGTAGGTTCCAGGTAGGCTACTATGGTCTGTGGGCCGGCCATGTTTGCTAGACTTACGTCCGTACGCTTGACGGAAAGTAATTTATCACAACATAATGCTCAAGGCTGTGTGACAAACGGGATGGGATAGTCTGTCGCCAAACGCTTGGCAAAGGGCAATTGTTCTTACAATAAAAGGTGTTTTGTTGTTGTTTTTTTGTTTGCCAGCGGACCGCACCGATGTAAGTGGAGAAACAAAGGAGAATTACTTGTCATGGTCAATTTCGCCCCAAAATATATGGCGCTTGGCAGCTAGATGTAGACTGCTATATCTCTAATCCAATCTTGGGGATCATGTAATTCAGGGGTCTCCCAAACTTTTCAATTCGCGGGCCACATTGCTCTGCAAATAGTTTTGTTGAGGGTCATTCTGGCGTTATCTTTGGCTAGTGGACGAACGGTTCAATCTCGTTTTGATAAGTCTCGAGGACCTCATGCGGCAAGAGTTGAAGTACTTTGGCGATCCCTGATCTAATCCATTGTGGGGGTGTTAGCACTTGCAGCGGACACCGTAAACGAAATCGCTAACAAAAACCTGAAATTAAAATTCTGGTTAATTCCAGCAAAATCTGACCCTTTCACAAACACACACTTACGTTGCACGCACTTCAAACTCGCCCCGTTCTGGACCAGCTCTCTAGCGTCACCGACATGTGTACGTGTGTCTGCAAGTAAACACAAGTGTGGCAAAACTTGATAATCAAAATGTATGTTTTTTTGTTGGTTGTTTGTTGTTTTGCGTGTGTGTATGTTTCGTGTCGCCCAAACAGCACAGGCCCGACGAGCGTCACCGGCTCTCTATCTTTGTTCCGAAAGCTCTGGCTGCAACTCTTTCGAGTGCGATCGTCGCTTCGTTGTGTGTTGTGCCATTTTGGCACACGTCTTCTACTCCCAGCTTCGGCTTCAATTTTGCGTGTGGAATATTTGGACGCACACACACACATACCGCGTGGCGGGTGAGGCATGGAGAAGATGCGTCGCTCATCAAGCGACGCGCGTGATAACAGACTAGGCACTGATTGTTGCTGTGTGTGCGGTGGTGTTTCTTGCGGGCCACAGCAGCCTGTTACCCTCGTTGATGTGTTTATGTGTTGGTGTGATATGTGTGCGAGTCCCTTGGATTCCCTGCTGGATGACAGATACTGTTTGGTACTGTTGTTTTCAGACAGCAAACGAACAAACAAAAAAACAAGCTACTCTAGCGACGCGCTTGTTGTGGATCCTCTTGTCTGTCTGTCTGGTGCCTGGTGCGATGTGTATGCGAAAGGTGCTAACCTGTTAGTCGCTTCTCGAGCCACCGCGTTTGTGTGCGTGCTTACCTTTCCAGGCGGAGGCTGTGGAAACAGATTTCGGCAACAGAATCATTCCGCGCGTAGTGTCCTACCAACACGCACACACCACCCAAGCTTCTGTTGGGCTTCTGTTGGTAGTTCCCTTTTGCACAACAGCACCACCAGCCGGATGAAAAGCAAAAACTGTGTTCTGTGCGAATCTTCATTACTAACAGCGTTCGATCAGGTGAGTGAACGTGTTTCTCAAGTGATAACCGGCCGCGGGCAGTGTACGTGGCCACCCGGGATAGTCTAGCGAGTGAGGGCGGGCAACGTGAGCACCGTCTTAACCGTGCAAACAACCGGAGCTTCAAAGCCAAGAGTCACATGTAACGAATGCTAACATTCGGGGGGACGACCTGGGCGAGCTTCGTTTGCTCCAATTAAGTCGTCGAGTGGTCCGGCTCCGGCGCATATTAGCGTATTGCAACACTCCTACACACTACAGCGCGGACTTCCGATTAAAGGTAATTAAATGTGCACCGGTCCCGTGTGTGGTACAAAACCCTGCAAACTTTACAAGTGGTTGCTCTGTCCGTAGAGATTTGGCCCAACTACCTCGCCACTTGTGCGCGTGTGTGTGTGTACGTGTGGGTGGCACAATTAACGTGACAAGCGTGTCATCGACCAAGGTCTTTGGTTGTATGTTTTGGTGCCCGGTACTGGTCGCGCTACGCTAACGCACGATAACGTACGGCAGGAGGCCGTCTGGGATACAGAGGAGATCGACCAGCGTACAGAATAAGCAATGACCGATGGGCTATATATGTCTCTCGAGGATGTGCCAATTTTTGACGAAGATAAATGGACAAATAGCCGGCACCAGGAGCGCATATCCTCGGAAATCGTCCGTGCGAAACTGCGGCTCTTCACGAATGTTTCCAAAGTTGACAAACAGAAGAACGCCTGAACGGAATGAAAATTGCAAATGCTCTCCCCAATCCTCATGGCCCCCTTTTTTGGCGCTAGAGCAAGAAGAAACCGGGTCCAGCCTGTGCACAGACCCAGCTGCTGTCACAAACACTTTCGAGGGGTTGAAAATTAAATGCCGTGCTTTACAGTCCTCTCACGGCCGGCGGACGCTATTGGCAGTGGAAAAATTCACACACACACACACACACCCTCAGTGAGGAAAAGCCGCCACAGCCGACCGTCACGCACACACGAAGGTCGAAATTCATGTCGCGTGACGCGTGACGCTAAGCAGTCACGGTCTGCGATGCCCCAAAACATGCGTTTTTCACCTTTTTTCACCAATGTGTGTATGTGTTTCTTGTTTGGTCGGAGAGCCGTGAAACGTGCACGACCGCGTCGGATGAACTTCACATTTTGGAGGTCATAAAATGCGACAAATTTAGCCGGCGTGCGGCGTCTTTTTCTCCGCAGATGAAGGATCCCTCTGGCGAGAGGGGGGGGGGGGGGGAGCACAGGATGGAGCTCTCCCGAGACGTGCCGTTTGGAACTTTGTTGGAACACTTTATTGGAAGAAATTAACATCCATTAAGGGTGAGAGTGGTGTCTGTTCCACCGCTTGATTTCCCCCCATGGGGCATACAGCACCTTAAAAAACGGGAAGTGAATGTCACCACACCCACACCCACCCACCCACCCACCTATGGGGGGGGGGGGGCGCTTTACAGTGTGTGCACATTTTATTAACTTCCGTTAGACACTTATACCCTGTTCGCCGTCTGGAGGGAAGCTATTATATGAGGTAAATCCCTCCCACCCCGGCCTTACTTCACATAAGCCGAACATGATTGCTTACTTTCTTTCACTTTATTTGAATCGTTTAACACACCCGCACCATGGAAAATGTAAATAGCGCACCGGGACGGTAGGGGAAGAAGCATGCCCCACGAATGAAATGCTTCGGCTGTTAATTAATACCGGCAGGCAGCAATGCTAGTAGTGAAAGCAATCGATTGTTCAGCAGACACCTATTCAATTAACTTCCAGCAGGGCAAGGGTGCATCTTTATGGAAGCGCATAAATTCCTTACCCAAATGGGTGGCGGGGTGATGCATTCAATCGATTGCTTTCAATCAGGTCGAACGTCGCTCGTGTGTACGTTTCCACCGGTGGATTGATTGCACCTGCACTGTCCAACGGCGTGTCTAATTCAAACAAACATTCCCACAGCAGCAGCAGCAGCAGCAACGCATCGGGCGCACGAATGCATATGCCAACAAAGAAAATTCTAACCAAGAAATGGGGGGTATCCCCAGGAGGATGCTTTGCTGAGTGGAAAGATATTTATAAACGTACCCACCAACGTGCTTGGTGTGAATAGAGATCCTTCCCGTTTTAAACCCCCCATCAACTCAGCACGATGAAGGAAATTACCCACATGCAATGCACCACCGTGACTCGTCCTTCCCTGTGCTGTGCAATGCAGTTCAAATACAGGCCAGCCCTCTCCACGTACCCCGGTTCTGCCCGGTTCTTCCTTTTCTCGATCGTTTCTCCGGTGAAGCGTACTAATTTTTATGAAGTGATCTCTTGGCCTCCTTCCCCCGTGCTCACGCTTGGGTGCGCGCCTAGAATGGGAGACACGAGGCGAACGAGCAGAACAGGCAGCCACGCACTAATAAACCGTTTAAGATTGTGCCGGCAAGAAGGGAGGGGATGCACTATCGCTGTTTGGGCGTTGTTTACAGCTGGGATCGTTCTCGATCCTTCGGGGAGTGAATCCTTTACGTTTAGGGTAGGGTGTGGGTGAAGAGGGTAGTACAAAGGCAATGAAGAACACACACACACACACTTACTCTTTCTCTCTCCAAAATTATGGTTATTAAATAAAAAAAAGAGAGAGAGAGAGAGAGAGAGAGAGAGAGAGAGAGAGCGCGAAGTACGTTGTTTGTAGAGCTAAAACAATTTATTGGGCGACGTTCCAAGAAGAATTGCCGAAACTTTGTAGAATAATCCAGCGGTGTCAAACTTTGGGCAATGATGGTTTAAAAGTTTTACATTTGAAACATGTTTTGCTTAAGATACACCTTTTATAATTGTTTATAATGATTACCTCTTAGATGGTTTGTTTTTTTAGGCAAATTAATTTTAAATTTAGTCATTTTTTTTATTACTATTAGTTTGTTGCTCGTGATTTCAAGTTAAACTTTCTCTTGCTAATATTGTTGTTAAACTTTGCTGAAATAGGATTTTTATGATTAAAAAGTGTCCTTTGGTTGCTCGCCTATTCTGTTTATCCTGATTACAATTTGAACTATGCAAAGGACAAATGAAACTTTATTGTTGCTGTTGAAATCAAGTACAGATTTTCCTCAAGATTCGCTATTAATGCGAACCGAGAAGATATTTCGTAAGTCGAATTTCGCGGTTGTCCCGATGATGATGGTTGATTTTAGCCTGTTTATAATTTGATAAGATTTTGACTGAAAAGTACGATTTGGCAGCTTATTGAATGATTTTTAAAATTTGGACCAATTTATTTTGAATTTGAAAATTGATGTGTCAAATCAGTATAGTTTTCTCCAAGAACTGTCAAATTTGGAAAACCTCAAATCTCTGAATCCGCGTGTAAAAGGTACCGCGTGTCTCGGGGACTACCTGCAGTGCCAATTGCACCATTGCAAAATTTAATGCAAAGTTTTAAAAATATCAAACATCAAAATCTGTGAATTATTTTATGACTGAGCAGTACAACGTTTCACTGACTGCTGATCTAAAATGTACAAAAAAAATATTGACAATTTTGCAATCTTTGACGTTCGATACGGACTCTCACAATGAAGTTTGACACCTCTGGCATAACCGTGCTAGAAACACTCTAGTTCGCTCTCGCACACCGCTACCGTTATTACCGAGTGGGAGCGGGAGAGCGAAGCGTACGATCAATTTCCAACAAACCCCGATTGGGTGGGGGAGGCCGCCTGGTGGTTTGCAAGGTTGCTGCACCGTTTCGACAACAAACCAGCCGTGCTCGGTGCGGCCGCACAATTAGTTCGAACCGAAACCTCATTTGGTGTGCGTTGTCCGGGCCTGCTCGTCGATGAAGGTGGCTAGATAGATAGTTGATAAATGTGTTTACCGTACGGTAAACGAGCGCGCGCGCGTTAGTAAATCGCCACAACCACCCCCGTCGAATAGAGGGAGAGAGAGAGAGTAAAAAACACCCACCGACCCCCAAACGGTTGGCATTGCTTGGCCAGCGGCGGATGCACCACATACCCGAGGGGTGTGCGCGATCGCGTCCGTGCGCGCGCGTTTTCAGTTCTTGTTTGATCAACGGCCTGAAGGAATTCAACATCGTGTCCGCGCGTCCTCCAAACGCACCCAAGTAAAAGCATTTTCGCGCATCAGTAACCGCGTGTGTGTGTGTGTGTTTTGTTTTTAAAGCGCAGGAAGAAGAGGCCGATGTTGCAACCGATGCGGATACCTTCCGCAGGCCGTTGCCATCGTACCTTACGGCCGTTACGGTCCAGTTCGGGTGCATCTATATCGGTCTAAACGTTGCTGCCGTTGTTCATGTCTGTTCCGTAGCTCATACGTGAAAACCGACCATAATTGCCCCGAAACGTGTGTTGGTACAAAGTGTGTAAAACGTTTGACGTGAGTGAGGAAGAAATGTGTTCCTTTGTGTGTTCCAAACACACCGTTTGGACCAGAGAGGTCCCTTCTTCCGGTCTACGTGCTCTCGCTGTCACAGACACACAGGTCGCTTTGTGGAGGATTGCTCGCCAATAAATCGTAGAATTTTGTGTCTGCGCACAAGGACGGTACGAGCGCGCCGTGTTAGAATAAAGAGTTTTCGGTCGTGCTCTTCCTGCCTTGCTCCCTTGTACTACAACATCCGGTCTCCTTTCGGAGCAGACAGATTCTGTGAGGGGTGGGAAAATAAAGGACGAAACGAAACAAAAAAAAAATGGAAGTAAAACTCGAACAAAAAGGACATCCTCCTCTGTGTCTGCAACGTGTTCTACACACCGGAAGCGGAAATCTTCCGCACAGGATGTAAGTCTGTGTGCATCGCACAGCACCGCCGAGAAGGACGAGAACCATCCAGTCCAGTGATGTGATGTGCGATGATGGTGATGATACCCTTCCCTCCTCCTCGACGTGCGAGGGACTTAAACTCTGAAGCTGTAAAGACAAGTGCCTCTTCGAGCGGTTCTCGTTTTTTCCTCCTCTGTTTTTTTGGTTGATTATCTCTGTGCCTCTTTCTTCGTGTTCGGAATTGAAAAATCGGCCATCCGAGAAGCGTCAGCAGCATCAGCATCCTCCTCCCACCAGCGTATACGTTCCGTTGGAGATAAACAAACAATTTGTTTCGCTTGTGAAATCGCATCGGAAGTGCACAGACCGATAGAGAGAGAGAGAGCGCGTGAGACGAAAGAAGACGTGCGCAAGGGAACATCCAATTTGGGTGCTATAAACATAACAGTTTGTGTTTTAGGGTGTTGCGAGATATGCTTTGCTTTGCTCAGGAAAGGAAGAAAAAAGAATTAGAACAATCTTTTTTGCTGTTTTCGTTTAAAGTGTGGCGCAGAGCGATGAGGAGGAGATTCTTGCGTGCTTCGGTCACATTTGCTCATTGCTCTTGCACACACGATGACCAACAACGTCTCGGTGTATGTTGATTGGTGGCAATTTTAATTACTTCTGCTGTGGACAAAAAATGGCAAGCCCCTTTTTCATACCTTCAGCGAGATCTTAGACCTTAATTGAATGTACAGAAGAGCAGAAACTCGGGTTGAGAGGGTTGAGGATCATGATACCTCATCAATTTAGCCCCCCTCCCGGTATGGCGCGGATAGCATCTGCCCGGAGGCCCTGAACATAATTAAGAGTGCACAATTTAAATGACGCTGATTTGATTTAATTTACGCGCTCGGTCGGTGATTTTTACTGCAGCTACTGATGCTGCTGTTTCTACTGCTGCTGCTGCTGCTGCTGCTACTGCTCCACAATGAACCACAATTTGCGCGTGTGTGTCTTTCCATCTGCGTGAATGATCGGCCTGGACAGCCTGGGAATTTGTGCCGTTCTGTTGTGTTCGCTTCTTTCGCATGCGAGTTTGCGAATCTCATGATGAAACACACCGATGCGATGGGATTGTTTGGTGAGAACCTGTTGGCAGTTCCGCCGCATATGCCGCACTATATGTATCTAACAAACGAGCGACAGGTGTGAAGGCCTTAGGTAATCTCTTCGGGCCGGTGGGTATTGCAATTCCAATACAGAGCATTGGAAAATGGACCTTATGTAAATGTAACTCTTTCTCATGAGCTAGCGCACCGTATGTGGAATGATGTGATAGAAGAGATTAAGACACATCTGCAAGTGAAGGTGCATACAGCATTCAACTTTGTTTTCAACATTGAGCAACATACTGAGCGTTAGAAAAAAACGTGGTGGCTGTCGTCCATTAACTTCCTGAACTCCAATGTCTTATCGCTGGCTTTTTTTCTCTCTCTGTACAACATTCCACATATGAAATCCACTTCAGCACGTTTGCTCGCCGCTACAGAGTGGCCAAACCTTACATATCTTATCAACCTCGAACACACACCCGATAAGCGCAGCACGGGGCAAAATATCGATTGATCTTTGTCTATTTCGAGTCGCGCAAAATTCCATCTGATATATCCCCCCTGTTCGCGATGTAATTATTTGCGTCCTCGAGCGCACGTTTCCTCTCACTCTCGTCTCCGTCGCTCTGTTGACATTGAATTCGTAAGCTCTCTCAGTTCTCAAACGCCAGCAGATACGGTACGCTCGCCGCGTATACTCGATAAATAAAACATCTGTGATCAGTGAGTCATCCTCCTCCAGCGGTTTATCTGTAGAAATCTAATGCACCACGGCACATGCGGGGAACATTCACTACCCCACTCTGTATCTCGTTCGTGTGAGGGCATTCTTTAACATAAAAACTATAGTCCAAATATCGAGAAGTTTCCAAACTTTTTTGTGTTTGGGGAAGGCTTATCATCTCCACACCTCTGGAGAGATAAAAGGGAGTCACAAACCCTTATCGAAACCTCCCGAGCGTTTGCCAATTTGTTTGCCAACCGTGTGTATGTGTGTGTTGTGTTAGTCTTCGATAAAGCTAGCTTTTCTGGAGCAACCAGAGAGTCGTCCCCATACGCCGGGCGCATTGTGCTCTCGCTAGCGTAACCTGTTCGTGGTGTGTTTTGTGGTGCCGTTAAGAAATAGAGGACCTGCCCTAATTAGAGATATCTCCGGCAGGCTGCGTGTCTGCCGGACGTGACCAAATGAACAAAGTGGTGGACGAATGAAATGAGGAGAGAGAGAAAACCGGAACATGCGTAACGTGCCTTTACGGAAGTGACATGGATTTCAAACGGCGGGAGTTCATGGCATTCGATCGATGTTAGTGCTCCGAGCAATTCTGGATGGTGTTTTCTGAGGAAAACGAAGGTGTCCTTTTAGGCAGGGACAAAGCATCTCCGAAGATCGATTGGTGGAAGAAGAAGGATCGTTGGACCTTGAAATCTAGATCCATAAAGAGGTGTCAGCTTACACAGGTCTCTCGCTCTCGTTCTCTCTTTCAATCCCTCTCTTCTGTGGTGTGCTTTATCGTGTGCTGGGTGTGAATCCATCGAAACACTCCTGGGTCGTGTTGTGTACGCGGGCGGCCTAGCAGTTCCACAGCACTGGCGTTGCCCGCGAGCTGCCATTAATTGTGTGTCTTTCCACAGTGTCACACGTGCGCTGCTAACGGTGAGGAATGCCGTTGTAGGTGTTGACCGGCAGTAGTGTTGTCACCTGCTCTCACCCCTACTACTGGTAGAGGGAAAATTGGAAAATGTGTGCGCAGAAAGAATCATTACCACTGTGTGCGTGTGTGTTGTGCAAAAACGGGCGTAAAAGTGTAACAAAGGCTTAATCGAAAAAAAGAGATAAAACATAACCTAGAGTGTGTGTGTGTACTGTGCGTTACTTTTGCGAGCGGAAACTCGGAAGGCCGGAAACGTGCGACGGCAAGTGGAGAGCGGTTGCCGGCGCCATCCCCGCCCGCCCCAAAAACAATGCGTCAACGGCGAAATCGAAAGCGCAGCGCGAGAAAAGAGGAAACAATTTACTGCCGGTCCGTTGGACACGGGCCACAGTGTGAGGCTCGGTTGTTGCGGTTCCAGTTGGCTGTCAACTAGGGCTCCGCCGCCATTGTTACGGTGCTGGCCGTTGTCACCTAGCGGCGTCTGGTCTCTAGGCTAGCCACAGCGAGCATGACGATGTGCGACAGCGAAGGGCAGCAGCTCCTCCAACAATTGCTGCCACCAACCACCACCACCTCTTCGCCGGAAGTAGTGGTCGATGAAGAAGGTGATGAGGATGGTACGACGACCCTGCTCTCCCTTTCGCCCGACTGTGCCGACAGTGGGATCGGTGTAGAGCTGGACGCTGGTGGGCGTTCGATCGCAAGTGTCACCTCAACCGGTGGAAGTGACGACGATGATAGTCTTTCGTGCGATTGTGTGTGCTCGTGCTGCTGCAAGTGTCGGGAGGTGGCCATCGAAGAGGATGGTGGGTCGCCATCACTACTGCTCTCGCCGGAGATCACGTTCTTGTCACAGCAATATACCCGGCTACCTTCACTGCAACCTCCAACGCCACTGACGGAACCGCCCGACGATCGTTTGAGTCGCGTCCCTGTCAGAAATAGTGTCGCTAGCAGTAGTAGTAGTCTTAAAAGTGTACCACGATCACGCTCGACGACGCGCCTAGAGGACGTGGTAATGGCCGCCGTGAAGCGTCACGATGACAACACGATGGCGGCGATCGTGCGGCGTCGGCGTCGCCTGCAGCTGCGCGCCAAATCTGGCGAATATCCGCTCACCATCCCCGAATCATCCACCACCACGCTGCCGCACGATCGTAACAACAAAGCGCTGACGCTTTGTTCTAGCAGCTCCACCGCCATGATGGCACAGAGATCAGCGGCAGCGGCAGCAGCATCACTGCCACAAGGCGGCGTTCGTACGTTGGAGATAAAATTCGTATGGTAATTAAACGATGTTCTCTCTGCGAGGGGTGTGAGAATGTGTAGTAGTATATTCTAGTCGCGCGTGTGTTTCTGTGTCACGTAAATTATCCATATCGCGTCCCGAGCGCTCGCACACACAGATTCTGGCTTCGTTTCGCCGAAGGGTTTGCTCTCTTGAGTGTGTCTGTATGGACGATTTAGATCGTGAAGATAGTGTTAGAGGCCGTTGCGTCGTTTGGTGAATATATGGCACATCGCACGCCGCAAGATCTCTCTATCGTTTATTTAGTACATGGTTGTGGTGTGGTGGGGCTCTGTTGTGAAACGCGCTCCTAATAACACGGTTCAAATTGAAGGGTCAACGAATTCTGAAGGTGGCGCTCTCGCGTGTCTCCATTCTCCTCTTCCACATCCACAAAACCGTATCAAGGATGACACATAAAGACGGGTCGCGCCTTCAAGGTGTACATTTGTCCGGTGGGTTTTGTGCTATTAAATTACTTACACACACACACACACCCGTCGACGATGTGTCATCTGTTTATGAATGTCACTCCACCCCCCAAACCTTCCGGCACCGTGGAGGGAAGATCGTCCCCGCTTTTCGGTAGTTGGACCTTCTTCCCCCGTCCCAAGGGAACTATTAGATATGGGAACATGATAGCGATAACTTGTGTGTGAGCGCGCGCCCACACGACTCTACCACCGTGCGTTGTCTGCCGTTTTTAGACTAGTTCCTGCTCCAGTTTCTCAATTGTGTTCTGTCGCGGGAATTACCATCTGTAAAAATAAGTGCGGCAGAGGTGTAGGGTAGGACGGCTTGGGTGTGATGTATGTTGTTGTCATCGTTATCTGGGTGAGCGTGAAGGAAACTTTAGAGGCTTCCGAAATTAAAATGTACATGGCCCTGGGATTAGTGTCTCCTAATCCGTGTTTGCTGTAGCGGAAGCGCACAGCACGGCCAGATCGAGTTTCTAAACATCAAGATATCTTTTCTGAGAAATATCTAACATGTTTTTTTTGTTCTAAATTAGGGCATCAGTAGAAGATTCTAGAAATTACACTCAATGCCGTACTGTTTTTCAAAACAAAATTAATTCCAAATTGAGCTGCAACAAAACAAGTGTATCTAAAGGTCACCTCTTCCTTCTGGGGTGGAAGAAAGTCATTGCCGTCTTTCAAATCATCCACCACCCCAACAAACCCCATTTTACTGGCAAAATGTCATACGCTGACTTTTGCACATCGACACCCCAACGCTAATTAGGGGACGAGTGTGTGCGCCAAAACAGAATCTCTACATCTCCTTAAGGTCGTACGTGGGATTAAGAACATTTTTCTCAGAACTTCTCGTTGAAAGGTTCTTTTCAACGTTAATTTTCAACCGAAATGGTTGTGTTCTCCTGAAACCGATAATTCAGTGGGCCACCACCCAATACAAAGAATCTGCCAGACAAGCGCAGAGCATATTCGCTGGTATGTCGTCTTCTGGCTTGCCTCCAGTGCAGAATTATTTACGATCACACCTCCACTAAGATTGATGGGAGAAAAGGCAAAATGAGAAAGTAAAAAAAAAACAAGTTCACTCTCTTCGTCACTATTCCACGGCACTGGGCGAAAGGATAAATCGGCCACCTCCTCCAACTCACAACAGTAACTGGAGAGAAAAATCAAATATGTGAAGTGAGCGTGGCGTAAAAATTCAATAAAATCACCCCCTCTCGGCCATCATTCCTTCACCACTTCACTCGTTGTTCCGCTAAGCCGGCCCCAAACCCCGTTATTTATAGGCGAAAATTCACAGTTCGTTACCTATCTACCTACCTATACCCACACGCAAAACATATGATACGTCCGGTGGTGCGAAAAAGAAATTAATCCAAACCAACTAACCGCTCCTCTCTTCCCGTGCTTGCCCCAAGGAAAACCCCAAGCACGCGGTTGGTTCGCCTTTTCGCTTGCTGGTTTATTGAACCATTTCCACATCTTTCCACACGCCGCGCACGATGGGGGGGAAGCCGGTGTTAATTAATTTTTCCAAATGTCAATTATGAAGAAGAGGAAGGAGCGCAGGATGGTCCACAGTCACGGACGCCAAAAAGTGAAAAACCGAGGAAAACATTTTTCGGACAGCGCAAATGGTAATGATGGACGACGTGTTGTGTGTGTGTGTGTCGTTGCCAACCACTCTTTGGCCCTCCGAACACACACACGTCCCGAGAATCCAGGAAGTGTGTCTGTGTGTGGAAGAGGGTCTAAAACGGGGCGAGATATGATATCCATCCACTCACTCTCCCCCAGACTTTCCTTAAGATTTCTTCCCTTTCATGGCTGTGGCGTAGAGTGTCGCTCGACTGTCATCGTACTGGCCATAATTTTTCGAAATATGCGCCCGCGCGTGTGTCTGCGTGTCTGACAGGTGATCGCGATCGTTAAGGCTGACGATCGGTGTAGCAGCAGCATAATGTCGCCGTCGCCGGCAAAGGACGGGAAAATGGGATTTAAAGTGTCTAAATTTAGACACCCTTTTTGTGGCCGGCATAGTGTAGTGGTCGTCGTTGTGGCAGCATCTGCTCTTTAAAAGGGGTAATAAGTATATGTGTGTATGTGTGTGTTTGTGTGTTGGGCGAGAGACGACACACATCTATGAGATATGACGATGAAAAAGGGTCCCCTTAGCACGCCCGACACATTACGAGCTTAATTACTACGGCCCGCAGCACCAAACCAAACGCACACGGCGCCGGGCCTTGTGTGTCGTGCCTTGGACAAGTGCTTTAATACTCTTCTTTTGCATCCTCGCTCCGTCCCCAGGTATGAGCTGTCGCAGGACCTGCTGGACAAGCAGATCGAACTGTTGGAGCGCAAGTACGGCGGTGTGAAGGCACGAAACGCGGCCCTGACGATTCAGCGCGCCTTCCGCCACTACACGATGGTGAAGAAGTTCGCCTCGATCACGGCGATGGCCAAGGCGGAGAAGCGCATGAGCCGTCGGGTGCAGCAGCAGCAGCAGTCGCAGCAGCAGCAGCAGCAGCAGCAGCAGCAACAGAGCGACCTGGACATGATGCACCATCATCTGCAGCCGGCGACGGCCCTGGAGGATGGACAGATTTACGCCACCGAGGACGGTACGATGGTCGGCCAGCAGCGTGTCTGTGCGACGTAAGTATTCCTTCTTCTGTTGCGATCTATATTTGCTGCGAAACAAAGAACGTCGTTTTTTTCTAATGAACCTTTTCCCAAACTGTTGTAGCATCTCCGCGACACCACCGGGCACGCTGCACCATCGCGTGACGCCCGTCCGGTCGATGTCGCTGCGCGAGCGCCGGCTCGATTCGAGCCCCATCCCACGCAGTCAGTCCGGTACCGCATCACCCGCTCCCGTCCCGATCACCTCCTGGAGCCAAAGCCCGACCCAGCTCGTAACGGGTGCCGCCACAGCCCAGCAGCAGCAGCAGCAGCAGCAGTACTCCCATCCGCATGTAAATATTCTTCACCAGCAGCAGGCCCAGCTGGCCGGGTACGGCTACAGCCCGGCCGTGTCCGCCCCGTCGCACGCGGTGGTGATGCATCATCACCCGCACCCGCACCAGCAGCACCAGCAGCAACAGTACCAAAGCCAGTATGGATCGCAGGATTTGAATGTGAGCGGCGCTAGCAGCGGCTCCCAGCTCGACTCGACCGTCTCGTCGATGAACCTGTCCTGGAACTCGCAGACGGCCAGCACGCACCAAAGCCCGTACACGCCGCACTACACCGCCGCCCAGATCTACATGCGTCCGCGCGGCATCGGCATCGGCAGCTCGGGCGGCAGCAGTGGCAGCACGTCCAGTGCCGGCGGTCGCAAGGTGCCGCCGGAGGTGCCGAAACGGACGAGCAGTATTACCGGGCCGGGTGGACAGCAGCACACGCCGAGCCGCTCGCTGCGCCCCAACGGACTGTGCAAGACGGCCGAAAATGGAAGCCTCAGCTCGGTGCAGTCGTCGGGAAGTGATTCTTCCGCCTCGGCTGCCGGAGTCGGTATTGAGATGATAGGTGGGGGCGGTGGCGGCGGTTCGTCCGACCGTTCCAGCTCGCCCCAGTGGAAGCGCAAGGGTCCGGGCAGTAGCCAGAGCGGCAGCATCACGCTGCTGCCGGCCCAGTCGCCCGATCACATGCTGCTGAGTGCGACCGACGGTACACCGGTTGTTGGTGGCGCTGCCGGACGCTCCATCCACTCGACAGTGGCGACGGCCACGGCAACGGCCACCGCTGCTAGCGGTGTATCGACGGGAGGAGGAAGCAGTGCCAACGTGACGATCACCAGCATCGAAAGCGAGTGTCTGAGCTCGCACACCAGCGCCGCCCAGTACTCGATGATGGAGCAGCACGACCAGATCGTGCACACGCCCACCTCGTACAAGGTGTCGGAAACGATCCGCAAGCGCCAGTACCGGGTCGGGCTGAACCTGTTCAACAAGAAGCCCGAGCGCGGCATCACCTATCTCATACGCAAGGGCTTCCTGGAGAATACGCCCCAGGGCGTCGCCCGGTTCCTGATCACGCGCAAGGGCCTCTCGCGCCAGATGATCGGCGAGTATCTGGGCAATCTGCAGAACCAGTTCAACATGGCCGTGCTGGACTGCTTCGCCGGCGAGCTGGATCTGTCCGGCATGCAGGTGGACGTGGCGCTGCGCAAATTCCAGGGCTACTTCCGCATGCCGGGCGAGGCGCAAAAGATCGAGCGCCTGATGGAGGTATTCTCTGCCCGGTACTGCCAGTGCAACAGTGACATTGTGGCGCGGCTCCGCTCGCACGATACGGTGTTTGTGCTCGCGTTCGCCATCATCATGCTCAACACGGATCTGCACACGCCGAACCTGAAGCCGGAGCGGCGCATGCGGTGCGACGATTTTGTGAAGAATCTGCGCGGCATCGACGACTGTCACGACATCGATCGGGACATGCTGAACGGCATCTACGAGCGGGTGAAGGCGAACGAGTTCAAGCCGGGATCGGACCACGTGACGCAGGTGATGAAGGTGCAGGCGACGATCGTGGGCAAGAAGCCGAACCTGGCGCTGCCGCACCGCCGGCTCGTCTGCTACTGCCGGCTGTACGAGATACCGGACATCAACAAGAAGGAGCGACCGGGCGTGCACCAGCGCGAGGTGTTCCTGTTCAACGATCTGCTCGTGATCACCAAGATCTTTAGCAAGAAGAAGTCGTCGGTGACGTACACGTTCCGCAACAGCTACACGCTGTGCGGAATGGTCGTTACGCTGCTGGATGTACCGAGTAAGTTGGTGTGCAGGATCACAATGTTGTTTTTTTTTTTCTTTTCTGATTTTATTACTAATTTTTGTGTATTTTTTGTTTTTTTGTTTTAGACTATCAGTTCTGCATTCGACTATCGCAGAAGGTGGACGGCAAGGTGCTGGTAACGTTCAACGCCCGCAACGAGCACGACCGGTGCAAGTTTGCCGAGGATCTGCGCGAATCGATCAGCGAGATGGACGAGATGGAAACGCTGCGCATCGAGGCGGAGCTGGAGCGGCAAAAGTCGGCCCGCGGCGGCACGCGCACCACGAACAGCGAGAACCGGGACAGTGGCGTCGCGGACGTGGAGGTTTGCGCCGGGCCGTATCCGGGTGCGGGCGTCCCGGGCGGACTGGTGCCGGGCGGGGTCGGTGGCGTATCGCCCAACGAGTGCGGGCTGGCCCACACGCACAGCGAGGCGCAGCTGAAGCGTAGCGCTCTCAGCAACTCGCTGCTCGATATGCACGAACAATGTAAGTCATTCTAAACAAAAAAAAAATAGCAAAAATGGTCTTCCGGATACCACCTACCAACCAACCTCACCAACAGCCTCATTTCCCTCTCCCGATCCTTTTGTAACCCGCATTCCATCGGAATGGATCCTGCAGCTTGCAATTGCAGAATGCACACCACACCTGTCCTGCCAGTGTGTCCTTTACAAAAGGCACAAACACACACACTCTATTCCTCTCCTCAAACAAATGGCACCTTAAAACGAGCACGGAAAATATCGTACTTTTACACGCTCCTGGCTGAAGAGAGTAAAAGCTTTCCACAGAGAGTGTAGAGCAGTAGTAGCAGGCAATCTCGCACAGAAAGACGCAACTTTGGCGCTTCAGCTTCTTATCTTGTTTTAATTTTTATACAAAACACCCCTTGCAAGCTTTTTTGCATTTCTTTTTTTGTTTTTGTGTCGTGGTTTTGTGCAGCTTCTTCGCAAGTATAGGATCACGCTTTTTCGTACGTAAGAGGACCTCACACACGCCTCGTGCACGCCTCGTGCATCAAGCACATCAAGACACGCCTCGTGCACGCCTGTTTTGTCTGTTTTGATTTTCTGTATGCGTTATCGTGCCGTTCTACGTTAAAGAGTTCCTTAGATGATTAGATTTTGGGTGAATGTGGCTGGCTTAGCTTCTAATTGCTTTTCCTTTTGCTTTTCGGTTACTCCTACCCAGTGCTGCAAAATTGTCATGAGCATCACGAGATGTTCACCAACACAAAAAACAATGAACTTTTCCGTTGTAGCTTGATGGTCATTGCTGATACTCAATGAAAGCGCGTCCTGGCATGCCGAACGCGACATGCGGATGCTTAATTCCAACGCGATACTCTGACTGACAAGCTGAGAGCTAGAGACATTGATTTTGTTTCAGTCAGATTTGTTTGTATGTCATTGTATGACAGTGACGTTTTGCAGCACTGCTCTTACCAATCTATAAGCACAGAAGAGCGTACAGTTAAAAGTAGTGTTTGTTAAGTAAAAAAGAGAGAAACAGCTACATTCCACCGTTTTTTTTAATACCAGCTGTAAGTAGCCCCTTTCTCTTATTGTGATATATCAGGGAAAACGATGTTGTTTTCTTACCTCCTAAGTGATAGGGCGCGTTAATAGAGGAAGTTTATTGTACACACACGCACCCAAAATGGGGTAAATGAGGAGGTGAGCCCCGTTAGATTTGTTAGTCGTTAAAGAATAAAGTGCCAAAAATATAATACCTTTAAGGAAGGAAAAGAATTGTAAGACGGCGTTTTTCCCTCCCTGCTGAAATAGAAGAGAAGAGCCTTACGAACAAACGAAACGTTTTTCTTGTGATATTTAGCTCCTTGGAGTGTCCCTTTTTGTAAAGACTTGAAGGGAGAAGGAGAAGCGTGCAGTTGCGTGTAAGTAGAAGATCGGTTTAGTGTGGGGGAATCATTGTTTTAACACACTCCCATCAACCTCTGTGCTTCTTATGGTGTAGTTTTTATGTACTCGTGCGCTCTCGGGACAACAGTGCGTGTTGTTGTTTTTTTTTGTACCTCAGGACTAACCCCAAAAAAAGAGAGGGATTTTTTAACGTTTTTTGTATCCCTAACAAGCTCTGTGTGTGTGTGTGTGTAATATTACTCACTGAGTCCTTGAAATCTAACATGCTCTGGGAGGCTCGAAATCGTTCCAAACATCCCACCAAACCCACCCACCACCACCCCATTTTCAGTTCCATTTTTACTCTGCTACCTCATACCACCACCACCTCCATCCATTTTTCCCCTCCGTAAAAGGGAGACCATCATCATCATCATCATCATGATCATCACACCATTCATCGTTATTCCATATTGCAAGAATCATCTCACCACAGCGCTGTTTTTTTTTCTTTTTTTCTCTTTCTCTCTCTCTCTCTTTTGTACGTGCAAACTCTCTTCTTCTGGCGGTTGACAAAAATTACAAAATACAAAAATATAAAAATGCCCTCCTTTCTCTCTCTCTTTCTCTCTTTGCCCGTTTTACCCCCGATGTTCTTCACTCTATATCTCGTTGGGGCGATAAAAAAATTACCAAAATTTAACCCTCCCCACATGTCCATTATCCTTTCTATGTGTTTTTCTTTATGTATTTGCATTTTCCGTTGCGCTCTTTCTCTTTATGTTTCCTTCTTCTTGTTCTTCTTCCTCACTTTTTATTTTTCTTTCCAAAATCCTCCCTTCTTTTCCGTCCCACGAACGTTTGTGTTTTTCAAACGCACACCCCTTCCGGGACTGGTCTTTTTTTTTGTTTGTTTGTTAAATGTATCCTTTAGTTGGCAATGAAAAGCCGCAACGGCGCGGCAGCGTCGGCTCATTAGATAGTGGAATGTCGATCTCATTTCAATCCACCTCCGCAAGCACTGGCTCACGTAGCGATATCAAAGTACGAATGCTGCCTCACAGCAACACCTCCGGTCAGATAATTATGCATGCCGGGCAGCATCCCGCTGCCCTCATGGGTGCCATCTATCATCAGCAAATTCATCACCATCAACAGCACCACCACTCGCAGCAGCAGCATCATCATCCGGTGGTTGGCCAAAGCAGCACCACTGGCGGCGGAGTGATCGTTTCGGTGGGTCAACCGGGATCCTCCCAGCAGCAGCAGCAGCAGCTGCATCACCACCCTGGTGGGCAACCTACGACAGGAGCACCGCCACCGCAGCAGCAGCATCAGGCAGCTTCAGCGATGAACAACGGTATGGCGATGGTCGGCGGTACGAGCACTACCAGTATCGGCAACCCGAACAGCAGCCTCAGCACACAGAGTGGAGCTATCCACCGGCGCGAGCGGAAACCCTCCCGTACCGAAGATGCCGCTACGGTAGCGGCACTGGCACTGGCAGCCAGTGCGGGAGTCTCTAGCGCCATGGCCGTGGCCAGCAGCAGCAGCAGCAGCAGCAGCGCTACTGGTGGTGGTGGCCCGAACAGCAGCAGCACGGCCACGGGCGGGAACTATGGCCGGTCGACGGAGGTCTAAAGCAGCCGGAGCAGCAGCTCAGTACAACCGGGCGGGGAGGGGACGCATCAGACGACCTCACGGTGCAGTCACTCACGGCAGGGATCAGCACGATCACCACCAACACAACCGCACTGATCGACATCAGTTAACAGCGCAGCACACGTTTATTATTATTACGTGTTTGTTTTTTGTTTTGTTTAGAATCGTTTTGTTTGTATTTTAAATTGTTTCCTCCTTTTTCCCTTCTGGTTTGAACAGTGTAAATATTAGATTAGAACAAAGATCGTGTGTGAGTGCGTGTGTTAGTAGCAACCAAGGAGGGAAAGCAAGGGAGGAGGAATTTTGTCAGCAATCCACTTTTGAGTGTTTCCTTGTTGTATACAAACACGCTCACCCAGCTAAGAAGTATGGTTTGATGGCAAGGAAACGCAAGGAAAAAAATAGTTACATAAAATCCATGCAAAAAGTGAGGTTATAAAAGTGAGAATGATTCCAATTAATTTGTATTTAGAAAGCACGCAAGTAGAGGAGTTGTAGAAAACGAATGAAGAAAAGGGATGAGGAGGATCGTAAAGGAATTAATTTGTTATTGTATTGTTTTTCACATTGTTTTTTTTTTGTAATTTAAATATTTAATTCTCTTATTTCCAAATAACACACGTGTCTCCACTGTGTGTCGTGTGTTGTTGCTGTTACTGTTGTTTGGTAGTGATCGTAGCTCCCTGCGTTACCGGAGACGTTACACCGAGGCGTTACAGACACACCGTGTTACATACCGCATATTGCAAAATTAGCTCCAAAAGAAAAAAGAAAGAAGCAAAAGATGGCCCCCGTTATCATCCTCATCAAGCATGAAATCTCCCTCTAGTTCCTTTTTAGATTGTTAAACGGGCAAGCACCGGTAGCGAGTGTGCCGGATCATTCCTTTTTTGTCTTTGAGAAGAGTAAGAAGAAGAAGAAGAAAAACATGCACAAGGATATAAAACAATAATTCAAGCAAAACAGGCAAGATAGAACAGAAAATGGATTCATTACAAGAGCGAAGAGCAAAAAGTGGAGAAAACAAGAGTATATAAATGAAATCATTCTAATGTTTTCCTGGAGTACAATACCGCCCACGGCACGCCCCACCCCCACACCCTCCCACTTGTTGCGCGTTCTATATGTGTGTTCGTTCGTTCGTTCGCATCGTTTTTATGTATGTGTGTGTGTATGTATGTATGTTTATTAGCAAAGAGCAAAACTAATTAAACAAAAAGAAGCATAAAACAAATGAAAATAGTACACAAAACAACACTTCTCACTGCAACACAAAACGTCCCCCGTCGATAACTAACAAAGAAGAAGAAAAAGAAGAAGGAAAGGAAAAGAATTATAGCTATTTACTCTGTACTAAAAAAAAGTGTATAACCTTCCCTCTTCTACCCGCTAATTGATAGTAAAACACTCCAAACATACAATCATCATTCATACAACGGAAGAAAAAAAAACATGCTAAAAGAGAAGACAAATTTAAAAAGAAAGATTAATAGAGAGAGAGAGAGAGAGAGAGAGCTAACAAACAAGAATCATCGACTAAAATGAGAAAAACAAAAGAGAGCGTGAAAACATGCTGAAAAAGCATGTTTTCTCATCCAAGCAACTCGGTGCCATTTTGTTTCGTAGTTAAGGGAACGAAGATGAAAGAGAGAGAGTGGGAGAGCGGGAGAGTGACAGTGAAAGACGATGCATAGTAGGCGCTTTGTTTTTTCTCTGCTTTCCTCTCAATCACATTTGCGCTACGCTGTCCTCTCGTCAACATGCTTTATCATCTCTTGTGCTGCTTCTGCTAAAAACAAACGACATATATTCATCAAACACACATACATACTAAAAAAAATCAACAACAAACATTAAACTAACAGAATAATTCGAGGTACAATTACTAAGTGTCCAGAGCAGCCACAACCAAGTCGTAAAGAAGAAGAAGACGAAGAAGAAGAAAACAAATGTCTTTTGTGCAGTGAAAGAAAGAGCAACAAAGGAAGGTTAAAGAAGCGAAAAAGAGAAAAAGCAACAATTTAAAGGAACGGAAAGATTTGATAAGAGGACTGATAAGACAGAGGGTCCCGTTTGTGTGTGTGTGTGTGTAATTGGGGAAAAGCTTTTACATTTCGATGTACAACAAGACAACTACTGTCTGATGGTGTGTCTGTGTGTGTGTGTAGGTATGGATTGGGTTAATGAGAAGCGTGTAAGGATGAAATAGAAGAAGCGATGTCCTTCTTTGCTCTTGTTCTCCTTCTCCATTCCCAATTGTGTAATTTTGTGTACTATATATATATACATAATATCTATGCAAATATTACTATTACTACTATTACTACTACTATAACTATACCTGCCCTCTTTCCCTAAATGATATATGTAACAAGAAAGACGACGGTTAAGATCGGTGTCCCTTTCCCATTTGCTCCCCCCCCCCCTTTATTCCGAGCGGGGGGATACGGGAGATTGAAATATAAGACACATGTGCGTGAGTTGTCTTCTTAGTTTGGGTACTTTTACCATTCGGGGGCGTGACAAAAAAAAACTATCGGATAAGATGGATATGGACAAAAAGTAATAATGACCAATTGATGCTAAGGAAATTGATTGACCAAAAAATAGGGAGAAGAAGAAGAAAAAACACAAGATCTAGACGAGAAAAAGGGAAAAGGGGAAACGATAACAAAAAAAAAACACAATAAAAATTGAATGATTGATAGCAGAGTAGATTGTGGGGAAGGTAAAAAAGAGGGGAAAAAGAAAGGAAAAATTGAAGGGAAAAACATAAACAAGTAATCTAGTCCTGTTTCAAATATATACATAAAAAAACGATAAACGAATAATGAAATTAAATGCTAAGTTAAAGTGTAAACGCAAACATTACTATACTACTACACACGACACTACAGCACACGAGCTGATAATGAGGAGATACAATTAAAACGATTAAACAAACGAAACAAAAACCATTGTGCATGTTGTATTAGTAGCGGTGTCTGTCAGTGCATGTGTGAGTGTGTGTGTTTGTGTGTGTTAGTACACCACCACCACCATGCTCAGTAAGAAGACACATTTCTTCCCCTCCACCAACAACAATGTCATCTGTCCAGCCGTTCTACAGTACATGTACATTTAACCGTAAATTTAACAATCCAAAAGCAGCAAAACGTATATTAGAGGAAGGAAAAAGGTTATGGTGGAAAATAACATTTCACTTCTGCTCTGAAAAACACATGAATACACACAATAATTGAGACAAAAAAAAAAGTAACAAACAAAAGAAAAGGCAACAGCTGGACAGGAATAAAAACGGGACTTGGGGCGCACAGCTCTCTGGGGCTTCTTGAGTACACAGCTGCACGAGGAGATCTCTGCGCAAATAAAAAGGAATTATAAAAGGATAAAACCAAACAAAAAAACGAGTAAATGGAGCAGCAAAGAAACGAATGGAATAAAATGGTACACAGCGATAAAAATAATAATTGTACGGTGTTGCTTGATTTGATCGTTTATTTTTAGAAAGAAAATAAGGTAAGAAATTTCCAATCACTTCAATTGTTTGTAAAATTAGAGAGAAAACCCGGTTTCTTCTTTCCACACACCAGACGTTTTGAACAACCCGACGAGCTTCCCAAATTATCCACTAGATGGCGTTGTATGGCTACAGATTGCATGCTTGAGCAGTTGCATGCAATACGGCTCGTACTAGCAGAAATTGCTCAATTAACCCTTAAACATTAAGGCGTCATTTATGTAAAGCCATTCCAATAGGATATTTTACTGAACAAAATCGGATGGTTTGTGATTTTTTTTTAGAATTTTATAGTACTACATTCACAATTTTTCAAATAAAACAAGATATAATTATATAATATTTATTATAATAAGGGAAAAATTTTCCATACAGTAGACCAATTGAAAAATGTTTTGATGGTCGGATCCTCAGCGCCGTTTGCAATGTTTATTACTATAAGAATCGTATTTCATTATATGAGGAAAGATGACAACCGGAGTGTGTATCCGTTCTCTCGCTTCTTCCACTACCTCTGAGGGATGCTGCGATCAATACCAAAAAACCAGGCATCGTAACAGGAGATCATCCAACTCAGGAGGTAGCTCTATCGATCCACACTCTCACCATGTCACGCTCTCGCTAGTGTGAGAAGATCTAACGCTTCTGTCTCTCTCTCTCTCTCTCTCTCTCTCTCTCTCTCTCTCTCTCTCTCTCTCTCTCTCTCTCTCTCTCTCTCTCTCTCTCTCTCTCTCTTATCACAAGCGCTTATCATACGAGAGGAACGATGACGAGCGGAGTGTGTATCCGTTCTCTCGCTCCTTCCACTACCTCTGAGGGATGCTGCAACCAATCGAAACGCTACCAGCGCGGACCAAAAATTCAAAGTATCGTAAGGCGTCATCCATCACTTACGTAACACAAACATTGAAAATTTACGACCCCGAATGAATAAGGTAGGTGTTACCCATTTTAAAACATTTCTTTCAAACACTTATTTTACGTAAAGTATTTGGTTTTAAAAACAATTAAAAAAGAACAGAAACACTAAACGGATACACAAAAAAAGAGAAACAAAAAACCGAAACAATTGATTACGAAATGTGACAATATATTATTATTAAATCATCCTCCTGTTTTCCACTTTCACTTTTTCACTTCCGCCTTTTTGTTTTGCCATCTCAGCATCTGGTGAATGTTTTTTTTTCTTCTCTCCACTGTTTAACTTCCTACCAACACTGACGTTCGCATTTCTGACTGAAACAGCTTGGATCTTCTTCCCTATTCATGCATCTTATTATTTTTTTTTTTCTGTGCTGATTTGTATTGTTTTTGTTGTTGTATGTGTTACCTTCTTAATACGTATGCCCCTTCACACACTTTGCTCGCGCTAAATATAGTTCCTCGGTTTTGCTGCTATAAGTTAACTAATAATGCTTCATGATAATCTTCTGTCTGTGCCAGTGCCACTGAGTTGTTCCTCCCCCCATCCCCAACACAGGGGAGGGGAATTTTGCTCCACTTTGCCCATTGCTGTTGTTGGAATGGCTTGTAGAGATGTTCTGCTTTCTGTTGAGCTGTTTTATCTCCTGTTTGCCCATTATTGTGTTTGTAAAATCGTTTTATTTTTCTTTTCGTTTTCATCTCTTTGTTGAATATGCGTGTGTTTGTGTATGTGTTGTTCTTTTGTGCTGCGCAAATACATAAATGCCTGTTTTTTTGTTTTCTTCATAAATTTGATTTATGTGAAACTTTATAAAGTAAATTACACAAAAGATAAACAAACACAAAATATTTAAAAAAAAAAAACAAAAAAAAAACGCATCCAACAAATATCGATTCGGTTTTAATTGATCAAAACAACGTGACTAAACAAAAATGACTGAACAAAATAAATAACTCATATGTTACGCTTTTCATGTAGCGTTTGGCGTGTGTACGTGTGTGTGTGTGTGTTTTATATGACTAAAGAAGTGTGTGTACGTGTGTCAGCATCACCATTCTGTTGTTCTGCATTAGTGCTTGGCAACAGAAGTAGGCTTGGGTTAGGGAAGAAAATGTCCTTTTCCTTCATAGCATCGCAATCGACGCCTACTGCCCTTATATGATTCACACGCTTAACCTATCTAACTCACTTTCATAATGGATCGAAAACGCTACTTGCTCATTAATTAGAATAATCGACTGTGGGGGAGAGGGAGTAAATATTTATACTTTTTCCCGTGACAAACGAAAAAACAAAACAAACCCAAAACGCGTTAAATAACATTACATGGCGCTTCTCGAAAAGGCTCACTCGTAATCATTAGATAACAACACTAGAAGGAAGAGGGTAAGCAATTAAGATGAATTAAATGATTGATCCTCTGTTACTTATTTCACTGTTTCTTTTCTGTTTTTTCGTCTTGCTACCAATGCTTTTGTAAACAAAAAGCTGTATTAAATATGCATTTTCTTGTGTTTATTTAAAAAATAGGAAAGCTTTATTCCTACTACCTCTAGGCACGCTACACACACGCTGTTGTTTTACACACTTTCCTCGCTTGCTTTTTTTTGTGGCTAAGCTACTATATTACTTTAACTTTCTTCGTTTCTTTTTTTTTCTTCTTTATACGTCTTATGGTCATTTCCTAGTGTGAACATTTAAAAACAAAATAAAAAAAGAAACTAAAACTAAACAAACAACATATTTTCTCTTCTTTTTGTGGAACGCGCATCTTAGAAACGCAAAAAACAAACAGAAACAAAAACAAATAAACCGCACAAAAAGTAGAACAAAAAAGAATGTGAATTGCTAAAGGAAGTAGAATAAAACACATGCATTCGCGAACGCGCACACTCACGCACACACACTGGTGTGTATTGTGTGTGTGTTTTTTGGTGTTTGTTTTTCTCTTTATATTGTTACGTGTATATAATATAATCGTACAGCAGGTTGTTTGTTTTTTTTTTATATCTTTTTTGTGTTGTCCATTCTCTTTTTTCCATCGGGATACAATTGTCTGTCTGATTTTTATCTTTCATGTGTTTGTTTGTTTGTTATTTAGCTTTTACTATTTTGTTTATACAGTACACACATTTTCTGATCCTTGTTTGTTTGTTTGTTTGTTTGTTTGTTTGTTTGTTTGCTGTTTCATTGCTTCCTCTGTTACAGCGAGTTACAAACACACATGCACATTGTTGTTTTTGTTACTTGTTCTTTGTGTTTTACAATATACACACAGCTTAGGATGGTTTTCGATTTTCTACACACAATTTTGGGCTTGCTGTTTTTTTTCCTCCTTTTTTCCCTATATTTCTTTGTATAATATTCCACCGTTTTCGTTTCATTTTTCATTTCTGGCCATTTATCTCTCCGGTTGGCTATCCAAGGGAGAGAAGGTGAGAAGGGGACTAGTCTCATGCCGATCATCATGTGTCGTCTGATTTAAAACTCGCGCCCATACACACACACACACGCACACAGAGGTCCATATGACTGAGCTTTAAGACGAAATTGTTCGTTTCTGTGGGTCCCTGTTCTTTTTTTTCTTCTTCTAGGTGAGGTGTGCAGCTCTTCCTTCAAGACTGACTGACTGTCTTTACATCATTCCTACCCTGTAAAGAGTACCATGGACGTTGGTGATACAGTGATACGAGGGAAAGAGGCGCTTGAATTTACATATAATTCGACTAAGCTTGTTTTTATATGGCCAAACATTACGCGTATGCGAAACGGATCTGGATCTGTCGGTATTTCCTGCGTATCAAAACCCTCCCCGCCCAAATGCTGGATTTGCGCCGAACTGCTGAAGTACACGTGTATACAAAAATATTATTCTCCATATTGTATCCGGAGTTAGTAGGATTTGTTTCACTGCATCTTCCCTACGCTTGCGGCTAAGCTTTTTTTACCATGTTTTGTCTCATTTTTTGTTTTGTTTTCCTGTTCAAGCGTGAGTTGGTTTCGCTTCGTTCTATATAAATAAAACTAAAACTCTCCTATTTTTCCAATTCCTATGTACTGGGTGGTTCTTTTCGGCAACAATGTTTTTTTTTTGCGCAAACTCCTTTCTTCACGCTCCAGACGGAACCAAGAAACTTTGCGGAAAAAGCTGAAGCGCTGTAGGCAAAACAACAAAAAAGAAAGGTGCAGTAGCAAGTGAGTTTTATATTTCCTGGCATGCGTAAAAGAGCAAAACTCGACCGGAAATGTTTAAAAGCGTTAGCAAAGGTGCAAGGCAATGGGTTTCTGTTTTGTTTGTTTGTGTTACCGGGATTAGTATGTACAGAAGCATCCAGCAGTAAGTACAGGGTTTTCCAGGGGTTCTCATAGTTGTGGGACACTTGCTTGACTCTTTCTTATGGGAAGTGAACTTATTGCGATTGAAATTGGACTCTAACTGGAAATCAGACAGGCTTGTTTGAAATTCCTGTTAGATTTGTGCAAACAGGGTGCTATAGAGTGCAATTCTCATTACATTAAGTTAATTTCATCAATGGAAAGAGTCAATAAAGTGTCCTACAGCTATGCAAACTCCTTAAAAACCCTATAATGCCCGTAACGGAAACAAAAAAGGCTCATAGTTTTTTTTTTAAATGTGGGGCGCATTGTGATAGTAATAGTTGCAGTAATTTAGTTTAGAGCTTAGAGGTAGGTGTACATAATTGTATTCCCTTTCAGTGTGTTTCTTTTTTGTTCTCTTTGTGTAAATGGTTCTATGTTCAGTTTTAGCTTCCTTGAATGCTACACATGATGTCGAAAATAGGTGCATTACTTTCTGTTTTTTTTTTCTATTCTCAGCACGCCAACGTTTTTCAGTCTTGCAGTCAAAAAACAAGAGGATTTCTGCCAAAGGGTGGTCCACCGATCAAGAAAGCTAGGTAGTACCCCTAAGTATGATAGTGAAATATGCCTTTGCTATTTGTAGTATGCAATAACCCTGTGTTAGAACACTCTCTTGGTTTGCTAAAGTCGGTAAAATAGTATCGAAACAACCTTTACATCAAAAATAAATGTACCACAACATGGCATCAGGACGACCAGTAACAGGGCCTATGCAAAAGTATCAAAGAAAAAGGCCAATGAAAAGCCAGAACAGTAGTATAAAACAGGCTTTTCATGAAATGAGAAAAAAGACACATACAAAATTTGATATGTCCTTACATACGGGGTTTTCAGGAATTCTCATAGGAGTGAGACATTTGATTAAATCTTTCTTACAGGAAAATAACTGTACGACATGGGAGTTGGACTCTATAGCACCCTTGTGGTGAAATCTACCAGGAATTTCCAAGCAGTTTGTCCAAAAAGAATGCCATAGAGTCCGATTCCCAACATATGAAGTCATCTACCCATAAGAAAGGGTCAAGGGAGTGTCGCACAAGCAAAATCCAAAAAGAAAAGGTACCATAGACAAACAAATAGTGTTGCTTTCTACTTGCCCGCATCAATTTTGGCGATCGCGAAAGCATCTATCCGATATGACTGATTCCTCGCTGCAGAAGTTCTCTAGAGCTCTCAAATTCCACTTTTTTTGTCAATTCCTTACTCTCTTTTCTCTTTTTACCTTTCTACATCTTTTCGGTTCTCGTTCTAACGGGTAAATGGCATTTTTTTCATTTTTGAAGCATTTCCTTCGCAATATAAAACTGTACAGCTATAGTTTGGTTTTAGAACGCTCACTTGCGGACATCTTCTCTTTTTCCGGCTGCGTTTCCAGCTTTCTTTTTACCCGCCACTTTCCACTTTCTGCTACGCTGGTTGTGTTGTTCTTGATTGATTTGATAGAGTTTTGTTCCGTTTTTCTTCTATTTGTGTCGTTCTACTAAATATGCCTCCATTTTGTTTTCCTTTTCTAGATAGAAACACTAATAATTTGCTTCTTACTTCATTTTTGAAATACAAAATTGTACACGGTGTCACCTTTTTCATCACTACTCAGCTACGGTAATTTTTATCCTCTTTTTGTCCGCTCGTTCTCGCTATGATTATGATCAATTCGTCTCACGGCCACGGTCTAGAATGGCTGCAAAATCTCTCCCCATTGTGTGTGTGTGTTTTTTCACCTTTTAATGTGTATACATATATAAATCTTCGAGCCAAAATGATGCACCACCTTTGCACAGGCTCTTGCGCGTTCTCTCTGTCTCTCTCTGCGCGTGTATTTGATCGTCGGTAAAAAGCTAAAGTATTGAACTATAAAATCGTACGATGCCTTCGCCTTTTGCCTAATGCTTCTTCTACATGGATGGGTGTACATGGTGTGGTCGGCTGCGCACGTTTCTATCGTGTGTGTGTTTAATACGTTTTGTGTTGTGTACACTGTGTTTTGTGGCTGCTGTCGTTTTGCGTTTGCCTTACGCGATTACAAATTTATTACATACTAATCTGCTAATTCATTCCTCGATCGTATCATACATACACAGTTTAGCGTGTACAAAACGATGATTTATATTATTACCATGGATGGGGACAATAAAATAATAAAATTAAAACAAACAAAAAACGTTTCTTATTGCAACCATACGTGTGTGTGTGTTTGTGTCGTGTTGTGGAAGGAGAGAGAGAGCCGCTCTAGGAACGAAACGCTCTCCTTGCCTTTTATAGAGTAGTAGAGTTTAAAGGAAACATGCACAATCTTCCGGGGCTCCACTTGCAAACCACAGTGCCAGATTTGAATTGATAAACAAAACAGTAGGGGAAAGGGCTTTTAAAATAGTATTGCCTAGGGTTTGTGGGTACTGAACTGTGAGAACGTGATGGTGTCTGTAAAATAGTTTTGCTTTTACAGGTTATTCTGTGTCTGTGTGTTTGTTTTGTTGGAGTGTCCTGAAGCACTATGTGTTTGTATAGTACCAAATTATATTATTATTAATAATATTAAAAAAGAATAACAAAGTTAATCAACGATCAACTGCTCTCCTTCCTGTCCCAGCGACTACGCGCGCGCGTGTGTGTGTGTGTATATTGTTTAATCGTCCATCCATCGTCGTCCTCGTGTGAAATTTCCCTATCCATCAATCGAAACGATTGCTGCATATATCGTTTAGTTTGTTTGCGTGTTTTCTCCCCTTTCCGGAGGGGGGAAAGAAATACGGAACGCATGCATTAACCGCTGGAGGATGACACACACACACACATCGGTGCTCCCGTGGCCGATTGAAAACGTATATCCTCCTTCCATTTTCTTCTGCTCCTATACCACTGACCCCCTGGCTCCTCTTCTAATCCTTTATCCTGCGTTCACTGTACCGGCCGGCAGCATCGTGCACGAATCATACGATGTTGATAAACATTTGTTGCCAATGTTACGTATTGTTCGAATCGGACGAATTCGACTGTAGTTGTTGCTGCTGCTGTTGCTGCTGCTGTGACTGTTGCAGCTCCTGCTGATTCTGGTGCGACATGGACGTCGGCAGCTGGGACAGTGAGCTCGAGTTGCACAGTACGCTATATACAGAGTCGACCTTGCTCAGCTTCTCGAACAGTGGTATCAGGTCGAGCAGCTCTGAGTCGTTGATATCGTCAAACCATGACTTCACTGGCACCTAAAACATGGAGAGGAAGAAAGAAATGGGAGGATTGAGATTAGTATCAATTCAAATTGGTTTGAAAAACAACGGGAAGAGGCTGTTGGTGTTTTAATTCGATGCTTTAAGCTTCCTAAAACTCCTCGAAAGCATTGTTACTTGTGGTGGGAGCTCCGAATCGGACCTACCCGATTGCGTGTTCGGAATCAATTCCGGAGCCGATTCAGGAGTTTCAGTATTTATTTGATTCTACAGCCGAGCTTGGAATTGGTCCCAGAATTGGAAACGACCTAGGAATCGCAAATTGCTCCGGCAATGGAATTAGAATTGACTTGTAGAGCTTGCGCGATACAATTTATTTTGTTTAACGTGACAATTGCGACGAGTGAATTACACGTGAACTGTATTGGTCGGCGGTCGAAAGATAAGAGAGCGACAATCGGCGCATCCGATCGCTCGCAAGCTCGAGGACCACGATCGGCGCATCCGATCGCTCCTATTCGTGTCCTATCCTTCGTGTCCTATCCTTCGTATCCTATACTTCGTGTCCTATACTTCGTATTACATCGCTACCTACCTACACTAACTTAATCTTACCACAGTGTGACGCTCGAAAGTGGTGAATTCGGAAAAGCAGCCAGGAGCGCAACACCACCAGTGGTGCCGAACACCACACGATCCCCCTCCAGTGACGTAGTCACGCTTTTATATCTGCCGTCAAACGCTTATTGCGGACTCGGCGGTCTTATTCTTAGCGAAAATGAACATGTTTTTTCGTTACGGGGGACTTTTCCAGCGGCTTGGTTGCCTTAGTATGAGCTTCACACTCAAAAGCGGGTTTGAGTCGATCAATAGAAATTGATTCATTCCTATCCTTCATTTGAATGACAAAAAATTTTCTGAATCTTCGAACAACGGTATATGGACCGTCATAGGGAGCTTGAAGTCCTGTTTTGACCTTATCAACCCTGACAAATACTTGTCTACAATTTTCTAGGGCTTTAGGTATGTAGTTGTTCGTATTATTGTTATCTTTAGGGCTCGATGGCTCTACGGATTTGAATGCTTTCTTTAAATCAACGATTAAGTCAGATGTATCATCATCGATTTCGTCTCTAGATGGTACAAAAACTTCTGCAGGTAATCGGAGACTTTGACCGTAGACCATTTCTGCTGGGCAACCTCTGATTTCATCTTTATAAGAAAGACGAATGCCGAGAAGTATTAATGGTAACCGAACTGTCCATCGTGGTGAGTTCCCACTAGCTTTTAAGGCTTCCTTTAGCCGACGGTGGAAACGTTCCACCATACCGTTGGCTTGTGGATGATAGGCAGTGGTTGCAATATGGTGTGTGCCCAATAGTTTGGTCAACTCCTCGAATAATCTTGAAGTGAATTGTCTTCCTCTATCTGTCGTAATTCTTAACGGACAACCAAACCTAGACACATACTGTTCCACGAAAGTTTTGGCAACAGTAGCCGCAGAGATGTTAGTTAGAGGATAACACTCTGGCCATCTGGTGAAACGATCTACTACTGTTAATAAATATATTTTGTCCTCAGATGGAGGTAAGGGTCCAACAATGTCCATATGAATATGGTCAAACCTTCCCTTTGGAAGTGAAAAAGATTCCAAAGGTGATTTTGTGTGCCTAACTACTTTAGCTCTTTGGCAAGCAGAACATGCGCGAGTCCAATTAGCTACATCTTTATTTATGGCTGGCCAAAAATATCGATCAGTCATCATTTTCCTAGATGCTTTTATGCCAGGATGGGAGGCATTGTGCACACCATCGTATGTTTCCTTACGTAAGGATTTCGGGACGTACAGTCTATTTTTCCCCGTAGAGACCTCAAAATACAATTCTGTGTTGTTTAGCAAAAGCTTATCAAGTTTATAAGCAGAGTTTTTATTTTTTTTATTCTCCAATAATGTTTTCAATTGTTCATCAGTACGTTGACATTCAGAGAAAATTTTGTAATCCAAGTTACTAATTGAATCCGTTTCTGCCACACGCGAGAGAGTATCTGCAACTATGTTGCTGTCTCCTTTGATGTATCGAATGTCGCTTGAGAACTGAGAAATGAAATCTAAATGACGATTTTGTCGAGGTGATTTCTCGGTTTTTGACGTCAGCGCTGTGGTGAGCGGTTTATGGTCAGTATATATAATAAATGACCTGCCTTCTAAAAAATGTCTAAAATGCTTGATGCTCAGCACGATTGCCAATAATTCTCTATCGAACGTAGAGTATCTTTGTTCGGTTGGGGTGATTACTCTAGAGAAGAATGCTAGTGGTTGGCAACTTCCTTCAAAATGCTGTTCCAGCACCGCTCCCACGGCGAAATTAGATGCGTCCGTGGTTAAAGAATAAACTGCATCGGACCTTGGGTGTGACAGTATCGTAGCTTTTGCTAGGTCTGACTTGACCTGAAGGGCCGCTTTGTCGCACTCCTCCGACCAGTCGAATGTCTTTAATTTCTGCTTGGTGTGCTGTGCTATCAACTTGTACAAGGGTCTCAACGTATTTGAAACGCTCGGTAAGAAACGGTGATAATAGTTGACCATTCCCACAAATCGCTGTAGTTGTTTAACCGATTTTGGCGTTGGGAATGTTTTTATCGCTTCTACCTTATCCGCGCATGGGATAATTCCATTAGCTGAAATTGTGTGGCTTAAGAAATTAATGGTAGATACACCTAGCACACACTTGGACGGTTTAATTTTTAAATCGTATTCTGCCAGCCGATTGAACACTATGCGCAAGTGCTCAAGGTGCGTTTCCTTCGTCGAACTGGCAATTAGAATATCGTCAATGTAGACGAATACGAAACTGAGGTCATTGAATAAACTGTTCATGAACCTCTGAAATGTTTGACCGGCATTTTTTAAACCAAAAGGCATTCGTAAAAATTCGAACATGCCGAAAGGGGTAGTAATGGCCGTCTTATGTATGTCCTCTTCTGCTACTGGGATCATATGATATGCTCGTACTATGTCAAGCTTTGAAAAAAAATTGCAACCCTGCAGTTGCATGGTAAAGTCCTGGATGTGAGGGATCGGATACCGATCTGGTGTCGTAATGGCATTAAGCCTTCGATAATCCCCACATGGTCTCCAGTCATTGTCACCCTTCGGCACCATATGCAAGGGTGATGACCCTGGTGATGATGATGGGCGACAAATTCCTAAGTCTACCATTTGCTGAAATTCCACATGCGCGATTTTTCGCTTTTGCGGGTCAAGGCGACGTGGCTTCGCAAAAGGCAAAGGGCCTTTGGTTTCAATATAATGAAACACATTATGACATACTGGCTTTCTGTAGTCCGGTGGTTCTACCAAAGATGGAAACTGGTGTAGAACTCGTCCGAAGTCTCCTGCTTCAAGTACAAAATGTTTAGGGGAAGGAGTATCCACAAGTGCCAATGATCCTATGATCGCTAAATTAGTGGTCGAATCAATTAGCTTACGCCCTTTGATATCCACTAGTATTCCGGTTTTGTATAAAAAATCCGCTCCTATTATAGGACGATTTACGGATGCTATGATAAAAATATGGGTAAAAACTCTTTTGAAACCTAAACTTACTTGAATCAGCTTTGTGCCATACGTCACTATGGTACTTCCGTTGGCTGCTTGCAAAACTAAGTCTGTAGGTTTATGAGCTTTACCAGCTAAATGAAATGGAATGACGGATACATCAGCCCCTGTGTCCACTAAAAAGGTAAATGATGTCATCATATCATTTACGAACAAACGAGGAGAAGTACTATATGCTCTAGGGAGATCCGCCAACTCCCGTGAGCTTCTTAGTTTTTTTCTTCCTCTGAGTGTTTGACTCGTGTTGTGGAAAAATTACAGGGCTTAACACACTTGGTTGCTCCGTTACCGTATCTGTAATGATACCAACAAAATGGTTTCCTATCACGAGATGGACTTTGGAAATTTCTTCGTTCTCTAGAGAAGCTGCGTCTATGATCACGATGTTGTCGTTGGGAAAGATTTGACATCTTCTTGATCATGTCGCGTAGTTCGCTTATTTCACGCCGGATTTCATCAGACGCTGAATCGCATGTAACTCTAGCACGAGTATTCACTTCGGATAGTCCACTAGATTGTGTGCATTCCCATAACCTGTCTGCTATCCGCAATTGCTCAGCGTGATCTTTTGTATCAACTGCAACTAAGGCTACCTCAATCGATTTAGGCAGTCTTGACTTCCACAATTTCCTCACAAGAGTTACGGAAAGATCGGTAGAATCCCCAGCTATCTGTAGCATGTATCGATAGAAATCTGATGGAGTTCTATCTCCTATCTCAACATGATATAACAATTTTGACAATCGTGTTTCCTCACTACTTGTCAACCGTTTTAAAATTTCTCCCTTTAAGTGAGAGTATGGTTTTACCGGGTCAGGACTTTTCACAATGTCCAGCACCTTAGCTAATACTTCCTTGGACATTGCAGCGATCAAATATGTGTATTGCGTGCGAATTTGAATTAGCTCCGAAATGAAAATCAGTCCTTGAATTGACATAAGAAGGTTCCGAAGCGACATCAGTCCATCAGAATCTCCATGAGAATGGATCATTTACAAGTAAATTTTAATTCTTTGTAGCTATCAATACGTAGCATCATTGAATCCAAACGTCCATTCTTATGGAGATGACGAAACCGACTACGATTTCGAAACCGATTCCGATTTCGGAGCTAATTCCGATTCCGTAGCTGATTTCGATTACGGAACTGATTCCTATTCCTGAACCAATTCCGAATCCGGAATCCGAACTGATTCCTATTCCGGAAGCGATTCCAAATCCGGAACTGATTCCTATTCCGGAAGCGATTCCGCATCCGGGACCGATTATGATTTCGGAATCAATTCCGGAGACGATTCCGAAAACTGAATCCGGTCTACTATTCGGAATCGATTCCGACGAAAACTTCATTTTTCCCATCACTAGTTGTTACAAAGTCCATGACTAAATGAGTCCACAAGGTCAGAGAATTAAACAAAAAATCACACTATAAAATCTCAAATTTGGGTTGCTGTTGGGATCCCAAAACAACACGGAATTTACACCTGACCTGAAGGTAAGTGTACCTTTTCTGCACGTCATGTTTTTCTGTGGCCACGGAAAGAATTAACAAATACCAAAACTTAATCAGACGCTTCCCATGCACGAATTATTCATGTACTTTGTTGTACTACGCACACCAGAGAGTTAATCAATTTTAGTTTTAGATAATGTTTTCCGAACATTACCTTAATGGTAACGTTTCCTACAGTCGGGGACATAACCACAAATTGTAAATTATTGACAAAATTCTTTAGCAGCAGTAAATTCTCCACCTCAAACATTTAACCCATCCTCCCCATTGTTTGGTACGGAAACAGAAACGCAATAATTCTACCACCGATATTACGCATTTACTAGGAAACGTGACTCCGCAATCTATCCCCTTTTCCAGTTTTTGGTTGTTATTATGCTGCCGAAGCAGCAAAGAAGCCAAGCAAGAATGGTGGTCGTGAAGGATGGTAAGACGGTAAGGACACGTTTCCCAGACCTATAAATCTTGTGACTCATCGTGGCGTGCCACAACTATTCCCTTCTACTCGACACGATGAGAGAGAGAGAGGCGCATTTACGCGCGACCAACGCTAAGAAAGGGTGCCTCCATTCGGTGTCTCGCATTTACCTACTCCCTCTTTCCCAAAAAACGGACCTTCAAGGAATCGTCGTTGAGCGATGACTAATTTTGTTTCACAGAACTCCCCCCCCCCCCACTCCATCCGTAGTGGAGGAAACCCATGCGATGGGGGATACATGGAGATGGAGCATTGTCCTTGAAACATTAGCCAAACATAACGCAATAGCCCGTGACGAGGTGAGGTGGTCCTTTTTTGGGGATAGAGAAGGAACTCTTCACAAAACCTTACAAAAAGCCTAACCCCGCCGCATCACTTTTCATAAAACAAACAGAGCAAGCATTACTTACAGCGTTATCCGGGTGAAATATGTAGCTGGCGGGCGAGTTGTCAACAATAACAATCTTCTGTAAATCTCTCCCTAGCTTGTTCAGATCCTTCACATAGTTGCCCATGTGGAAGACGCAAGATTCCCTAAATAATCGCGCCCGAAACACGTTCCACCTGGTTGAAGAAGGAGAGAGTTATTAGTTACTTCTTGACCGTATTTGGATTGCTTTGTGGGCAAACAAGGACTTACTGGTCGAGCAGATCGGCCACCGGATCGGCGTACTTGGCCAGCGAGGCCGTAAACAGGACGCACTCGTACAGCTCGCCCATCTTCTTCAGGAACTCGTCGACGTGCGGCCGCTTCAGGACGTACACCTGATGTACGGTACCGTCGATTTCCACTGGCACTATGAAATCCGCGTTTGGAATTGGCTGCAAGTAGGAACAATTTAAAAAAAACGTAAGAACACACTTAGAGCCATCTGCCTGACAGACTGTTGCGTTGTGGGGTTTCTGGCTGCTTGTCTCTCATTCCACTGAAGAGCACGCGCGCGTTCGTTACTCAATGCTCCGTTGCGACACACGGCGTTGGATTGCAATTTTGTATTCCTTCTTCCAGTTCCGTCACACATGTCAAAGTGTCTGTCAGCGAGAGTTTGACGAAAAGTCGCTACCTGTTGCAACAGGACGGGATTAAATGCGCCGATGTTGTTACCGCGTGGTGAGCTTAACTTGACAAATTGTTCCTGCGTTACAGAGTATGTCCCCCGTTAGACTGCATAACATTGCAAGTATGTCTGTTGCTGTAAGCGCACTATTACTTCACTCTACTTATACAACACAGCGATCCCGGCTAATCTGGTCCGCCAATTGCGTACCTGCGTTGGGGGGGTGGTTTCGATGTTTGTTTGATCCAACTTACCTTAAAACTGCTATGCACTAGGGTTTCATCTAAGTCTATCACCATGCACTTCTTGTACGTGTCGGAAGGTCGGACCTGGGGCAGCAGATACCGGGGCTGGCCCTGGATCGGAGGTGGCGTAATCGAACCATCGATCGGCGTCCCGCTCTGATTGCTTTTCGTTCGCCCATTCCGCCAGCAGCAGAAGAGCGTCTCCAGGAAACCACGATTGGGCGGTTTTAGCCTATCTACATTGTTGACTGGAAGTAAAGCGAAGGAAACGTAGTAAAAGAGATGATTAGTATGATGCTAGTTGCATATTTTCAGCTTCGGAAGTGAGAAACCACAGTTTCCGATTTTGAAAGGGTAAATATAAGTGATTTCTCTGCTGCCGTCACGATTCAATAGAGCGTAAGGGGAGAGTCGTAATTTGATCAGCGAAATGTGAGAGATATAAGGTGAGAAATAAAGATCAAATCACACTGCATCTTCGAACAGCATTTCGAAGCTACCATCATCAAGTCTACAAAAAGAAGTCTGGGAAATCAAGTGCCCTGGATATGAGGAAAGTTATTGATTCGTAGACGTCTTGCTGGGTTTTTCCTTCTTGCCGCCTTCTCATCCAGTACCAATTATCCACGTGTCAGATTGCAAAAGAGCGAGAGGAGCTCAATTACCAACATCGCCGACATACGAAGACATCGACCCAGGATGGCATTCGGCAGCAGCCGGCATTACCAGAAGAATCGAGAAGAAGTTCTTACTTTGAAACCATTCGCGCTTGATTAGTAAGACGACGTATGAATCCATATACTCGACCGAATAGCGACGCTAATGAGCAGCTTTTATTGAGTTTCTGATTGGATATGTAAATGGCGTGGATGTGTGCTGACCTGCCTTCCAGGAATGCATCCCTATGCCAACATGGCTAGCGAGAATCAGCGGCAGCTAACCTTATTAGCAGACAACCTAACCGACCGGGTCGGAGTTTCTCCTCTGCGACGCAATAACGCGAAATCACGAAAACATTTCAAACCCAAACATTGTAAGAAGGACCAGTGCCAATTACAGTGCCATCGGAGTAGCATTTGCAGAACAAAAACCATGGTGTGGTGACGATGGATGGACTGTCATTTTAGTTCCGAAATTGGAGAATATTTATTTATATCTTTACCTTTGGTTGCTTTGGGGTACACGCTTCATTCGCCTGGAGAGCGCTTTCCGAGAGCGCAGTAATCTTCTCGAGCACATCTAATGAACTTTCCAATTCCAACAACCCAAGGCGGACACAGACAAAACACAGCCCACGGGAGAGCACAATGGAGCAAGGACTCCCAGAGGCGCATCATCTTCACGAAGCCAATCCTTGAACGAGGTGAAGACGACGGAAGGAGGCACCAGGAAGAGATGTGCAGGAGCACCACATCACATCAGCCAGCAGTTTCCTGCGATTCTAAGGCGCTTCATTAAATGGATGGCCTGGATTTACATGCATTATTTCAACGCTCGCTCAGGCCGATCTTGCTTCCGGTCGGGAGCAGGAAGGCGGAACGGAATGTGAAGCAATGACGAAACCTTGTGGAATAAGATTGAGCGGTTCGATTTACGACCGAGGCGCAGAAGAAAGTGAAGCACAAGCGACACAGACGGTGGCAAAAGAATGCAATCAATCTACTGACAAATTAATCTCGAGCTCTTGTAACCTTAAAACAAAACGAAGGATATAGAGAGAAGCAGAGAGAAAGAGAGATGGAGAACACTGTTCCCTACTGTCTTTGCCTAGGGAAGAGGAGGTCATCGGGAAAAGAAGCTTTAGAGAACTTCTCAGAACAATAACATACCTCTCCGCACGGTGCATCGTCGTGCGTTGGGGATGTATTAAAATGTGTCAAAAAACCTGTTGCAAAAAGTGGGATCCCTGGTCTTCCCCCTGTTGCTTCGCCGCAGGACAACTACCCCAGTTGCTGTACGGTATAAAGCAAGGAAGAAGTAACGTCCTGCAAGCTTAAATAAATGATTGACATGGGTTCAACGATACCGGGCAACGGAGCCCTCAAGACATCATCCTCCCGTTGTTTTGTTGTCCTGCCGGTGATGGTGATTTACATTCCCCTGGAGACACTTGGACACAAAAAGCTTCTCAAACTCCCCAAACTACCAGAAGGTATCCTCCTAGGCTCTAGCGAGACGAAAGTGAATTTTGTAATCGTCTATCTACACACACACACAATCTATGCAAAAGTTATTCAGCTAGAACGGCGTGGGTAAAGACCAATTGGCAAATTGGAATTTCCAGAATCATTTTGCTGCGCACAGTTGCGCGGCAATACGATCATTACAAAGCATTCTGCTAACCTACTTCCTAACAACGGGTCTCGGGGGTTCATGATGACAGATTGCATAACCTAACTACGGCGGCGGGCAATTTAACGGTCGCTTCCCTTCGTTCGCAGTTCGCTTTTTTTGTTTGCTGTTGTTGTACTCGTTCTCATTAAATATTTGGCAAGCTTTCGTGCTTGCTCCTCCACATCACGCCAAAACGATACCACACACACACACACACACACACACACACGCGCGCAAGTGCATCGCATACATCAGCGCGCGTTCAGTGACCTTTCCGGTTCGTTTGCAAGAGTACCTTTTGGCACTGTGCCCTAATTTGGCCCATTTCATAAAGCTGTCTGGCGTGGGGGCGCGCTTGAGGAAGCTTCGCGGACAAGAAGTAACTCGTCATCTTGGAGCTTTGCCACAAACACACACACACACACACTGCTCGTTGCAAATACAAAAGAAGAGCTCAGGACAATTGTAAGTTCTGCACAACCGATGCATGTGGTGTGTGCGCGTCTGTGGGTTTTTTGATGGAAACAAAACAAAATGACGCTACAACAAGAAAATGACAAGAACAAAAACACGCACATAAAACCAAGCAAGAAAGCAGCTCCTTTTTTCATTTTCGTCTCCAACTCTTTTCAAGAAAGAATTAAATCTTTGTCACAATAGGGGTAAAAGTAAGGTACAGTACCTCAGATCAACAAAACCACACACACACACACAAATAGAAGGGAAAATTACGGCAGGAAAGCACAACACAAAGTTTCCAGCGGCGGGAAAGCTTTTCCATTTTTATGATACCGTTACTACTACACACACACGCACGCACGAGAAATGACACCGATTCTATACTCTTCCCTCTAAGAAGTCCTCCCTGTTGGCCCTTCTTTCGTCCCTCTGTTGGGTGATTGTTTTCCCATCAAAGTTTCCCAATCCCACCTAAGCCAACGCGTGGTAACGCACGCGCCATTTTACAACCTTTTCCTGTAATCTTTTCTCAAGAATGGCTGCTGGTTGTGTGTTTCCCTTTTTCTGCCCGTGTGTGCGACGACATACACAACCCCCGGGTGAGTGGTTTGGTTCTAAAGTGGGCCACACTTTTGCATCATTTTCGGTCCCGTACGTACAGCCTCCTTCTTCTCCGCTTTCGACCGCTTTTGGGACGAGGAAAAACAATGAAACTCTCTTTTCCCATGTTTGGGGAGGGAGAAGAAAGGTCAAAGACCGAGAAAATGTATAGCACGCGACGACATAACGACATACCTTTTTCCGCCCGCGGGATCCGCTACGATCCGGGCCAATGTTGAGAGCATGCACCATTGTAGAGTGCTGCGTGTGAGAAAGCCCAAATTCGATAACGGAAGGGCATAAAGTTCTGTTCCTAATTACCAACAGAGCACCGAGCGCGGCAGAGTTGCTGACAGTTTTACCCCAGCATCGGTAGAAGTTGTTGGCAGTATGTCAAGAATTGGTGGCCACAATGTGTAGTCAGCTACCTTCATGGGATGCATCCAAACCGCGATAACAAGAATTTGGATCAGTAACAGGGACAAACTTCAAAGTATTTAACACACAAAACGTGGAAGCGCCTCTCAAGGAAGTGTGAAGGAACTTCTTTAGGCATTCTTTAAAGACAATGCCGTTGACTGATTGCTCAAGTCTTTACCGAACCGACGCACACACACACCGACATCTTCCGCGCCCTTCAAAGGGACCGGACATCCGCTTCAGACTTTTGTGTAGGTCACTAAACCAGCGCCACCCCGACGATCCAGAGCGGAAGCGGATGTCGAAACCGGGGTAAATTAAAAGATCACAAACACACGACATGGCCCGTTGGTGGTGTCTCTGTGCTCCTATGATGTCTCCTATGGCGATGACTTCCACACTCTGAAGTTAAGCAACTCATAGCACACTGTTCTATTTGGAGCTGTCGACGTTGTCCGTTAGGTGGCAATAGTTGATGGTTCAACACATCCGGATAGTGATCTGGAAAGCCGAACCAAGCTGAGACGACTTCAAGCTCCGGAAGAGTTTTGTCATCAGTTTCCCCCCGTTCATCGTCAACCGGGGGGCCGGACGATTCAGCTTTGAGCAGTGCAGAGTTGGTAAACAACAGCACACGAACGTGTTTTATGAGCTCTCATGGTGTCGTTTTAGCGTCCAAAAGGAAGTCTCCCAAGAGTACGTCGAATCCGTCCAGAACATAAAACGCACACACACACACTAGGAACGCTCCTAGAGCAACAGCACGAAATGGCCGTACACAACAATGACCTTCGCAGGCATTCCACACCTCTCTTCATCGTACGGGGTGGCCGTCGTCATGTCCCAAAGAAACGGGGACTGTGGAGTGTAGAATGAGGTGTGTACTTGATGAAATGAGCGTCGTCGTCGTCGTCGTCGTCCTGCCCGGTTTTCGGACTGCGGCGTTGTATCGCCCGAGGTGTGCAGGAATTTTTCATTAGTTCGAGCGCTACCAGAGTCCCTCGATTCCCCAAGGCTAGAGCAATACCGCTCTCACCGTCTTCACTTAGTCCATTAATTTTGGACATTAAAATCCATGACCACACCACTCACAGCCACACCACTCACAGCCAGCTGGACCGGCACACGGTGGTACATGCGGCACTACAAACTGCGTCACTCACATACCACATCTTGCGGACGAAGAAAGGCGCACAAGTGTGTTACTCTGCAGGGGAGCACAAAGCTGGAGACCATCGCTGGAGACATTCTTGCACACTGCCATAGCCAAACGCGCCATATGGAGCGACACACTACTACACTCGACCCAGCAGCGGACTTGGCACCCCTAATGGAGGTCATTAATTATCCCAGCAGACCGCCAATAGCACCACAACTTTCTCGGTCTCGGTGCAAAAGCAACGCCGGAACTATTTCCGGAGGCTATTTTTAGCTCCCGGTCCCGATGCGTCGTCACATCAATGTCCACCCGTACACCCGGGTAATGCTGAACTTGGGCGACAGGGGAGAACCTAGGATTATTGATGATTCTTCATTTCGTCACCACTCACTGCTGGTTGACAGGCAGGGGGACGAAGTCTACAGGGTCCAGAGGTGGTTAGATTATGCGAATGATGACGAAATGCTGTCCACAGACACACACCGTGCTAACCGTGATTGACGTTCCTCAATCTCCGCTTCCCCCAGTCAAATCCGCCACAGCCCCAGGAGGACCCAGGGAGGAGTCTGGCGTACCAACGGTGACGTACCGATTGGTGCCTCGGTGATTATGAGGTGGCGGAGACATGGCACCATAGCATGACACGCTCATATGAGCGTTTTGCCACACATTAACGCAACCACACTTCCGGTGGTGAAAGAGAAAAGGAGCGACAGGACAGGTCCTAGCTTTTCGACCGTGCTTTGTGCCCGCACGCGTCACGCGTGTCGAAGGAGTGACGAATTATCCGTGTCCTTGAAGGTGTGTGTGTGTGTTTGCTGCACGCTCGATGGCGTCATGCAACGTTTGCCGTGGACGCGCGTTTGGTAGTTTTTCAGCCCGAAATCGATATCCCCCGAACCGGCTTCTCTAGCAGAGATGCAGGGTTTGCTAAAAATAGAAGTGTCGATAGCAAATATGCGGAAAAATTCGCCAAAGAAAAACGCACCCTAGAGAGAGAGAGAGAGAGAGAGAGAGGAAGAAAATACTGCCCCAGGGAGGCAAGAAGCAAGCACAGGAATCGAAATGCCAACAGCTTAATTGGACGTTATTAACTTTCTCCCACTAATTGATTTCGCCTAGCCGGGGAGGGGAGAGAAGCACGATACAAAGTTAGCACCACATTATTCTAGCGCTAAACGTGTAACCACCACCACCTCCTCTCCCTCTGTTCCGTGATCGTTTTTGTTTTGTCTTTGCTGTCACGCTCTCGCTCTCTCTCTCTCTCTGCTAACGTGTCTCCATTAACGAGAGTGATAACGAGAAAACCCCCATTTACCATCTTCGGGTTTGTCACCTTCTTCACCTTTAGCACCACCGGCGACATGCTAACAATGCGAGACGACCTGCCCCCCCCCCCCCCCCTTTTCTTACACCACCATCCCTATTCCTATCAAGCCACAGCCGCGTGTGTACACATTGTTTTTCCCCGCACACAAGAAGTGGTCACCCAGCCACTCTCAATTAATTATCATCGAATTAGTCGCATTTCCCTTTTCCTCCCATTGTGTGCGTGTACATTGGGATGGGGGTAAGCGTCACAGCAAAACAAAAACTGTTGCATGAGCATGGGCGCCACTATCCCCACTGTGGGCGAGTTGGGAAAATCAGTGAAGCAGCAGTGAAACGCTTACGCTTAAGTCATTCGTGAAAATGTCACCACACACACACACACACACACGCACACCTCTTGATAGAAAAGTAAGCCCACAACAGCAGGCAAGCTTTTCCACTCAGGGATTGTTTATCGTAGGGCTTTTGCTTACGGTTGTGGCAAAAGGCACGACACACACACCTACGTGCCCCTGTAGGGAATTTGCTCGGGCAAGGTGTTTACGTTTTCCATTCCCATGACTAGAGCTTTCTTGAGCTGCCACGTGCTGCGCACAATACACAGGACAACAGGCCGGCGGGAGATGCCGATTTTCTCATCACCACCTCCGCCTTCTCGATCGCGCATAATGGCGCATAACACTAAATGGCACGGTATGGAAAACGGGCGTAGTACTTCCCGCTGCTGCTCCCAATGCAGCGTGTGTACTGGGATATAATTTATGAAAATTTTATTCATTAGCTTAACATCTCTACCTCCCCCTCCCCCCCTACACTCGTCCACCGGTAGGGCAAAGATCAGGATAGTAAAAAATGCTGTGCTCACTTCGCGTAAATGCTAATAAAATGCAAAGCAATAATACCCGAGCGAGAGCCCGCAGCAGCAGCAATCACGAGAGGGAAAGCAATCCGTTCTGCCACACTTGAGTCGCAGGATTTATTCCAGGAAAAACCGCTTTCCCACCGAAACTCGATGATGTATAATAAATACTCCCCCTCCTGATGGAGCGGGAACGGTTTTCACTGGGCAGAGCCCAAAGCTCATTTGGCAATTGTGCACCGAACAGCAGAGCAATAGCGACCGGTAGCAGCTTACGCAAATTTAAAGTACTACCATTGTACCTTGCGTCACGCGGGGAAAAGGGGACAAATGTTTGCTTTTTTTTTCTTCAGCTAAGTGCAGCAGTGTATAAACTATCCAGCGGGACATCTCTGCCAGTAGCTCACCGTGGATGAAGACGACGAGCGAGTGAGTGTATTATTTATTCTTATGCGAAGAGGTTTAAACCCCGAGAAAAGCTTTGGCAGTTTGCTCGGTGCCCTTGAATTGGGATTACACTTGCAAAGGAGCCTTCGGGAAGGCTATATGGAAGTCTCTATAGTGCTCCAGATAATGCTTTATTCTTGTAAAATAACTATAAAAATGTACAATACTTTGGCTTTGCCAATTTATAAGTTGCTCTTTGCCGAGAACAAACCGGGTAGGTATACTCACTTTCTGTCAGTAGAACGTAAAACCTCAACAATTTTTTTTCCGCCATTGGTAATCTAACAGGGTTTCCTAATGACTTTTAAAAATGTAATAATCTCGTTAAATTTTCTCATATTTATTTTATTTATTTTCGTATTCTATCGATTTCGTTTAATTTGATTATTCTGCATAATTTCAGAAACTCACTTTCCGTGTTTCATGAAGTGCCAAAATTTCAGCAAAGTTGTCGTACGGAAATTGTATATCTTCATGCACTAGATTATTAGAAACAAAGCAACCTGTGATCAACAATAGTCACAATGTTCATTTTGTACCATGAATTTAATGTTCTTGAACTCAAATTATCTGGCCAGTGCTGGCCTGGTGATCTGTTCGAGTTTCCGAAGGTTTCGAGCCCCAATAAACAATTTTAAGCTACTTTACAACATTTTACAACTGTAAGTAAACATTTGACAACCAACTGATGCCTATCTGAGCTTCGTCCAATCGTAACTAAACAAGTGAAACTCCTAAGTTGTTCCGTTTGCTTTATGGAGTTTAAAACTTATGTTTGTACCTTCATTTACCAAAATAGTTTGAATTTATTTACCAATGAATTATCCCGAAACCTTCAAAATTAATAATAAACTCTTAAATTAGAACAAAGTTTATTAAAATTTAGCTCCAAACAATAATTTTCAATAAAATGTCAAGAAACTAACTCGGGTAATATAAACGTACGTTAATATGTTTAACGTTAATATGGGGAAAGTAAATGTTTAACATTTAACACTTGCGCTCGAAAACGGTCTATAATTCAAAAGAGTTAACTGAATCTGGGAACTCTGGGGAAGACTCAATCACACATCCGTCATGGGTTGACTTCTAGAATGGACCGTCCTTTTATAACAAGGCCTGACAATCCGGGTGCGTGGTACTGAATAAGTATCGCAACCCTGTGTATAAACCGGCATGTCCGACGTAGGACGTTACGCCAAATAGAACAAGCACTGAATCAAGGAATGTACCGTAAAACCCTACGTATGAACTCCCTCTGCGCAGTGACAAAACCAGTGTAGATAAAGTTGTTGGCGCGTTCTCTTCTTGTCCCACAAAGGACTCATACACAACACACTCTTTGTACACACTTTCTGTAAACTTTTGCTTCATAATTTGCTTTACCTTTTGCTAATCTTTCTCGCCTAACGTGCAGCAAGATACATGTTTTTCCATTTGTGCGAGCAATGGAAAATTCTTCAACCTGCTACCCCTCTTGCGAAGCAATCTTCTCGAAACTCTCCTCTCTCCCGCACAAGACACCGTAAGACAGGATCAGAAATAATGGGCTCACCGTGGTACACCCGATTATACTCAGCGTTGTAAGTATATTAACACCTACCCGGGTGGAGGAACATGAAGTAATAGCTCTAGTTTCTCCTGCATAAAAAAGCATAACTCAGGTGTAGGAAACAGGAAACAGATGCGTCACTACTCCGGGCACAGTGTTTACTTTAGAACAATGCTTCCGCTTCAGATGGGCTGTGTTGTTGTTGACTTTGGTGTTGTTGCGAAAGTTCGTACAATGTTCGCCGTCGGCTATCCCGGACTGTGTGAGAACAGGGATATCATCATCATCATCATCATCAGGAAGAAAATGAAATATTAAACCAGCGGCACTGCACTACAGGGATGTGTGCATGAAAGTAACGCTCCAGGTACAGTACTGTGTTGGAAAGAATGTAGTTTGGATTCCGTCCAGGATGTTCAGTCAAACAAACTATTTAACCAGCAATCGACGGTTTGATGAACAACTGCCATATTCAAGTATTTCCTCAGAAGCTTACTCTCTTTTTGCTCTGTCATCTTCATCCGATGAACTGTTAAACTTGCTAAGAGCTATTCCTTATCCCTGCGATTATCTTCTTACCGAGGCCGGCCTATCACCTTCACGGACAACTACACTGTGTCCTCCGAACGCATTAAACCGACCAAGACGTCCAAAACATCCATTTCTGGGTGATAAAACTGGTCAAACTGTCCAACGAAACCCACACACACATGTACACACACGCACAAATAAACGTTTGTTTGGGAAAAGTGATCACACACGCTAAGGAAGGGATGCCCAATCAGCAACAAAGTCAAATATATCCAACCGTACGTGACCTGTGTGTAGCCGAAAGGCACCGGCAGCAGCCACCGAAAGGATAATCACACGACCGAGCAGCCGAGGCACGCAATTTCCCACCCACTCCCACATATTGCCCATCCCTCCCTAGAACCGATGCTTCTCCGTAAGGGCAGTGTTGGGAAGCGCGCGTGCACACAATGACGAATGATTTTGCTGATCAATTAAGGTTTTCCCATGCATCAGCAATTCTCGGAAGCGGCGCGGGGCGATATTTTTATGCCTGCCAAATGCTAACCCGTAAACAGCAGACACAACCAAGGGCAAAAGATTAAGGGAAAATTGTATTTACCGCTCAGATAAAAGCTCTCGGTAAACAGTCTGCTCCACCAAAGACTGTAACTGTCGGTGTGGGTGAAAGACTTCAAGGGCAATGATTTTCTTAAATTATGCAAATGATGTGTGCGTCACCGTACACAAAAACCGCACCGTGGAGCGTAATCCATCTTGACAAATCGAGCAATTTAACAAACAGCAAACGCTTGAGTCTCCTACTGTCAGAGGCTACTCCGCACAAGAGACGACACTTCAAACGACACACAGTCGCCGCGCACGGTTGGAAATCGAACCGAACCGCAACTCGACCGTGTAATCAGCGAGTGTCTACTTCAAACTTCAATATTAATATCCTTCTTCGCCGGCTCCAAAACCCCAAACCAACCATCCTTCCATCATTCGCCGAAACTTCTTCCCCCAAAGCCAGACGAATAATCCTCTGTTTGTGGGGCATAAATTTTGCACACAATCGCCAGGCGGCAAAACCCATGAAGTCGTCAACCTTCACCAACGTACGCGCGGTGTGGGGCGCGCGCGCGCTGGAGAAGATGTTAAGCTGTTGTCAGCTAAATTATGTTTGCCATATCTGTCTGTTTCGGTTCTACTTCGGTGCGGCTGAAAAGTTTCATAAAATTGTGATCAATATCGAATCACTTTCAACACCTCCAGCCGCGGCAAAACCCCCTCTGGAGCTCTTTCTGCGCTTCTCTATTGCGTCTCCAACTCGTCCCAAGTTAGGCAAACTTCTCGAGGACACAGAAGCTATTAGGGCGAGAAAGCGGATGATGCAAAGAGGCAGGGTTCTTGGTGATTTGTTTAGGGGTCGCTCCGCTGCCGATACCCATCACAGAGCTGGAATTCTTCCAAGTCTTGCTTTCGCCCCACTTGTGACGATGGGTTGTCCCTTTGCGTTCTTTGCTGGCACTCTCGATGGAACTCTTGAGCTGCGCGGCAAGGATGTTGATGTTTATCCGGGCGTGAAGAGCTGCTTGGGTGGTACACACGCGAGCAACGGCGATCGATTGTGTCTGACTGGCAGAGGACTATAGAGGACACCACACCACCAGCTCACCAGCAGCAGCACGCTGTTGGATGGAAGATGGTTTCATTTTACATCAGCAATAATGGTGCGAACTGCACAGAGAGTCCTATCGAGATCTATTGCGTTCGTGCATGGAGAGCGAGAGGCATGGTAAAAAAAGGAGAACAAGCGAAATAGTGTATCCATCCACCAATTCGTCGAGTTATTTATAATCCAATGTATCCTTTTTTCCCTTTTCCACCCATTTCCACCCAGCTGCCTCTACACAACCAAGAGATGGATCTTTTCCCTATTGCCTTTATTGGGGAAAACGGGGGCATATGGAAATCTGCAACCATTCCACCCACGTCCAACTACACGAAGCACGTACACGGCTCGTTGGTGGAGGAGTTGCCTCGGCTCTGTGTGCTCTGTTTGATGATGAAATTTATTATCCTTTTAGTATAAAGAACAATTACTGTACCTTCCAACGATAGGCAACACAGCTGTCCGAACGGACCCGTTAATCCACCTGTGTGTGTGTCTGTGTTTTGGTGATCAATGGAGTAAACACTGTGCAGAGCAATGGGGAAGAGCTGCCCATGAACGAGTCCTATGAGCCGTTGATTACTAAAAATAATTCCACCGCCTGGGCAATAAAACCGGCCCCAAAACCAGAGATCTTCCCTCCATCAGGTCGTCAGCCATCCATTCAACCGTACAAAGGGGAGGGGGTGCCAAGGAGGAGAAGAAAAAAAAAATCATCCCCTCGAGAGGCTGGGACGGTGATGCTTCAGTCGACCTTACCTCAAAAGCACGGACCCGATGATGAGGACAACGAGTAGGCATACAAGAGGTGTGTGTATATAAAAATATCTCTCTTACATTGAAAACAAACAGTAAGAGCAACCACAAAGCAAGGGGTAAGAGGAGCAAGAGAATACCCGAATTCTGGCACCGGTCACCGGGAACCATCTGCTTGGTTTAGAATTTATTGTGTGCGCTCTCTCTGCGCCGGCTAATGTTGTCTTGTCTATGCCGGAAAGAAGCGTGTAAAGTATGCTGAAACCAGGCTGCTACACACAAGGTGGTGTCAGTGGGAATCGATGCACGATGATTTTATACACTATATTTGATCAACTTTTCCCAACAAATCACACCGTGGGGGAAAACGTATGTACTGGCGGCTCGTCCCAGTAAAACGTTGGCTCGATTGCCACCAACCTAGCTCATTAATTGAATTAACGTTCGCTCTGTAACCTACAGTTCCCAACAGCTTCGAAACGTTTTGGAAAATTAGTGCCAGCAACGACGATGATGATGATGATGATGATGATGCTCCCACAGTCGACCGCGTGAGATGATGGAAATTGATCAACGGGCACCGAAAGCCTGGTTATAATCACCTTCACCTCGACGAAATCGCCCATTCGGAAAACAACTCCTGCACGGGGTGGCAGCAAAAACGGATGTTTAATTTTAGCCACGCGTGTCATACGGTACACCTGTGTGGATTTTAAACACAGGCCCTGCACAGCGGAGGATTCATGAAGGGAACTGGAGACAACGGCAGCGTGTGTGTGCTGGGAAACACGAAAAACAATCTCGCTCAATTTCGATTGATCACGTAACCGATCACAGCACCCTCACATGTAGATGTAGATGCTTTTTGTACATAATTTTTCACTTCATCACATCAAAGGCAAACATGAAAATGGAATTACCTGTGGTGCCAGTGGGAGGGAAGCTCCCAGCCAGACGTGCTTTGGTCGCGAAAAAAATGATTAAACACTATTCAGGCTTCAGGCTCGTGGGCTTACGTGGGTCTCATTTTCTCCTACAGATCACGTCCCCAGATACAGGCAACATTAACATGCAGCAAAAAAAAAAATCATGCAAAGTCCAAGAGATGCAATTTTTACCCAAATCAAGTCGTAAATAAGATCTCATTCCGAATGAGTGCCAGCGGAATCCGACTGAACACATTCCAACAAGTCACACATTGCGCTCTACCCGGAGTACATAAAAACGTCCTAATACATCGCGGAACACACATTACAACCTCCCTTCGCGACATGTCTCCACCATTACACAACTGCATCAAGATGAACTTGAACATCTTCGGACACCATCTCGGCTCATCGACACCATCCATCCCGCCACCTCCAAATACGCCTGGAGGTCTTCCCAACATTTTTGTTGTCTATCCACATGATGTGTCTCCCTGAAAGAAGAAAAAAACATGAAGCGTAGAGGCGCGCCCCGCCAAATGAATCGTATACTGCCCCAAAATAAGGGTTTGCGCGTCTGCAAACGTCGAACAGACGCGTTTTCGTTTTGTTTTGGGGGGATGAGGATCTAAAATAAGAGATTTAGTTGTATGTTTGTGTGTGAGTTTGAGTTTTCTTTTCCTTTGTTTTCTGCGCGCGGCCTCAGGCCATTAGTTCCGATTGGAGGCAGAGGAAAAAGATAGACAGAGAGCATTGTGGGGAGTGTGGCAGGGGGAATTTGAAGTCTGTTATGTCTTTACCCTCCCAATTTCAAGAAGGACAGGCCCCTGCTGCCAGATTTATTTAGAAGACGATGTTCCAACAACAACAACAACACCGGTCACGCTATTAACGGGGTGGAAACTCATCCCTCTCATAACCATTCGGTACAGAGGCAATACATACACACATAGAGAGCGAATCGTTGTTGGTGTCAGTGTACCTCTGGTCTGGTTTGTGAAGCAGAGGAACGACTGGTGCGATACGAGGTTGTCTGTCTGTCTGGCCGGGTGCCGCATCAAGTCACATGATCTTCTTCCGATATAGTGGGCCGCGCGTCTGCAAGCTCCGGGTGCCTAACAACCCTGGCGTCCTCCACATGCTATAATCGTTAAGAAACCAAACCAGCGTGCAGCAACAACACGCCTGACAAAACATATACCACACCACGCCCGGTACGCCGCGCTGTCGGAAACGAACCGAAGATCATTGATGAACTCGCCCGCGACGAACGAAGCGAAACAGAACAGAACGCTGCGTTTGGTCGGTGTTTAGGCGCTAGGGGTGCGCGCGGCTGCATCAAGCGATTCTTCAAGCCGACTGCCAGCTGTTACGCGTACGCAGTTCAGCGCTGATCGCTAGTCGGCTCTGATTTATTCGCTGTTGGTCCAAGCGTGACTTCCAAACCAAACCTTCGTCGTTTTGCACATCAATCAAAGCTGATCGAGCATCTAGAGTGCGCGACTGGACGAGAGATGAACATCTCTGACATAACAGTTCCAATTCCATATATCTGTCATCTTCCACCTTGGTACACAATTTTGCGGTCCTAGAGACCGCAAAACCCGATGAACCGTGTAGCTGATGAGCTACATCCAAAACGAATCATTCGCTCGTTTGGTCCGAGGAAATAGCAGAGTCGAAAATAGCACCAACTGCTAACTGCTTACCATCGGGTGACACTGTCTGGTGGATGTCGGGCGTTCCCCTACCACACCGGAACTGAAAATAACGACGGCCAACGCACGTGAGGAGGGTTCCGTTTCAGCTCAATTGTTGTCCGACCGGGCTAGGGGTGTGAAGCCAGGGACATTAACGACATCTCGGGACTGTAACATCGGGATTGCGGGTTGGCGCTGGTCAATAAAATCTAACGAACACACACGGCTCCGAGAGTTCGGCGAAACCACCAAGCGCCACCAGAGCAGAGTACGGTGTGCTTGGGAGAATTGATAAAAATATAATCATCTTTGGGGACAGGTTTTCCGTGCAGGGTTGGGGACAAACGAGTTCATAATACAATTGTAGCAATGTCTATCTCAACACACACACTGTATAAAATGGCAATCAAGGCCACAACTCTTCTTCTCGGACGAAGAAGAGGGGTCTTGTCATTTTGATTGTAAGTTGTTTATTTTTTTCTGAAGCATGGCGCAAAAGAGAACATCACGCAACGCATCCACACCGCACTTGATGATCTTCTAATCTCGCGAGCCGGATGTTTTACAAATGTAGAGCACAAATTAGTATCCCTGCATCCACAGCGGTGCCATAACTGTGGCTAATATTGATTACCCACTAAACCACGCTCAATAACGACCGAAGGATCACTTAACCCCGAGGACCGTTCACGTTACGGTTACACATGCGATTTGGGACAGGTTTTTGCGTTGCCAGCTACGATGATGATGTTGAAGCTGCCAAGGACTGCTGAATAATCGAGACGCTTTGGAAAACGGGAAAACGAAACAACATCATCATCATCGTCGTTGCGGGTTGTTTCGTTCACTGCATAATTTATTCCGGAACCCAAACAAACACACGTGCGTGCGAAAGGTGAGCATTATTTGCTTCCAGGTCCTTCTCTATCAAGTTAGCAGTCCGGGGGGTTTATTGCGCAAATGAACGTGACCCACAAAAGATGTGAGTTTAAAATGACGTTAAGTGTAATTAAATTCATCAATCCAGATCTCGGGAACCTGGGAAATTCCCGTCACCACTGAACAAACTGGACAGAAATCGAGCAGCCTTTTCTTTTTAAGAGGAGCAGAGCACGCAACACGTTTCCGTGCGTTTCCGCAGGATCGAACGAGCTGGTTTTGACCGACACTCTGTCCCACTCCACCATATCAGTGCGCCGTTAAGTTTTGCTAATCTGCATATTGCGGCAATCATACATCACACCAAGGTACTCGCACCTAACCTTGAGCTGTTGGGCGTTAGGGATTTTTTATTTCGCTATTTTCTATCCAATATATACGACGTGCCAGTGTGTCCTGATGTGCCTCATTGTGGGTGTGGTGGTTGTGGGAGACTATTATTTTCTCATCATCGCAATGATGCTCTCTGTCTCGCTCTCTAATGAAGTTGAGGTTAGGTCGCAAACACAAAAAAAACCCACACGAAAGGTCAATCGACAACAGGCAGCCCGGTTACACCGATGGCCTGTTCGGAACGATAAAGTTTGCAACATTGGTTTGGCAAACTTTCGTCTACGGGGAGATGTGTGCGCTATCTCAACTTGTTACCACGTATTTTGGTGCTGGAATTATTCGTCCACATTTTGCGAGACCACAGTTTAGAGGAAAAACGGTGGCCCTGCTAGTTTCAGTGGACTTTTTGTGTGTTTGCCCTACACGTGTCTACACGTGACACAGTCTCGTCTCGCTGTACAAAGTCCGCTCCGGTGGCGGAATTAATGCTGCACTCCATAAATCATGCTTCTCGTCGACTGTGGACCGGGAATTCAGATCCCGGGGTGTGTCTGGGATAGGGGAGACGAAACGGTGCAAATATGAAATATGATCACCGCCGTACCACTTCCTCCAACACCGGGACGTACTCTGTTTCTCTCACACACTATGTTACACATTGGACAAAGGACTTTCGTACAGACGTTCCCATTTACCCACGCCACCCACGGAGGTAGCGCTGGGCTGAAAATAGTAAATCAGTTTTAATTATTCCCGGCCCAGGTACAATACTCTAACAATCCGACACTGTCAAAGTGAATGGCAAAATGGCTTCCGATTTGCCCTGTCGGCTCACTCATCCCCCTCCTTTATCCCTTAAACTCTACCATACTGCTTAATTACTGGAGGCTCTATCAAGGTTTTGCCATCTATTTTATGTTTTCGCCCTCTACTTTCTCTCCCATTACATATTACGGGCTGCGAGATCCTGACTGGTCGCGATTTTAAACTCCTCTAGGATAGCGCCAGTACTGAAATACACACATGGTCACAATAGACACACACATATATTGCACACAAAAAACCGCAGAAGGCCACCGGAGACCACAGGTTGTAAATTTTATCTGCCACACCAGCAACGCCACACATACTAGCTAAAATTAGAATTCTTTCCGCCGGTACAACCTCCATTGTCCTGCCGGTGGGGACAGCACGCGTGTCCCCCGGTAGACTGTGTGTGTGTGTGTGTGTGTGTGTGTGTGTGTGTGTGTGTGTGTGTGTGTGTGTGTGTGTGTGTGTGTGTGTGTGTGTGTGTGTGTGTGTGTGTGTGTGTGTGTGTGTGTGTGTGTGTGTGTGTGTGTGTGTGTGTGTGTGGTGTGTGTGTGGTGTGTGTGTGTGTGTGTGTGTGTGTGTGTGTGTGTGTGTGTGTGTGTGTGTGTGTGTGTGTGTGTGTGTGTGTGTGTGTGTGTGTGTGTGGTGTGTGTGTGTGTGTGTGTGTGTGTGTGTGTGTGTGTGTGTGTGTGTGTGTGTGTGTGTGTGTGTGTGTGTGTGTGTGTGTAGTGTCTACAGTGACGAACGAACGATGGTGGCGTTCAAATGGCGCTCAACGCAAATCGTCGCATTGTGTGCTGTCGCATGTGTCGTCAGAGAATAGGACACGGGAGTGAGATATTTTTATCCCGCGTGGTCGGCCTTAGTTGGTTTTGCGGCTTTTTTGCACTGACCATCATCTCGCGCGCGTCAGCTACAGGACTAGCATTGGTGGGTGATGATGGTGTGGTGGTACCATTCGCACCATATATCGCCGGGCGCGTCCACTCGGAGCGAAGGGAAGGTGTGCATACGGTGGTTTTGCTCGTTCTTGAGTGGATTGCATAAAATCCGCCGAGGTCTCGTGCCGCGCGGTTTAAAACCGGCAAACTCGACTCGGTACAAGTGTCTAGAACGATTTTAAAAGGGCTTCTCGGTCCCGGTTATGGTTCAAGTTTTGTGTTTCCTCTATGTGCGTGTGGCACCGCTTTAAGCACATTCTAATGGTTGTTTTCAATTATGAGCTTTTACCCTCAACTCCAGAAACATTTTCATTGCTTGATACGAAAAGGACATTTTAAGACCATGTCTCGATCAAACTAAGTGGGTTGAATCCTGCTAGTGAATGTATGGATGCAATTTAGCACGAAAAATCGGAATAAATATTTTCACTATCTACTCTATACTGCTACTAGTTGGAGCAGAGAGTGAATGAGTATGATTTCAAAGGAGCAGTAAAATGATGTTTGATTGACAGGATTATTAAATGAATATATAAAGAGTATGTTAAAGATTCATATGCCTATACCCACTAAGCTACTCAGATTCAAATAGCTGAAAAGAATCATGTCTACTTCAAAAGGATGAGTCCATGAGCTGTAAAAAATACCATAATATTACAAAACATACCCACATTTACTTTTTTTTTTTTGCAGAAACGAGAATAAACATGGCCATGACAAGCTTGTTAAATTCGATTTCCCAAAAAGAAAAAAAAAGAAAAACAAGCGCGCTGATTTTTCGCCAACGAATGAATCAAGCTTACGCTTCAAAGAACGAATCAAAATGCGTAATACAATTTTCCAATAAACAGTTTCCCGCAGCCGCTGGTTCCGCTTCCTCCGCTGTATTCTGCACACGCCTTCCTCATAAGATACACACACACACATAGACACAGGCATAGGTGAAATTTCTCTTTTTTCCAAATGCGTCGAGGGATTACTAATGGAGAAGCACACAAAAAAGTGAACGAGTGAAAACGCTCAGGTCCCAACGGGAGAAAACGCCACATAAATGTTTGCTGCGCAGGAACGTAAGGTATTTGTCGTCCTCCCCCCCTACGGGTATATATATGTATGGTAGCAAATATTTTCCCCTGAGATTTTCGGCTAAATCGTATCAGTTTCCTTCACGTTCGTTGTGAACCGACCGGTTGTGTTTGCAAAGGATCCGAGCGGATCCGCTGGCAAAATAGAGCGCCTGGCTACTTCAAACGCTGAGCTGCCCTGCTGTTTGCTGATTTTGGAACGGTACGCAGATTTGAAAGTTGCACGAAACATCAACAAACTACTATGGACCTTCTCCAGAGGCCAAAAAGCACAGGGGCATCCATTTGGAATCAATAAGTTCAAACCAATCAAAACAAGCCTCGTGCTACACCGCGTGACTAAATGAGAGTCGTTTTACAAACGACATTTTCGTGGAAATTTATGCAAAACATGCAACGCTATTACGCAACTCAGTGAGCCCATTTCCACGAAAGCACAAAATCAATCTCCAAGAGCGTTCTGATGAATTTCGCGAGTTTCAGCGCGAGCTCCTCGGTGCCGCGAGCGGTGGGTGGTGGATGTACTGCGCGCAATGCTGGGATTGATTCACACGAAACCTCCCTGTGATGAGTTTCAAACAGGTTTCTTCAATCATCCGCACGGTGATGATGACACACTGGCATCCCAAAGTTCGAAAGTTTTGTCCCTATTGTATGCCGTCGCAATTGATGCTTAAAGCGATTGGATTGGATTATTCGCAATGAGGCTTGGGAACAGGCGGGAGCAACTTTTCCAAACATTTCTTGCTGTCGCTTAGTTTGTTCGGCCTAGCGCCGATCGATTGCGATTGCCGGGAAGCGTGCTGTGTTGTTATTAAGCTGTGGGGTAGGTGCAGATGAACACACGCCAGGGATGGATTGTGTAATATTTCGCCGGACTCATAATATAATCATTTTCCCTATAATAATCCGACACAGCCCTGGGGCTGTTTGTAACGTGCCAATCAGCAAATAAATAATATTTTTCCAAGCAAATCGATTCTTCTAACGAAGCGCGTAGACACGTGAAACAACGGTGCTGCTGCTGCTGTGAATTTCGTACCGCAATCTTCGAGAAGTATTGCAGAATTGAGTTATACCGGTTGATCAAAAGGAACTAATTACTCTCCGTCAGATGTACGGTCTCTTGGTGCCATTCGAAAGAGATCGCATTGGCAATCTACACAGCGTGAGTTCAAATCTCATATCGAAACGACTAAAAATATCAATGTGACAATATTTTGTGATTTTTCTGAAGACGTTTCATGATTTCTCAAAAACAATGAAAGAAGTATATATTGGTAAAAGTAATTAAATTTAAACTCTGCACAACGAATACAAAAACTTAAAATAGATAAATCGGTATTTTTCACTCCGTAACTTCGTAAGTGCCTCGTGATAACAAAAATTCACCTGCTTTTTAAAGGTGAAGGTCACAAACCACAACAAACTAGCTCTACTCAACGCCTGGCGTTTAGCAATTAAAGAGTTCCCTCAAACAACAACAGCAAAACCAATTGTGGAAAGCGTGTGCGCGCTCACGAACGACAGTATCCCACTAAAAGTCTAAAAGAAGTCAATCAACGGCCGTGATTCCGATGGTCAGCAAGCGCGCGAAAGCGCAAAGCATATAATCTTGGGTCGTCCTCGGCGGATTGTGTATCGCACGGCCCCGCGCAACCTGCAAAGCTGGTGCGCGCAACACCAGCCGCCCGCTTATTACTGCCCTGCTAGAGCTGCTAGCACCCACCACCACCACGCTTGCTTGCTTGTGCGGTTGTCTTTCCTGCACGTAACGGTAGTAAATGGCGCTTTACAACAGTTCCCTCGGCGCGCGCGGGCGTTGTTGGGGAAGGCTGGTGCATAAACTCGACCTTCATCCATCGCCCGCAACCGGGTTTGCATGTGCCGCAAAAAGTAACAACAACAGCAAACACAACAACAGGCAAAACCGCACCACGAGTCGTTTCCAATGTCAATGAGTCCCTTGGGGAGGTCAAACAAATGCAACTGCACTACCGTCGTGTGCAGCATGCAATAATACAGAAGGAAAGCTTGCTTGCTGCTGCTCCTATTTCGTGCCAGCTTGAGAAGTAAATGCCTTGAACGAGGAAAGAATTTTCAGCTTTCAGCAATGGCGAAGGATGGGGATGGGTGAGAGTGGGAGCATTTCCGCCCAAGCCAGGATTAGTCCAGGGTCGTATTTGAACAAAAAAAGGGGTTTGTATGCGTGTGACGGTGCAGTTTTATTTGCTTTGACTAAGGGATTTTGTGTGTGTGTGTGTGTGTGTGTGTGTGTGTGTGTGTGTGTGTGTGGTGTGTGTGTGTGTGGTGTGTGTGTGTGTGTGTGTGTGTGTGTGTGTGTGTGTGTGGTGTGTGTGTGTGTGTGTGTGTGTGTGTGTGTGTGTTTAAAGTCCACCCGTTCGAGGAAGCCTTTCAAAGGTCAGAGGTGCACCACGTACACATCGGCACGGGGGGAGACATGTTGTATAGTAAATTTGAAAAAAAACAGAAAAAATAATAACATTTTCCGCATTAAAAAAAAACATGCTCGGGTGTCAGCACTTCCACAACCCATTGAAGCGTTTTTGGCGGGGGTATGACGGTCAGCAGGCCAGTGGAGCTGTGAATTGAAGCGAGAATAAAGGCTACATGCTTTCTCTACAAAACCCATTGAAAATTGACTGCGAATCCGGATACTACAATCAAAGGAATAACACGTTGGTGTACAAATGCTTCACAAAAAAAACCCTATAGTTGCCGGTCATTCGTGCTCAATGTGGATTGAGTTTTATTTCATTTTCAATCCAACTGTTTGGGGTTAACCTTTATTGTCTGCACAAACGGAGAGTAGCTTTTGTGCGGAACAATGAGCAACCCGGTTCAAATACAATTGCAAGTGTGGATCAAAAAGGATACTAAAACATTGCCCATGAAATTGATATACGATGTTGGGCAAGTTCCGTTTTCTCTAAAAAACCATGCATCATCCTTGGCACACATCAGCGCGGTTTGAATGGCAGGTGAATTAAAATTCAAATCAAAATATGGGTAAACCTTGTAACAAATATGTACCGGTTAATATCATGGGTTTTTCAGGCTTAGTATTATGTTATCTCAATTGATCTGCCTAAAAGCGGACAACACAACTTAAATAATGTTTTTTTTTTATCTACTTACTCTGCTGAAGTTTAGTAAGAGTAGCTCTAAACATGTTACTTAAAATCTCTCAATCAAATGGCAGTGTTATTATCAACAGTTACCTGAAAATGAGAAAAGAACAACAATTGGAATTTATTGGACATAGATAAATAACAGTCATATATTATTAATAAATGATTCAACATATTTCAATTAAAATGAAAACTACACAACAAATTCATTTAATTCTTTATCAAAGCTACACAACAAAAACCTCTGAGCAGTATAGAAATCAAATAAACAATTAGAAAGTAATATAATTCCACTCTCCTCCATCTGAGCAGAGAAGCACACGAGCATAGTTTCACGAAACACCAGCTGAACGCTACTTCTTATACGCCGTGCACTGACTTATTCATGATGCCAAGGGTAGAACCGAGCTCGAAATTCGCAGGCGACCATCTACAGCGCCTAGATACTAGACACAGCTGACCCTATCATCATGACGTTCAGAAATGATATGCACGGCGAAATCTGCACCATTCCGAGCAGCATGCGAGCTGACTCATTCAATACCAATTCACCCTTAGCATTTGATCCTATTGCTGCTTGCGAACCTGCTCCCTTCTGTCAGCTTCGGATTTTGGGCCAAGCAGACTGGTCAACCCCACCCCATGTGTGGGCCGGAAATGTGTGCTCGAATAAAGCAAACTTGAACTTATGACAACGGCGAGGCTTAAAGTCATCTCCCCCTTTATGATGCGCCCCGGCAGCCTCTACGGAGAAGAGGATCTTTGCCAATTCACCTCGCACATGGTCCAAGAACAATGGCAGACGGCATCGGAAACACGCCGAGATAAATTCCATTAGTCATATCTAATTGGATTGAGGTCAGAAATTGCCTCCAGTCCCGGGGATGAGGTCGTTACACATATTACATCTAGCCGAGTGCGGCTCGCAATCGGACATCTCGGAGGCTCTCTCGTTGCGCGAAACCACAGTCCACAAGTCCAATTTCTGCTGGGTGCACGATAATGTCCGATGGATTCAATCCCTGGGATTATACTTTTCACATTCATGACTTTGCACATAGTCAGTGTCGATGTGAAGAGGAGGAGGAGAAGGAAGATGCATAACACATCACATGTAACCTGTGTCTATGATATCATACTCCTGCTCCGGTACAATAGAGCAACAGAAAGAACCCGGAGAGCGAGACACTGGAACACCCGCTGAGGTTGACATGGCGATTAGCGAAGGGCGAGGATTTACGGTGACTTAACGTCACCACATAGACACACATTTGCGTGATACCGATTGGTGGGCCCAATGTTCGCTACATTCAAATCCTCGGTCAGCAACAGGTGTCAGGTCTGCAATGTCCGAGCGAGTACTCATACACCCATGAAAGGGAGGGTGACAATAATGCTCGTAACTTAGTGATTAATACTAACACAATGTACCCCTCCACACGGGTGCGGAATTGAGAGTATCCAGCTGAAGGCCAACGCAACTAATAACTAACCAGCTGCGCGCTGTGTCTGTGTTCTAATTTCTCTATTGCTTCGAATTGCTTCACAGAAACCGTTTTAGAAACTGCAGTTTCTCCAAACGCACCATCGACAGTTCGACAAGTTCGACAACCCACGGACGCGCTTGGTATTATTGCTTCACCGTGCAGCAGCAGCCAAAGGCGCTTCCATTTTCGTTGCACACAAATGTAGGACGACGACGACGACCGATGATTCCACAAACAATGGTAGATAAATTGGAATTGTCAGACGTGACAGTATGCGCGAACGGAAACAACCCAAACGCAACTGGGTTAGAGAGTAGGCGAGCGTGGCAAACGGGGGCAAAATTATTGCCGCATCGCAACTCTAGCCTGTGGCCACACTGCAACATCCAGCGGCTACACTGTTCTAGGGCGTGTTGTGCCGCTGCTGCTCAATTTGTTGTTCCGTCTTCGCTCGAGATCTGAAGGAAATCGTTCATGCACGTTGCAATGCTTTCGTGTACGCGCACGCACGTTCCAGACGGTCGGAGTGTTAAAGGAGGGGCCGTTTGGTTGCGATAGGAAATAGAATGGCATTTTCGATCTGCTGTAACCACGCGTCACAACTCATGGGAGGGCCCCAATATTAACCAGATCCCAGCAATTGAGCTGGAGGAGTACGAGGTTTAGCGTAGGAAATTACTGGCTCCCATCAAATGTTCATTACACGGTGCAGATACACATTAACCGAGCGACGAAGCATGTTGGTACATTCCAAATGCAAACAGCATTGCCAATTGTGACCAACAATAATGGTGACATCAGCGTTTGATAAAGTCGAGTACGTGAGACCAGCACGGGCACAGGCTTAGTAGTCCTGTGTCCGATAGATACCACTTAATTAAGACACAATCGAGTCTTGGTTCTAAGCGATGACAGTTCAAAGATGAACATTACTTCATCGCCGCCTTGGATGTACTGCCGAACGAAACGCACGTGACATGTTCGTCCCGCGTTTGCTCCGCCGCAAGAAAACCTATTGGAGCTACTCTCGTTCAATCGTATTCCGCGTCCCGAATGTAACCAGATAATTAATTGACAGCTCTCTCGGTTGGATCAAAGTGCGATTTCATTACGCCACTTAGAGCTTAACTAGTACATGCGGTAAGAAGGGTCTCAGCACAAACGAAGCTTCGTTGGCATGCTCGAACTATGTGCAAAAGGTTAAATACGATCGTGCTTAATTAAAATGAGTTTATAATTTATTTACCCTTCCTTTCCTCCCCTCCTGCCGCACTCTAACCCTCAGGCATTTGCCGACTCAGATTATGTGAGAAACTGATCCAATCAAACAGGATGGGAGGACAGGGGGACGCCAGCACCATTCACAATGTTTGTACTGCTGTGCCAAAATGAAAAGGAAATTGGGTTGTAAATTTGGAAAGCATCCTCCACCCGTCTGCAACTCACCACCCGTCCTGGCGCTTGGCAAATCCCAATGTACCCATCTGGATTGCATTCACCAGCAGTAAATGTTTAATGTCTCACCTAATTTAACGCCCACCAAAGGTCATCTTCATAAAAGAAAGACATAGCACCGCGCACATCCCAAAGATTCTCCTAATAATTTACAGATCGAGACGAATTTCTTACTTTCTGCATTCTGCGTTGCCGCAAGGAAGAGAGAGAGAGAGAGAAAATGGAATATGTCGAAAAAAAACCCCATCCCCAACCATTGCCCATCATCCCCAAACAATGCCAGAATTGGTGAATTCCGTAGTGAATTCCACCCCTCGCTTCACACACACACATACATACACCCAACCCAGTTGCGGAATGTGCAGCGTTCCAAAGCGACAAGGGCCCTCACTGCACTGTTTGTGTGTGCGTTTCACAGAGCGCGCGCGGCCAAACGACGACAACGATGACTAACGGATGAGCGCGAAGGGCGATCGAACCACTACCAGCAGAGATGCGCACGAGTGTCTCGCGCTTTCGCGCCACCGTCACTGATACATTCTTCACTATCATCATCATCAACATCATCATCATCATGAACGCCGATCAGCGCATGTGATCACGAAAAGCCCGTCAGCGGGCAAGATTCGTCATCGGTTGTGTGGTGCTGTGGTGAGGAGGGCTCAACGATCTCAAACCCACCTTGGAACCGGACGCAAGGTGTGGCCACCAAAGTCGACAGAGAGAAGGAGAGAGAGCAAAGATGATACGATGAGACGTTCTTCGCTTTGATATTCGTGGCTTCGCTTTGACGCTACTGTGGCGTCTCTGCTCGTTGCTCATTCCTTATCATATAAACAGTTACGCGAAACAGGGCCAAACGGATAAGAAGCGCGCAGGAGGCGCCGTAAGTGCAGCACACGTTCGATGCACCACCATCATTCCACACCATGGCCGTTGCGCGTCTTTCCCGAGAGTAAAAACCACAACGTGTGCCTGTATATATATATTGCATGCTTCGCTGGTGCGGTTGATGACAGGAAGTGCAATAAAATTACACACCAACAACGCTTATCTTCGGTGTTTTGAAACGAGCGGCGGAAGGGAAAATTTATTTACAGATTGATTTCGTCATTGGGGAAACTTTTTTCCCCCGATCGCTCGTAAAAAGCGTTAAATCAACAGCTCGTCAAAACCGCGGCGGAATATCTTTTTTTTTTTCTTTTTAGCCTGACCATGCCTCTGATACAGCGTGATTTGGGCACAAAATAAAACGGCAACAAGTGTGTTTTCGTCCAGAGAAAGAGAGTCTCGCTCTACTCGCCACCGTGAAAATACGCGCGATGACCGATAAAGGCTGTCACCTCGAACAATGTTTGATGGAAAAATAATCACACACAGAGAGACTGGGAGAGGGAGGGGAGGGGAGAGATTGGAGGAAGCGCCCTTGATGGTGACAATATACAATGATCTTTTTTTTGTGATGTGATAGAGCACTGTATTACTATTACTCTGATGTGCCGATTGAATAAGTGTTGGTCGTCTATCATCGAGCCTGACGTAAGCGGACGCAGGCCCCGAGTAATGACACGGAATGGGTTTCAGAACTGAGTATGAGTATGTATGTGTGTGTGTGTGGGTGTGTACGATCACGAACACACATTCCATGCCACATACTAATCAGGTTAACCTTGAGCTCCATAGCAGATATTACGAATTACGGCCGCTCCATTCCCTTCTATGCTCCCTCTAACCGTCTAGGGCTCGACACAAACGCGACAAGATCACAAACGCACACACCCTTGCGCTCTCAGTGTTTAGGAACAGCTTAGAACGCCAGATCTACTATGATTACAGCAGATCTTTGTATCGGACATCGACATGTTTGGTTAGGAACATCGAAGAACACAAGTTTGGAACAGGTTCCGAAGTGTGTCTCCAAACTATGATGGGGATTACCACACAGATCGAGAGCTCGATAACATTTCACCCCAAATCTGTCCCAAAAACCGGTTTAAATCAAAATCATACCGCGCGCCTATCTACCAATCAGATGATGAAAAAACGGCAAACTAAACGTGATAGCAAGCACCCAGGCGTGCCGATGTAAGCGAGTTTGGAATGCCTAATTCGTTATGGTGTTTGATTTGGACGGCATCGACCGGCAGTGTCACGGGCAGGTGTTTCTGACACCCTGAAAAGGGCACCGTGAACAAAGCCCGCGAACGTTAAGAATTAATTCCAACTCGTTGATGTAACACACGATTATTGCGCAACTCCACCTGCACTCCGTAGATACATACACACACAATACGTATGAGCTCATAGAGTATATCCAATCGATGAAGTAATGTCAACACTAATCGGCATTAACCGTGTTCTTCCGGACGTGCCTGAACCGTTCTAATCTCTTCCAGAAAACAAATCGACCGGAAGTCTAGACAGTTACAGCAGAGGGGAATTGAACCCGAAAGAAAAAAGAACAGTAATACAAACACATACCAACGGAAGCGAGAGTCGTTTCGGAATGCCGCATAGCACACAGTGCCTAAACAAATTTCCTAAAAACCCCCCAGAGCGACGGTACGAAGCGTGTTTGAAGATGGCTTGAAATAACGTGGCGCTTTGTGTGTAGAAGCGTGGAATGTTTTGGTAGATGTGAACTAAACTATAGTCTATGTATACTTAAACATTTCATATTTAACGTTTAGTGTATGATTATTCTCACCCACCGGGAGTGTATTGCAATAAAAAAGAACCCAACATGCACCCGTGTCTCTGTAGAGAGTGGTGTGGTAATGACCAGGTGCACTTACCTATCATTCATCGCTGTAATTACTGGTCAGGCCCTAGAGGAGGATGGATTGATTTTGAATTCTACAAGGTTTGTTTTAATTTTGGGCATAGAAAAAGGGCGTAATATGATTCAGATGTCTGTTCATTTTTAAAAGTTTTTCCTGAAAGTGCTTGCACATTGAAGCATTTATATAGCTTCAATGTACTACAATTTCAATAGATAAAATCGTATGCTTTTCATGCAATAAATTTGAATACTAACATATCAGCCAAATACTTTAAACAGTTGGATTGAATGGTTTTATTCTAATGACTGGCATAAAAACCAAAAACTACCAGAGCATAAAAAAGTTCAAATATAGATGATCATTAGGCTGTTATGATAGCCTGTCATTATCTGTAAAGGTATAGTACCGCTCAAATCACTCTTACAAAGCTGTTATATCTTTCACTCGAATCAAAGTTCAGTTGTTTGACGGTGTATTTTAGAGGTTATTAAAGTTTAAAAACAAGCATCTGCAGCTGTTCAACAGTTTTAAGACATCGAAAAAGGACTCATACGATCGATGTTAGCAAATGTTTTCATATTTTTGTTCATTTTGAAGCTCCTACTCTGCCCCTGCTACGTTAATCCCTTACTTAAATCGGAATTTATGACTAGAACGGGTGATACTGATACCGCTACCATCAATTGGGTCTTTGCGTCGTCACAGGCGTTTTTTATACACCGAATGGTTCATGCTTTTGGTTCATAGGACAGCACCAAAAGTATGCCGAGTTGATATGGATGAGTAACACAATTCGAATCGAATGATAAGCAACAGACGAATGTGCGGCCGCATTTGTAGTACCCAGCCAAGCCAGAAATGTGTCGTGGAATAAAACAAATCAAACACGAAAATTGTTGAATCAGTCTCGGGATGATACTAATGGAAACAGAACGAAACCACCCTTAAGCTGACTCATCAATCAGTCCACAACGTGACTCTCGTTTGAGAAGAAGCACTCAAAACTTCCCTTACCGTAATAATGCGACCCGAAATGCCCTGCTCATCCGGAATGTCGTGACTCATCAGGCAATTCCGCCAGAGCGTGCTATATCCTTCACCGCAGCAAGACACCCATATCCTAACGGGAAAACGGGAAACGACCGTAGTAATAAACTCAGTTCCAAAAGAAAATACCTCTCAACCTTGCTCTGCTTTCCTTATCAATACAACAACGGTGGTATTCGACCCGGACACGGACTTTGGAAGAGAAAAATGCAGAGCGACCGTCATTCGATCACCATCCGGTGCTATCTTTTTGCCCCATCTTCCGGCGCAACAACTGCAAGATTAAAAGCAACATTAAAAACACAATGCTCAACAGCCCAGAAAAATCACCAATCCTAATGGTGTTGGAAGGTCGCTGCCACAGTGTGTGTATGTCTCTTTAAGGCGAAGAAAACCAATCTATCTCGACGGGTTACGACTCCGGGTAAGAAAGGATCCTACCGTCCATTTTCATTATCGTTTGCGCGTCGAAAGAAGTAGCGGAAGTAGCGCCGTGGTGCCGCTTAAATGGATTTTCGTTCCAAAATCGCAAAACGATTGGTGAAACAAAAGAGAAATTGGTTGGTAAACGGCGGCGTGCTTTGGGGTCTGTGCTACGCTCCCCCGGGGGGCGGAAAGAGGGATAAACAATCTCGACAACGGGGTGTTGTGAAGGGTACAATAATTCGACTGCTTACCGGCTCTTCCCTTTTCTTTCCGGCTTTGCAGCGTTTATAGAGTTTTTCATTTCCCCGTGAAGTGTTGCAACAAAATGAGATCGGTTAGTTGGTAGGTTCACGGACTAATCGGCATGAAACATTCTGCGAACCTTTTTCAAAGTACCATGAACTGATTTATTACATGATTAGAATTGGCTTCAGCTTCAAGTGGCCCTATACTGGAGCAAAGTGTTCTGGAGACACATAAAAGTAATTCGACTTTTAAATCAAAGCGGAAGAGTTAACAGAAGAAAATAATGCTACTTCATTCCTACAAATTATACCCAAATTATATAATTATGAAAACAAATTGAATTCGATTTCAATTGTGTTCGAGCGACAAATTAAGCCTGCTGAACTCGGTATATTTGGTACTTTTGATACGTTCTCAAAGCCCCTCGGCAAACGTTGTAAACAGTGGCGTAAAAGGTCAACATTCCAATTTCCCCCTCTCGCTCGGTTCTTTAAATATTTAATTTACCGCCCCAATGTTATAAACTTCCACTGCGAAACGAAAAGGAAATTAAATGCAAAACCGACGACACATTTCCCATGCCCATCATGCGTTGCGTTGCAAGAAGGGCGCACGATCCAAGCGCGTTTGCGGGACCGATTTAATTAGTTCCATTTAGGAATCGTTTTCGATCCATCAATTAACCGCTAATTGATTGTTTATCGCTGATTGAGACAACCGTCGTCGTCAACACGATCCGAAGATGCGAAGGCGACCATCAACTTCTAATCGATACGATTGCCTCCCGATTGGAAAGGTACATTTTCCAGGAAAACTGCGCACCATCGCACTCTACACGTCTTCCTGCCGTCCCAAAAAAAAACGTCACGAAAGGTGACAGGATCTACAGCAGCGCACAATGACGGGAAAAGTTTGCACGTGGCACAACTCGAGTTACGAAAATTCCATTTAAATTTAGATTAAGATAGCTGACACAAGGGTTGCTGTGTGTTTGTACCGCTTTTGGTGCATCTGAAGGACATGTTTAACCCGTTTCTGTTTTTACTCTCGCAAGCACCTTGCAGCTTAACTAAAAAGAAAGAACAACCTACCATAAAACCGTTCCTATTTTCTTCTCAAGACATTTTTCTTCCTCTTACCAGAAATCAACACACGAACACGTTGACCTCCAAGTGTCGAGGTCGAAACGGTGACGGGGGTTTCCATCTTGGCACTGGGGTGGCACTGTCCATGGGCGTTGTTTTATTTTTCTTCCGCTGTGTACCGCATACACAGGAAAATGATATAATTACGGCATACACGGAACCGGAACATAGGACACCGGCGGCATCGAGCTATTCCTGGCCGTGAACGAGCACTGCGGCATTTTCCGGCCATGGCATTGCTATCTTTTCCATCATTTGCATACCCCCGACTCGCCAATTCCTGCCAGTGGCTCTGTGCTGCAGGCGCACATGAACCGAACCCATCACCAAACAGTTCAGTTGACATTTAGAACACAACAACTGTCGGCCCGGGTCCTCCGATTTTCCAAAAGCTCCTATGCTAAACGCGAATCAACTCTCCTCACAACAGCAGTTTCATTTTCATTTTTGTTCTGCACTATCTTGAGACGGGTTTTCGCCGTGTGACACGAACCGTCACCGGACCACCTTCTGCGCGGATCGGGCAGAGCTTTCTACGGATAAATATGCCTTAAGGAATAATAATGACTTGACGCTTACCACCCTCGTGTCTCATAATGATATAATGGTTAGCTTTGATAAAGTCAATTTAGGACCAACACTTGCATTAAAATCTTGCCTCGGGATACTGGTACGTGTGTAGGTAATGAGGTAAATTTTACTAAAGCACGCGATACCGCGAACCGCTAGACTTTGCAGCTAATCAGCTCGCTGTCCTTCCCGCAAAGCGATGATGCTTTGGATGAGTATAAAAGCATGATTCCCAAATAAAAGGGCACCACTTTGCTCATTACTTCAATCAATCCTTTCTAGCCGCTTAAGTAAGAAATTATTCCGAGGCGTATTAGAGCAAAACCGGGAAAAAGTACATTAGTTCTTCAAATGTTTCAGAGTATTCTGGAAATAGCCCAATAATGAGCCCTGCAGAAAGGTGTTTCAATTGTTTATTATATTTCTGCTTCTAGAAGTAATCTTATTTTAAAAGGTTTCTAAGATCGACAAATAGCCCTGAGTATCTCAGATCATCTGCAGAAATTATTCTTTCATAAAATTTCGAGTGTTCCAATCAACAATCTGTTTGTTTTTTAGATATATAAAAGCAAAGTCTGTTATTTTAATTTTAAACCAATATCCGAACCCAAACAGCCCATATTACTAAGCAGCATTGTTCAAAAGCATCTCAAAATTGGTTTCAAATTATCTGACTCAACTCAACACGAGTTCAAGGAAACCTTACACTAGACTTTGTTTCCAACAATCATCCCTTCCTAGAAATATGCTTCGAACAATCGTTCAAGAACAATAAGAAACTATGAATTAATCTTCTTTGCCAGCTTTTTGTTAACAGCGCAGCTGAACCTTCATCCCAGCACTGGCAGCCCTTTAGCCAAGAATCTAAAACTTAGTTTCGCACAGACTTGTATAACTTGGAATGAGTGTCTGCTATCAGCAATTAGCACAACGTACTGAGAAAGCCTACCGCAGCCCTTGCCCGGACTGTTTACACCCCTATCACCACCCAGCAGCATTAAAAGCAAGCCTTCCCAGTGAAACCATAATCATGTCAAGACACACAAGGCACACACTCCGAAAGAAAAATAAAAGCTGTGTCCAATACGCTCGCACACATGGAAGGTGTGTGTTTTTTTTTCTTTCTCTGTGAATAAATATTACACACCGAAACGCGTCGTGCTATATTTATTTGTTCCACAGTTTGTTTTTCTTTTTGCACACTCGGGTGTGTGTGTGTGCATGTGCGTTTGTTTGTGAGTGTTTGTGAACGATTTAGATAAGTGTGCGACACCATCTTCCCTCACGCACATGCTCCAATGGGCAATGGCATAGCAGCGCCTCGCCTTCGCCTTCGCGCAGAAGAAAGAGTCAAGGAGGTGGTGTTGTGCTGCCGTGGAACACTGCAGCTACTGATAACGATACAAAATTTAATAACGGACACCGGAACTGGGAAATGAGAATTTTCAGCCCGGCAGCAGAGACCGCAGTAGCACCACCGTTGTTGTGGCGGCACGGAGACAGTGCCGCCTTTTAGTACGGGACATACGGTGTAAAACAATAACACATACATCCCCCCCCAAAAAAGATTTGTTCGATAAACAAAACGGTCTGGAGGGCCGCAAAGAGTGCAGTTGGAAGAGAATTTGCACAACCGCGCGGTGAAAGATAGCTGTGAGCTTGTAGCGCGATTGGCGTGATAAAAAGGGCAAGGCACACAGACATACACAAACGCACACAGTGAAGCATCCTTATCAGCAAATTCAGGGCCCAGCGGTCCATGACACAATCGGTTAAATATATTGCGTCCAGCAACGAGGATTTTTTGAGTTTTGTTTTGTAAAAAATACATTTATTATCTATTACCATGGTTGCGCCTGTTTTGTTGGTGCAATGTATCTTACAGGGCTTGCTGAGTCAATTTCCAATGTTAACACAAAAATTCGTTGCCTGCAAGATTTTTTTCAAAAGCTGTCAAATGTTGTATTTGCATCACAATGATGTTTCAGTTCAACCACATGATTTTCAACAAGTCTCAAGCTGAACTGAGTTGTGTGGAAAATCATGTGTAAGAACTAAAATTTTATTATCATAAAAAACCCCCATTTGCCAGCTGTTGAAAAACATCGTAGAGAAGGTGAAAAATGATGTGAACATTAGAAAGCTGGCTTAGAAAACCCTGTATAGCACACAAACGCACCTGATTGCAATTAGTACGGCCTGTCGCGTTCTAAGGTTGGGTGTGTGTCTCCACACTTTACTCTCATTCTCCCATCGCAAAAAGGAGAAAAAAAGCGAATCTAGCGCCAGCATGAGTGATGGAAGAGCCAATGCTTACTGCACTAGTTTTATTTTTACATTCATAATTATTTTCACAAGAGTGGGTTCCCACCAACTCGTCTCCTTCCCGCACCATTACTAGAGACGCTTCGTTGTGCTCCGTTATGAATGAGAGCCACCACCCACATTGCCCACGGTGCGACACTGCCTACGCAAGGGCGTAAAAATGAAAACGTTTCAGTCGGCCCTTGAGTGTAAGAGTGTGTGCCCCAGGGTTTGCGAAAAAAAAAAACGGACACACACACACCCAAGCCGACTATTTCTGGAGATGTTTATTTTGAGATAAAAAGGGACCCTCCACAGAGGGGCCGAATGGTTCCGGGTGGGTACAGCCGCTGCCATTGCGTACCCCTTCTTCACCCCAGACGGACGCGTGCATCCCCAAGACTGTGTGGGCGAACCGCCGTCGGGTGTCGTCTGCGTTTTCCATGCCAACCACCAACACGGAAACGAAACTGCACACACACACAGCTGGTATGGGCGTGCGTGAACATTCAATTATAATTGTGAAATTATAATTTTCTTCTACGACCACCTCGTAGCGCCCACCCCATCGCCCTGCGATAGTAAACGCGATGATGTCAGTCAGTCACAGTTGGAAGCGATTGCCGAGCGTTGATAGTGGCGGTTAAAAGAGCGCGATGCCGTCTATTCACATACTAAAGACGAGGCATAGCACACATACACACATACACACACACGCCCTGGAAGTTAGCTTCGGGTGATGGCGCTTGGGTGTGCAAGATTAACTGTCAGCTGATGGGCACACACAAAGAGCGCTGATAGCATCGGAACGGGGCAAAAACGGCAAACTACAAAACTGTGCCCTCTAAGGGAGAGAAACCACATGTGCTTGTGTGTGACGCGACTTCTCGACTAAGCGAAAACAAAAAAAAGCAAAAGAATAAACTAGCCCCTGTTTCCAACAGTTCTTAACCCCAGCCGGCGAAGGGTCACCGCCCTTGCAAGATGCGGTGCCGTAAGGCGTGATCGTCGGTTATGAAACGAACGATTCACCAAAAAAAGAAACTTAGGCTTGGAGGGTCGTTTTTTGCCCGGATTGAAATGGATCGAGCCACATTTCCTAACACACACACAAGTCTTCTCTAGTCCCACAGTTGCAGACACAATTAATTAACAGATGGTAAAGTTCGATTAGTGCAGACAGCGGCTTGGAGAGATGGAGCAGCGAATAACAGCACCTGCAGCGAACAGTTTACCAATTATTTTAATAACTGACTTCAGTGGGGAGTCGTTGGGGGGTAGGAAAAACAGTTCCCCGATTCGGTCACACCGACTGGAAAGTCGTTCGGGTGAACGCGCAAGAAAAGCAAAAACGTTTGCAACTTCACTCCAAACCGTCTACATTTGCGTTCAATTTTGCGCGTTTAGTGTTTCAAAACTGCTTCAAAACTGCAGGCACCACTACCACCAATCGGTGAGAAAATCAATTCGAAATCAAGTGAAATTGAAAGTTACAATCTATGTCAGTGGTGTATGGGGCCCACCGGCACCCAGGCGAACCACCAACTACAGTACCAATTATAGCCATCAGCACCATCATCGTGATCATTAAGATGGAGCGTTGAAGTGTTTAACTGTGGAATGAATCGATCCATCCCGAGGCGTGATGCCCGAAGTTGGCAGGATGGATGGATAGATAGGTGAAGAGAAGTGAAATCGTTCGAAACACCGATACGGAGGCAGTCGGTGCATAACCTGGGCCAGAGTCTGCCGTTTTCTGCAAAGTGCGGAGTTGCGAAGAGTTCAATCAGCATGCAGTGTGCAGTAAAAATAGAAAAGCATGTTTGCTCCAAAGTCCATCATTTGCTTTCTGGTTCAAGTATAGAGGGGCATCCCTTACACGCGTAATCCACTTTACGTAGCTGCAGTTCCGCACTTTTATTGCCATTTGCACGCTGTTGAACTTTTTTTTTAAATGAACCCCCATCAGCGTCAATCTTCTGGAGTGGAATATTAGCACACATTTAGCAACGATTGGAACTGCTCGTAAAGATGAACCACAGTGGACAAAGTATGTCCGTGTCTACAAATGCGTGTACACTAGTGTGCACTAATGATGGGAATCATTATGTTTAAACATCATAAAACGGTTATCCCAATTGAGGGTACTCCGAACCATAATAAAAGTCTGCCAGTGCCAGAGAGAAAGACGTTCTCGTTCTCGTGATGGATCAATTTGCTTTTATGCTAGCCTTTTGGACGCACACTGTATACTCGCCAAATAACTTGATGCCACAACACAGCTGACGACAAGCATCATGATTGCAATGCGACAGACCGACTAAAGGGGGACGCCTTCAGCTAATCGACAATGATGGAATAGTGGATTGTGGTAACTTCTTTTATTACCCAGCAACTGCTGCCGGCAAGCAGCACGGGGATGTCACACACGGACCAGATTATTGTGTTTTCTTCCCTCCAATAATGCCTTCTGCACGTATGTAGGGACACATTGTCGACACGATTACTTCCGATCAATCCTTCTACTTCTTCATGTACCATCATCAGAAGTACATTAGACAATTTTCACGGTAACTGTTTCCAGGAACTGTCACCAATTAAATACGCCAGAAATACAGAAAGATTATGACAAAAATACATTTAATCACTGTTAATTTTCACTTCATCTATTCCAATTCCTGGAATGTGGAGTTACTCCAAAGTTGAATAAAACACCCAGCATGGGTTATCAATCCAAACGATTTATTACATTTTAATGCACTGGGGAAAACCCCAAACAACTTTGCCTTTTGTTGCCAACGTTTTCGAAAGCTCACACTCTTTCACAGCAACTTCAACGCGTTGCCATCCAACAATGTAGTGGCCTGGACGCTACCAAGGAAACGTCTTGTCAATCGAAATTATTGATAGTTTATTGATTTCTTTCCCAAGGCGCTCCATCACAAAGAGCCTGATGGAAGCCGTCGCACACCAGAGCCGAGAGCTTGCCATCACTTACAGTGAACTAAGACATTAGGACACGTTCGTGGGAATTATTCCCGACTAATCCCAGGCAGCAAAGCTGTCTCCTGCCAGCAGACACTGCAGAGATAGCAGATGTTCCTACCAAGGATTCGTACAGCGATTCCAACAAATACCGACTAGACTGTTAACTTTGTCCAGCTCTGCTCTAGGCCACTCTGGATTGTTTGATGGTGTCTGTGCGGTTGGTACGTCTGTAGTGTGGAACTGTGTTGTCGTCGGCTGCCCATTTTCTATTGACACACTTTCCACACCCCGGACGACTGCGACGACGACAACGACTGGTCGGCGCGACGTGGTGCGACCGAGAGACCCAACACATACACACAGCGGAAACCAGAAAGGGAAGAAGTGAAACCACTCTGGCAGCGTTAGCAAGGTATCATTGGACGTTCCTTGGATCGTTCCAAGGCACTATGCCGGCAAGCTGTCGTCCGTGACTTTCGCCAGTCGCCATCGTGGTGGCCTGCTACACCACTACCACACCGCTGCCGTCCACATAACGCAGTGTTACCTTTGGCACCACCTTGGCCTAGAGCCTCGATACGTACTTCACGAGCGCCAAGACATCGTTCGATAGGAAATTTGAATGGAAATGCAACAGTTATAGCATAAGCGAGATTTGAAACCTCTGCAAGGTTTATGCTCAGTTTATAGTTTGATTTGAAGGTGAATTCTACTACGGTACTACTCACACACACACAGGAACAACCGATGGCCCTGAGCAGCCATCGATTACTGTACGACCTAGAGTCATGGATTTGATGTCATCAGAGAGTTGCGGGAGCGCTACTCCAGCAATCTGGAATGTCTAACACCTTCACAAAACCATGATTCAGCCTCCAGCATCAAACGGTCGTGTTCGTGGATAATAATAAAAAAAGATACACTAAAACCTGTTTGCTAATAGAACACCATAACACCACCACCACGACGATGACAACGTCGACGACTGTAATGTTTGTCCGATGTGTGTCTCTCCCTATTTGATTAGACTTACAGTGTGTGTACTCACCACTGTTGCCGATATGCATCGCTGAAGCGAAGCAAAAGTAAAAAAAAAATCCTTGTACATCGAGTTCTCCATTCCGCACCGTTGTAATAAGTCTAGAGGGCTAAAGTGGCACTTCAAAAAGCGTATGGTGTCAAGTGCAAAAACGATTCAATACTCGAGTGTAAAAACAACGGTCACATAGGAAGGCGGGTCACATGGGTATACGACACTGCTTTTTTGTGTGTTAATCTTAGCGACAATAGATCTTAGATCTTGTCGTTGATAATGTTCTTTTAATACAACGAGCTTCATTATCTGATTGATTTCTACTCTGCGATGAAGAGACCTTGACAACAGGAGAACGACAAGGATGTGGATACTCCTTGTCTTCTCGTACCGCGAGTCACACTAAACTACCCTATTGGAGCATTTGTCTGCCAGAAAACTGAAATCAGATAATAAGTATTTGGTCCAAGTATTTGCCTTGCACTTAAAAGCTAAACCATTGTCTTCAACACCTCTCTAGAAGCTGACCTAATCAGACCAAAAGTTCAATAGCTCGTGTCAACTTCTCGACGTTCTCGTTCACAGGTAATCACTTCTCCTGGGTTGGTTTTACCACGAAATATAACAGCGGCAACAGTAGCTTGCAGAAGAAAGGTACGGATTGCCAACCAACCCATCCACCTTACATCCATTGCCCCTCAACACACGAGAAGCAGCAATCTCTTCTCGCCAGCGGATAAATAAATCAATCTCGCGAGATCTAAACATGCGAGGCGTTGCCTCGTGGGAAATTCGCCGTCCGTCGTTTACCACCGCCAAGGTTCTCCACCGAAAGCGCAAATCTTTAACTTAGTTCCAACTCACTGAAAAGCAATAAACAAACACATGCACAGTACAGCTAGCGGTGAAAAAGGAAGGAGAAGCCAGCGAACGAAAAACGACTTAACAAACGATATCAAGCAAACAGAGCGTTGATTTTACCCCCGATATCCGCAAGCGTCCCTGCATCCTTCACCCTTCGCTAATCTCAGCAGCAAGGCAAGGAAAATAGCCACACAAAAAATCATCCCCAAGGTTGGTACAATTTTGGCCGTCTGTTGATGGTCGAGCAGCTGGTGTGTTACTCCCTCTACTACTACTACTACTACTGATGCCTCTAGAATTTCCCTACTCCATGCAAAACGGGCGCAATAGGGCATTAGAATGCGAAAAAAAGCAGCAAAACCGCTGCACCTGTTACGCATACTTTTGCAAACGGTGGAAGAGCAATCTGGTCTTCTTATTTTGCGTGAGGGATTTACTTTTGCAGTGGAGTGAAGCGTGTGACTACTTAAGGGCACTGGAACGGTCGTGCATGAATTATGACTCAAGTTCTGGGGACCGGTGTTCGGTGGCCAATATGCTTCGAATACGGATAGAAGAAGAAAGCTTTCTTTCAAGTGTTGCTCGAGAGGAAGAAAAAAAGAGAGATTTAGGACTTTGGTTTTCGAGTAAGTGTCACGTGGGTTTGATAATGGATTTTGAAGCAGTGAAATGTATAGTTAGGCAACTGAACCTGGACTCGAAAGTGCAAAACACCAATATATAAAATAAAAAAATCATTTCAGGCGATGCATTTATAATACTAAAAACTATTTAAAGACGTTTTAAGTATGTTACTTGCTTATTGCTACGATATAAGGCATCTAGATTTTGGAGTATCATAGTTAAATTTAGTCCATAAACCCGAAATGGGACACTGATGTTATTGAAACACAATATTTATTACTTATACCACAAGAAATACATTCTTTAAGTTTCCCTATTTCCCCATTATCAACAACGCTTTGGAGGAAAAAAAAGCTTAAAAGCAATGATCAATTTCAAATCCTCTGTGTGAAAAACCAATTTCCAAACATTTCGTAAAGTCAAAAGTCACTCAACCCCACGTTCGATCAATGTCTCTCCACCACGGTACCGCGGTGGATCCCTGTTGTGTCCCTTTTACATCCCAATCGAAACTTTGCAAACACGAGACGCATATGGATCTCCGAACGAAGAAAAAACCAATGGACGCCCACCGCGGTACAGAGCAATAGCAAAATGGCCCTCGGTTTGCCGGGCCCGTGTGTTTGTGGTTCGCCCAAAAAGGAAAATAGACAGCGTCTGTGGGTGTAAGAACGTGTTCTAAATCAACAAAACTACACGCGCTACCCTCTCAACCACAACAACATCATCGTAACGCGGCACACAACAAGAAGGCTGAGTGAGGTGCGGGAAGCAGGGAGGTTTCTTTTTGCTTATTGCTTTACTCCCATTGTAACATTTTGCGCATCGTACTCGAAGGGAGGGTTTTACGTGTTATGCGTACGCCAAAAGACCTGGCACGGGGGAGGCTTTTTTGTGTACAAAGGAAGGAGGCAAAGGGCAATGTTTTGCCGAATCGACACATTTGTCTTATTTGCCGGCTCAATCGATCGATTTCAATTTGACTTGGCCGCGGCTTGGAGAAGCCGCTTGTGACGGCAAAAGAAACGAGACGAAGGTTTTGCGACTGTTCTCAGCCTGCAAAACTGTCCTTCACGCAAACGTCTGCTGCGAATTTCAACCCCGCACAAAACACGCAAATACTCACAGCGCCCCAGTACACAAAACCCACGCGAGTCGCACCGTTCAAAGCGGTGCGTAAGGAATGGTGGAACGGTTTTAATGTCGTAAAATCGTGCCACCACTGAGCATACAGCATACACCACAGTTTCGCGCGTTGTGAGAAAACGGTAGTGTTGGTGGTACAAAAAAACGAGAAAATTTAGAACAACCATCAACCGGCTACACACCACCATCGGCATCGTTCTCGTGCAGAAGCGCAGATAGCAAACAGCCAAAGCACGCGGCTTGTAGAAAGCATTCCAACGTGCGTCGGAAACGATTAATTTGTGTACCAGGTTGCTTTGCTTTGCCTTTGTTTTTACTGCTCACCCCTTTCCCACCCCAGATGGTGGTGGGAACTCGGTCGATGAAAGCACAACATAATGAACAAACTTTATCAACGTGTATTGTCATAACAACTAATTAGGCGCAGGTTGCCATTTTAATTTTTGCACGGAACGAACAGCAGCAGTTAAGGCCCGCTTTCGTACTCCGCCTAATAGGGGGTGCAATGCGGGAGGTTTCTTCTTTAAAAAAAAATAAACAAATATAGATAAACTTGTGAAGAAAAGTGTAGGGAAGTGTAAGTACTCGTAAAAATCTTCCCCTCGTAGCTCCAAGTTTATAATTACTCCTAACGCAATTTAGCTCCGTCTTGCAATTCGCACAAGCGACTCTCTTCTCGGTAAGCATAATTCCATTAAGATTTATGCGATGTCGTAATTTAGGGTTTGATCCCAAAAATGGTTAAGATAATTTCGATAGACAGTGTTAGATGACGGGAGGACAAAATAAAACGGCGTGTGATTTCATCTCGGGTACTTGTAGTCTACTGCCGTGATACTTTCACCGAAAAATATTGCATAAATCTTTCTACACGCAAGAAGGACAGCTAATAAAAGACGAAGCATAGCGAGGGGTTTCTATTTTCTGTCTAATTTAGATTGTGTTTCAAATTGCACAGTAGGTCTCCAAAAAAAACCACACACACCGTACTGAATCAGACGGTTTAATAGGTAAATAAAAGTTTGTTGTAAAAGAACGCGTTTCTACGTATTCGTCTTTGGTGCAACAACCGCAATCGGAGTCTAGAGCTGACTTAGTCACTCATGGGTTTGACTATCAGTAGCTCGATTGGTTTACCCCTGGCAAGATAATCAATACTAAGTAGGGATAGGTTCGATATGGAGTTTGGACCCAAAATGGACCTACTTTGTAAACATTTCCACCATTGCAATAAAGTAAGCGTTATTAGAATGGGCTCATATAAAAATGTGATTCATTAAAAGTGTTTGGTTTGGAAAATTTGATTGATGAGTGTTGATGATGCGAAAGATATTTTGGGGAAATGTGATGAAAGTTGTTTGCACTGTTCAGTTTGTGGTTTTGTTTTACAAGGAAAGAGAATCCTCTTTGTCACATAACCGCTTGAATGTTGGCATGGAATTGTTCAGCCAGTAGACTTCGCCATATCACAATGGGTTCAACTTTCGGTATGCTTCTTGAAGAAAGGCTGACAGAATTTCCGTTACAAGCGTCACGAAACATTGGAACCCTCGAACATTTTAAGAGTCTGGATTACTTGAAACGTCATTTGCACTCTGACACGTCTTAGAACCGTTGTGACACATCCAATTTACCACAACTCATGGATTAAAGTTCCATATTATATGAGTTGTTGAGTTACTTGGTTGAATGATAGGAGAAAATTTGTTTTCTGCTGCGCCAGTGTACTGCGTAAATTTGTACCACACTGTAGAACCGACGCTAAAAGGCCGGGCGCGCTTGTCTAACGCAACCCCGGACAAAAAAAGAAAAGAGCACATTCTCGTACACCCGAACGCTTACCTTTTTCGTTCGGATAGCTGCTGTTCAGTTGCTGTTCGTCATCCCGCGACACCTGCGTAATGATGGATGTAGCGTCCATTTAAACCATTGGCTGTTGGACGCACTCCCTCCGGAAAATGGTACCCCCGCTGGTGGTGGTTGCCCGGGCGGTCTTGTCGCAGCGGCTGTGTCTCGCTTGTGCCAAGCCGGTTTCCGGCCTGCCTTCTCCTGCCTTGCTGTTGCTCTTTCCGTTTCGACGGGATGACGTTTCGCGCGCCTCCTGCTCGTACACGCTCTTTCTCCCCACGGCTCTCTGGGCGGTTTTTGCTGGACGGGTTCGGATCGGCGGAACAGTCGTCACCGGGTGCCGGTTGACGCGATGCAGGGGGGGGGGGGAACAAATGTTCCGCTTCCGATACCGTACGACCGCGAGCAAGAGGGGTGTGTCTTGTAATTCCGGTCGATGGATCGTTGTTGTTCGTTTTATTTTTCTTCTGCTACTAATCTTCCACAAACCCAAGGAATCACCTTCAGCTCCGGAACAGATGGTGTCTCCGGACGGTGATCGTAAAACTAAAAACCCACGAACCGAAAAAACTTAAACGCACCGCACTCGAAATCCCCGGCCGGTTACACATATACACGTACACACATACACACACACACGCACTCGTGTAGGCACGGATGATATACAGCAGAGACACACAACGCCAACGATCAGCCACCGCACAACATTCGCTACTACTTCACACTGTGAAATGCTATATGGGGAAGGAAAGAAGAGAAACAAATAGAAAACAAATGCACATTCGAATAAAATACACCAATTGATGACATTCCACGGGTAAGGAGGAAGTACAGTTGGGGGGAAATTCGTATGCAATCAAGTGATTGGAAGCGATTGCGGCGAACCCTCTACGAATCCAGTGTGAAACTTGCGACCATTTCGCACTTTCCTTTGGGGGCAAGACTGCCTTTATCACTGCTTTTTACAGGACCCGGCACCAACACTCGGCCACGAGTTTGTTCTGACAGGAAAACGCCTCCCTTGATTATGGACAGGTTTTTCAATGCACACACACACACACCCACCCCCGTCCACGCGTTCAGGGTTGCTATGATCAACACAGTAAGGTCGGGTGGAATTGGTACGAGCATGGCGACGAGCTGCAATCCCATTTCCATCCCCTTTTCTACACCTTCGGCTGCTTCCCTTCTTTTGAGGTCGTCGTAGTCGTCGTCGTCGGTGTGTGTATACTTTCTTTTTCCTTTCTATTCCCCCACACACTTGAAAACTTTCACCAGAACGCGCGCGCCTGCTTGTAACCGCGCCGCTGCTCTCAAATACCGGGAGCCAAACAACATTTCCCCAACCTCTGGCCGGGCTCGGATTAGCCAAGAAGATCGGACAGATGTCCGAAAAAGGGAATACGCGAGCAAGTTACGCACTTTATGCATATTTTTGTTTGACTTTATGATGACACCGCAGCCACACACATACACACACAGACACACGCATACATAAACACACCGCACAAGTTCGCTTCTGTTTTGCTACTTCTGTGGCACACACAAACAAGATGGCCGCCGAGAGGGTGAGGAACGGAGAAACTGGTTTCCTGGCGCAGCCCGCTTGTTTATGAGAGGTTTTCCTTTATTCACCCTACTTTTCCACGCCACCCCCAAAACCGTCGTGTGAAAGTGTGGAAATTCACACCGCCTAGGGATGGAAAGCGATAGAGAAATAGATAAACATTGCAACGAACCCGCAACAACAACACACAACACGTCCGCACGGTTTCACTGCTCGAATTAAACTGCTCGACGGGAGGAATGTTTATGACGGTGTCTGCGATGGAATTTGGCCAATTTGTGGGCGTTGCCATTCCCGATGTGCCAAAGCTGCTGGAAGAGAGTTGGATGTCAAAACTGGTGGAATAAATTGGGAATGCAATATTCGGGCAGACATTTTGAAAAATATTTAGAAATCGGTTAAATATGAGTATGCTTTTTTGTAAATGTTGTAAAGAACAGGAAATCAAAAGGAGTATCGTTATACCACCGACAAACCGACGTGACACTTGCGTTACAAAACTGTCCCACACGAAAGTACTGTCATTTGCAATGAAGGCGAAGGCCGCAAATACACGACGCGCGTTTCCGCGACCGCGGAAACGCGTATAACAATCCAGCCATAGAAATGAAATGTCATTCGAACGCGCTACCGCGGAAACGCAGAGATGCTCTTGCTGGATATCTCTGCAGATCTGTTATACGCGTTTGAACGCGCCCGCGGAAACGCGCGTCATTCCTTTTAGATTGATAGCTTCAGTCGTTTAGAACCCGTTTAGTGGTCGTTTAGTGGATTTGTGGCACTTGGGAGGCTTTAGTAGTTGTTCAGTGATTTTTGTGGTACTTGGGTAATTCTGCACTGTTACGCATATTTGTACATTTTAAGTATTTTTGAAAAATAAATAACGTTGTTAATGCTTGTTCTCTAATGTCTCATTTGTTTGCACATCCGATAAAATCCCATTTAGTTGAGCAGGTTCGACAAACGTTTGTGGGTCAATTATTGAGTTCATACTATACTTTACAGCAGTTTATTGCTGATACATTTTGTAATTGAATTGATTAAGTGTACACAACAATCATAACTTGTGATCAATTTAGTTTAATTCAATTAAAAAGTGTTTCAATTTTGCTTATTGGGTGTGCCTATTGGTGCAATAATATTCGAGCAGTCAAGGTGTATGCAATTGTATCTGACGTTTTGCGTCACACGACGTACGCTCTACACATCTTCAGCGTCTGACAAGCAGGGTGAAACAGCAAAATTGCCGAAACCGAACAGAGCTGGCTGAAGCAAAATACACAAAACGGCAATATCACCCGAACTGTGTAAAAAAGGTTCTTTAAACATCCCATCCAAATTACACGATGACTACCGACATTGCTCGCGAGTTTGAGGCACCAGGATTCAGCTTTGAAAACTGTCGCCGGTAAGTATTGGCTTCAAAGCGCGTGTGTGTGTGTTTTGGGAACGAACTAGCTTGTCTGACCGCGATTGCTTGCCTTCCGCAGAAATGCTCAACTGGTTAAGAATGGCTTCGTGCCACCGAAGATGATCAAAACCGGCACCACCATCTGTGGTATTATCTACAAGGATGGCGTCATTCTCGGTGCCGATACGCGCGCCACCGAGGGCCCGATCGTGGCGGACAAGAACTGCGAGAAGATCCATTATCTGGCGAAGAACATGTACTGCTGTGGTGCCGGTACGGCCGCCGACACCGAGATGACCACACAGATGATTGCCTCCAACCTGGAGCTGCACCGGCTGAACACGGGCCGCACCGTGCCGGTGGTGGTGGCCAACACGATGCTGAAGCAGTTTCTGTTCCGCTACCAGGGCTACGTCAGTGCGGCGCTGGTGCTCGGCGGGGTGGACACTACCGGATCGTACATCTACTGCATCTACCCGCACGGTTCGACCGACAAGCTGCCGTACGCGACGATGGGTTCGGGCAGCTTGGCCGCCATGTCCGTGTTTGAGTCGCGCTGGAAGCCGGACATGTCGGAGGAGGAGGGCAAGAAGCTGGTGCGCGACGCGATCGCGGCCGGTGTGTTCAACGATCTCGGCTCGGGCTCGAACATCGATCTGTGCGTCATTCGGAAGGATGCGACCGAGTATCTGCGCACCTACGAGGAGGCGAACAAGAAGGGCACGCGCAGCCTGGCGTACGATTTCAAGCAGGGCACGACGGCGGTACTGCAGAGCAAGTGCTACAAGGTGGACGTGACGGATACGGTCGTGCGCCATCTCGTGCCGGAAGGGGTGGAGAGTATGGATACTGCTTAGAGGGGCGGAGAGATGAGGAGTTCTTATGAGTTTTAATTCCAACGAGCATCTTGTATCGGTATAATTTCGGGAATAAATTACAGTCTCGTTTGGGACGAAAAATTGTACCATTTTCTCTACATCTGTTTCTGGGTAAATTGGGGCAATGGGAAACTTAAGTAAATCTTACGCAAAAATGTGTAGAAATTGTTGTACTAAACGACTAATTTGAACTTCGATCGAATTCGCAATTCAATTTAATGTTCGTTTGTTCAATTTGAACGGACCGCGAATGACCTCAAAGCGGAGTGAAAGCTTAATAAAAGAAGAAAATTTGAGCCAAACTCGTAAATTGAAGAGTTACGGTGCTCAGAGCGTTAAAGTTGGGACTATAGTTGAATTATAGCCAGCCGGATTATTAACCTTTGACTATTAGTGTTTAGGAATCAAACAACTTGTATTACGAGCATCCTCGTTCTGGGAGTTGTCCAAACAATGTTGACAAACCCTAAAACAACCTAGATGCTAGCAACAGTCAATACACATGGTTCATTATCGAACCGTGAATTGTGAAAAAACGTGTCAAAATTCAACACAATAATTTGAACAAATAGAAATTAACTTTCACCTAAGACTATTAAACACCCCCGTCAGCTCAAAATTTAATTCCAGCATTATATTACACCCTGCCGGTCTGAAAGGGTTTTTTGATGGAACCGTTGGAAGCGTTCAGTTCTTCATTAATTCAAATTTAAATGAGCACTATTTCCAAGCTCTCCAATACTTGTCGGATCAATATAGGATACTGTTTATAGACCTTTCAAAGGTGCCCTCATTGCGGGAACTTGCATTGGTGGATTACAACCAGTTTGAAGGAAATTTTCTTTCACACTGCAAATCATTAGACGACGACTAGTGTAACAAGTTGCCTCTCCTTGGACAATCCAAATGCTACCTCAAACCCTTCTCCAGAACAACATTCACCATACTAAAATTCCAAAACTCATTACCACCATTTTCCGTAAGATTGTACAGATGTTGACCGTTTTATTCCTTCCTCACAAGCTTCCGCCCTTCGAAAGCAATACACGCGCAAATCTTATGGAGAAAATAACTCGCCGGACGCACACCACCGGCCAGCTCGCTGCGTGGAGCACTTGAACCCGATGCAGGGCGCGGACGAAGTACGAGCACACACATACCAGCAAAACCAGCAGAAAAAGCACAAACGGCGAGCGCGTACGCGAATGTGTAAAGTAAATCCTTAACGGTAAGACTTCTGGTAGCGGGCGCGGGCACCTGGACCGCCGAACTTCTTCGGCTCGCAGCGACGCGGATCCGCAACCAGCAGCGTACGGTCGTACTGGGTCAGGATGTCCTTCAGCTCCTTGCGCGACGCCTCATCGACGTACTTCTGGTAGAAGGAGACCAGCGCCTTGGAGATGGCCTGCCGGATGGCGTAGATCTGTGCTACGTGACCACCACCGCTCACGCGGATGCGGATGTCGACGCCGGCGAACTTTTCCTTGCCGAGCAGCAGCAGCGGCTCCTGCAGCTTGTAGCGCAGGATCTTCGGCTCGATCTGGTCCAGCGGGCGGCCATTGATACGCAGCAGTCCCTTTCCGCGCTTGCAGTGTGCAACGGCGGTGGCAGTTTTCTACGAGCAATGGAAAGAAAAGAATCTTCCATTAGCATCACACAGTGACAGTACGCGAGCACGGGGGAGATGGGCTGCTTGCTCCCAGCAGGTAGAGAAGAAGCCGCCGACACCGCTCGTCACTGCCGAAACACAATTGCTTACCTTGCGTCCGAAGACCTGGACTGCGTTAACTTTCTCCTTGCGTGCCTGCAACAAAAGAACGTCGGCAATGATTAAATGCACCTTTGGTCACCCCGGGGGCGGCAATTAACACGATTTTTGCCAGTATTTCACGAGCACTTACTTTCGGCATGTTTGATTCGTAGCACAACAAAACTAGAAAAGGAAAGGAAGTGGTTCCGCCAGCACTGAACTGTGTGTGACAGTCGGCAGCGAAACGAGCTGTCAAACCGGGGCGTGGTGAATTTCGCATTTCCGCTACAGCAGCGCCGCGTGGTGGGAAAGCGGCAAATAAAATTAATAAAACAAAACGGAAATTTCACACAATCAAAACGTTTTACTGCTGTAGTTATGTGCGAGAAATGTTTTCTTTATTTTTGAAAAGCCATTCATTTCGTATGGAGCAAAAATATGCAAAAAAGAAATCATTTTTTGTTTGCTCCACAGTGTCTGGTTCATCTGTGCATGACCAAACAGCGCCACCGTTGTGCGCATGTCTAATTTCAAACTCCAACCGCCAGGTTGTTTTGACAGCAGCAAAAAGAGTTAAAAAACGCAACACGCATCACGCACATACATACACAAACCGTTTGCAACACAAAACGCGAAGCCGTAAACAATTATTTTCCCTTCGCCAAAAGCACAATTAAAAAGGCGCCGCCATCAACGCGCAACGAACGCCGCGTCCGGGTGTGTTGGTGTGGAATTCGTTTCGCGCATGGTGAATGACGCACAGTGCCCGAATGCCCGAAAATGTACATCAAATCGATCGTCATCGACGGGTTCAAATCGTACGGCCGGCGTACGGAGGTGCAGGGATTCGATCCGGAGTTTAACGCCATCACCGGCCTGAACGGGACGGGCAAGTCGAACATCCTCGACTCGATCTGCTTCGTGCTGGGTATCTCGAACTTGGTTCATGTAAGTACGCCGGGCAGGGCTTCTGTCGCTGGCAGGGCCGCTTTGCCGCCATTTTTTTGGGGGAGGTTGTTGTTGTTACCCAGAGTGTACGCGCGCGCGTCACACGGAACACGCTTGAATAAACCCCTGATTGCATTTTTGCTTCCCGCAGGTCCGCGCCACGTCGCTGCAGGATTTGGTGTACAAGAGTGGGCAGGCGGGGATTACGAAAGCGACCGTGACGCTGATATTCGACAACTCCAACCCGAACCAGTGCCCGATCGGGTACGAAACCTGTCGGGAAATTTCCATCACCCGGCAGATCGTGGTGGGCGGCAAGAACAAGTACCTGATCAATGGCAAGTCGGTGCAGAACAAGCGGGTGCAGGATCTGTTCTGCTCGGTGCAGCTGAACGTGAACAATCCCAACTTCCTGATCATGCAGGGGCGCATCACGAAGGTGCTGAACATGAAGCCGGCCGAGATACTGTCGATGATCGAGGAGGCGGCCGGCACGAGCATGTACGAGGCGAAGCGCGACTCGGCGCTGAAGCTGATCGAGAAGAAGGACGCGAAGCTGAACGAGCTGTACGCGGTGATACGGGAGGAGATCGAGCCGAAGCTGGAGAAGCTGCGCAAGGAGCGGGAGCACTACATCGAGTTCCAGAAGGTGTGCCGCGACATCGAGTACCTGACGCGGCTGTACGTCTCGTACCGCTATCTGCAGCTGTGCAAGGGCGTCGAGGAGTCGGAGCGAACGATCGCCAACCTGCAGTCGGTGATTGGGGAGAGCGAGCAGAAGATTGAGTCGAACTGCACCACGGCCCAGACGCTCGAGCAGGAGGCGAAGGAGCTGCAGGAGCGTATCGACACCGAGGGGGGCGGTGTGCTCGGCGAGCTGGAGCAGCAGCTGGCGGTGGAAAGCAAAAAGGAGGCGACCGTGGCCGCCGAGCGCAACACGATGAAGGACAGCATCGGGCAGGAGCAGCGGAAGCTGAAGAATCTCCAGAAAAGCATCCGCGATGACGAGCAGGCGTTGGCGGCGAAGGAGGTGGAGATGCAGCGGCGCGGCGAATCCTTCCAGGCGCTGAAGGACGCGTGCGAGGCGGACGAACAGGCGTTCGCGAAGGCCCAGAAGCGGTTCGAGGCGGTATCAGCCGGCCTGTCGACAAACGAGGACGGGGAGGCGGCCACGCTGCAGGACCAGCTGATAGCGGCGAAGCAGAAGTCAGCCGAAGCGACCACCGCCATCAAGCAGTCCGAGATGGAGCTGAAACACTCGCAGCAGCTGCTGCGGGACAAACAGAAGAACATGAACAGCAGCGACGCGGCGTACCTGGAGGACAAGCGCAAGCTGACGAAGGTCGAGGGCCAGATCGGGCAGCTCGAGCGGGAGCTGCAGTCGACCGGGTACGAGGAGGGCTCGATGGAAGCGCTGGCGGGCCGGCGGCAGGCACTGCAGCAGGAAGTGCGCGGGCTGCGGTCGGAGCTGGACCGGCGCAATGCGCACCGGTGGGAGCTGCAGTATCGCGACCCGGAGCCGGGCTTCGATCGCCGGTCGGTGAAGGGTATGGTGGCGAAGCTGGTCACCGTGAAGGATCCGAAGTACGCGCAGGCGCTCGGTACGGTGGCTGGCGGTAGTCTGTACTCGGTCATCACCGATACGGACACGACGAGCAAGAAGCTGCTGCAGAAGGGCCAGCTGCAGACGCGCACGACCATGATTCCGCTGAACAAAATTTCGGGCCGGAAGATCGATCCGTCCGTGGCGCGCTTTGCGGAGGAGCTGGTGGGGAAGGAGAACGTGACGACGGCACTGTCCTGCATCAGCTACGACCCGGAGGTGGATCAGGCGATGCAGTTTGCTTTCGGGCACTCGTTCATCGTGAAGAATCTGGAGATTGCGAACAAGATCACGTTCCATCCGCGGATTAAGACGCGCTCGGTCACGCTGGACGGGGACGTGGTGGACCCGGGCGGTACGCTGTCCGGTGGTGCCCGGGCAAAGGGCAATGCGGTGCTGCTGGATGTGGCGGAAATTAATCGGATACAGGCGATGTTGCAGGAGAAGGAGGCGGAGCTGCGCGATATAAGTGCGGAAGTTAGGTAGGGTTTGGATGAAGGAAAGGGAAGGAATTGCTTGATTGGTATTTCATTGTAAATGTGGGTTACTTTTTGCAGCAAAATCGAGAAAACTGCGCACCGATTCGGACAGCTGAAGGAGCAGCACGATATGCTCAACTACGAGCTGAACAATCTGAAGCAGCGCCTGGCTCAAACGTCGTTCCAGCAAACGAAGGAAGAAATCGAAGAGCTTAATAAAAAGATTGGTAAGTGGAGAGTTATGTCTGTAACGAATTGTTTGAAACGAATACTTTAAATATTCATTTTTGTTCTATTATATTTGTTCAAGTATTATAGCAAGCATTTGAATTTATTTTTCCTACCCTATGGATATGAAAAAATCTGTCTTTTTTTTCTGGCCTACGATGCTTTTTAGTAGATTAGGCCCACAGACTCGAGATAGTGTGAAATTGAAGATGAGATATGCGTGGAATTGCAGGGTTTTCCGAGTCAATTTCCAATTCCAGTCAGTTTCATTGCTTGCGAGATGTTTTTCAACAGCTGTGAAATGTTGTATTTGCATCACAATGATGTTCCAGCTCTTCCACATGATTTCCAACACGTTTCAAGCTAGATTTAGTTTGACAGTTTTTGGTGGTGTGTTGAAAATCATGTGTATGATCTGAAATTTGTTTATGATGCAAATATATCATTTGACATCTGTTGAAAAACATTTTGGAAGAGGTGAATACAGGGTTTTCCAAGTCACTTTCAAGTGTGCACATAATTATTCACCGTCTCCAAGATGTTTTTCAACAGCTGTCAAATGGTGTATTTGCTTCAATATGAAATTTCAGTTTCAAATGGGATTCAAAAGAGTTTTTACAAATAGAATTGCATAGCAATGTTGCCGAGAAACACTCAATTACCATTATTACACTTATAAAACATCATGACCACCTAAATAAAAAAAAGGTAGAACTTGATCTGAACAAATGGCACCCAAATCCGTTTTATTATAAACACATTTTTCCCCTCTTCCATTCGCCCCCCAGAAACGCTACAAAAAACCATCGTGGAAGCACGTGAAACACAAACCCAGTGCAGCGCCAAGGTGAAAGACCTGCAGGCCAAGATCGCGGACGGCAAGGGGCACCGCGAGCGCGAGCTAAAGTCGGCCGAAGAAGATTTGAAGCGCTCGAAAAAGAAAAGCGAAGAGAGCCGCAAAAACTGGAAAAAGCACGAGCAAGACTTCGAAACGCTCAAGCTCGAAATCGAGGAGCTGCAGAAGGGCATCGTGACCGCCAAAGAGCAGGCAGTGAAGCTGGAGGAACAGATCGCCGCCCTGCAGCAGCGGCTGGTGGAGGTGAGCGGCACCACGGACGAGATGACGGCGGCCGTGACCGCGCTAAAGCAGCAGATCAAGCAGCACAAGGAGAAGATGAACTCGCAGAGCAAGGAGCTGAAGGCAAAGTACCACCAGCGGGACAAGCTGTTGAAGCAGAACGACGAGCTGAAGCTTGAGATCAAGAAGAAGGAGAACGAAATCACGAAGGTGCGCAACGAGAACAAGGACGGGTACGATCGGATCAGCGGGATGGAGCAAAAGTACCCGTGGATACCGGAGGATAAGGAGTTTTTCGGCGTGAAGAACACGCGGTACGATTACAACAAGGAGGATCCGCAGGAAGCGGGCCGAAAGCTGAAGAAGCTGCAGGACTCGAAGGACAAGATGAGCCGAAACGTGAACCAGAAGGCGATGGTGCTGCTGGAGCGGGAGGAGGAACAGTACAAAGAGGTGATGCGCCGCAAGAAGGTGGTCGAGGACGACAAGAAGAAGATCCAGGCAATCATCACCGATCTGGATGAGGAGAAGAAGAAAAAGCTGAAGGTGGCCTGGAGCGAGGTGGATGAAAATTTCGGCAGCATCTTCAGCACGCTGCTGCCGGGCACGCAGGCTCGGCTCGTACCGCCAGACGGTGTCGACTTCATGAAGGGGCTGGAGGTGAAGGTTGGCTTCAACGGGATGTGGAAGGAATCGCTGACCGAGCTGAGCGGTGGGCAGCGTTCGCTGGTGGCGCTTTCGCTCATCCTGGCCATGCTTAAGTACAAACCGGCCCCGCTGTACATTCTGGACGAGGTGGACGCGGCGCTGGACCTTTCCCACACGCAGAACATTGGCAACATGCTGAAGGCCCACTTTACCAACTCGCAGTTTATCATCGTGTCGCTCAAGGACGGCATGTTTAACAATGCGAACGTGCTGTTCCGGACCAAGTTCATCGATGGTATGTCCGGCGTGACGCGGACGGTGAATGTGGCCAACATAAAGAGAGCTGCGGCCGATGCTGCCTCCCGTGGAAGGTAACGCGTATGGAAGGATATTTGCGGAGGAACTTAACATTAATGTTTTGATTTGAATTAATGTTTCATTTGAAAACAATCCCTTCGTGGGGAGCATGTATAATAGCAGGAAAAGGAAAAGGACATTTTGGAATGACTTTTCAAGCACATCTCTAAACAGGCTTCACGTTTTCAATTGGTGTACATATAGATTGAATTGGAGAAATGATTAATTTTATAATCTTTTAACACAAGTACTATTTTAATTTAACTCAATAAGATACGTTCTTCTACCACTACAAATGTTTTATGAAGTTCTTTTACTGAAATACATGACTTTTTCAAATGATACCATTGCGAGTTCTTTAGATAATTATAGTTTAATTGTTTCTCGAGTCAGACATTTGTCTGTCTATTTGTACCCCTGCAGGATTAGTATGGGAAACATCTCGTCCAAGTGCTTAGTAGATAAGCAGGAATGAGATAACAGACGTAAGCTTCTACATTCATCTCGATCAGTGTCAGCCACAGGATCAGTCGTTCTTCTCTGGCTCTTCGTAGTCTTTCGTAATATGTCAGGTAGATGACATGTATTCTTCCTCTCTTGTTAGCTAATAAACTTAAAAATGGTCCAAAAACAGTGAATCAATCGGCACTACAAGCACCCCAACAATAGAGAAACAATACATGCGTCTCCTTCAGCATCGGCTACATTCTGTTGGTCGATCGGCCCACTCTCTGTGGAAGAAAATAGCGCCAATTGATTAGTACGGCATCATCCATTAATTACGTAACGCAAAATTAGCGATTTTCGACCCCCCTCCTCCCAACTTATTGTAGAAAAATGTGTTACTCTCATCCTTCCTCAATAAATAACGAAACTTAATTGCAATCCCAGGGCCAGGATCATGTCGATGTTCATTTTCTTGTTCAAAATCATGATTGAAATTTTGTCTATACTATTTGATATTTGTATTGATTTCATTGAAAGTATTTTGGAAATATTCATCTTATTACACGCACAAGACTCGAAAATTACAAGCCAATTTCGAACACAATGAAACATTCCGTTTAAAACACATTATCAGGTAACTTTAAAATAACTGTTAGAGTGACGTATTTCATGGATGAAGCCATCGGGGAACGTTCAAAATGAAAATTCCGATGAGAGACTAGTCAGTTTAGTAATTGATTTGCGATAGAAAGGAAGCGTTGAAGTTGTTAAATATCAGATTTTGAAAAACTTGGAGCTTCAAACTATAGAAGGGAATTTTAGAGTGGTATATCGATACAAATGGAAGATCACGCGAGGTCGAGCAGTATTGTTTGAATATTGTAGTTGGACTTCGGATATTAAAAGTTTGTAGTACTGGATTTACTGATTAGGAAGTCACTGCCTTAGTTGGATAATAGTTATGCATATGGTAGACGGAGCTCGGTCGTGTTGCGATTTGAACCTAAGACGGGCATATTACCAGGCCGTACGAACTGTCCATTTGCTTGTTGGTTGAATAAAAAAACGAGCCACACATGAACTGTATACTTTATTTTACCAAAACCTTTTTTTGCAATCCCCTCTATCGAAACCCTCCCTCATCCGACAGGCGTCATCCGAAAGATGTATGTCAGCTCTTAAATTATCGTGTGCCGGAATGTGACAAAAACACACCCACAACACTTCCCTAAACTTGCGGTTTTTACGCTTCACTGTCTGTTTGATGGTAAGAGCCAAACAAAAAAAGGGTTTTGTGGCAGCAAAAACTTTGAGAAAATAAAAAAAAAACTACCTCTGACACAGGTGAAAGGGACACACGGGGTACGTGCAAAGTGTGTACTCCCCATATCCGCCCGCCCGAGCAGAGGCGGGGGAGTTGGTTTGCTTAGAATGTTTGGTTTGGTCAGGTAAGGTCGTCTGTTTGGCTTCCTGTTGCTGTTTTTGGGTAAGCCTGGTTACTGTTCGGGTTGTGCTTGGACCATCCCGAAGGGTTCCGACGCTTCCCGCATGAACCGTGAGAATTTATCTGACGGTGGGTTGGTTTGAGTTGGTTGCTTTCTCGGCCGATTCAACCGGGTTGAACAGCTCACTTTACCATTCTGCCAGGCGAGCGTGTATGTATGTGCATGCACGATCCTGGAAGGAGCAGGAGCAGGAAAAGCTGAAGTAGAGAGAGAGAAAAAAAAAACAACATTTACTTACATTATAAGCAAATAAATGTCTCTCACGGGAGTTTTGAAAAATGTCCTTTTTAACATATTACATTTAAAATAAAAGTTTTGCGACTCTTTCCGTGGCCGGTTCTGATGTTGGGGATGTTGTTTGTTTGCTTGCCCGTGAGCTGTTTGATGCTTGGGTTGGAAAGTTTTACACTCGCTCATCTTCGGGCTGTATGTGGTATAAATATTTGAGCAAACGGGAGGATCTAATGTAGGGTCTAAGCTAAGGTAAAAGCAGTTGGGCGAGGGGGGGGGGGGGTGGGAAAGGTTTGATGATGGGTTTGTTAGTTTTGATGTTTGGTATACTGTGTGCTGTTGACTTTGACACTTTAAAAAGTTCACCAATATTTTCAATTCGAGATATCCCAAAACTGGATCTTCAATATCTCAGAACACCTCTTGCTGTAAAAGCGAACCCCCAAGCTATTGACAAATTTGCGAACGTCATCTCTCATCCAATCACACTAACTTCCAATCAAGTCATCCATAATCATAAACACCAACAAAACTCTTGGGCGGCAGCATTCACCGTCGACTGTAGTAGTAGGCGACGGCCGGAAAGCCTTCAGGATTGAGGCGAGAATTACACGCTTTTCCTTGCTTAACAATAAAAATAAACAAAAGCTACGCTCGGGCCATTTATCCTACCCGCGCGTGGTGTGGTACAGCCGCTTGCAGTGGGGGGGAATCAATTTACACAACCCCACCGTTGGCCCACCGTTGGCCCACCATTGTCGGAGTGGAATCGGAACGGCTTCGGAGCGCTGCAAAGCATCGGGATTTCCATTTTTCATTTCCGATTGCGAGAAAGCCGGCGGGAAATGGTGCCGTTGTTTCAATTCACCACGCCATCACGCAACGCAGCGTTGTGGCGAAAGTTGCCGCTGGCATGTGGATAAACGTCGGAGGGTGTATGTAGCCTTCTAGCTGTGGTGCAAGGGTTTTTTTTGATAGGTACCATTGCTGAATGGTGGAACAAACCGAAACGAAAGGAGTTCATTCCCACACACACGCGAGCTGCGATTGCGATGGGGACGCGAGTGCGAAGGAATCCGGTGGGATTTGCAGTTTTATGATCTTGTGTGTCGCACATGTCGGAATTGGGGGCCGCGAGGACACGGTTGTTTACTGAGCAGCTTCCTCGGTGGGAGCACTGCAGGATGGGCACCGAAACAAAAAAAGGTATTGAAAAATGAGCCACGCTTTAGAAGGTGATAAATTGGGGGAAATATAAACAAAACGTACCTTCCTACTGAATTCCCACAACCCACGATCTGGAACATACTCGGAGATAGAAAAGAATGCAGCAATAACGTACATACCACTGTTTATGTGGCTCTTCTTAAGCACCGCAGTCTCTTCTTGTTTGCGAAGGTGCATCAACCCCCAAACCTTACATGCCGCACACGTTTTATGGATGGTTTTTTTTTCATTTTACAGCTACAATTTCTGCGTACATCTTCGTTTGGCACTTGTAAAAGCTGTTCCTTCCCGGAGAAAGCACTAAAATCCTGGTAACATCTCACACCACGCACCTCCATTTTGTAACCTGCTCGACTACTAACCCAAGCAAGCTGTGATGGATCGAAACGGCGTCAAAAGCACTTGACAGCCAATCAAATTACCATTCGTTGTACGATTTGCTTGCGTGCGGGTCGCAGCAGCCTGCCGGTTGCATTGACAACGAAGCGTACACCATACAGCCGTAAATGACACGTGATAACGGCTAATGGTAATGTGTTTGTCGTTTGTTATTTTGCAAACGAGGCGCCCATTTCTTTTCTGCCCATAAAAAGGCTCTTAAGCCACGTGGGAAGGTGTTTGGAATAAGTATGAAGGTTTGTGTGCGCACTCTCTCTCTCCTCGTTTATGTAGATGTTAATTTTTAAGCCAATAATTTCATCAATCTTGTCATTTTCGTGTACCATTGCTGTTGGGAATGATGCCATTATGGTTCACCTCTTTTTAAGTTTAATGGTAAAAATACATAAATTTTGTCTTGCCACATTCAATTGAAAACGGTCGGTAGCTAAAAATAACTCTTCTCCATATCCATTACCACGTGTGATGTGGAGTGCTTCTTTCCCAAGGAAAAGAAAGGACCCGGAAGCAATTTCTTAGCATCCTGCCGAATAAACACATCACTAGAAAGCCATATTTCAACGCATTTTGTCTCCCACCGTTCCGATCCATTCGAGCCATCGGGTAGGACGACAACGACACCGGCAAACTTCCGCGACACCTTTCCGCCAAGCACACGCAAACATACACACATATCGGCGAATGGTATCGAAATCAAATAAACATAAATTTCCGCAATGTATGATGGGCATAAAAGTGTCTTTTACTGCGTTTGAATATTTAATCGGTCCTGGTTCCTGGTGCTTGTCCCTCTAGCTATCTACAGTGCTGTCGGTTTCCGGTTGGTGCGTGGAACTCGGTGCTTCCCTGGGTGCGTTTGAGCCAGCTTAACCTCAACGCCTTTATAGCCCACGGAAGGGATGGTGGGATGGGTCGGAAGATGGTACAAGATGCTATCTATGTTTTGCCGTGTGGCGGAAAATGAAGTTTGCACACACACAGTCAAACGCACTCCTACTCCTGTGTATGTGATTGCTTGTAAGACCGCAACACACAGCCAGTGTGTACACCGCGTAGTTTATGTCGTTGCATTATAGATTTCCTGTACGAAATGCGGAAAGTCGTACGTACGCTCAGGTATTGCATATGCATGAGTCGCTTCCGGGGGCTTTTGTCAGGATGTTCAAGATATATCCAGCTGCAAAGATGCAAAATCATGCTTATTCGTTGCCTTTTTTTTCGTATGCCTTCCCCCGACACATGTTTATTGACAACTTTGGCACAGAATTGCAGGGAAATGAGCGTACCACACTAATACTGTCGCTCAGTCCGAGCTTAAGCGAAGGGCAGCAGAATCGTCCACCTTTTGGTCGTCCGCTTCTTGCTTCTCCGGGAACGTTGCGTCGAGCGGCGATATCTTAAGTCCCTTCAGCTCATCATCCTGCACGCTGGACAAATCCTCACACGAATTCCAAGGCTGCAGTGTCGAGTCGGCGAACGCCATATAGAGCAGCCCGCAGATGATGAGCGTCCCGGAAGTGATGAGGAAAATGATTCTCCATTGCTCCACCGTGTGCTGTGTAAAGAGGTTTGAGGGAGAGCAATCATTAACAATCTCTGCAATAATGCTAAAGATCTCCTCACTTACATTCCCAAGCATTCCGACAATGATTGGAGACACGAATCCCGGCACAACGGTGATCATACCGCTGAAACCCAACAGTATGCCCGCATACCGGGGACTCATGTCGACTAGATTCGCCAGCGGACCAGTGGAAACCGCCCCATGCACCGTGGTGGCTAGCGTAAGGAAAATGGTGGCCATTAACGAATTGCAGCCACTGGACGCGAGGATAAACACGAATATCCCATTCACGACGCAGCACAGGGTGCCGCCCATCTTGCGCACCCCCGTCCGGGACATTAGCTCGTGCTTGAGCAGATGATCGCCAACGATCGAGAACATGTACGCAAACAGCATACGGCAGAGATGGGGAATCCCGGACAGCAAGCCAGTCATCTCGATGTTCCACCCGTGCACGTTGTTGAAGTACGTCGGTGCCTGCGTCATCAGCGTAAACAGACCCCAGATGCCACCCCACTGGGCAATGATCGTCATCCACATGGCGCGGGAGAGTATGATCTTGCGCCAGGGTGTGCCCTGCTCCTGTTGTTGCTGCTCGCGCCGTGCAGTCGACTGGGCCGTAATGCCAAGCGAACTTTCAATGTACTTGCGCTCATTCGCATGGATGCGAGGATGTTCGGCCGGTGAGTCGTACACGAAGTAGAGCCAGGCGACATACCACACCGTACCGAAGATGCCGCAAAAGTGGTACACATACTCCCAGGAGGTCCACGAGATGATGAACCCAAACAGGGGGAAATTGAGCGCCACTCCCACGGAGCTGCCCAGGTAAGCGGTTACGAACTTGCTCCGTTCGTTCGGGGGAATCCACTGCCCAGCCATATGGTGCATCGCTGGCCAGGCAAGACCCTGTGAACAGGAGGGAAAGTGTCTGTGTCTGAGAGATGCTCCGAGATGAGCTCACGTGCTGTACAGGTGAGTACGCAAATGCTTACGCAAATGAGTCCTTGTAGAACGCGCAGCACGACCAGCACACGGTAATCCCAGTAGGCGGCGATCGGCATCAGGAAACACATCCAGCAACCGATCACATTGCTCGCACCGAACACCAGCTTCGTACCGTACCGGCGGGCTAGAATACCGCCCGGTATTTGCGTAATCCAGTGTAGCCAGTAGAATGCTCCCAAAATTAAACCCTGCTGATAGTCGTTCCAATCGAAACCTTCCTTCTGTGGATCGAGCTGTGCCGAAAAAGAAGAACAAGAGGAAGAGATTAAGAGGGCGAGAGAAGCACATGAGTGATTCTAACTACAGTTAACAGATAGTACACGCCGGAACAGATGGTTAAGCGACGACCCAGTCCAAAAGAGTCATTAAAATAATTTTTGATTAGCCGCTCGGCCACTCACGCACGGCACTGGCTGGTGGAACGCGGCCATTATCGGCGCACTGACACCACTGCCACCGTTTTTTCGTGTTTAATGAATTGCGGAGTCAATTGGCATAAAATTGATGGCTTTTTAAGGGTCATCATTGAAGTGCCGCGGGAGGGTTTTTGGGTTGGAGCTATTTGCAGGTAAAGTCCACCATGGATTGGAAGACTCGGGAGACGAGATTCAAAGAGGTCAAGTGCAATGTCAGCAAGGGCAGCCTAACAGTTGCCCCAGGTTCCAATCAAAACAACTGCGCCAGCACCGACGTTAAGCCAGCGGGTATATAGGAAGGACGAGGATTAAGCTACCATAAATCATTTGTGGCGCTTGCACGCGCCTCGGACGGCTGTGACAGCACCGAGTGACCGAGTGAAAAAGTGTGTTTATTAGCGGTGAGGACTTATCTGATGGCCAGATACGGTGCGTCGTATCTCGCATGTTTATCATCTCGGTTGGAAGGGGAATTTCTCTGTCAGATGATAAACGACCGCATGATGATCTAGCTTTGTTTCTTTATCTTTCGCACTTTTTATACTTAGATTTACATACGTCACTCGAACTTACGTTGAAGAGGGTCAGCAGCAACTGCTCCGGTGAGATGACACGACTTTCACGCGATCGTAGCAGGCTTGATCCTTCTGTTTGGGTCGTCAACGCTTCGGACCCATTTCCGATCGGGGCATAGCAGGCGTAGTCTACCTTAACCTCACCGACAAACTCCGTTTCCGACTGTTTGATCATGGCAACGATCGTAATGTTCGTGTTGATGCGTATCATGTAGTTTACGGCAAAGCCCACAAACACTAGATACCACAGGGTGGATCTGGCACTAATGCCTACTTCCTTTTCTTTGGCCATTCTGCCAACTTGAGAGGCGCACAGTCTCGGATTGAATTGTAGTAAAGCACAGTTTGCTGCACAGCAGGTCCACCAGCACCCTCAGAGTCCTTCCGGGTGCATTGCCACACTGCTTCACCTAGCACGACACATGGGGTCTTGTGGTTCACTTGTAATTGGCTGGTTGTGCTCGAATAGACGGACACGTTCGTTAGCAATGCCAACGATCGACTGATACGGCTGCAGAAGATCAGTGCCGGCTCGGGCCAAGCGAGTTGTGGCTGTTGATTTTGCCGTAATTTGTTTGGATTCGTGATCCTACATGGCAGACAGGGCGTCGTGAAGATAAGCGGCCACAACGCACCACTCCCGCGGTTGACTAATCTCCGCGGCGGGTTCGCGCCGTACGGTGCCCGGTTCCTGGTTCGGTGGAACCGCCGCTCATCTTGCCTTTGATAATGGATTGATTGGATGAAGTGAGAGATTTTCTGTGGAGCGGTTTATGAAAATGAATTGCTCTCCCTGCATCCCGCACGGAACGGGCGGGAGCACCGGAACGGGCTCGCGGGGAACAGATAGTAACGCGTGACAGCTGGTATGTCTGTGCAATTATCGTAGATCAGTGTGGTGAGATAAGCTTGCCTAATTTCGGTACTGGTACTTCATGCTCATGCGGAACTAGCGAAGAAGATCGTTAATTAGCGGCGCAACAAGGGATGCAGAGATGTCAATTATCATAACGGGGATGGCTGTTTGGATTGGGCATGATTGTAGAGTTCAACAGGTTGACGGTGTCCCGAAATATGAAATCGTACTATGATTTGTCATCCCTCAAGTGCTGGAACGGGGGAAGAGAACCATGCTATCAAGATGCGAAGAATGCAGAACCGGTTTATTAAACCAATCGTTCCTGAAGAAGCAAATATGTTCGTTTTGCAGTCAGGTTTCATCATTCGTGGTGGTCAAACGCATTTGTTTTTGTCTGGGCTGGTAAAGATGAACATCCTTTTGCTTGCTCTGTTAGTGACAGTAAGCTCAGTCCAGTGTACCGAGTTCTTGGACGATCCTCCTCCCAATTACACGATTGGGAAAGGGTTTGAAGGTAGTACTAGCACGTGGAAAGCGAATGGAAACAACTCGTCTACTATTTGATTCTTTTTGCCAGATTGTGCTAGTCGTTTCTCAGCCATATGGAAGATCCCATTCATCCAGGGACTCGGTGGAACGCGTGCGTATCAAGGCGAATTTCAGCACATGGCAGCGATCGGTTGGACAAGACCTCAAAACAAGATCGATTACTTGTGTGGCGGAAGTTTGATCACATTGAAGTTCGTCTTAACAGCGGCTCATTGTGCAGTAGATTATGATAAGTAAGAGTCTGAAGTCTGAAGTTTGGATGGACAAGTAATCGATTCATTTTCATTCCTAGTGTGCCTCCGGATACGGTACGTTTGGGAGACACCGATCTCGCCAGCACAGACGATGATGAATCAGCACAACAAAATCCAATCGCTCGCTTCATCAAACATCCGCAGTATCGGGAGTCTAGGAAGTATTACGACATCGCCCTCGTCGAACTGGCGAATGTTGTCGATGCGGACGATGCGGTTTGTGTAGCGTGTGTATGGCGTGAACCCGAAGCGCCCAGCAACTTACTGGACGCGGTTGGATTCGGAGCTCTCGGGTTTGGGGAAAAGTTGAGTCCAACATTGCAAAAGGTACAGCTGCGTGCTTTAAGTGGCGTACAATGTGCTCAACGGATACCGGCAAACCGACGACAGATGCCGGAAGGACTGCGTGACGATCAGCTGTGTGCGCACAGCAAAACGATGGACACATGTGAGGGCGACTCGGGAGGTCCGCTGCAAACTGAAGCGGTCGATGTGTTTGGCGAGACGTACCCACTCGTGGTAGGTGTGGTATCGTTTGGTACTCCCTGTATCGAAGGTTCTACCGGTGTGTACACAAGAGTCAGCTCGTATGTGGATTGGATCGAGAAGGAAGTAAATCAATCGCTTAGCTATAAGAGTAAGTTCACTACCCAGTATCTTATAGACGGATAGGACTTCTGTACTACTATTTTTTTATAAATATCTCGATTGCAGCCTGTACCGGAGTGGGAATGTGCCGTCGCAAACGCAATGTTGCCGTATCAGCCACTGTGAGACCTAGCTGGCCAGTCAATCACGTGGGATTGCTGTGGGGAAGGGAAGAAACCGACATTTACCAGTGTGGTGGACTTTTATTCGATTTTCAGTATGTTCTTACATCGGCGGATTGTGTCACGTCCAGCAAGGGATTTCCAAAGTTCGTGTCAGCAGCCGCCGATGGTGATCGTGCACCGATTGCCGACGTGTTTGTTCATCCACAATACAGGCGGAACGGAGTAGCGTTCGATATAGCTCTGATTAAATTGCGTAAATATGCAAACTTGGAAGAGACGCAGCCAATTTGTCCAATGATTGGGAAGCAGTTAGCACAATCCAGCCATATCCCTGTTGGCGTTGGAGCATCGACTGTACATCGTCGGATTCATTTGCAATATTTCAACAGCAGTGCAACCAGCTATGTGCTTCAAATTTCAGCGCGTGAGCTATGTAAGTTGGATAAAAATGCCAATTGGACGGATCTTATTTGCATTAAGCGTAACATTTCCTTGGTACCGGACACATGCAAGGTAAGAACGGCCCATTGTAATGAATTGCCGCCTTTAATTTATTCAGTGAATTTTCTAACTTTAGGTTGATTTTGGTGGTCCAGTGTTGATAGAGGAGCGTGAGGACGTTTACCGCGCTTATGGTATAATCTCCCGCAGGACAAAAGGATGTGGAGGTGATGCAATTTTTACCGAAATTGCACCCCACCTGCAGTGGTTAGAATCAATCATGTTTAAGCAGTTGAATCAATGGCTTGTGTTTGCCCGTTAGAGTACAAGCTTGCGATACGATCGTCGTGTGAGCCATTCCAATCATGTTACAATCTGCAACACCTTAATAAAATGAGAATAAATGTAATATAAAGTGTAAAAAAACTTTTAGCAAGCCAATTTGCGTACTTTCTTTTTCTGTAACAGGTCGCAAAACAATGATGCAGTGTGCAAAAACAACGATATTGAAAGACATGATGAAGATGCCATGTTTGCGTCAACGGCAATCAGTGCCGGTAAATACTGTATTACAGTTCAATTCACTTCCTCTTCAACACTTGTCTAGTTCTTATTTTATTTAATTGAATATTTCTTGTTATTATTACACTGTTTGCCAAGCCAGAGATCAACACAGATTCCACATATCATTTCTGTGCTAATAATAATATTCGTTTTGCAAGCTATACGCAAAGAAATTCTTTTCAACAGGTTTAAAAAACCTGTCCGGTGAGACAAATATATTATAACAGTATGTTTGTTCGGCGTTTGTTCGGTGCAAAAATACTGAATCTATTGGGAGAAATGTCCAGGGAGTGTAGAATCGTTGCGAAGAGAAGGGTAAGGAGGTGTTATGTTTAGGCAGTACAAACACTGTTCGAAAAGATTCCGAAAATTCGACACCGTATCCTTTAAGAACGCTGTTGCAAATATACTTTCATCCAGTTCTTGTTGAATTGTCGGTCGTTTAACAACTTATCACGTTTTAAGGTGCTCTCGGCAGTGAAAGTGTGAAGTAATCTTTGAAGATTTGTGATGATTTCTGTGTTTCGGAACTTGATACTCGTTTGAGTCTTTGTGGTCGTGCAGATGCAATTCTTTTTCTATTCTTATCCTTCAGAATACTATCGTCGAACAGCATTGAAGGGTAACATAATTGAGGTAGCTAAATGCACATTGGCTCTTATTATGAACACGTTTTACAGACTGTATCAAGAACTCGGAAGGTAACTATTATGCAAACACTGATTCTGCATACGGTGGAATTGATGCTTATGAAGGACAATTTCATGTTGAACGTAAAGTTTGTCGATCTCCGGGCTAGACTATTGGCCTTCCAATCTTTTCATGCATTTCGATCATTTTCACTATGGGGTAGTGTTTCTATGGATGCATTATTTAGACCGGCAGTCGACCGAATTTATTAGTATTTTGTAACAAGGATAGCCCATGCTATTGGTAGAATATTCGAACAATAATCGGTCGAAGGCGTAGCCAAGTAACTTACGTATAGAGTGGTAATGAACAGTAAATTAATATTACTTTTATACTGCAAAATGGAAACGAAAGGGTATCAAAAGTACGTACAATTTAGTTTTTATTGGAGGATGGCTGAAATCCGCTACACCAGGTAACTTAACATATGGAGCCGCCTAGTTGCGCATTCACTGCTGTGTTACTGTGTGCCCAGACATATCGAGATAATTTAACGCCGTGAAGCGTGAATAAATAACAACAAATCAACATGACTGAAAGATTTGACGCATAAAAGTGTGTATTAGTGATGGGTAATCCGGAGCGGAGTCATGGATCAACTCCGACTCCGGTGCGCAAAATATGACTCCGACTCCGGATCATAACCGGATTCGACTCCGGATCAGTCCGGATCAGTCCGGATCACTCCGGATCAGTCCGGATCACTCCGGATCAGTCCGGATCACTCCGGATCAGTCCTGATCACTCCGGATCACTCCGGATCACTCTGGATCACTCCGGATCACTCCGGATCACTCCGGATCGCTCCGGATCAGTCCGGATCAGTCCGGATCAGTCCGAATCAATCCGGATCAATCCGCATCAGTCCGGATCAATCTGATGAGTCCGAATCAATCTGATGAATCCGGATGAGTCCGGATGAGTCTGGGTGAGTTCGGCTGAGTCGGAACGAAACCGGTAGAGTCCGGGCGAGTAGTTTAGATTGACGTTGCAATTGCTAATTCTCAAAATGACTGTCCATTATCGTTTAGACAATTCTTGATGAGTTCATCGACTTTCAAGTCGTATATCGAATATGTACGAAAACTGATCCGGACTGATCTGGACTGATCTGGACTGATCCGGAGTGATCCGGAGTGATCCGGACTCGGAGTCAATGAGTCCGAGAGTTTTTCCGTGCACCCCCCCCCTCCACCCCGCTAAACAGTCCGGAGCAACCCCGAGTCCGACTCCGGAAAAAAAAGTATTTACCCATCACTAGTGTGTCTTCTTCTTCTTCTTTGGCACAACAACCGCTGACGGTCAAGGCCTGCCAAGTACCCACTAGTGAAGTGAGCTTGGTTTTCAGTGACTTATTGTTGCCATAGCAGGATAGTCAGTCCTACGTATGGGGGCACAGTCTATTCGGGACTTGAGCCCTTGACGGGCATGTTGTTACATCGTACGAGTTGACGACTGTACCACCAGACCGGTCCAATCACTTGTGTGTACCCAGCTGCTATCACCGATGAAGACGTTTGATGATATGCTAAATTTTTCACGCACCCCACACATAATGTAACGCCATGTATTTATGCTTCACGATGCGACGCTATTTGGCGGAATGTATGGTTGCACAGTTACTTGCAACGATTGTTTTGCAAACTATTAAGCATTGCTTGTGCATGATGAGATTGTGTGTGTGTGTTTGTTACATCAGTGCCTAGGGTTATCGGTGAGGGGCGATGGTCTTCCTCAACTGATCATCAACTGAACTCGTCAGTATAGTGAGACACTTCTTTCCGATCAGACAACCAAACCAAGTTCGGCTACGATGTGCAGAATGCTTACACATTCAATTGTCGTGCTAACGATAGTAAGCATAGCTTTGGGGCAACATTTTTTAGAACAACCTCCTATAAATTACTCCGAAGGAAAGAGCTTTGATGGTAAATATTGATGACATTTGAGTAGTTTTACGCGTTGTTTTCTAAGAGTTTCTGATGTTACAGATTGTGAGATACGTTTCATTACGAGCTACGATCAACATGAGAGCGAGAGAAAATTACATAGCTGGGTAACGAATATAGAGGTTATGGATCTCACTGTAGCGTACGGTGGAGTTCGAGCCTATAAGGGAGAGTTTCAACATATGGCCGCGATCGGTTGGACCAGATCAGGAGCCACGATCGATTACCTTTGTGGGGGCAGTTTAATAACTTGGAGATTCGTTTTAACAGCCGCACATTGTTCACAAGACTTGAACATGTAAGTAAAGTCGCTGAGATCGTCTTTTAGATCAACAAGAATTATTTTATACTTTTTATTTAAAGCCTTCCACCGGATACAGTACGATTAGGAGACACAGATCTCGCTAGCACGGATGATGACGAATCAGCACAACAAATTCCGATCGCACGCTTCATCAAGCATCCGCAGTATCGAGAGTCGAGAAGGTACTACGACATTGCCGTTGTAGAACTTGAGAAAAACGTTATACCAAACAGTGCCATTTGTGTAGCGTGTGTGTGGCGTGAACCTGAGGCTCCGGAAGACCTAATGGATGCAGTGGGTTTCGGTGCTCTTGGGTTTGCAAAAGAGTTGAGCTCAACTCTGCAGAAGGTGCAGCTTCACGCGCTAGACGCGTCAATATGTGCTGACCGTTTACCAACCAACCGACGTCAAATGCCGGAAGGCTTGCGCGACGATCAGTTGTGTGCGCATAGTGAAACCATGGACACATGTGAAGGCGACTCAGGAGGCCCACTGCAAACGCTTCGGTACGATTTGCTCGGTAACATCTTTTCATTAGTAGTAGGTGTGGTATCGTTTGGAACTCCCTGTGTAGAGGGTTCTACTGGAGTGTACACGAGAGTCAGCTCGTACCTAGATTGGATTGAGAAGGAAGTAAATCAGTCGCTTAGCTACGAGGGTGAGTTTACTACGGCTAAGAGTTCAATCGAATAACAGAAAGCTACACAGTGTATCATTTTCTCACAGTTTGCACCGCGGTGAACGTTTGCGATCGTAAATTCAACCGATCTGTAGCTGTTTTGGCTGAGCCGAAATGGACAAACAGTCGCGTTGGACTGTTGTGGAGGGAAACCGAAACAGATATCTATCAGTGTGGTGGACTCCTGATCGACTACAACTTTGTTATCACATCGGCGGACTGTGTATCCTCTAGCAAAGGACCTCCAACATACGTAGCCTCTAGCTCTAACAGTGATCGTGCTGCTATAGAAGAAGTGTTTGTTCATCCACGGTTCACAAAGGGACAACCATACTTCGATATCGCCATTATAAAGCTACGAAAGTATGCAAATTTAGATGAAATGTATCCGATCTGCCCATGGAAAGAGCAAAAGCATGGTGATTGGAGACAAGTCATCCTTCTGGCAGGAGCAACTTTCTTGCATAGACAAAGTTACGTGACGGTATTCAATATAAGTACGAAAGGCTTTGGGCAATACTATGCTCATGGTAAAGACTGCAGTGTAGGGGAAAATGTTGCTGACAACGATCTCAACTGCATCAGTAAGAGTGATGCCTTTATACCAGGATTGTGTCAGGTAAGGAATATTGAGTTTGCTGGTCTGGTTGAAATGTCTTGAAATGTACAATGTATGTGTACAAATGTACAAATGTGGTTGAAATGTACAAGACACTGATTTTAAATAATGCTAAATTTAAATCTAAATCTTCTAGGTTGACTATGGAGGTCCAGTAATGACGAAATATGCTGACAAACAGTTTAAGGTACATGGTATTGTGTCTCGTATGACGCAAGGTTGTGAAGGCAATATGATCTTCACCAGTTTGACATCCCATCGGCTATGGTTGGAATCGATCGTCTTTAAACAGTTGCATGAGAGGCTTGTATTTAGTGATAAGTAAAGGTCAAACAATTCGACAGCATAAGCTAAACTGTAAAAAATGTTCTTTGTAAGGGACACGTCGTGACAATATCGTAATCTTCCTAATTGCACAATTCAACCACTTGAATGCTAGAAACGATAGCCCCTTTCAGCAAATGAAATCTTTTAAGCATCGATGAACGTTTTCAAATAAAATATTATAATGCTTATAATGCTCGAATAGCGCCGATGCCACTCCAGTCTATCTTCAACATTATCGTAAAAGGGGGATGCTCTGCACCCATATAAAGTCAAGGACACAGCAAAATAGACAGAGGAAACTGCAATTTAGTAGCGTGGCCCTAAACTACATATTTAGTGTATTTTACAGCAGGAGACCCAACACTACAGCCAGCGAGCCACACGGCCATCGAGAGCGCATTACAGGCTCAAAGATTTTTTTAAAGAATGAAATAAATCGTCTTTCGTTTTGACCATTTTAATCAAAAAAAATTTTTTTGCTAAGACGTAAAAGCAAGCTACAATAATATAATGTTGGAGCAATTTGGATTCCTTTTTTTAAAATAAAAACGAGATTTCAGCGAAAAGAAACGGCCAAATGTCCCTTAACAACGTAAAGCAATGCAGCCTGCGAACTACAAAGATGGGAAGCTTTTTAAGCACTCATTATGCAGGTATCGATATCGCATAAGCTGGCAAGGGGTTTCCCCAAGTGCGGCATTTTCCGTTAAAAAGCGGAAAGATAAGGCGAGTTAATCTTTAGTGTTATAGATTCGAGTACTCTTTGTGTCCATGATTTCCTGCACCGCACAATCCGGGCAAGTAGTCGAAAATTAACGTAAATTAAGGCGAAACGTTACATGTTTCAAGATGGTCGTATCGAATGACGATATCACAATTATCTCTCTATCAACGTTAGTGTGGCAGTCTCGAAGGCTATTGATATTGACGGTAGAATTTGAAGCTTAATTTTGATCTCTACGAGCAAAGTCTACCGCGTATAGCCCTCAACTGGATGATTGCTGAACTTCGTAGGTCATAAATCTACGACGGACGGAACTCGTTCCGAGTATGTGGTGTTGTTTGTTGTAGCAAATTTCGTGCATCTCGTGCTTTTAGCATGCCATTGTTTCAGAAGTGTTTTGCCTGTAGGAAAGTGTACGTTGAACAGGTTTGAAACCTGTTTCATGAAACACTTCTCAGTTGCAAATATCCGTTGATTCGGCAAGGTTGATATGATAGCAAAAAACTTCAGTACGGGAAACCCCTTCCTACCGACAGGTTTTTGCATTGAAACTATGAGGCTCATTTTGACAAAGACATCATCCAAGAGCTTCAAAATCATGAAGAAGATGTACGTTTATGAATTGAGGACGGATGAGCACGATAAGCGCTGTGCCACCTCTTTCTCGAACAAAGTCTGCATTAAAGATACTACAAAGAGCAAAGATTCGCGTTTGAGTGTTAAGAATTCGTTCTCGTGTAGAAAAGAGCACGAAATGCCGAAATAATTCGTAGTGTCTAACAGGTAAAACCTGTCTCGTGAAACATGCAAATTTCGATATTCCGTAGACGAATCCTTTACGATCGCCGTTTCCAAAAAGCTTTGATTCAGTTTTGGTTTGGTCGATCTCGGAACAACAAGTCGCGTTAGAGGTTTCCTCGTAGAATGTGGGCAACATTTCTCAAGATGAACCTGTCTGTGAAATGTTCTGTGCTTCGGCTCATGATGCTCTTTAGTGCCATTGTGGACGTGCAAATGCAATCGTTTTTCGATGTTCCTCCACCGGAATACATTGGGCGTACTTCTATGAAGGGTAATACATTTGAGGAGAATCAATATTCACCGGCTATAAATAATTACACATTTTGCAGACTGTGCAAAGCGGTTTTACGGTGAAGCTTTTGTTGCTGGTCCAATGGATGGAAGTTTTGGTGCTGGTGCAATTGATTATGATGCCGATGAGAGTGGTGGAGTATTTGCTAATGGTGAAAGCTTTGGTACTGGCACTGGTGCAATTGATGGAGGTTTTGGTGCTGGTGCAATTTACGGAGGCTTTGGCGCTGGTGCAACTAGTGGAGGCTTTGGTGCTGGTGCAACCAGTGGAGGATTTGGTGCTGGTGCCTATGGTGGAGGCTTTGGTGCTGGAGCCACTGGTGGGGATTTTGGTGCTGGTGCAATTGATGGAGGCTTTGGTGCTGGAGCCAGTGATGGTGGCTTTGGTGCTGGTGGAATTGATGGAGGTTTTGGTGCTGGAGCCACTGGTGGAGGTTTTAGTGATGGTCCAATTGGTGGAGGCTTTGGTGCTGGAGCCAGTGATGGTGGCGTTGGTGCTGGTGCAAATAGTGGAGGATTTGGTGCTGGTGCCTATGGCGGTGGCATTGGTGCTGGAGCCACTAGTGGAGGCTTTGGTGCTGGTGAAATTGATGGAGGCTTTGGTGCTGGAGCCACTGATGAAGGCTTTGGTGCTGGTGCATTTGATGGAGGATTTGGTGCTGGTGCAAAAAGTGGAGGATATGGTGCTGGAGCCACTGCTGGAGGTTTTGGTGCTGGTGCAATTGGTGGAGGCTTTGGTGTTGGAGCCACTGGTGGAGGCTTTGGTGCTGGTGCAATTGGTGAAGGCTTTGGTGCAGGAGCCACTGGTGGAGGCTTCGGTGCTGGTGCAATTGATGGAGGATTTGGTGCTGGTGCAAATAGTGGAGGATATGTTGCTGGAGTCACTGCTGGAGGTTTTGGTGCTGGTGCAACTGCTGGAGGTTTTGTTGCCGAAGCTGCTGATGGAGGCTTTGGTGCTGGTGCAATTGGTGGAGGTTTTGGTGCTGGTGCAAATAGTGGAGGATATGGTGCTGGAGACACTACTGGTGGTTTTGGTGCTGGTGCAATTGGTGGAAGCTTTGGTGCTGGAGCCACTGGTGGAGGCTTTGGTGCTGGTGCAATTGGTGGAGGCTTTGGTGCTGGAGCCACTGGTGGAGGTTTTGGTGCTGGAGCCACTAATGGAGGATTTGGTGCTGGAGCCACTGATGAAGGTTTTGGTGCTGGTGCAATTGGTGGAGGTTTTGGTGCTGGTGCAAATGGTGAAGGCTTCGATGGTGAAGATTTTGATCCTGTTGATTATATTAGAAGTTTTGGTGATGGTGCAAATTTTACTATTGATCCATTCATTGGACCACTATGGAATCATTTATTTGGTGGAGCTTTTCGTGGCGAATTGCAACATATGGTAATTATACGGTTAGTTTGGGTTTTATGTCACACTAAAATCATCTGAAATTGTAGGCATTGGTCGGTTGGACGCGTGTCAGCGGTAACATTGATTACCTCTGTGGTGGTAGCTTGATCGGCGAACAGTTCATACTGACTGCGGCACATTGTAAACAGGATGAAAGTGGGTGAGTTGCTAATATACATAATTTAACTTCCTTTGTTTTGGTATACGATGAGCCATAATTGAATAAATATTTGAAAAAAAAAATGGCAAATGAAAATAAATCATGTTTTTCTCAAGGTTTAAATCGATCTAAACGCATGATTAACGTTTTACCATATGATTTGTCTGGAAGACTAGATGAATAGATAAACGAAAACACCATTGTCTTTAATGCCTTTTTTACAGCCTCCGTCCGGATACGGTGCGGTTAGGTACCCATGATGCCAGATATGCACAGCAAATTGCGATTCGTGATATAATAGTACATCCGAGCTATGACGATTCTACCAAGTACTTCGATGTGGCGTTGATTATGCTAGGACAAAATGCATGGATTTCGCCAGCAGTATGTCCGGCATGTTTATGGCAAGAGGGCGAGTCACCTTCTGGTCCCATGGAAGCGATTGCATTTGGATTAACCAATCTAATCGACGATCCGAGTCCAACTCTTCAACGTGTTGTGCTGAGCTACAGATTGAAAGAAGAATGTGAAAAAGTACTAACTACCAATAAAACTAGGATCCCCCAGGGTGTTCGGGCGGATCAATTCTGTGTAGCTGGCAAGGATATGGCCACCTGCGCGAGTGACTCCGGTAGTCCGGTTGTTGTAAATCGGGTGGACATAAGTGGTGCCATGATATCGCTGATTACCGGTGTGGTTTCGTTCGGAACAGCCTGTGTTCCCGGTTTGGTCGGAGTATATACTAAAGTAAGCGAGTACGTGGAATGGATCGAGCAAATGACACAAACATCAATGAGTTACAGAGGTAAATCTTTAGACTACATGTTCGCTTGAGTTTCTGCTTTGTTATAACGTTCAAAACTCCTTCCAGCTTGTACCAAGGAAATAAAGTGTTTTAGAAAGCCTGGCGAGCCTAGTAACATGAACATAAACCTGTTCAAAACCAACAGTCGATTTGGTCTTCTGTGGGACGAGCTCGAAAGCTCCCCGAACGAGTGCGGAGCGACACTGATCGACTATCAGTATCTTCTTACTACGGCTTCATGTGTAACGACAAACAAGGGTCACCCGAAGTTTATCATTTCCACGCGTGGCGAACGTGTAGCGATTTCAAATGTTTACGTGTCGCATAATTATAGTTCACTAACAAATGACATAGCACTACTGAAAATTGACAAGTACGCTAATCACAATGTATATCCGCCCGTTTGTTTATGGGACCATCGAAGCGATGGGAAGTATCAATCTTCTCCAGAATTTAGTGCATACGGACTCGAGGAACCTATTGGCGAGTCTAGTGAGTCATTCTTCGTTAGTGCTCGCACTGGTCCGGGATGTGAGGAGGAGCTGGTATCGGGAACAGATTTGCAGTGCTTTCACAACAAGGTACCGCTAATGCCGGGAGTATGTTGGGTGAGTATGATTTAGAAGAAGGCCAAGAGAATGATTGTTAATTGCTATTTTTTTAAATACATTACAGATGGATCACGGTGGACCTGTTATTGGCAGAACATATTCGTCTAAAACAATACATATGTATGGCGTTGTCTCCCCGTTAAGTAGAAGCTGTGGATCAAATCTGTTTATGGTCGATGTAACACCACACATTCCATGGATAGAATCAATAATCTTCGGTAAATGAGATCCGTATCGAGTGTGGAACGAATTGTAAATGTGTTCACTTACGAATGTCGGGCCAACTGGAGGTTCAACTTATTCTATTTTAATAAACATGGAAATTTAATCTTTCTGAAATGGAACTTTTTGGCCAAAGTTACTGCAAATCATAATGTAACAACAAGCAGACGTCAAAGTGTGTAACATGGTAGAAATGAGAAATTGCAAAACAAAACTACGCTGAACCGAAACATGTCCCGGGGTCCATCGTTAGGCTGATGATCTCCAGAATCATTTCCAAGTCGTACGAAACTTACACTCATGACTAGTGTTGGGTAAAGTGCTATTGTGCGCACTGTGCGCACAGCACACCATACTGTGCGCACAGCACAGCACAGTGCTTGAAGTGCGCATTGTGCTAGCACAGTGCGGAAGTGCTAGCACAGTGCTAGCACTTTTCGCACAATGCGCACACTTCGCACAGTGCGCTCTCTGAGCACACTTTTCGCACAGTGCGCACTCTTTACACAGTACGCTCTCTGAACACGCTGCAAGGCAACAAATCTGCATGAAGACTTACTGAGAGAACGCACTTTGCTGAGAGAGCGCACTTTGCTGAGAGAGCGCACTTTGCTGAGAGAGCGCACTGCGCTGAGACAGCGCACTGTGCTGAGAGAGCGCACTGTGCGAAGAGTGCGCACTGTGCGAAAGTGCTAGCACTGTGCTAGCACTTCCGCACTGTGCTCAGAAAGCGCACTGTGCGAAAGTGCTAGCACTGTGCTAGCACTTCCGCACAGTGCTCAGAGAGCGCACTGTGCTGAGAGAGCGCACTGTGCTCAGAGAGCGCACTGTGCGAAAGTGCTAGCACTGTGCGATAGTGCTAGCACTGTGCTAGCACTTTGGCACTGGTTCGAAGTGCGCACTGTGCGCACAGTGCGCACAGCACACTTAGGGCAATGTGCGTGTGCGCACAGCACACTGAATTGTGCTACTTTACCCAACACTACTCATGACCACTTCTTGCTTATTCTTTAGTATATGTTTATCCAATCGAATAAGCAACAATCTTCGTGTGATCTTTCTATGTCTATAAATTTAAAAGGGTTTCCATGATTTTTATATGCGTTCATCATAATTTTAGAAAAGCTCAATGTTAACAGTTCGAGCTCGAGTTAAATTTCGCATCTTCACAAAAAAACGCATCAGCATGCGATATTTTACTCTATAACAGTGGTGTTTATCGAGCCTTTAAATTCGCTCGTTGTGCTGCTTATACATGCGCTCGTTGTGCTGTTTATGCTTTCTTGCAGCTATCGGAATCGTAGCACCTACTGAAACTACTTGTTCAACCGAATGACTCTGGGTCGCGTCATTCAGGTCGACCCGCCCATCGCTAATGTTTAATTCTTTTCCTAGACCTTCCTGTTGACGTACCTCAACATAAATTTCTCCGCGGACCACGTCTGTTTACACGACGGACCACAAGTGGTCCGCAAATCATAGGTTGGAAACCACTGCCTCAGATGCAGTGATAGTTTTGTAAAACAATACGAATCACTTGTACGCGAAGAGCTTGTGTGCGTTTGTGTTGGTGAACCGGTTTCTACCGTTAACGGTGGGAGGTTATCGATTGGATGAACTGGTCGCGACTCGTCAGTAATGTGATGCAGCTCAGTGTGTAAAGAGATTTCGTTTACGCTTATGAAGATGTTGGATCTGTTACCAACTTTGCTATCGATAGCAAGTTTAGTCCGGGGATCAGATTTTTTAGATAATCCTCCCGTAAATTACACTGCAGGGAAGAGTTTTGATGGTGATTATTGGTTTAATTGGCAAATAGGTCAATCTTAATGACTAGTGTTTTAATCTTACAGATTGTGAGCTACGTTTCCCAGCTACAAAGGTAGATGAATCCAGTCATATTGAATCGTACGGTGGGGAACGAGCCTATAAAGGAGAGTTTCAACATATGGCCGCGATCGGTTGGACCAGATCAGGAGCCACGGTCGATTACCTTTGTGGAGGTAGTTTAATAACTTGGAGATTCGTTTTAACAGCATCTCATTGTTCAGTTGACTCAAACAAGTAAGTAGAGTGGTTGTTAACATCTAAGAGATCCACCATTATTAAGCTATGCTTTTGAATTGAAGCCTTCCACCGGATACAGTACGATTGGGAGACACAGATCTCGCTAGCACGAATGATGACGAAACGGCACAACAAATTCCGATCGCACGCTTCATCAAACATCCGCAGTATCGAGAGTCGAGAAAGTATTACGACATTGCCGTTGTAGAACTCGAGAAAAAAGTTATACCAAACAGCGCAATTTGTGTTGCGTGCGTATGGCGTGAACTGGAAGCTCCGGGAGACCTGCTGGACGCGGTGGGATTTGGTGCTCTTGGGTTTGGAGAAAAGTTAAGCCCAACCCTGCAGAAGGTAAAATTACAGGCCCTCGGCGCGTCGATATGTGCTGACCGTTTACCAACCAACCGACGTCAAATGCCGGAAGGCTTGCGCGACGATCAGTTGTGTGCGCATAGTGAAACCATGGACACATGTGAAGGCGACTCAGGAGGCCCACTACAAACGGATCGACACGATTTGTTCGGCAACACCTTCCCCCTTGTGGTAGGTGTGGTATCGTTTGGAACTCCTTGCACTGATGGGTCGACAGGAGTGTACACAAGGGTTAGCTCGTACCTAGATTGGATCGAGAAGGAAGTAAATCAGTCGCTTAGCTACGAGGGTGAGTTTACAACGGATGAAAGCTCATCCGAATGATATCTTCAGCATATTGTATCAATCTTTTTTTTTTCATAGTTTGTACTGGAGTGAACGTTTGCGATCGTAAACTCAAACCTTCCATATCTGCTACGATTGAGCCGAAATGGACAAACAGTCGCGTTGGACTGTTGTGGAGGGAAACCGAAACCGACATCTATCAGTGCGGTGGATTCCTGATCGACTATCAGTTTGTTATCACATCGGCGGACTGTGTATCCTCTAGCAAAGGACCTCCTAGATACGTAGCCTCTAGCACTAACAGTGATCGTGCTGCTATAGAAGAAGTGTTTGTTCATCCACGGTTCACAAAGGGACAACCATACTTCGATATCGCCATTATAAAGCTACGAAAGTATGCAAATTTAGATGAAATGTATCCGGCTTGTTTATGGTCAGAGGAAAGGCATGATGATTGGAGACAAGTCAATCTTCTGGCTGGAGCATCAATACCGCAAATGCGAAGCTACGTGGAAGAATTCAACATCAGCGTGAAAAGTTCTGTACAATACTACGTTCATGGTAAAGACTGCAGTGTAGGGGAAAATGTTGCTCACAACGATTTGAAATGCATCAGTAACGATCCGACTCTGGTGCCAGGATTGTGTCAGGTAGCGATTGTTTTGCATTGTTTTAAATTGTAAACCAAACTGATGGTACTATTTCAATCTAAATCTTCTAGGTTGACTATGGAGGTCCGGTAATGACGAAATACTACGATGAACAGTTCAAGGTACATGGAATTGTGTCTCGTTTGACGCAGGGCTGCGGAAGCAATGTGATCTTCACCAGTTTAGCACCTCATAAGCAATGGTTGGAATCGATCATCTTTAAACAGTTGCATGAGAGGCTTGTATTTAGCGATAAGTGAAGGAAAAACAATCGTAATAAAATAACAAATAGTTAAGTTCGCCAATCAAGCGTGTATCACAGCTTCCCCGAAATGAATCACGAAATGTCTCCGTTTGTTGTGTTTAAGCGTTCAACTGGTGTGTGTTTATGTTATTGTGAAGATTATGAATGCGGAGATGAGATAATACGTGTCTAGCTAGCTGGTAAAACCTGTTTCGTGAGACACGCAATGCGTCATCTGACGCCAAACTTCTCACTTGATCTTGACGACACGATTATACTTTGAATCAGTTGTTGTCGGGCACACGACGGAACAGCAAGTTGTGTTTAAGGTGGTCCCTTATAAAACTCTTTCACAATGAACTTCTTTTGGCGAATGGGGGGTTTTGGCCTTCAGCTAGTGCTGTTGTTTCAAACCATTGTGGACGTGCAAATGCAATCGTTTTACGATGTTCCTCCACCGAAATACATTGGGCGTACTTCAATGAAGGGTAAGACAATAATATTAGGTTTTTAGAGAGCAATTCGATAATGATTTGTGACACATTTTGCAGACTGTGCAAAACGATTCTACTCGGATGTTGGAGACTACACCGGCTTCTACGGTGCATTTGGTGGCTTTAGAGCTCTTCGCGGCGAGTTCCAGCATATGGTGAGGTTTGGATACAAACTTGTTTCTGTGTGACATTGACACCACATTGACCTTGCAGGTGGCGATCGGCTGGACGCGCGCCAGTGGTAAAATTGATTACCTCTGCGGTGGCACCTTGATCAGCAAACAGTTCGTACTGACTGCGGCACACTGCGCCTGGGATGGAGACAAGTGAGTTGGAGAAATACGAGAAGTCGGTAGGAAGTCTCCAATACTAACATTTAACACCTTTTTGCAGTCTTCGTCCAGATACGGTGCGACTAGGCGATACGGATCTGGGAAGTACCGAGGATGACGAGTTTGCGCAGCAAATCGCGATCGCTCGGCTGATCGTACATCCGAGCTACAGAGCATCGCGCAAGTACTTCGACATGGCACTGATTGAGCTAGCAGAACAGGCCAACTTTACGGAAGCGGTTTGTTCGGCATGTTTGTGGCAGGAGAAGCACCTACCCACGGGGTCGATGGATGCGGTCGGGTTTGGAGCAACCGGTTTCGGTGAATCGCTAAGCCCGACGCTTCAGCGTGTTGTGCTAAAGCACCTGGAGCGGGATGAATGTGACAATAGGATCGCGGTGAACAAACGACAAATGCCGGACGGCTTTCGGTCGGATCAATTCTGTGCGGCTGGCAGTGGTATGGATACTTGCGAGGGTGATTCCGGTGGTCCGATCGGTGTGAAGCTGTTTAATGTCGGTGGTGCGTTGATACCGCTGGTAACCGGTGTAGTTTCGTTCGGTACTCCCTGTACAGCTGGATCGACCGGGGTGTACAGTAAAGTGAGCGAATATGTCGAGTGGATCCAACGAACGACAAATCTGTCTTTGGGTTATAGAGGTAAGTTAACGCTAACTGTTCGGTTGCTGTCTCCAATTTTACTACACCTCAATTTTTCTAAACCAGATTGTACCTTGGAATCGTTCTGCGTCGGAAGGCCCAAAGAAACGATCAACGTAGCATATAATACCTTCTACACCAAGAGTCGCTTCGGTCTTTTATGGAAGGAATCGGACAGTCCCTCGAACGACTGTGGAGCGACACTGATCGACTATCAATATCTTCTAACGGCGGCTTCCTGTGTCAAGACGAGCCAAGGTTATCCAACGTTTGTCATTTCCGAAAGTGGTGAGCGTGCAGCCATCTCGGATGTGTACGTATCGCCCAGTTATAGAGCAGGTCGACCGGAAAGTGACTTAGCATTGCTGAAGATTGCTCAGTACGCGAATCACCAGGTATATCGACCCGTCTGTTTATGGGATCGTCGGAGCGATGGAGAATGGAAATCCAAGCCGGAGTTTTTTGCATACGGACTGGAAGACCAGTTTGATAAGTTAGTGTTCGTCACTGCTCGCAACGGTACGGGATGTGAGGAGGAACTGGTACGTGGAACCGATCTGCAATGTTTCCACAACGAGGTACCCCTAATGCCGGGAGTATGTTGGGTGAGTATGGCTTATACAGGGTTTCCCACGATTTATTGGTCAGTTCCCATGATTTTTTGGTGCGTTCCCACGATTTTTTGGTCGTATCCCATAGATTTTTGGTTCGTTCCCATAATTTATTGGTATTTTCCGATTGGATATCAATACAATTGGACCAAAAAATTCTGGGAAACGACCAAAAAATCGTGGGAACGCATCAACAAAATATGGGAACCCACCAAAAATTGATGGGAACCGACCAATAAATCGTGGGAAACCCTGTAAGAAAAGTGTAGAGAATGATAATTAAACAGAACATATTTTACCTTACAGATGGATCACGGTGGACCAATAATTGACCAATCTGTTTGGGGAGAGCCAGTGAATATGTACGGCATTGTGTCGCCATTAAGTAGAAGCTGTGGGTCAAATCTGTTTATGGTCGATGTAACGCCCCACATTCCATGGATAGAAGCGATCGTGGTTGGCAAACGGGATCAATTCCTTGTATTTTCAGACTGAATATTTTACTCAACTCTACGCAATAGAAAGTACGTATGGAATCATCATCTCGTGCATATGTTAACTTAAGACATTTTTATCCTCTTAAGCTATCAAACAGAAATAAAAGACCAATTTTTCCTCTGTTTTAAAGTTTCCAACCTACTTCAAAGCGGATGAGTGTTCGTTGATGCCAGATAAATTGATTCCATCACACACTACCTATTACTCTTCCCTTCCAGCCCTCTTGCGACGGGATAAAAGGATAACGTATTTCGTTCGATTTGAATTTTGAAAATATGTGATTTTTATTCCTCACACCCCTACCAGATCTATCTGTCCCGGAAACGCACACACCTCGACAACATTTTCCACTTTGCACGGGTGTCACTCTCTGTACTCGTTGAAATGCTTTTCCGAAGAAAAGAAGCCTCCTGTAAAGTTAGGGTGGGAAAATTTATTGAGTGCCGAAACCGACATTATCATTTTTTGAATCCCAGGCCCAGTTTGATACGCCGGGGCAGTATGTTCCAATTTTCGCCGGAGTATACAGCCATTGCGAAGAAGCGTGTCTTGTTTTTGAAGCGGAGTCTTTGCTTTGGCCAGTAGACAAATCTTTCCTATAAAATTCACTTAGAGTACACTCACACAGTCACATTTCAGTCCAAAATTCCCGTGAGACGGTTACGCGGGACATGGTCGAGTTTTCTCGTACGAGTACGACCGAGTGGATAGAGTTATGTTATGGCATAAAATTTAATATGGTTACAAATTCGGTTGCATATTCATTCTTATTCATAACCATTTTTCGTGTGGCCAACAGCCCAACCAGACCAGTTGGATCGCATGGTGGATGCCAGCATGTTCAGATAACGTTACCATCTGCCTTGTCTGCCCTTGGTTCAAATCTGAATAATGGAATATCGAAAACTAGATAAATCAAACATCAAACAATGTAATTGATTCTTTCATTGCATAGGGCTACCTATTGGGCTGGATGTGGACTCACTGGAATGGAATAAAATAAAAATAAAGTAAGGGAATGGTTTCATACCGTCAGATACATTTTTTGAGCCAAGTTTACCCTTCAGTAAGGTTTCACAGTAACATCACCACAACTGTTAACTTTAAAACAACAAAAACTAAAGCCAAACTTTAACTTCCATCAACCGCTATGCGCAGAAGTTCCTCTTTTGTTTTTTTTAGTATTTTTTGTTTTTGCTTCCACTCCTGCTCTCCTTAGCTCAGATGAGAAAAGTTCCATATCTCGGGAGAGTAAGCCATCCATCGTACAGACGCCGTACAGTACTGGGGCGGCACGGATGCTCCATCGCGATACCAACACGGTACGGCAAATAAAGCAAGTCGTCGGCGAACGGCGGGCTAGATAGATGAATAAATAAGGATTCATCAATGGGGTGGTTTTGTAAGGCTCCTCCCATTTTTAACACCATGCACCATTCGGGATGGGAAGTGGTGTAAAGGAATAGCACACTGATGTTTGAAGCATTTGCGAAAAAGTCATGAGAGCTTTTGATACACTATCTTGCTTTAAAAATTATAACAACACAGCTGGAAATTGAACTGCTAGAAAGATTCTGAAATGTATTATTTTAGCAATGAGAGTTGATAAAAATAAAAATGAGAGTTACTAGTAAGATTTTATTTATGTAAATAAGCAGCAAACTAGTTTCTTAATAGTAATAACACTACCAGAGTCATATTTTTACAAGCTCAAACAAGGTTCATTTTTTATATCTTTGACGTTTTTTCTTGAGTAAATGCTAAGACAATCTAACGTTATACGAGCCTAGCTGGTAGTTCGCCGATCTTGAATATCCATTGAAAGCGCGGGTTATTAGTCAACTTTCTACAGTCAAGTACTCCGCAAGATGGTTAATGCGCTGAGTAGGCCGCGAGGGTCAATTAATAAAAATATAGGTCTTCCTACTCTTTTTCCCAAACTTGATCGAAGCGATTGTCAAAGAGGGATATCATGCAGGTTTCATTTGATATTTTTAGAATATTTTCTAATATGAGTAGTGTTAGACGAAAGAATGCAGCCAGCTGCTCGCGTGCTCTCTCTGCAGTAAGCCGCTCTTACTGCAGTTGACGAGCCGTGAGCGCCTGAGAGCGATCGGTCGGGGTGGATCGTTCGGCTGCTGCGCGAAGAGCAGAGGACACTTCGCATCGGGGCAGCGCGGCGTACACAAGTTAGCAATAAAGCATCCGTTAAGTTTATAACTGTATTTATGTTCGTGTGTGTATTGTCCATTGTCGCATATATCACTAACGGACGTAAAAGTGGCGACGAGGATAAAGTTTTATAATATACCGCTAGTTTGCGTGTTTATAACCCAATTTTAACGTGTGCATTTTATCTCGTGTGTCAATCGGGACCTTTTAACGTGTTCGTTTATTCGTATTGTGTGATCGCGTATCGTATGTGCGTGTGTTAAAATTCCTTCACCGCGTCGGAAACGTCGAAGGATGGAGACGAACGAAGTGAACTCTGGTGACCCTTTTGGAGATGCCGATCAACGACGATTGTCGCAAGGCCGTGTTTCCGTTCCTGTCCAAGCCGCGCATCCAAGCGGCCTGCTGCAAGGAGTTTTCTCAACCCAGGAGCAGTATAGTGGACGCCGGGAAGGAACTGCATTCGCGCCGCCGCCATCGCTGCCAGGTCCAGCGCCATCGTTTTTCACTCCAGCGCCATCGCAGGTGCCCGCGCCATCGCAGGCGCAACGTCTGGAGCAGCATGATGACACGATGCTGAAAACGTTAAATTTGCTTCAACAGCAAATGGCCCAGCAACAGCAGATTCTGAATGAGTTTTTGCAGCAACGCCTTCTAAGTCACGGCGCTGCAACAACCAGTTTTAATCATGAACAAATAATTGATTCCTTGTCTCGAAATATTTCAGAGTTCCGGTTCGATACGGACACGGGAATCACGTTCAAAAACTGGTACTCACGCTACGTAGACTTGTTCCAGAAAGATGCTGCTAGGATCGACGATGCTGCGAAAGTCCGGTTATTGCTGCGGAAACTGGGAGCTGCCGAGCATGACCGTTATTTGAGTTTCATCCTGCCAAACCGCCCGTCCGATTTTTCGCTCGAGCAAACGGTGGAAAAGCTGTCAACCCTCTACGACTACCAGGAATCGCTGCTGAGTAAGCGATTCAGATGCCTGCAGTTAGTGAAGAAGCGGAACGAAGACCATCTAAGTTATGCCTGTCGAATCAACAAGGCGGCCGTTGAATTCGAGCTCGGCAAGCTCAACGAGGAGGACTTCAAGTGCTTGCTATTCGTCTGTGGTATGAAGGACGAGACTGATGCAGACATACGAACGCGCTTGCTGGCAAAAATAGAGGACCATAGCATGACGTTGCAACAGCTAGCCGCCGAATGCAGTAGATTGAGAAATTTAAAAAAAGATAGTGCGATGATCGAGACACCGGGAAATGATCGAGTTTTGGCAGTGAACCTGAAAACGCCCTACCCTCAGAAAAAGTTTCCAAATGCCTCAAAAGCGAATCCCAGCAAACCATGTTGGCTCTGCGGAGGTACACACTGGGTGCATGACTGCAGATATCAAGCACACCAGTGTACGATCTGTTCCAGAACGGGACACAAAGAGGGTTTCTGCAAAACAGCAAATCGCCAGAAGTATAATAAGCCGAAATATAAAAAGCAAGGCAAAACGCAGACCAGAGTAGTTACGGTGAACGTGCATAGTGTTCAGAAACGCCGCAGATATGTCACTATTGCAATGAATGGCACGCCCGTCCGTCTGCAGCTTGATACGGCATCTGACATCACAGTCATTGATCGTGAAGCTTGGAAAAAGATTGGCAGTCCGACATTATCACCACCAGCAGTGGTTGCACGATCAGCTTCTGGCACTAATTTGGCACTAGACGGGGAATTTGTATGCAAAGCCAGTGTAGGCAATCAGACCAAAGAAGCTACAATTACTGTTTCCCCGACACGTTTAATGCTTTTAGGTGCTGACCTCATCGATCTTTTTGCTCTTTGGTCTTTACCAATAGATAAATTCTGCTGCCAAGTACGAGGTACTAAATTCACGTCGCAAAGAACGTGGCAAGAACGTTTTCCTAAAGTATTCCAAGGAACCGGACTTTGTAAGAAAGGAAACGTCTCTTTTGCTATAAAAGAAAACAGTCGCCCTGTGTTTCGCCCTAAACGACCAGTGGCTTACGCCGTACAAGAAGCAGTAGACCGAGAGCTAGATCGACTTCAGGCCATAGGAGTAATAACTCCAGTAAAGTTTTCACAATGGGCAGCACCGGTCGTTGTAGTAAAAAAAGCAAATGGTGCCATTCGCATATGCGGAGATTACTCCACTGGCCTCAACGATGCGCTACAGCCAAATGATTACCCGTTGCCTTTACCGGATGACATATTTTCAAAGTTGGCTAATTCAATAATTTTCAGCAAGATAGACCTAACCGATGCTTTTCTGCAAGTGGAAGTCGAGCCGCAGTACCGCCCACTGCTTACAATAAATACGCATCGCGGGTTATATCATTATAACCGCCTTCCACCAGGAGTTAAGGTCGCTCCAGCTGCGTTCCAGATGATCATGGACAAAATGTTAGCCGGTCTAAATAACGTTTCTGGATACCTGGATGACATTATAGTCGGGGGCACTTCAGAAAAAGAGCACGACGAGATTTTAGCCAAAGTATTCCAACGCATTCAAGACTTTGGATTCACGATTCGTGTTGATAAATGCGCATTTAAAATGCAGCAAATAACATATCTCGGACACGTAATTGATCGTCGTGGACTAAGGCCTGATCCCGCAAAAATCCAGGTTATCAAAAATCTTGCTGAACCAACAGATGTCACCGGTGTTAGATCCTTTTTGGGTGCAATCAACTTCTACGGGAAGTTTATACCAGACATGAGAAAGTTGAGGCATCCTTTGGATAATTTACTCAAGGCAAATACTCCATTTCATTGGTCGTCGGAATGTAAACGGGTTTTCAAAGAGTTTAAGACGATTTTATCGTCAGACCTACAATTGGCTCACTACGATCCGCAAGAAAAGATTGTGATCTCGGCGGACGCATCATCAATTGGCCTTGGGGCAACTATAAGCCATCTGTACCCCAATGGTCTCAGCCGTGTAGTACAACACGCTTCTCGTGCCCTTACTGAGGCAGAACGTCGGTACAGCCAGATCGATCGAGAGGGACTAGCGATCATTTACGCAGTAAAAAAGTTCCACAAAATGATTTTTGGTAGGCATTTTACGCTTCAGACTGATCATCGACCTCTACTGCATATATTCGGATCGAAGAAAGGCATCCCAATATTTACTGCTAACCGTCTTCAGCGTTTCGCGCTTACTTTGCTGGCCTACGATTTTAACATTGAGTACGTGCGCACCGACGATTTCGGAAATGCTGATTTGCTCTCACGACTCATTAACACGCACACCAAGCCAGATGAAGACTGTGTTATAGCAAGCGTGAACTTGGAAGAAGACATTAAATCGGTGGCAATAAGCGCGCTTGATTCACTACCGCTGAACTTTGCTGATCTCGCCAGAGAAACAAAACGAGACCCACTTCTGAAAAAGGTGTCAGTTTACATCAGCGAAGGCTGGCCCAGAAACGCAGCGTTTACCGATGAGCTTGCTCGTTTTAATGCCAGGAAAGATGCACTAACAACCGTAGAGAATTGCATTCTTTTCGGTGAGAGGGTGGTAATCCCCAAAAAGCTGCAACAAAAATGTCTTCAGCAGGTGCATCAGGGCCATCCAGGAGTGCAGCGTATGAAAGCGTTAGCTAGGAGTTTCTTTTATTGGCCTACAATAGATGCTGACATCGAGGAATGGGTGAAGACATGTCACCCATGTCAAGCAGCTGCCAAATCACCCGCACATTCCGCTCCGGTACCATGGCCGAGGGCAGCAGGCCCATGGCAACGTTTACACGTCGATTTTGCGGGCCCACTAGACGGTGATTATTACTTAATTGTCGTAGATTCGTTTTCTAAATGGCCCGAAATAATCCGTACCAGTAACGTTACAGCGAAAGCTACTATAGCCATGTTACGCTCACTTTTCGCTCGTTTTGGAATCCCGAAAACGTTGGTATCGGACAACGGTACGCAGTTCACCAGCGAGGAGTTCGGACTATTCTGCGACCGCAATGGCATCGAACACATCACAACGGCCCCCTACCATCCGCAATCTAACGGGCAAGCTGAAAGATTTGTGGACACTTTCAAGCGAACAGTCAGAAAGATATCTGCGGATGGTACCTCACTACAAGAAGCGCTGGATACATTCCTACTAGTATATCGAAGTTCGCCAAACCCTTCGTTAGGAAATGCTAAGTCACCGGCGGATATCATGTTGGGAAGGCAAATGCGCACAACTTTAAACCTGCTCCGTCCACCAAGTCCTGAAACCATTAGTATGGAAAACGAACCGAAACCAAGCAGACAGTTCCAACCCAACGATCTAGTCTATTTTAAACGCTTCGCAGGTAACGGATGGAGATGGGTAGCTGGTACAATTGTTAAGCAAATAGGTCATGTCATGTATATGATTGGAACGGATGATCAGAAAATGTTTAGATCTCATATTAACCAGATACGCAAGCGCTACGAGAGGCATCATCACGTTCCGGCTTCGGTCACCCATCGTAAGCTGCCGATAGATGTTTTGTTGGATACCTGGCAGCTAACACCGCAACCATCTACTGGCACGTCCCGCATACCACCACAGCCAGTCGACCCCGAGCATGTGGACATCTCTATGTCCCCTCATCAGCCGTCATCCGAGACCAACGGTCCTTATGTTCCCGCTACATCGCCAGCGACATACACACGCCCGACGACACGACCTGTTCCATCGTGTGCTTCGGCCCAGGTGCCACGACGGTCTTCTAGAGTTAGAAAACCGCCCAGTCGGTTCGACGTGTACCGTCGGTTTTAAAAAGAGGGGGAGATGTTAGACGAAAGAATGCAGCCAGCTGCTCGCGTGCTCTCTCTGCAGTAAGCCGCTCTTACTGCAGTTGACGAGCCGTGAGCGCCTGAGAGCGATCGGTCGGGGTGGATCGTTCGGCTGCTGCGCGAAGAGCAGAGGACACTTCGCATCGGGGCAGCGCGGCGTACACAAGTTAGCAATAAAGCATCCGTTAAGTTTATAACTGTATTTATGTTCGTGTGTGTATTGTCCATTGTCGCATATATCACTAACGGACGTAAAAAGTAGGAAACTCATGAAATAAATTAATACATTTATTGCATCCAGGCAACTGCAAATATCGTTCCTCTTCGACCGAGTTTGGGAAAGAGGTTATAAATTATTGCATAACAAACAAATTTTACACCCAGAACTGCTCTTATTGAAGTTCAGATATTCTATGAATAACCTCTTCTTCAGTGCAAGAACCGTTGTCGGTCAATCACAGCTCCTACCTGCCTGTACCACTACTAGTTAGCTTGGCTTTCAGTGATTTACTGATTACGCATAGCAGGATAAGTCAGTCCTACACGTATGGGAGCACGGTTCATTAGGGGCTTGAACCCATAAAGGTCATGTTAATTCGCATGAGTTGACGACTGTACAAAGAGAGATTTATATTGAGCAGACTAACCAACCATTAATACCAGTCATTAATATAAGTTTCACTTGTTCATCGCCTCCTGATATTTCCCTTATGAGTGTTACCGTCGCAAACTAGTATTTGACAATATCCTATTTAAAATTGTGTATTAAATCAAAAAGTGATTTCATATCGAAACATGAATTCCAATAAAATTATTTATTTTAGTACACCGAATGTCTTCATAATTATAATTATCCATTCTTAGACTGGTACCGTTGAGCTAGTTTATCTCCTTAACAGCCTCACAATCACACTCCGACCACAAGTACTGCCTCATTTGCATAATTAATAGACATTTAATTACAATAATAACAAAATTCACGCTAAATTAAACCCCATTTTCACACCCTGCTAAATGGCTCACGTGGAAGCAGGCGCCCCGATAAGGCTAACGTGCACGCTAACAAGGCGCCCCCGGGAAGCGTCATCATTGCATTAGTTTTAACCCTCCCACCCGGACACACCTGGAGGGACGCACTTTTCGCCGGACCTGCTCAGCTGGTGGTAATTTATTACCGAGTTGAGTGACAGGCTTGGTCGGGATGGTTGGTTCAGTTGCGAATTTATGCCGCCTCATCCGGTCGGTACCGGTGCCGATGAGGTTCGTGTTCTACTAATCACTTCCCACTACTCACACACACACCAACGGTCAAGTCACTCGCTGTGGACCCATTTTCCAAACTCAGGGGGGAAGGAGAACATTATTTACACCTATTGTTTTGCCCTTAATTTATGCGCATTGTCCGTGTAAGGTGACAGTGCTTTATGGGGGTAACATGGGCCGTGTGACAACTGGACACTGCTTGCGCTGTTTCATCGGGCTAGGAACGGACGGGGAGCACTACCACCATAAGGTAGCGCTCATTTGCATCGATATGCACTTTCGGCTAAGTACTACTACGCCCTTCCGGTAGGTTTGATGGGTTCTCATTAGGGGGACACGTGGTACCGCCGCACAGAAGGTGTGAAAAACTTAATTTAGCTGAAACAAAAATGCATGCCCACTTGCGTGTTTACGAGTGTAATCTTCACGGTTTTGGGATTGTTAACAGTCATTGTTCTTCTTTTCTTTGACAATGGGTGCAATTGTTAAGGTTAAAGTTATTTAATTTTGTAATCTTTCGACCTTTTTTAATATTACTAACAACAGTTTGTATTATTATTTTTTTATCTAGGATTCAAAATTGAGAAATAGATAGCTAATCATATTTATAAATGACAAACATAACAAGCTCTACGTGTTAATTCTAGTCTTTTTCACCCACAGACGCGTATACTCGTTTAAACAGGCTATTAGATGTAAAAAGATCCATGTTATTGTGCGTTATTCAAAGACCACTAATATGGCTTAAATTTTTCATCCTTGTCTCTCAAATTAAAATGTTAATATACGTGAGAACTATTCCAATTGTTTTGGAATAGTTAGAGAACAAATGACATAAAAGAAATGTTTCAAAATACTGAGGAGATGAGGTATATGAGAATACTTAGTTTTAATAGACCCTTATTTTGACCGCAACAGATTAACCTTTTTCTATAGTGAACTGCTTTGTCTGTAACTCCGATTACCATTGTGTCTCACCCAACGGTGCACCACACACTCGGACACCCAAATGATGGGCTGATTTTATCTAGGTATGTAAATTTTATTACGCGCACCTTATCACGCTCATCGCTCATGCGATCCGTGCATTAAAACGGGACAATCATGCTGACATTGTAAAATATTCCAAAAAGGGCACAGTGCAGCATTTCAATTAGGTCAGCGCAAGTAAGTGATAGTAATTGACAACTGACATTCCGCACGAGCTGTCCTAGTGTGATAAGCTGTCGATAAGAAGCTGCTTCAAGTGAAAGGAAATACTTTTCACACACTCTTACATTGATTACCTTTGCTGGGAGGGGCCAAGTGTTGGGTTTTCAAACGGTCAAACTGACCATTTCTTTAAACTCATCATCTGTAACTGGATTGCTGCTGTCAGCGTTGAAAAATGGTACAATTTTCTTCGTTTGTCCAAGAACCCACATTGATAAGGTGGTGCGTCTAATCATCGGCCAGCGTCCCGTGGGGACGTTTTTCCCCAGCAAAAATATCCTTCCCGGCTAGATTCGATTCCATTTTTAGCTCACGTCCTTCCCACAAACACACTCAATTCGTTTACTTTTAATCAACCAAACCGAACAGGAAACTGTCAGACATTTTTGAGCTCTCGTGCCGAAGCGGGAACAGCGAGACGTCAAATCATAATTCTTCCTCCGTGTCTGAGGTATTATCACATATGTGAATTAAAAAAAATGCGGAACAGTTGTTCACGTTCCGTACTTCAGCATCTCGATTACTTTACAGTTCGCTTGACAGGTTAGGTTAGGTGGAAATGCTAAGGCTTCTATTTTTTCTTATGATAAGTGAGTCCCCTGGGGTCGTCGTTCGGACAAACGTTCCTTGCCGTTTCTGTGCATGGACGTAATGGTTGGCATAATTTTCATTACACATCCTTGGTTAGGTCAAAACGCACTGAATGTAAGATGGGTTTGATGTGCTCCAAAAAATACTTTCAAAATACAGTAGTACGTACACGCAGGGAGAGCTGACTGCCGGTGTACATGCAGACGAAGATGAATCGATTAATCTACCAGAGGCTAGAGAGTTGGACAAATATAAATATGTGAAGTCCATCTTGCGTGTACTCGCGGCGAGGGATGAGGGTTTATTTAGATGCGTCTCCCTTTCGAGAGGAAAATGAGCGTAGAATTTGTTTGTCTACTCTTGATTGTCGTTTGCGTTTGTCGTGTAAGACTAGATAGGATGTGAGAAGACGCATAAATATCCTTCTTTATGTATACAAATGTTTATATTAAAACAATATTTATGTAGTTTAAAATGAAGCTTAAAAATCAAAACGCTCTTAAGTTTAGTTGATAAGTGACCATAAAGGGCGGTCTTCCACATGACAGCCTTTGTGATATTTGGCTCTCTACTGAAACCAAGGCACAAGAAAGTTCACACACTACTCCCATACATAACACGTTGTACGAGAATGAACCTTTACCGTGACTACCCCTGAAACGGCCCAGGCAAGGAACTCCTGCCCGGAAGAAACATGCTTATTCAATTAAATTTATCCCAAGACTTTGGCTGCCCGAAGTTTAGCCGTGCACCGGTCGGAAGACCACTCTAACTTAATTATAAGTTTTTCATACGAATTTATGATTCGCTAGCATCGGCAATAGGCCACCATAGTACATAACAAGAAGGCGACACTCGCAACATGGCTTCAGATGCCAAAACGGCAATCCCACAGACTTGGCAGGCAGAGAGAGATCCTGAACACCCGGCAGCTCTGGCTTCCCAGCCAGAGTCACCATTTTTGTCAAGCATGGGGAAAAAGTTTGCTGCTCGCCTTGTGATAGCACCGAGATAGCTTCCAGCACGGTAAGCTACGCCGAGTGTGTGTATGTATAATTTATTTCATAATTTATCATTACTCCACGGCGTTCGCTTTTAGTCGCTCTAAGGGATGAGACGTGCGGAGGAGGCTGCCGGTACCTTGCGATGTACGGCAAAGGTACACAACATACCGTACGAGATTAATGAAATAGGCCTGCTGCTGCACGGACGGACGGCTCGGTTGAGGCCGGGCGTTTAGTGCGGTCAGAGCGCGCCACGGAGTACAAAGTACACGGACAAAGTTATGATTATGATTATGCGGTTTCATATGAAAGTGGGTGGAAGAGAGACACACACACAAGGAGTTGCAAGGGATTAACTTAGTACAGCCACCGATGTTCACCGTGGTGTGGTGCGTTCTGGCTTTCTGGCTCACCTGCAAGATAAATAACAAGGAGAGAAGTTTTGCGAGCAGGCACGGCGGCAGGACGATGGCGCTTGGGAAACTTCCCCTTTCTACCGTGCGGTAACCGTGCCGGCACACACAAATCAGCATTCACTTAATTTGGGATTCATATCACTCGATTAATTATTTACAAGTTAAATCTGACGTGGCATTGATGCTGCAGAACTTTGATTCCTCGAGACGGGGATGATGAAGCGTTCGGCCGGAGGGGCCGAAGGGCTGGCCGGTACTATCCTTCTAACCGGTCGATAATGGATGACGATCGGGTCAGTGAACGGGCCCGGCTCGAAAAAGGTTCGATAATTTTGAACCGAAGCCAAATTGAATGATTGATGGAAAGGTGATTCAATTCAAGAAGCTTACATGGAAGGACACGTACCTTATCTGGTCTCAAAATCTGGCATAATTTGTAAGCTTATCTGCATCCTTGTTAATAGTCTTTTTTTCTTGATGAATATTAAGCATTCTCCCGGTGTAATTTATGGACGTTTTGGGATACCTTTTTAAAGAAAAAAAAATGAACAGCCTGAGGTCTTTTTTTCTCAGGCTGATTACAAATTTACTGCCCAATTAACACATTTTTGTACCACTTGTATTTTTTGTTTTCACTAAGCATGGTGAAAGATTACACTTTTCTTGAGGCAACTTCGCCGCTGCCGAGTGTCAGGTTCACTCAGCGCGTGCCATAATTTGTGATTTTGTTGGCAACATTTTTTCCCCTTGCTTGGATTGATCTAGTTCAACCCTTTTCTACTGCCCGCACACTGGCCGGACGACCACGGGGACACACATCTCCAGGGAGCGTTGAAGTGCGGGACAAAGGGAAAAATTAAGAAAACATCACCGGTGGGATTTTCGCGCCTGTGGAAAACTTTCGGTATTGGGATATTGTTTTTTTTATGTATCGTGCTCTTCTCCAGCTTGTCAGCTTCAATTAGCACTGGGAACGACTTTTTGACGAGTGGTTCTGCTAATTAAATCGAGATTTGTTCGTTCCAGCTCGGTCGAGCAATTTATTTCTCGGTTAACGATTCTTGGTTGGACTTTTCCCAAGCACTTTTCCTCCAAGATGGGTAGCGTAAGATAGCTGCTGGACAATCTTAATGTTGTGTAGGATAAAATTATTCCACAAGCAGCAGCAGCAGCAGCAGTCGCAACGAAGCAAGTAGAGTTTTATGTCTTTTTAAAAGTTTCGGCCCGAAGAGTTCCAGACAACGGTAGAAAGTGTGATAAAAGTGTGTTGAAGAAGAAAAAACCCAAGCAAAACGAAAGAAGCAAAGGGTTCCACGGTGCATGCATCCGCACAGCGCAACACAATTTTAAGATGGATAAAGTTTCACGTCGTTCAAGCGCGAAAATGTCTAAACAATGGACGAACCGAAGGTTAAATGACAGTTAAAACGGGGGTGATAGGTCGAGGCGAAGCCAGGTCGGATGCAGGTATCTGGCCGTTTGGAGCGCTACTTGATGTTCGTTGTGGGAAATGTAGTGGTAAAGTTGTGGCTTACTGTGTGCGTTGGAGCTGGTTGTTTTTTTCGATTCTTTTGTTATTGTTTTTTTAGTCATCATATAAAAGAAGGGGTTTTTTTAGTGTTATTAGTTTAACATATGGTTTGAACGCTCTACTGAACGATGTGAGCATGAGGATGGTGTGGTGTTAGTAGCTCCATTTCCTACTGAATACTGCCAACCTAATGTTTTATCATATGAGTCAACATCTGATTATGGATCTTGACTTTCAAAAATCACAGACACATGTGAATGCTTGGATGATCTTCCGCTGTTTCAGGTATGCAATTGTAGGTTTAGGAAACAAAACATGCAACCTTTCTATTTAAACAGTTTAAAAGAAAGTTGGTAAGCCAGGCTTTTGGAGAGAATTTTTAACATTTTCTCAAGGTGTTTGAGTTTTCTACCAATTTTTGAAGTGTATCACGAGTGTATCATTTATACAATAATTGAAGATTGTATTGCTTATTGATTTATAACATTCAACAATGAATCTTCAAAGAGTGAGTTAAAGATTCAAGTCACTAAAGTCATTGTCATTACTCTGATTAAAAACACTGAAAAGAGTGCGTTTTCTCATCTCTAGTAACAACGCTGTTATGTTACAGATTAATGCTAAAAAGCAACGTAATCCCAATAAATTCATTAGTAGTATTAGGAGCTTGTCTATCCTTTGTGACCAACTAATCGAATCGTTTAAAAAGTAAGAACAGATAACATACCAGCTTTCACTGATCATATTAAACACATCACACTTTTTACGATCCTTTAGGTCCAATTTGACTCAAAAGTATGATTCTCAATCTAGTGTTTGTTTGATGATGATCGTAACCAACTTATCAATTCCGAATTCTAATTCCCAATTCCTTTTCTATTTTGAAGTTAGTCGATATCGCTTGATAAAGGCTAAACTTGACACATTCTAGCAGCGACGGAAAGTCATGTTAAAAAACTTTTATCATTCAATGAAGATCCTATTGTATTTTAAATTATATACTTCTTTCTTTAAAGTTATTTATGACACAGTTCATGTTTCAAATTGCATTGGTGTCTTCTGATAAATGTCACATCTTTTGACGTTTTCATTTTTGACACTTTGAATTTTCACATTTTATCTTACAAATTCATAAACCACATTATTTATCATTCTTTCCCAAAAATCACATTCAAATCGATATATTCCGTTTGGAAACCTTTTACTCTACGATCCCAACTCACCAAATCAACATATCATCGCGAGGTTTGATTCTTACCCCGTTAAAACATCTTGAAGAAAATGCCGCCTGGAAGCTGATAATTTACTGCATGCGCGTGTGGTTCGAAACTCCCGTACCCCATAAAGGACACTACCACGGGTAAAGGTAGACACTTCCGCTATTTGGCTGGGGATTCTAGGGGGGGTTGGTGCTGGGTTGGACCCGGGACACAACCCGACGAGTGGGATCGTTGTGGGAATTTCAAATCTCAACAGGTTCCTTCACTTAGGCGGACATTTTCGCACACAAACACACACATGTACACGCTCGCTTCAACCCGTTGTCTTTCGAGGTGCCGCTGTTGCTGTCCGTATGCGAAAACGCCGTTCCGGTCGCTGGGCAAATTCGCCACCGTCGACGACACGCGCGTTAGTAGTAAGGATTGGTGGTGAGTGTTCCTACCCGGAAGGAGTTGCTGATTTTCTTATCCCCCCCCCCCGCCCGTACAAAAGATAGTAAAGTTAAGGGCGTGTGTGTGTGTGTGCGAGTGCGTTGTTTTCGCATCCTTTTGTCAGTCAGAGCAGCGTACCTTATGCAAAATCCCACCGGGAGTAATGCTGTTACGGAAATTCGCATATATTTTCGCACAACGTCAGCGTTTGAAAGGTGTGTGTGTGTGTGTGTGTGTGTGGATTCAAGGGGACCACTGCTCAAGGTTTTCATTGCGTCATCGATACGTGTTTGCATGCTTTATTGGGCAAATGGAGAATCTGGAAAAGCAGAAGCACCGAGACGTCTGAGACGAAAATACAACTGGAAAGCTTTTTACTACCCAATGATTGTGGTTTTATATCAGGTTAGTGTGAAGGTTACTTAGTTTTTTTTGGTAATTTTTGTAAAGGGGAAGGCATCAGGTTTTGCGGGTTCGTATCGGACACGTTCAATCCCATTATGGATGCCAATGTTTTCTTTCACGGTTATGGTTATTGCCACTTATTGATTGGGAAATGGAAGGCAAACCTTTACGATTTCTTACGGCACTAGATCGACGACCGTTTTGTGGTTTCCGTGTTTGGTTGAGATTAAGAGGCCTATCATCAGCAACTACTGCGCCAGACAAACTATGCATTGGAGACCGCTTCATTGCAAAGAAAGTGTGGCAGAATGTGGGATCATTTTAGGATCTGTTTTCTCATACGTATAAAACTGAAACTTCAACCTCTTTTAGTGGAAATTATTATTCACTGCATACCCTATTGACAGTTGTGTAGAACCATATTACTTTGCGACAAATTTATACAGTAATTTTATATCCGCAAGCGTTGTGTGGATTCTAGCGTACTAGCGTATGTAAATGTTTTACATATTATTTGTGAAAAAATGTGTATATTAGCAATTTGATGTCTTTAAACCAGGGGTCTCCAAACTTTTCAGTTCGCGGACCGCATTGCTTCACATATAATGGTGTTGGGGGCCATTTTTCCGTTGCCTGTAGTTATTGCGATCGTTTAAATTTCGTCTTTATGAGAAAATACTAACATAATATACAAAACTTATATAGCTTTCTATTATTAAAGCTTGGTTTACGTCACTGAAAAGCAACAATTACATGTTCTATAAAAATAGTCACAACAATCAAATATTTATTTTTACCTTTACAAAGTCGTCACGGGCAGCATAGTAGGCTCTCGAGGGCCACATGCGTCCCGCGGGTCGTAGATTGGAGACCCTTGCTTTGAACTACAAAAACTACGAGTTAAATTGAATACTTCTTTTGATTTTTTATGGTTTAAAAATTTATTTAACTTTTAAACTATTTTTGAAATTTTAACTATTTTTGAAACTATAATAGATAGGATATGAAGACGTGCCTTCAGCATACCAAAAGAATATAGAAAACAAACAAAATTGAAATAACAATTTTGAACCGTAAAAAACCAATTAAGACAGTTTCATAAGTTTATTTGGTATAAAGCGTGATTTTGTTACAATTGATGTACATCGTTGCAGCATAACAAAATAATGAAAAATAACAAAAAAACAGTATCATATGTTCTGGTACGAAGCTTTAATTTAACTTTCTGACTTCATATAAAAAAATAGTTGGATAAATTAACTTGCCCCGAAGATTGATATCGTTGTGGTAAACATAAAACTTTTTTTTAATCTGTAAAATATGAGCCAGAAGCGAGTATCTTTTTTTGCTAACAAAATAAAAAGACTCTGATGTAGTAAAAAAAAAACAAACAAACTATCATTACCACACACGCCTGCACTACCAATCGATTGTCCCTTTTATTGCCGATTTTCCCCGGTACACACGGTACGACAAGTGCCAGTTCTTCGGCAAAGCGCATGAATGGGTTGCCTGATTGTCTGCTGCAGCAACATCATCATCAACAGTTGTTTAGTACGGGCACGGGTTTCGAATCCGGCTGTGCGACAAACGTTCGCCTACGGTCGCCAAGTACCGTGCGCACCATTTAGAGTTGATTCTTCTCGGCAATAAAATTTTGCACACTTCCATCTGTTAGGGTTTTCGGTGGCGAGGTGCCATTTGCCATTTGCCACAGCACGCGACAAAGTGCATCGCACCGTTAAAAGGGCGCGTTGTCCACCGCCGGCAGTGTGTGTGTGTGTGTGTGTCGGTTGCATTTGCAAAAGTCACCGGATTGTTTAAGGGCTGCTCACCTACAGAGAGCATAACGATGTTTCGAACCCTCCCTCGAATTCGCAGCACTCTTCACTTCTGCCTCATATACCCTACCCCGTGGTGCGTGGTGAATTGGTGCGAAATGTATATCAATAAATATTATTTATTCATTTGTTTGCTATTGCTCTGTTGTGTGTGTGTGTGCGGGCAGTGCAATAATGTAACATTATTGTTCGAACGAGCACCCGGGACACCGCACGACCGTCCGAGCAATCGATTCCCGGGCAAAACGAGCGACAAAACGGTTCGCATTTGAATATTAATTCAATTATAGCACTTCACCCACTCGTTAGCGCTTTCGAAGCCTCCCTGCCTTGGCCCAGCGCAGCATGCAGGTTCAGAGGTCGATCACTTTACGCGCGTGCACCGTGTACGATCTCTTGATTGTCGACTTGTTGTGACTTCGACCACCACCGCGGAAGAGGGCGGTACGGTTCGTTGGCAGTCGGTCTTTGCGCGTTTGGTAGATGATTAATAATTTACACACAACCCGAGCGGCGGGTGCGTTTCGTGTGAGCGAATCTTAATGGCCGTCGTTTGGAGTCGTGGAATAGGCGAGGATGGGTTGGAAAATCAAATTCAGTGTTTTTTTTTTGTACTGTTGCTTGCTTTCTTGTGCACTTCCACAAGCTAGTTTTGGGGGGTAAGCAAATGCAATTATGTCGTTTATGATTGTGGTTTTCATTGCGAGGTGGAATAGGTGCGATGGGGCGGAAAATTAGAGCTACCGGGCTGGGACCAGTGTTTAAATTTAGGACAGCATGTCAGTCGGTTGTGCTTTGCGAGTGGAAGAATTTAAAGAATAATGGTTCATTATCGTGAATGGAGGTTAAAAAGAAGGACATAATGATGATGATGAAAATCGATTCAACGGGTGTTTTGTATTTTTCTGGGTGCATTGTACCACTTAGCTAAGAATCAGTGTGTCAGCCTGACATACCTATCCAAATCTGGTGTATCTGGTGTAATGTATTTTTAGAAAATATTATTTAAAAAATACGATATTTCCAAATTAAACATTTTCTAATTTAGGAATTACGCATATTTTTATTGCATTGGAATATTATGTAAAGGTAAACGAAACTATTTTGCAGTCATCACATAATTTAGTTCAACCACTGTTTTTAGTACAAAAATGTCAGTTATTGGAAGGATAATGTATAAAGGTTGCATACATCAAGGCGCTGTTACTCCGAATATGTAGACACAGTTCGGGCAATTTATTCGAATTTTGATAGGAAGATCAGAACGCTTTTTTGAGACTTTTCGAATAGTAGGCCTTCTTTTCTTATGAATTCACTACTTTGTCGCATTATTTACTTCAAAAATTGATTTCAAAAATGTATTTATTTGATTTTAATGATTTTTAACAAACAAAATAAACAGTGTTTTTAGTTACGTCAGCTTTTTACAATCATTTTGCAAAACTCACAGTTGCGTCTGGCGAAAAAATCACACATTTTTTTTAACACTGGTCTTTTAATAACATCGTTTTTTTGCATTTGAAACATTCAACAAACAAGCGAATGCCTTAAAATCTGCATTCATTATTATTCGTGCTTCCTGTTTTCTCCCACTAACGAAGAATTATTACAAACGAGTCCATGAACAGCCGAGTATCTAATTTATTTACACCCAATTGTACCCACTGCGAGGTTCATTCCAACCTCTTCCAGCCCAACAAATGACCGTCTCTATAGCTAGATTACTACACTCCGTACAGCCCAAGCAACACTTGATTCCGCCGCCGGATATGAGCGGACTGTAATTCAATCCCCACGACCTCCGGCAATCCTTCGGCGGGTGGCAAATTTTTCAACAAATATTTTCACCCATTCCACACCATGTGTTATTATTATCTAGCGTGGTAGAAAAAGACATAGAAAAAGCGTACGAGTGTGTGTGTTTTTTGCTGCTGCCCTCGCGTTACTTACTTTTTGCGCTTCCCTCCGTATACACTCCCGGTTGGAGGGAAAGGGAGAAAACACGGTACTGTGCACCACTACCCTATAGCGAATGGCCGGAATAAAAAAGAAACGGAAACCGTATCATTTATGATCTTTCCGGAAGAACGTGCGGAGTAGAGAAGAAAAAAAAATATAATGAAGACGTAACCTCAAACCTCGCGTGTCCACCCTTACGAGAACGGGAGCAGCGTTTTCATCATCATCGGTTACAATTTCTCGCCATTTGTTTCGTTGGCCGGATGCTGGTGAATTGGCCAAAATGCCGGATGGAAGGAGTCAGCGAAGGGTGTCTGTCTTTCTCTTCTTCTGTCTCCTCTTCGTACACTTCCTCAAATAGTATGATCATATTTTATTGTTTTTTTTTTTCTCTGATTGTGGTAGGAAAACCACGTTCCGGGCGCGCGTTTTTTTCTCCTTCCTGTCCCGATTCCTGTTACACAACGCAGAACAGTATCCTATTTTTATTGCCCTACGCTGCAGTGTAAGTTGAGGCCCGCTTCATTTTTATTCCATCTGTAATCTAATTTAAAAATTATAAATCTTATATTTATATGCTAACTCGTTTCGCCGTTCGTGCGGAATGCCCGAACGCCGGAACCTGTCCATCCGCATCGCATCCTTGCGGGGCGTGTACTGTTGGTCACCGCGCATCGTGCACAAACGATCCTCTACGCGGCCATGCCATAAAGAATAATTTTCCTCGGAGAGTTCCTCTGTTTCAGCCAGTGGTTAAGTGAAGTGAGGGCGCGTCAGTGTCTTAGGCAGTAACTTTGGTGGGCGCCACAGTTAAAAAGACACTGCCAAGTGCTTGGGTGATTATTTTAAATTGTGTACGGCAATATTGTTCACCGTGGCAGCCCCTTGTTGGCAGGGGAACGTTTGCGGGGTTGACAGTTTTTAATGCATAGCTAATGATTATACGATCCGAAGTTTGTCCCCTCGAGGCGCGCTGCAAAGTGAGGCGAAATAAAACTGCCATCAAGAACTGCCGTCCAATGAGCGCTGAAATGCTCGTCTGCCCTGCCAGGGTGCCACGAATAGTGTAGGTTGAGTGAAATACCTTCACACTCGTGGCGTGCTCGAAACAGTGTTCCTTCACCTTTATCCGTGGTAAGGAGAGGAAAAGTTTGCTCCCATGATTACCAATCGGCCCTTTACGAAGTGTGCGAGGCCTACGTTCGTTCATTTTTTTGTTGTTGTGGCTTTTCTTTCGCGCGCCTTTCGCCTTGCCCAAATTTTGCGACCCGCGTCTATAATGACGGCGATGAAAAGAATCTGTCTCCGGTGGGTGATTGTAATTAAAATTTTAATTTTACGACACTTTTACTGATTAAAAGTTAATTAATGCGATGAGAAGGTGACGGAAACCTGGGGAAAAAAGGTATCAAAAGCTAAGCATCTTACGGTGTCATGAACTTTCTCAAGATGTGCTTACATCAGTGGAATATACTCTTACGGTCATAGGATGGAAGATGTTTGTAAGGAGTTTTATTAAACTATTGACTTATTAAGTGCCGGTGATACTATTACTATTTATGCATTTTTAATTTATCTTTGTTTAACTTCATATTCCTTTACATGGGAAACAATCTATCTTGGCGGACATGTTAGTGCAGGGAACACAGTTCTTTGCTGTGCACAGACAGATAGACCAATCAAAACCAACCACACCACCCACCAAATGAATGGCTCTGCAACGAGCCCATAACTCAGCGATGGTTAGACAGCGCAACACAAAAAAAACTGCAACAAATTGTGTAAGTAGGAGTGACCAAACATAGGCGCAATGCTTTTTTTCTGCTTTGCTGTTGTGTGCAGAAGAATAGGATGACCATAAATCAGCTTGCAGGGAATACAATTTCTGAAATAGAAAAGAAAAGATAAATTGCTAGGCGTAATGTATTGCAAAAACGTTGACTCAGTCGTTTTGTTTGAGAAAAAGAGCAGGAAAATGCTTAGAGAATAACAAATGAAAATTGTTTTGTAGTCAATAGAAGGAAATAATGTAAATAATACGGAAGATTTAAAAACGCCTGAATGTTGGCAATTCGCATCACACTGGAATCAAAATGCCTGTTTGTAAGTATCAAAGGACTTTGTTTACTTAGCCTGTTTTATATAATCTTGATAGCAAGATTGATCAAAAAATGTTGGGAAATATTGAAGATGAGTGATGTGTTCTCTAGAGGGCACCCACGACTCCGACTCCAGCTAAATCGGAACCATTAGCTGCACCCGTAGTCGTCAAGAGTCGAAGTCATTCAGAATCGGAGTCGTTCGGGGTCGGAGTTGACCGGAGTCGACCGGAATCGGAATCAAACTGGAGTCACAGTCGGCTGGAGTCGACTGGAGTCGGAGCCACTGGGAGTCGGTGTATTTTTATCGTCTTTCGCCTAGTGCGTGCACTTCGTAAATAGACCTTTGCTTCTAAGAATAGCACATAGTGAAGACCTCAATACTCTGCGACTGCAATCTAGCATTCATCTTAAACATTTTAAATTCTACAGATAATAAACTGCTGTGGAGTCAAAATATGGCCTATACTATAGGGCTAATGTTTCGTTAAGATTATGATAAATCCTTTTTCCATCAAGTGAACTACTTCGTAAGGTTAGGGGGATACCAACGGGGGTAACTCAACGTAGGATATAAAAGTAAGGCACGAAGTGCGTGACATTCTTTTTTGTACGCGTCAGCTCTAGCTATATGCACGTAACTTAAACTGTAAAATAATCATAATAAACTAGCTAAAATACCTAAGATACAACAAAATAATTGTCTAATTAAAATGCACTTGAAGAGTAAAATCATACCCTTTTGTTACTTCAGTTTTTTAAAGGTTTTTCAGAATATGAAAAGATCCTTATTATAATGTTCATATTTCATCCCTTTGGATATTTTGTACCATTTTTACTTCAACTATCTGCTGTTTGAAAACGTGTTAACCATCAAATGTAATGCAGTACAGCATATCTTTAGGTGCTAATGAAATTCATGCGAGAGGACTTCTTCTTTATATCTATTTCCTGATATCTAGTATCTCAATTTTGTCAATAGTGTATGTTCAATCATTAGATAGCTAACTCCAGTGTCTTTCTGACGACAACAAGTACACGTTTCCGCCCTACACTCGAACCAACACTTGCAATGCAAAACCGTTAAGTAATTAGAAGTGACACCCTCACTATTTGAATGTCAAGAAGTTTATCGGTACATCTACTGACAGTAACTTACAGCGCATCCCTTCCTTTTCAATCGTATCTAACCAGCCGTGAAAAAGGGTTCCACCACGGTGCAACTGCAACTGCAACGAAGTGGTGCATCCCTTCTTGGAAACGATGCGATGCATTAAATCTGCATTCACGCTCAACCCCCCGCCAAGATGAAACGCTTTGACCAATAATGCACCTGACAGACGTTTTGACAGCTGATGTGCTAATTGACAGGAACAAATGTTGTGATAATTGACCGTGCCCGGAACGGTCATTCTAAATGTGAAAGGGTGTGGGATTTCGCATGTCGATAATTAGCCGTGCTGGCACTGATTCATACCATTCCCCCGATTGGCAATTCCTATTGCCAATTCTTCGTGCCCTTTGCTTTCTACGTGTGGCGCCTTTGTAATTAACTTTCACTGTGTCGTACGAGGAATGGTGTAATCTTTCCCGAGCGCGTGTACACAAGAAAGCAAGGTGTCCTCACAAGCAAACGGAATTGGTTCGCTTTCCAGCACTGTGTTCCTGTGCTACGTGCGAAAGGAATGGCATGTGAGTGCAAAATATCGTATCGTATAAAATTTATTGTTTTATTGCACCACCATAAAGCAGTCAGCGGCAGCATTTGGTTTACACCGGGAGCGACTGTTTGCCCGGAAGGCTGCAAGGCTCGCAATGGGCTTTACGCAAACAGGAACGCAACCTTTGCTCATGTGCACACGTGTGCGTACCGGAAAGGGAACGACGATCGTTAAACGGAGCTTGCCCAATCATGCGCTCAGAATAAACATAATGTTAAATAGCGCGCTTGCTAACTGCAATCCTGCTGGTCGTTCATCTAGCCGAAGCCGCAGCGGACGAAGACATTTCCACTGGATGGACAACCCCCCAGGGGTCCTATAACCTGCTACCTCGCAGCTCGTTTCTTATTCGCTCGCTTCAGAGGGGGCCAAGGAAGAAGTGTAAGCGGGATGTATTAGTGCCTTCTTGTAAATTGCCACATCGTTCTGGTTTAGATTAGTCAAACATAAAAGGAACGGCGCCTCGGAGCGTCTAAACAGTACAAGCTTAGCAAGAAGTAATTAACACGTCACACTTCGGTTACGCATGATGAATAAATGGTGGACGCAAGCAGCAAGTAGCCACACTCCCTCTAACAATGGGTACAGCCTCCCAGTGAGTTTGAAATTGTTAAATTTCATTAGTTCCACCCTGGCACCTTTAAGCGTGTGCCACCCGCTAAAGGAACTCCTTTAAACACATACCAATATTTTGTAGGCCGCAGGATGAGGGATAGATTTTTATTTTCAATCTTACTCTCATCCCCTTCAGTACATGAATGACACACACACACGTACCGCGTTTAACAGTTTTAACCTCAAAAAACCGCCCGCACGGCTCACTAACGCCAGCGACTTAGAAATTCATGAAAACACGGAAAAACTTCATGAATAATCAAGCAAATTTTAAATTGTCTTGCCACCGGTAAAACCGTATCCCCCGCGGGACTGCCCTGTGTGGGTGTGTGGAGTGCCCGGGCAGAGCTGTCAGGCACGGACAGGAGGAGAAAAAATTAGTACACACACAAAAAAACAACAACTGTTTTTCGATGTTTCGGCACGTCACTTCACTGTTGCGTGTATGTGTCGACTGTGCTGGTTCTGTGTCAGGCTGTTGCCATTGGAGATTGTTTCGGTGAACGACGGTTAGTTGAGCGCTCTTGTGTGATACTTTGTCGTTCAAAAACAAAAACCTAAAGCAACGCCACTCGCCTGAAACATACACACACTAAATGAAACGAGAAATATGAAAACCGCACAGCCAAGTTTAATAAATGAAGGGAAACAAGTGAAACTTATCCGGGCGTACAAAAAGAAAGTGTAGAAATCAACCAAGCAAGAGGAGCGAACGGAAACAAGAAAGAAGAAAAAAAGCCAGCAACCAATTCCAAACAAATTGTCGGCTCCTTTTGGTCAAATATTTGCTTTCCGTTGATTGAATTGCTTTTGTTTTTTTGGCTGGTTATTTGCCGCACTTTCGCTCTTGGCACGTTGGCAGGCTGCTTGTCTGGCAGGAGAAACGTTGGAGTGCTTTCTAAATTCTAATCCAAGTGTTTGCGGTCAGTGAATTCACACACACACACACACACAAGCCCACCAAATACTGTCACGCGACTCACGTCCGTCAAAGCCTGTGACAGGAAGCAGATTCTGTGCGGGACCTCGAGACTCGTGGGAGTCAAGCAAGTGCAAGCAGGTCGCGGGAGTCAATTTTAACAAATTACGTCCCAGATTGACGTCGTACGCGGTCGCGGGCATTCGCAAACAGGGCACAAGGAACGGATACGACCGGCAGTACTCGAACAGAATTAGACTGGGATTTCGGCTGGTGGTTGAGGCTTGATTCGGTATGGTACAAGTGAAAGAAGACAACAACAGAAAAAAACCCCTTCACAATCGACCATTTCAGGCTTGGTGCGGGCAGCAAACGTGCCTTTAGTTTGGTCGCGTAGTCGCGTGCCCGAGTGCATTTCGAGTACCGCGAAACTTAATTCAATCACGGTCGCGAATTGAATTATTTCGCTTCAGCGCACAGACACGACAAATTCCGACGGGTTTCTGTGAGCGGTTGCAAATTTGTCATTTTGCCGATTCGCGATTTTACCTGTGTCCCGTTCATGTTCTCCCTCTGCGCTGGTGAAAATCGTTCTCTATCGCAAAAGCATGGAGCATGGAAGTGGTGCAGCTTGGCGTAACACCGGAATGGAAGGTATTTTCGAACGCGCGGAGAAGCCAAATTTCATACTGCTGCTTCGCGGGACACCCTTCGTGTTGAGTTGGGAGTGTGTGTGTGTGTGTGTGTATGTTGGAGATTCTTAATGAGCCGTTTAGGCTACAGCTCGCTGGTGGCTACAAAATTCTGCAAACCCACCACGGAAATCTCAGCAGAGTGGAATGGAAATAAGTGAATTATCGAATCAATCGAGCAATGAACCTTTCGCTAATGCTGCTGCCAACTGCCTGATTCCGGAATAATCCAATTGTTGCATTACACAGCTTTGCATAAATCTGATCATTGTATTTTCTGTAGTTCCTGCGTTGTCTGGTTTATTATACGGACAGAACGAGCATACATAGAGTGTGGAAGAATTTTCCTAGCTTGTTGCACTTAAAGCAAAACTCGCGCCAAAGGATAAGCAAATTTGGCATGCAAATTAACGTAATTTGTGGTTTAGCGAACGGGGTTGGAATATAAAATAACTTCAGGTTAATTCAGATTCGGTTAGCATTTCAATAGAGTTTCATTTACAGTTGGTTTTTGCTAAAATACAATCAACACATTATATTTTAAACACCAATCAAGTAAGATTGCTAGGAATAGGGCTAATTCGGACAGTCTTTGCTTAAATAAAGGCTATTTACTATCCAGTTTGCGTACTTTAAAATAATCTATAATATTAATTAAAATAATACGGAGCAGTACGTAAAATCTAGAGCTCTCCGTGGCCGAGTCAAGCTTTCATCGGACTTAAGATATACTAAGCGCCTGAATATATGCTAAGCGACTAAAGATATGCAAATCATTAGTTTGTCTCTTGGATAATGTAGGAACAGTAGTAAGAAAGATTATTTTATTAAAAATTCCAGAAAATTTCTGAATTTTGATCATTTGGTTGATAATTTAAAATACATGTACCTTACTACATACTTTAATCGTTGAGAGTACAGGCATCTTTTATCCTGATTTCAATTTTCATTGAGTTTGTTTTGGAAGCAAATGATGAGACGAAAATGAGCAATCTGAAGAAAACTTTCTTAAACATAATAATACCTCAACTCTATGCCTTAGTACTGAAAAAACAATCAAATAGTACAGAAACAAACAAATAATACATTTTTAACATTCCAGACATTGAATAAAGAACATTATCTGCTAAAGGCAAATATCAGCAACTATTCTGGTATTATGGTGATCCGTAAGACACAGGTAATGACTGTTACGCAGAAGCAGATGAAAAATAATAAACAACAAGAACGAAAAGAAGAAGAATAATAAGAAAAAACAAAGAACCAGTTGCAAATAAGCCATAAAAAAAGAACAAGAAAACTGAGACGAAAAAGAAGAAGAATAAGAAAGAGAAGAAAAAGAAGAAAAATAAGAAGAAGAAAAGGAAAATAAAGAGAAGAGAAGAATGTTTATTTTACGGAAAACAAAAAGACGAAAAGTTAAAATAAAACAAAAACATAAAAAGAAGATATATTATATTAAAAGCGAAAACATTTCATTTTCTTTAATTTAAACGTTTTAAAAAGTATTGTAAAACAAAGTATCTTTACAAGCATCTAAGATATAAATGCTTCTACAAAACAAAACATAAGAAGTAGTTGATCTTAAATACAAAACACTGTATACCAAATGCGTTGAAATGTTTGTAACATTAACTCTTCAATTTAAATTCCATCCCTATCGTGCATTACTACTTCATGCCAATTTTAGACACACGCACACATATCATCGGAAATGAGAAGTCGTCTAGTTTAAATGTGATTCTAAGGCAGGTCCACCCGTCCCGCCTCCATGTAGTTTACCTCGGTTTTTGGAAACAATTTTCCTCTTGACCAAACACACTGCCAACGAAATTGCCTTTGGCCGGACAGGGCGTTCTCCTGAGGAGTCTCGTCAGTCCCGTCCAGACACCACAATCGGACTCTACCGAGCTGTCTGCCAAGGTCCATGTAACGCTATAATTGACTTCCATCATTCCATCGGCATGGCTAATACAGTTTAGTTTCGTCCCCATGCCCATGCCATTAGTCCCCGAACGCTTCGGAACGCTGCTGCTGTATCTGTATCTGTCGGCAAATAAATACATCCTTCAAACGGAATCTTTAACTTAACTCTTTCCCTGCCGGCATGCTCGCTGACCGGTGGGAATTGGGCAACTGGGAAAACTGGGATCCGGGCGAAGAACATGTTTAACTTTCGCAGCTTGTCAGCAGCGGGTATGACTTACAGTAGTGAGTAGACTGCGGTGGACCCGGACGTACGGACGCGTGTAAGAGTTGGAAGCTAATTTTGGGCAACTCCAAAGACGAGGTACTGTGACTCGGTTGGATGGTAACTAACTGCCAGCACAGCCGAAATCGGCGTCCACCATATTTGCCATCGATACAGGGACACGCTGTCCTTACAGAATCCATAATCCAAGCAGCAGCAGCATCGCCTAACCCGGCCCGGAATCAGTAAATTGAGATTTATGGACTGTGGCCCTCGAATTTTGGGTCGGCGACAGTAAGACAATATTTGGTTTTTTGGATCAGCCGGCCGAAAAATTACCCAACTTTCAAACCTTTTCCAAACCTCCCTGCCCTACGATTGCAAATGGATACAGGACATTCGCAGGCGGTAAAAGGGTATGATGGCACTGGCGGAGCGAGAAAAAGGTTATAAAATTATTTATTATCCTTATTACTTTTATGTGCCCACGACGAAAATGAGACGACGGCAAGGGTGACAGAGTGGCGTACAGTAGCACTGGTTTAAACGGGTTGGTTTGTCGGTGCGCTTCCCTTTGAAGATGTGCCGTGTGCGGGCAGCGACACTGTGCCGTGGCGTGTCGTGCGAAAAATGGATCCACCAAGGGGTGGAAAGGTCACCACAGCAGGGTGGAACGGGTGGGTTTTATTTTAAAATAAATTTAATGTTAAAGGGTTTTACCCGCCATACGGCTTCGAAACACACACTCCATATGGTGTGTCTGGTAAGCATGTGTGTAAGTGAAGGGGGCACCGGGCTAACGAGGTGGGAGTGGTTGTGTGGTTGGTGTCCGAATTTGGACGTAGTGTCTCGTGTGTACTTCGACCATCGTTTTCGAATTTACACGGAGCTTTCGGAGGGTCGGGTTTCGTGGAAAGGGAGCGAGAGAGCGGAGTTTGGCTAGCAGCGAGCTAGCAGCGATGTTGCGTCCTATGCGAGGGTGAAGGGTTTATTGATATGGGACGCGCCATCCATTAGGCTGATAACGAGTTTTGATGGTCAAATAAAAACTGTGTCCCGTCCGGCGGGCGCGCGTCCCCCGTAGGTGAAATGTGGTTTTTTAAGGAGGTCGGATTTTAATGTCGCTCATGCGGTATTCATTCACTAGGTTAAAGTGCACGTAATGATGTGAAAGTGGTTCTGGTTTTGGGAGGGTCTACGCATAGAAGAAAACGGGTTAAAGATTGATAGGGCTATGGGAGTGGGCTAAGGGAGAATGCTTATCTAATGGACATTTAAAGCATTCAGTTGAAGACTCGCTTGTACTAAAGAATAGATTTTAAAGAGTATCTCCAAGTTCGAGATAATACAATTCTTTTTTAGTAATATGTGTTGTTTATTAACTATCAAGCTGCTTTCAAACATTTCGGAAACGAAAATTAAAAATAAAAGTACTCCTCGATATTCTTGTATTTGGTGTTAATTCTTGATAGTTCTCCATAAAAGCTATGAAAAAGCTCCCGAAAAATTAAAAAAAAACTCAAAAAAAATTGTCTCCTTACAAACCTTTACCTCACGACTGCTGGTTTTAAAAAGCAAAAGAAAAATACTTCCACCAACGTAACGATTGAGACACCCAAAAACAACGCTAAAAGCCCTCCGAAATTCCCAAAAAAGTCCAACACCGTATAGCGAACACTGCGCACCAGTGGATAGTAATGATCCTGTGCAAACTCCACCGTCAGCTGCGAACTCAACCCATCCGCACTCTGGTTCGACTCCATCGACCACGGTTCCACCGCCACCATGTACGAGCTGGCCTCCGCCCGGTACCGAAAATCAACACAGGCCGGCAAACAGTTGCACAGCCGCCGGAAGAACTGTGACCGCGGAATGTTCTGCTCGCGCAGCTGACCGGCAACGATCTTGTCCAGCACATCGTACGGCCGATAGTTGGTGCTAGCGTTGCACAGATTCATCGCGTGGCTGCGGGGCATATGGTCTAGCACGCATCCGCGCTTCTCCAGGAAGTACTCCGTGTGACACTCCATCTCGCAGTTGCTTTGGCTGTAGATGGCGAAATGCTTGAGCGGGTTCTGTACCTGCGATATGCAGCCCGTAGTAGGCGCCGTGAAGTACCGTAGGTAACGCTGCGATCTAACCAGCTGGGGAAAAACACGCAACTGAACGACGGAACTGAGTGGGATCGCAGTAGGCTGCACCGGTTTGTACGGAAAGTCTATTGGAGAGTGAACGAACGCTTCCAGTTCGGGAGTGGCGCAATCGGAAAGTGTTTCATTTTGTTCGTTGGAAATGGTGATCTTCAGCCGATACCGTCCGGACATGTCTTGTGCGGCCCGGGGATACTGTTTGACCAGTACGGTGGTTATCACTTGAAGTCCACGAAGAAAGTCCCAGTTTTCGGTGGGTCGTGAAACGTTCGAAAGGTCCTTCACGTTGACCAAACTGAAAAGAAAATGAAGCTTTGCTGATTATAACTTGCTGCAGAAAGTGGAAAACAGTGCTTCATACTTATTGGACTTGAAGATTTGCTCCCCAGCAACGGCGTTGAACGTGTAGCAGATACCCCGTTCCGTGCGCACCGCATCCAGCAACGTTTCACACTCGCTCGTGCACACATCCTGCCAGCAGATTTGCTCGCAAAACTGATCCAGCTGCAACGGCTCACTGACGCAACTTCCCTTCCGCGCACAAAGCGTAACCGCAGGGAACGGGACACTCCACATGGGTAACGCTTTTTCCGCTTCCGCCAAATACACATTCGATGGATCCTGCAGACGTTCGTAGTTGACCACCACGGTAAAACCGAACAATCCGGCCAAACATACCGCCACTGCGAGCCAAAACACTTTCAGCGTCACACGCAAATCCGATCCCAACACGTACCGCACGATGGGAAACGTGCTGTTGCGAAGATAGTCCTTAAGAATCCCATCGTCATGGTTCGTTACGGTGGCGGCCCGTGCGGGTGTTCCTTTGGTGGTCCTTTGGTCACTTCGCTGCAGGATAATCTTATCCACCGTTTCCATCGGGTCGGAACAAAAACGACCGGTGCGTGTAATGATTCCCTACAAAGTGTACTGAACGCCACACTTCACGAGCGACTGTCCACGGTGACACGTTGATGGATGAGTACCGCTTCTACTAGCGCTACCTGTCGGAATAGCTCGAAGGCTTGCGGATGGTGCCACATGTGCGTCATCCTAGCGCACCCAGCTGCGATCGTTATCTTGACGGTGGGACTTTGTGCTAGCTGCCTTTGCTAGAGCTGTCACGGGAGTGGCCATGTTAATTAGAATCGTAAAGTTGGCCCGAAAATGGTCAAATCGTGCTGCCGTAATGGATGGAACGAGTTGATGGAATGGAAAATTTGCATAGAAAAATAGATTTCCTGAAACGTATACGTGCTGTGTACCTTCGCAGGAGCTAACAATGCTTGCAAAAATAGCCCAAACTATCGATCAAACTGTACACGATACATCTTGCAAAACCACAACGAACATCGCTATGGAGAGCATGAGCAAAACGTCAAACGTCAAACATCCTGCAGCGCTTCGGGTCACTGAATCATTAATAATTCGATCATCGATCCATTAATCAATGCTGACATCGAGCTGATTACCAATTTCTGCCCCAATTCGTTTCCTTCCTGCCGGCTGGTAATCGTGAATGAAAAGAACGACACAAGTAAAGCAATAGCGCATAGTCGTCTTTTGGAAACTGGATGGAAATTTGAAGACCAAAACTATGTTAAACTATTTCTGAAGAAGAAACGAGTGTTGTTTGTATAAAACTTGTTATAACTTAAAAAGTGTTGCTAAACACATTGCTTACAGACTTTAGTAGCAAAATCGAAACATTTTACAAAATTAATATTAATTATGGTTGAAATGTTTCCTATTTTCCCACACCGTGTAACTAGATGAGCAACGTCACGAAGTCAGTGCTCTCAGTAAATAGCATGGAATTCGCCCGTACAGATGAGAAGATGATGAGGTTGTTGATGAAGTTGATTACCCATACTCCACAACCGTGGACCACACGGCGATACACACTCTACAAGCAAACCCAACATTCCGGCCTGGCTGGTTATCGCAAGAAAGAATTGCCCTTCCTTTGCTCTGATGAGGTTGGAACCGTTCTCACCAGGCTACTGTACTGGCAAGCACTGCGAGCACTGCGAAGCTTCCATTTTGACCCCGTGCCATTAGACGAAAATGCAATTTCAGGATACAAATGTCTTCCTGTGTGTGCTCTTCCTTCTCTCCTTGCTAACACGTTGCTCCCTTTTCTGTGGGGCGCCCGTACTGTGGGCATGATTTTTTCTCCCCACAAAATCTGCCTCGCGTAATGAAAACGGTTGGACGGAGCTTTGCGTCATAAGTAGAGAAGTGAGGGTTTAATTTCTTTTGCTGGTGGACTTGTGGCGTGCGAGGCTGCTGCCACCAGCCGAACCGCAGAGTGTCGAACTAAGCAGCAGTCATTTCATTTGCCATGGATCGGTGTATCGGTGTGTCGATTCACCCCTCATCCAACAACCCTGGCAGCAATGAAACCCATTTGGGGTTCGGTTAATCCGGTGGGAAATTTCTTTGCAATTTGTTTAACGCGCCACCGCACCGACAAATGGTTGGTGGCTTCTTTGGTGGATGCTAGGGGGTATGGGCTGAACGGGTGGTTGCTCTGCTTCCACACTCGCTCCGCTTGCTTAGAAGTTTCTCCGCTCCCAAACCGCTCGACGAGCCATAATTAAAATGAGTCGCATATATCGTATATGAACGGTTCATTTGCACGATCTCATCTCATCGCGAAAGGGTTGATGGGCAGCGAAGGCAACGTATGGAGCTGCGTGTAATAATCCGCCCAGAGCAAGGAGAGAAGGTGGTACCCATTCATCACCCAGCCACACACCGGGTAAGGGTTGGTTAGCACAAGCTGTTGTGATTTTCCGTGCCTTTAAATAAGGCTTTTGTCACGTCATCCGGTGTCTACCCGGAACCCGCAAGTCGCAAAGGATGGGAAGATTCGGGTCTTCTTCTGCACCAGACCTGGCGGAAAGGAGTCGTTTTGGCGTTACAATTCTCACTCGCATCATTTATATTAATGATGAGACCATCCATTTAAATTATTAACCACGCACAAACAACCATTTGCTTTGCATATATACAACCATACTTAGGGCTCAGCAGTATGGGGCCGTTCGCCGTTCCGAGGTAGCTCCAGTGTGCGGTAGAAGAGTTTACCTTTTGCTATCGATTTGCCAGCAGAAAAGAGGTTCTACCGTGGGGGTCTACCTTTTGCTGCAGTGTAGTTCAAAGTTGAGGAATTTTAAGAAACGAGACCGATTTCAAAGGTCGCCCGACAGCTCCGATGGGAGATTATCGAACGTGTCACCCGGAATATGACGCTCAACTATCCCGGGAAACGGGGATAGGATAGTGCTTTAAGGCTTTGTGAGGCAAAAATCGATAAGAAGCATCATGGGGATATGGAAGGTGTTTTGTTAAAGCTAGAATTTGTAAAATTTCGTCGCTAGGAACACACGATCTGTATAAAAACATCATAACTTTAATGTATGATGTCGGTCCAACCATCTCGCAGAATTTACACAATTCTTAGATAAATAGTAAATTAATTGATCCTTAAAATACTAATAGTTTTAGTCTTGAAGCTCATTCATCATCACTCAAAATTTAAAATTTCCAGATTTTTTTCAAGATATTTGTACTAACTTTACTTTACTTACACTGAGCATCATTAAAATGTAAATGTACATTTTTGTGCCTAAGTTTCCTTCTCAAAATACCGTTTTTCAAACAATCTTAGCATTAATACCTCCATCAGACTGTTGTAATTTTTTCCAAACCAGCTAAAACTACACTTAAAAATCCAAAATGTCGAAGGGCGTGTGCTCAAAGCTAGTACATACCCAATACCCAGTGCAAATATCCGTTTGTTTGCTACTGTTCTTTATGTATTTTTATTTCTGAGAGAAGACAGAAAAGAACAAAAAAAAAACAATATGACCAAAAACAAGAAAAACCCTTGACAAAAAATGTCACATTTTTAAGACTGCCCATCCGTCGATCGATTGTCCGGGAGGTTGGAGCTTTGAGGCGCTCTAGCTAAGGCATCGTAGCGCGAAAAACACATAAAATATTCAACAGGGCGGAGATTGCTCAGCTCCTCAATACATAAGGCTTTTCGTCACATAGCACCGGTGGATAGGATAGGACCTTCGCTTTTCCCGACTGGGAAGGAGAATCGGAAATGCTCCCCTCTTACTGCAGGGAGAACTGCACATGCGCAAGACAACAGCCAGTAAAAAGCTTTCACCTACTTTCGAAGCTACGAGTTGGGGCGCGGCATTTGGACTACCTTTGCTTTGTCGATAGTGTTGGGCAAAACGGTACAAAAAATCAAGCGAAAAAGGACAAAGTTGATTTACAATAAAAACTTTATGCTTCAACTATTTTTTCCATTCAAGATTTATTGGACGAAGACGCTGTTTTCTGAGCGCTAGCTGTTTTCAAGGTCTAAAGTTAACAAGGAAGACTAACATGTTACATTGTTGCTGTCAATGATAGCCATAGTTTGCACCTTCTTCGAGAATCACAATGATTGAATCGAGCGTTTCCTCAGCCGTCGGGATGATCTGTTCCGGTGGCAGCACGAATCCAAATCGTCCAAGATCGCGCAGCTCGTACGCGTAGACTAGCGGAGTGCGAAGTACTCCCTTCACCCAATCGATACTACCTCCTGAGGCTACATCTGAAATTAAAAAAAAGAAGATTATTAACTCTATATAGTCATCCAAAGTGGAGCAAGTATTCCACAAATGATAACCAATCAAACATACAGATCGCTTCAGCAATGTTTCCAATGTTGTAGGTCGTGCCATAGCGCTCCCGCAGTTTGTTGATCGCCTTTGTACCGATTGCAATCTGTGGATGACAATAAAAAGATATTACTAATCTCGTTGCACCTTATCAAACGTTTGACCGATTAGCTCCGTGTACTGTACCGTTTCATCGTAGTTATCGAGACGTGCCGTAGTGTGTCCGTACGGGACGAGAAGTAGCTGCGAAAACGAATGGAACGCAAGATAGGTGCTTAAGTTGTCCAGGGTTGCGATAAAGTCGGACAGCTGACGGGTTTCGATCTCCGAGAAGGGACTCGCACCAGCGAACGTATCGGAACAGGGTACACTAGATGCACCACCCTCTGTTTGGGGTTAAAATGTATTAAAACGACTTCAAAGCGATCTCCAAGGCCAACTTACGCATGAAATTGTACGCCCAGTTTCGGTTAGGATCTGCTCCACGGCAAAGAATGCTCGATTGGGATCGCGTCTTGCGCCACTGACGATCGGTCGTGTGCGTGTACTCGTAACCGTCCGGGTTCGTCACCGGGAAGAAGTACCAATCGTAGTTTTCCGCAATTTGACGCACCTTCGGATCGCTGGAGGTGAGCAGCTCATTCAGCACCCACGTCACCGTGGCTCCGCTGACCCATTCGCGGGCGTGGATCAAACCCTCCATAAAGACGGCCTTGTTGCCCGCCTTGTAAGACACTTTCACTCCCTTGATCGGCCTTCCCTCGAAGCTGTTGCCAATGTTCAGTGGGGAAACCACGCTCGGGTAACTAGCCACCAAACTGTCCAACCATGCGTAGATGGCATCGGTCCGATAGTACGCCGTCCAGCCGAACGTTTCCTTGCGCAGAGAGGGACGCGATTCCTGGTCGATCTGTTCCTGCAGGTTAGCGGTCTGCAGCACGGCCCGCAGTGCGTATTGCGCACGAATGTCCGAGAAGTGGCCACGCTTGTGCGGTGGCACTACAAGCAACACTTCCGTTCCAACCTTGGTCGGTTCGTTCCAGAACGTGTATCCATCGGGATACTGTTCGATGGCTTGCAGTAGCTCCAGCTGCCGATCGGTCTGAACACGGATCCGGTATACACGGTAGTTGTCATACCGTGCCTTTTCGGCCACGGTGGCACCGAAAAGGGCAATGGCAAGACACACTAGAAGCAGCTTCATTGTAAAGACGTTGTCCGAAGGACACTAAAAGTTGTTCGGAGATCGAAGGACGCTTTATAGTATTGGGGAGCGGATTATCTTTGAGGTGTACTACGATGTGGGAAATACGTCACAGAAAAAAGATCTAATCGTGTGACGTTGGAACAGTTGGCTGTATGTAAGATATCGCTTTAACTGGTTATACTACTTGATTGCTTTATGAGTAGATAAGGATTAGCATTTTAAAGACAAAATAAGAAAGTCTAACTTGTTTGATAGGTTTCTTTGACAACATTGGTGTCAGTATGTACCGATGTTTTAAAGATTTTTTTCATTTCACATAATTTAACGAACTGTATGCCTTCAATTGAATCAACATAATTTTTAAATAATTTTTTATTGGAGAGTATAGTATAGTAGTATAGGGTAAAAAACCCGTACAATCTACATCTTGATTCGCATAAAACTTCTCTATACCTACCAGTAGCGGCTATCCACACAATTATGCATAATTGTTGCTATAAATTATCCAAATGTACACAATTATCCTCACTGTAATCAGGTTTTTTTCCTTTTCCGCACTTTGTTAGATCCGGTTTGTGGAATATTGCTGGGTGCATATTTTTTTACCATTCCTCTCGAAAGATACTGAAAACGATGCGCCCCCTGGTATAACAATCAGTCACCCAAAACCCTTAGCAAATCAAACCCCTTTGCGTTTCATGCTGGCCGGTGGTTGGGCTTGTCCTGTAAACGAGACTACCCTTGCAGAGCTTCCGGAAGCCGAGCTCAATTAACCCCTCGAAGTTTGGGTTAGCACAGTTTTGTTCGCTTCGTTTGTTCTGCTCGCTGGTGTTTTTTGCTTTCCGATGTCGACTGCTCCTGATCTGTTCCGGACCACCCGGAGTGGGTTCTTTCCTCACATATGTTGACTTCTGAAAACGATCCACATGCCACAGCGCCCCTTTTTTGTGCCTACGGCATATGACCGCGTTGAGATTCACTCTTCTGGCAGAAGGGGTTCATTAATCATAGAAATCGTAAAAAAAACATACTCTCATGCCTCATGTATCAGGGGTAGAAACGAGATAGAGGATTTTGTTTTGTCAATGTGTTGTGCAGGAGAAGGACTGAAGTGCCTCACAGCGATAAGACTTTATTCAATCAATTCAACAGTTAACAGTTCAATGGTAACCCATTGCTTTGCCTTCCTCCAAGATCACGATGACCGAGTCAAGCGTTTCTTCCGCCGTGGGGATGATCTGCTCCGGAGGTAGTAGGAATCCATACTCGCCAGTATCTCGTAGCTCGTAGGCAAAGGTTAGCGGTGTTTGCAGAGTTCCCTTTACCCAGTCCAGGCTGCTACCAGAGGCAACATCTAAGGTAGAAGAGCCATGTTGTTTGGAATATTAACCTTCACAAAGATAAGATATACATATTCGGCGCTACTCACAGATAATCTCGGCAATGTTTCCAACCTTATAGATGCTACCGTGACGCTCCTGCAGCTTTGCAGCGGCCTTTGTTCCAATTTCCATCTGTATGATAACGCACGATGACAATTCAATACGCTTTCTTCATTTATTGCTTTTAGATAGCGTGATATGTTATACGTACCAGTTCGTAGTAGTTATCTAGTGGCTCTGTTGTGTGGCCGTATGGTATCATGAGCAGCTGACCAGATGCATGGAAGTCCAGATAGGTCGACAGGTTGGGAATGGAGCGAATGTACTCTGACAGTGTGCGAGTCTCGATTTCCGAAAATGGCGATGGCCCAGAGAAGGTATCGGAGCAGGGAATCGTTGAGGTTCCTCCCTCTGAAAGCATTACCAAGACATTTTATAGACCTCAAAATAGCAAATATCAATGTTTTGAAGCTGAGGAACCACATCTTACGGTTAAACTTGTAGTCCCAATTGCGGTTAGGATCCGCACCGTAGCAAAGGACATTCTGACGCGAGCGTGTTTTGCGCCACAGCCGCGTAGTAGTGTGCGTGTACACGTATCCGTCCGGATTTGCCACCGGCACCACATACCAATCATAGTTCTCGGCAATGTTTCTAACCGCCAAATCTTCCGATGTAAGCAGTGCGTTCATCATCCAGGTCACTGTAGCGGCACTGATCCACTCTCGTGCGTGAATAGTGCCTTCCATAAAGACGGCCGGGTTGCCCTGCTTGTACGAAACCTTCACACCACGAATCTCACGACCTTCATAGCTCTCCCCGGCCACTATCGGGCTGACCACGTCCGGGTACTGCTCAATCAGCGTGTCCAGCCATGCGTAAATATCCTCCAGCGTTTGGTAAGCGGTCCAGCCGAACGTTTCCCTCCGTCCACGCAGCTGTCGATCGATTAACGCCTGCAGATTCTCGAACGCAACCTCAGCGTTCAACGAGAACCGTTGATTAAACTCTGCGAATTCTGCTGCCTTGTGGGGAGCAACGACAAGCTTAACGGTAGTGTTCAGGTTCACCGGATCGCTAAGGAAGGTGTACCCATCCGAGTGATGTTCGATGAGCTGCAGCAGTTGAAGCTGTTCCACACTCCCGATGTTTAGCTTGTAAACTCGGTAATTGTCGTACCGGGCCATCTCGGCCTGCACTAAGGCAGGTGAGAGCGTTGCCAAAAGGCAGCACACTAAAACCCCAACTACACTGATTGATGCCATGACGACGACTGATTTGTCCCGCGCGCGCGTGCGAGAAGGTTTGTGAGGTAGGTCCAATGGACTGTGTGAGAACATATGAGGTCTTATCTAGGGAGACGTTGTGCAAAAGTGCGACTTCCATTGTGTGGCGAGATTATGATAGCCTAACAATTGAGCTAAACTATCGACAAGCAGCTGGAAGACGATAACGGGCAACACTTATGAATGGCGCTGTGACTTTCAAGCGTCTATTTGTAAGCAGGCTCTCGTTTATGGGACAATTCATACGACTAAGTATGAAAGAAGACCTCCACACGAGAAAGAGAGAGAGAGAGAGAGAGAGAGAGAGAGAGAGAGAGAGAGAAGAGAGACAAGTCTTATGTGTTTGGAACGACACTCTCTTAAAACTCTTCCCATTAAGAAACTGCTTAGCTGATAAGCTCAAACACAATTACTTCTAGCAACGTTACCGGTAAAGTGCTTGTCCTCACAACCATGTTCCATGTCATCCATGCTTAAGGTGCATTTTTTTCCTCCACCAACGAACCACTTTATCTTATCGGTGAATCCATTTAGAAAATGGATCTGTAAATTCGAGTCCCGTTTGAAAGTATGCATGCTCGCAAGCAGCATACCGGCGTAGTTATCCGTGTATCTCATTGTTTTTTTCCTCCCTCTCCCTATGGAAAACGTAATCATGCATTGTAGTACATGGCTTACATACATTCGTTGCCGCTTTCTTTTCTTCATGATGTGCGTGTGCGTTTTTCTTTGCACACGAGGAAAGAAATGCTTTTGTACAGTCCTTCGATGCCATGAAAATAAGATAAGAATTAAGGGAGTCAAGTCTACCCTCCACTCCTCGAATTTGGGGAATGCCTTTGGCAGCGAGGAAAAATCCCTTGTCGCTCATTCAGTTAGGCCGCATTTTCGGTGCGCTTTTTTGTACGGTTTCTTTCCCGCCCGAAACCCAGGGTTAACGTTTATACCCCTATCGTGGAGGGTTGGGTAAAAAATATTATCTGCACACGATTATTAATCTGATGAATATCGAATGTGAAAGGCCAAAGAATGCGCCACAAAGCGCCGGCACCGGGTCGGGCAATCAACTGCTGCACGGGAGCAATAAATTGTACCACCTACGGTGGCACCCTTTTGAAGTCTTCCAGATCGTCCGGGAAGCCCCATCTCGCGTATCGTAGCTATCTCTTGCGCCAACTAATAAATAAATAAACCCCGGAAAAAAGAGATGTGTTACATCCAATTTACATACGAAAGAAGACTGTAACAAGACACACAGGTAAGATGGATGTAAAGCGTGGCTAAAGAAGCAGCACGCCCGGAGATGAGTTCTGGGACATCCCAGCGTTCCCTTGAAGGTAAAACATTTCTGTGGCACTTCATTCGCGCGGTATGTTGGTTTTTAATGGTAAGCGTTATGTTATCAAGTGATTTTCTCGCTGTAAACACAGCGCAACCGTTTGCAGTGCGACGATTGTGCGAGCACACATATTGGAGGCTTGTTTGGGAAAATAAAAATGTCTTCGTCTCTTTACGCACCGTCGGGGAAGGAGGGTACTCCAGTTTACTGATCGCGACCCATTACGAATTAGCATAAGAATGGCGTGGCGCACAATGCCATCATGCTCGGCTTTGACGGAGCGAGCGTTTAGAGGAAGATGTGCACCGTGTGCGCGATTTCGGTGCCCGGGATATGTAGATGGGAAGGCCATAAATTGTGTGCCTCGGAGCGTTTGTTTATTGAGCTAGCTCAATTTAATGGCCCATTAACCGGTGCGAAGCAATTGATGGATGGATGATACGGCGGGAAGTTACGATGGAGTGTTAAGGTGGAGCTATTGCGTTAAACCCAAAATTGGTTGTAAAGCAATTTTTGGATTTTTATGTTGTTTGTTTGCATAATTAGAAAACGGTTTGTAGGTCTTGCTGTTTAACAAGATGTGTTAGATTCTATATAAAAATAGTTTAAATGAGTGACAAGGTGAATAGACTAAAAATTACCAAAACAGCATTTTTTTATAAATGTTTTAGGTTGAAATAATGTAGTCTGAAATACCTAGGCTAGTTTTGCGTGTGTTTTTGTACGGAGTGTAGACATGCTAAGTGTCAAACTCCATATAAAACGGCTGACTAGTATCGCAAAAGCCTCCACTGTCTCCTCTACGACTCCTGGTAGATCCTAAAAAATCTGATAATAGGACCCTTGTTTTAGTGATATATAGTGAGTCATTGGACGTTAACTCAGTGATTTGGAGACGCCTAGACGCTTGTTAGGGAACTTTAAAATCTAATTAGCATAAGTATTAAATTAGCATTACAATTTAATTGCTTGCCAAACACCCAAAAACGCAAGAACAGCTTAAAAACGCATTCGCCGGCTGCATTGTAGGTTGCGGCGAGTCCAAAGCTTCCTGCTCTATAACCATGATACTTAGCCGTTATGACAACCTTTCAATATATTGTGTTATACTCATTGTATCTAACATATCTGGCAATTTTCCATATCAAGCACTCGCCTACCGAATCCTTCCAAATATTTTTTTTCCAGCTTGTGTGTGTGGCAATATAAAATTACTTTTTCCTAGAATTCGATTTCATTCAATAATTTCAACCATAACTCACACGATCCATAAATCATATTTCGTAAGCATTCGGCACAGCGGTCTGCCTTGGCCCGAGACAAAACTACTGAGGCAAAACTAATATTTCAAAACTTGCTGCCACCAAAAAGTGTCGAACGGAACGCTTCTTGTTTCTTTTGGGGAATAGAATAAAAAAAACTGTTGGTCACTGCCGCAACGTTCACAGTAAGAAGTGTCCCGAAAAGCAGACACACAGAAGCAAACACACATGTCGGGAAGGCTGGACTGAAGAAATCATTTTTCTCGATTGCCTTGAAACATGGATTTGCCAGACCAGATCGTCTCGAGGGATTTTCGAGCACGGTTCGGTTTGGCAAGAACACATCCAATCGTAAGTTTCGTAGTCCAACGAATGCGGGATATTACAGAAGTTAAGCAACGGCTAGGTGCCGACTTCGATGCCCCCTGCAATCATTGTGTCCACGGACCAGACCAGTACCCCACACCACGCTCGGGGGCCAGAGAACTCAGAATGATAAAGGATTTTATTGCAATCACGTAACTATTGTGATGGGAATAAATATCTTTTTCTTCCTGTTTTGTACGGTAGACTTGGTGGTTTGCATCAAGGGGTCTCTTCCTAAATTCAGTCACATGGACCGGGTGGTCGGGCTGGTCATGTTAATTTTTCATCTTCAACAAAAAAAAACAGATAAACCCTCCTTCATGGGCTATAGAAACAATCGTTACAAAGGTACGGTGCGGGAGTTGGTGGTGTAAGAATTCGACGCGTTCGGGTGTTCCCGACTGATGGGTGTTTTATTGTTTGTTGATCGGTTTGTGAACCACACGACAATTGACGATGTCCCGGGAAGACGGAAGGGAAAACTCCCCCGGGGGATGTGTGTGGGCTACACATTGCTTAAAACGGGAAACTGTTCTACATGCGTGTGTCCATGGGACGCTTCCATACCACGTGGATTGCACCTGTGTCTGAAGACCGTGCAGAGTCGTGTAGCAAAGAATTTCGTACTTCCTTTCATTCATTTCCCGTTGATAAATGGATACGACTCTTTGCATAAAATAATATGAGATTAGCTGTCAAAATGGAAGAGAAGCAAGGAATTTCGCTTTCTTACACTCCTTCCACACAGTTCGAGTGTCGTTAGCAAATTACCAAACGGATTTGTTTTTCTTCTTTCTCTCACCCCATTCTGCCGTAAACCAATTCCAATCGTACCCTAATGGTACTTCAATCCGCCGTAATCCCTTTCTCTACCAAACAAATACAAATCAGCTCGGTATCGGCGTGCTGAAAGTGAGCCTCATTGACAGGCGCCTGGTGCCGTGACCAGGAGTGCCAGGAGCAAGTGCACAGTGTAGGGGTAAAAATGTAAATGAAAAAAAAAAATCGTACAAAAAAGTGAGTCCTGATGGGTTTACTGGTTTGACGCACGAAAGCATTTTTCACCCCATCCATTCCCTTTCTCCTTTCCACTCTGTGTAAGTTGTGTCACCCTCGAAAAGTATTTGAATATGAATGACAAATAAACGAATTGATCGGTGATGGGAAGGGATGCGGTATTGAGTTTGATTTCGGCGGGCTGTGATGATTTTAAATCATCATCGCATCAGCCAAGACGGTGCGACGATGGAACAATGCCGACGATGCCGCTTTTCTGGGGAAGGAAATGCATTTTTTGTGTTTTATTGATGGAAGTGATAATTAATGCCGTGAGCGAGAGAGCGCGACAGCCAATAGTTATCCCCTGCGGTGGTTCGATTGATGGATCGATGAATCGAACTCGGCAGGTTGGTGGTTTCGCAATAGGGGCCCCCGCCTTATTATCCGGCGGGAAATGTGATCTTTCCCTTCCGTTTCTGTTTTCCCCGTTTGATACGGGGACGGTTGATTTTTCGTTCGCTAAAGCTAATTGTAATAGAGAACGCTGCCTCCCGCTGGCTTTCCTGGAGAGGAGGCTGTGCTCGAGTGCAAATGATAGCGAATGTTTTTATGCGTGTAGGAAGGAGTGTTCCTCCCATCTATTTATTGTGTTTACATACTGGGCATTTGGAACTTCTGCTTGGGTATTGTTTTTTTATCAACAGATGGAAGTATTTGTTTATAGCAAAATTAGGCTTGAGGTAATTAGAAATATGCTTCGCACGGTATGACTAATTGATGGCGTTTGTTGTGTATGAAATTAAATATAACTGGTTAGTTGATATAAACGAAATCACCATGAGTTATTAAAATCATAGCACTAATTCAACATTCCAGATGAATGTTCACTGCCCCAAAATGGTTCGTTTACTTGTACAAAAAAACTAAAATATTAATACAAACTACCACCGCTTTCCATTGCAGTTAAGACAAAGTACCTACCGTCCGCAGGAAATGAAGTGTCAATTGGTTGTTTGGTTGATTGAGCACTTTCTACAAAGCCCATTTTGGGCGCCCAAACTCTGCTAAAGAATTCATTCTAACGGCCAACACCATTCAAAACTGTCCGGCGAGTGGTTGTGTCATTTCCGTCCCGTGCAATATGCTGCTTGCAATGTCCTCCGCTAAGGAGAAGGTGAGCCTGAATACTGCCCTCGTTGAAGTAAGTAGTCACAGGGATATTAAAAATTTATTACATTGAAGTCAAACGCAACGACGCTATGAGCAGAGCGCGGCGTGCGGCTCCGGTGTGTGGGTTAGGGCCGGTTTTTTTTTCGTTTCGTTTCGTCACTACACCGCCCTCCCAATTGCTACGGTACATAAAAATATAACGAGATTGTCAACTTGGGAGCGACATTCGCCGGAACATTTGCCTCGCGCCTTTGGTCTTTGTGACTTTGCGACTTTGTCCGCGTTGGTGGTGGTGGTGGGAGGCAAATGCGCCAACTTTTACGAAGTCAAAATTGTTTAAAGAGCCGTATAATAAATTTGTTATCCCTCGGAGGAGTGTTTTAATTTTTTTTGTCGTTTCTTCTCTGCGAGTGTGCCCATAAGCACCCTCCTCCATTTCCGCTTCTTTGCTGCACGCAGAGGGTGAGCATGACTGCATCGAACCCTCAAGGACTTTTTTCTTTATTAATATCTTGCTTTTTGCTTAAGATTACTATGAATGTAAGAGGCGTGCAGTTGCTCATCGTCGGGAACGGAAAAGAAAGTTGCGCTTTTTTTTCGTTGCTCGAGGGTGCAAAATCCTCCGACCAAAAAAATGGCACCGACAAAACGTGGGTGAATTGATAAACAATAGCTTTATGAAATTTAAATGCAACGGCACCGATGCCGAGAGGGAAGGTGCACGATTTGGTGGTTAACAAAACATCTTACTTTGCTAAAAACGCGTGGTTTTGCAATTTGCAACACAACAGGAATATGCTTCCGGGCGTGATTTCGTACGGCAGTTTTAAACTTCCTTGCTCTCCTGATTTGTATTTTTGCAAATCCATATGGGTGCCATTAATTTGCCCGTGCGCGCGTCCCCTTCACGCAAACAGGGCTCGTTTCGCGGATGATTTGCGTAATCGTTTTATTGGAAGTCATTGGCAATTCCGTGGATTTGCATGGTTGGTTCATCGTTTAGATCTTTTAGGCCTAGGAGTGTTGTTGTTTTCGTACGATTTCGGTTTCGGTTGTAATGATGCTCGTCAATATTTCAGATTTGCACTTCATAATCATTACGCGAATGGGAATGCAAGCAAAGCAAAGAAGCAAACGGGGGACCGTTTTGTGGTTGCGGTGCGCGAAATGGTTAATGGTATTGTGCGATAAGGAAAAAAAAACATAAATTTGTTGTAGGATAAGAGTGTTTATTGTCGGTAAGGTTTTGGTTAATATTTTTATGTAGCTAGATGCAAGAAAGTCATTTTGATATAGGAAATCTAAACTGTGCATCTGGGCGAATAATTTTGTAATTAGATTAATGCTTAAGATTACGTATGATTTTTTACAAGAGAAAAGTGAGCAGAATATTGAATTCTAATGAGTTAGCATGAAGTGACTATCCGGCTGCGTAGTACTTAATCAGTCTCAAAAGCTTGTATAGGTCGGCATGACCGCGTAGGTCGTAACTCCAATAAGAATAAGAAGATAATTCTTAGCAAGTCATCAAAGTTCAATCAATGTATTTGAGCTGATTATCTAGAGCAGGGGTCTCCAAACTACGCGGGCCGCATTGCGGCGTAAATTTAGTTGTTGAGGCCCATTTACGCGTTACTTTTTGTAATGAGAACGTTTAAATCTCGAAAAGAAGATATTTAAATATTATTTTAAAATACTGCATTTTTCTTTTATATTAATTTGATTTTTGTCTAAGTTTAGTAGAAATTAAAAATTTGATGAAAATTGTCAAACTAATATGATATTTATATTATCCTTTATAACATAATCGCGGGCCGCATTATAGGCTCTCGAGGGCCGCAAGTGGGGGCCGTACTTTGCAGACTAGATCTTCTAGATCAGGGCTAGAGAATAGTTTGACCGACACAAAATTTCGTAAAATATTATTAAGAAACAAATAAAGATCAATTTGTTTTCTGAAAGACGCCTGAAGGTATGCAATATTTTCTCAAATATATTTGGATATACAAAGCATGGTAGTAGATATTTAAAGAATGCTTGCTTGTGACCTGAATTTCGGTGTTTAGATATTTATTAATAATTATGAAATTGACAAATTAAGCTTTTGATTAAACAGTTTTGCATACCTTCAGGCGCATGAGAAGAGCATTACATTGTTTTTTACGTGATTTTTTAAAACTCCATTAAAAAAGTAAAAAAAAAACATGTTTTTTTCTAAAATTTATGTTTCCCATTCGTCTTTCGCTAAAACGTTCAAAATCTTGTTGAAAAATAGTACCGATTCACACTTGCTACGCTCAATATACTGAACTGCTTCTCGGGTAGTCATCTTCACCGAAACAATCGAAACATCGTTCATTTGAGCAATACACACCCAGTGCCGATATTTTCACACACCTCTCCGGTAAGGGTAATACACTTTACGGCGCCCTTGGGAAATAACAGATTAAAGAAATGCTCTAATGTTATTCACCGTGTATCGGACCGAACGCCCGCCCGATCGACAATCGAAGCGTATGCATTTAATCTTCTCCATTTGCAATTTCTTCCAAAGCAAACTTTATTTAAATGTACCGACAATTATCACATACACAAACACCCGTAAAGATGGTGTGATCTGTACACACGAAAAAGAGAAGCTCGTCCCACTTCCTCGTCTTGAAAAGGGGCATCGCAAGCAAAAAAAAAGAGCAACCACCCACATGCAGACATTTTGCAAGCATGAGTGTGTAGTTTCATGTTTAATTTAAATACGACCTGCTTCGACCAATAACAATTACCATATTACCAGTGCCCTCTGGCGATTCGGTCGAATTCGGGGCGAATAAATTTACCATAAACCGGACCCGGATGTACAGCGCTCGCCAGAAAACCGGGGAGGATGGACACATTATGTTTAAAATTAATCACTTGCTCCCCAGCAAAAAAACGGAGAAGTTTCCTGTCGCCTCACAACCTCCTTTTCCACTGAAATACTGGCAGTACGGGTGGCAGTAAATTTTCCTCTTTCCCTCACGGGATCATTCACTCCCATTTGTTTGTCCCATGGCTCGCCGGATGTGTGAAATCGAATTGTTTTATTTTAACCGAACTGGGAGCTGGGTGGCTTGCCCAATATTTTCGACTTTGCCCCATGGAAATGGCCCTTTCTATGGAAAAAGAGAAGAAAAAACCCATACACATACGAAAATGGTAGAAAAAAAATTGCGATAAAACGAACCCCAGCCCTACCATAAGAGTCACCGCGAACCGAAAATGTGACCTCGTTGGATAAAACAAACAGCAAACAATTGGAAAATTAATAAACTGTAATGCACTGAGCATCAGAGACACGTACAAACACACACACACACACACACACATGAATAGGCATCAATCGATTGTTGAATGTTTGTTTGTGTGTGCTCTTAATTTTCATCCGCTTTACTCACAAAATGCATTCATTTTCCACGCTTTATAGTGGGGAGGAAATTATGACCTTTTTTTTTTGTTGGTGCGCTTCAGGTGAGAGAAAACTCCAAAAAACCAGTGCGTTTTCCGAGCGTGGGGAATTGTGGGTAGCTCATGTACGAAAAAAGAGGAGAACGCAAACGCAGGAGAATGTCGCGAGGAACAGAGCGGAAAACAAAAATCCCCACGTCATTAAATTTGTTTTATTTATGATCGTAAAATTATTAATTATTATTTCAATTCATTCCAATTGTCAACTCACCGGCCGCACTCGGTCGTGCGGTGCAATGGAAACAGGAGGGAATCGGGAAGCGCTGCAACATGCACAAAAATATCTTCAAATGTCCACCAATGCATTATGCAAACCGGGTCAGAGACGAAGCAGGCTGGTTCAAGCAGGAAGGCCAATGAAATATATTCGCGGATGCGTGTGCAAGCGAAGCTTTCGGAAATTTATTGAGGCTGGGGCGACGCGTGAATGGCGCGGGTGAATTACAATTTATTTTAATTAATGGCAAATGGGTACACCGTGGGGCAGCAGCAGCTGATGTTCGGTAATTTGTAGGCGAATTGTTTTGCAGTCGTTGCATTTTATTGTCCCCCGCGTAAAGGTCGCGGGGTCGCGGTTTGTGCAGAGGCAAAGATGAATTACTACTGACAGGCCAGACCAGCGCCAATAATGGGTGCCTGTGTGTTGTTGTTTGGCACCTGGTTAGTGGTGGGTTTTGCTATGTTTGGTCGTGATGAATTACTTTATCGCTTTAATGCGAGCAGTCTATGCGCATTTCAGTTAAGGCTTGGAGGTTCTGGTAGCACCAGGCACTGTTTTAATCAACAAACGATCGTGCGTAGTCAAACAATCACCATTGTTTTAGGGTGTACAATGGATAATGGAATAATGCAGGAAGTTTGAATAAGATATTTTTATTTGCATAATAAGTATATGATCCTTTTTGTTGGGTCTCTAGCTCTAGTGTATTTTTGTGCAAACTTCAATTAATTGCAACCTCTTAATTAACACGTCGGATTATTCCTATTGTTGACATTTCTGTTCAACTGTTTGATAAAGATCAAAAGCTAGAAAATGTAATTACAGATTAAAGCTAAAAAGAAGAGATTAAATATTGTTCATATAATTCGTATTCTACGTCCAATTGCATCATAAATTCAATCCAGGTAATCATAATAATCGTGGGGTCATACTTCATATGGACCGTCCCCGCGTAGCAAGGACTGACTATTCAGCTGCCTGGTACTCAGTAAGTCTCGAAAGCCTGTATAGGCCGGCATGACCGGGTACGCCAAGAAGAAGACGATTCAAAATAATAAAATTTATAATGAAGGTCACACGACAGCACAAATTTTAAAATTAATCCAATTATTCTTGTCACGATTGGTCACAGCTGAATCATGACCTATCCTTCATCTATCTTCCACCTACAGGCTACTATTGACTACAATCACCGGTTGCAAATACTGACTCATGGTTGCAGACAAATATCGTCTTTAATGAGGCAATAACTAACCAACTGTTTAAACGATGCAGACTTCAATACCAAGTGGCTTAGCGAAGTTGCTACTTCTATCCACTACAATCAAATGCTTATTCCGTTTCAGGTACAAAATGATAAGATGTATCTGTGTACAACTTGTAGCTCATGAAGACTTTCATTTCAAAGTTCAAGTTTTTACTAAAGCTCGAATCATTGATATTTTCATGATACTTCAAATGACTGCATCTTTGAATATTGAGAGATACTTTGAAATGACTGTATCTTTTTACCTAATGCTCTAATCAGATCTATTTTTAATTAGTTTCTTTGGATGAAATAAAGGCATTAATCAATCTGTACACAAGGCCCGTCTTGTATTATAACCGAACTAGCTATTTGTTTACTTGATTATACCTGTAAGTACAGATAACCTGTCAGCCGGTCTCATAGTACAGTTCCTCAACTCGTACGACTTAACAACATGCCTGCCATAGATTCAAGCCCCAAATGGACCGTGCCATCATACTTAGGACCTACTATGGGGGAGATCAATAAGTCACTGAAAGCCAAGCCCACAAGTAGTGGTACAGGCTGGCCTTGACCGACAACGGTTGTTGAGCCAAAAGAAAAAGAAGAATAGATAACCTGTAAGGGCTAGTGTAACCGCGAAGGTTAGCAAAGTGAAAGATTACGGTTTTAAGATCTTATACTTTGGAAGGATTTACCAGTGTTTGCAAACTGGCTTATTTGGGGTTGTATTATTGCTGCACGTTGTTACTTGATGTACTTTAGGCTGTCATTATTGAAATGCCCTTTATTTGTTTTAATTATTCTCAAAAGTCGGATCTTTAATTACAAGTAAACTCATGACAAACTTTTACTAGGACGGGCCGGAGTTCAACTAGATTGATTTGCCATCTCTACCAAGATCGTTCATTGTACTGTTTTCTTCCTTCTTCCTTCTTCGTTTTCATTTATCTCATCCATTCATTCCAGTAGCAATATTGCGCTCAAAAGCCATCTTCGTAGGTACATAAACACGCACCATAAATAACCACTTTAGTTACGGCTCATCCCATCAAAACGATCGGCAAAAATCCAAAGTTCCAGATTTCCGTGCTTTCATCCTCTGCGCCGTCCCACCAGCTAAATCCCAGAAACCGCATGACCGAGGTATGCTGCTTATGTGCTTGTATGTTGACTTTAGAAATTGATCCTCCCAACAATGTTTCTATTGGATCCGGAGACCTACCACCACCGCCACTCAGTCCTTTCCAAGTTTCCTCGCCATCGGCTTTGCTTAATCCTTTTGCCGCCGACCACGGCAAGGCGAAAAACCCCCGGACGACGGTGGGAATAGGATTTACCACCTGGTGTCGTGGTGGTCCATCCCTTGGAGACCTTATCGACCGTTTACGTCCCGCGCTTTGACACCTTCAGACGACGGCGACGACGGCGACGCTTCTGTCCGGTCGCTTCTGTGTACGGTTCTAATAATTTGTATTTATGTATGTTTAGTTTCATGCCGCTTGTTGTGCTGGGTTGTTTTCGTGGACCGCCCTTTTTTGTGCCTTACCTTTTTGACTTCTCCAGAAGGATAAACTTTGCTGAGGTGAACTGTGCCAGAACTCGCCGAGTCATTCTCTTTCACGGAAAACCAAGTGCCTCTGGCTCGCACGTTCTTTCATCGAACTCTTAAAAACGCATGGTAGATTGTTTTTTTCCCTTTTACATTTCAATGTATAGATTTACAGATCCTTAATCTACGAACATTTTTAACAATTTCCAGTTCCGTGTCTTTTACTCTCTCTCTCTCTCTCTCTGTCTCTATCGCTTAGCGAACGAAAGAAAAAGTACCACAAGCCCATCTTTCATGGAATTCGCTTCGTTAGCCGCACGTTCGCAACACTGTTTTGCTCGGTTGGGAAAGCTCTCGGGACCTGCGTCGGCTACCTGAATGGAATATTTACCAAAACATTCATTTCGCGGCTTGATCGTGGTAGGTACATTCGATTGCACAAAAGCAAGAACAATGATTGCATGGAACTTCTTGTTTTTTGCCTTGTGAACATCCTTGTTCACGTCTTCTGTTTGAGCCTGTTTGTATGACACCTTTGCAAATCCTAGTTGTATTTTGTTCTTCGTTGCTTTTACAGTTACTTTTTTTAATCGAAAAACAGTGAATAGTACTCAGTGAAAGAGGGGAGAGAGAGAGAGAGAGAGAGAGAGAGAGAGAGAGAGAGAGAGAGAGAGAGAGAGAGAGAGAGAGAGAGAGAGAATGAGGTGATGTTGGCTTAGTTGGTGGTAATGGCGACGTGCTAAACCCATGACATGTGTGCAGAAAGTATGATTAATGATACAACACTGCGGATATATTTCTATGAAGGAGTTTTATTTATTTCATTACTTAGCTTATGTTGTACCTATCCGTGGGCTTATCTTCGTTGAAACGAGATTTTTCTTGTCTGGATTTAATGTTTAGCATGCTTTGTTTCATTCATTTAAAACATATTTTAGTTTTCAATACTTTTACGATGTTGTAGTATGTATTTTCTTTACATATTAAAATAGTTTTATTTTTCATTTTTAATACCTAGAACTCTTTTGAATTGTTACTTTTACGGGATATGTCGCTCGAAAAGGGATACATGTATCAATGTCCTGTATTTAAGCTATTGTAACCGTTAATCCAGGATAAACGGACATCTGTCGGAAAACTAGATATGATACGCAAAATAAAATAAGTTACAGTATTCTACAGCAGACCTTGGCCAATAATTCGTAACGTATGTGTATTCAAGCCGGTCTCGTAGTACAGTCGTCAACTCGTACGACTTAACAACATGCCCGTCATGGGTTCGATCCCCAAATAGACCGTGCCGCCATACGTAGGACTGACTATCCTGCTATGGGGGGAAATCAATTAGTCACTGAAAGCCAAAGCCCACAAGTGGTACAGGCAGGCCTTGACCGACAACGGTTGTTGAGCCAAAGAAGAAGAAGATGTGTATTCAAGTTAAAGTTACCACGAAACAGGGCTCAGTTTGTGCTTTCTTCTAATAACAATAAAGTTATTCAATTAGGAACATCATGGAATGTCTCAAATTCAAGTTTTAAGGCGGTCTCTAGGAAAAGAATGCAAAAGTTCAACGGAAACTCATAAAACTGCTGTTAATAGTCCCTTTGCGACGTCTTCAAAACCAAACCTCAAGCATCATCGATTCCTGTGAGAATAGACCAAATTTCCTAAAACAAAAAAGCCCTTCTGCCTATGGTATGCATTCTGCCTAACAGAATTGCTGCGAAAGGATTAAACCCAACAAATATGACGCTTTAAGCTTGGCAGGCCCGAAATCGCTTCAGATTTGACTACGCTTCACTGCAGCTGATTGAATCCATGTGTTGCCGGTGTTGCTTCCGGTTGCGGCAACGTTCCAATGCAGTATTCTGCCACTCCTCGGGCTTACCCAACCCTTCCTGCAGGCCGATCCTACACTTTGGTGTGTGTGTGTGTGCGGGTATTTCTACGTTTGCGAAAAGGGCAAACCCACCAACGAAATGCCTCCTGTAGTGCACGGTTCACGGGTGACTCCGGCTCGAAGAAGCTGCCTCCGGGTCTGGTCAATTTAGAAATTGATGAATTTATGAGTCCCCAGCGGGGTGGACCGCTTTTTTGCGGTCAGCGCACTATCTAATGGGATTAATCAACCCCTTTCGGGGGTTGCTCGGTATCGGTAGGTTGTGTTTGGGAGTGTGAGAGGCAAAAAGAGAGAAACAAGAGAGAGAGACATTGCGCATGGGGTAGGGCCTCTCCAATGAATTTTTTGTCCAAAGGATTTTTCGCTTTTTTTGAGTTTCCGACACTTTTTCGACAGGAAAAACCGGACCGCACTGCCGGGCCCGGGAGTTACCGTTTTCCCACAGAGACGGAGGTGTGCATGTGTGTGCTAGTAAACGTACTCATCTACACGTTGTCTGTCCTTTTTGGGGCGGCAGCCTTTCGCCATCGGCCATCAGGAGTGATAATCATCGACGGCATTGGTGCCTCTACCTCACCGTAACCTTCAAGTTATTTGTTTTGCTTGTGCGCCTTTTGCCACGGAAGCTCTTGCTCCCCCGCTGGTGTGGAATATGCTTGTGGCATGTGTCACCACGGGATATTTACGACCAATCGGGATGGGTGCCCGCCCTCACCCCAAACGTCCGGGAGTCGAGGATTTGACCCACTGCGTATGTGCGTTTCGAAAGGGGTGATCATGGACATGGGCCGAGGAGTTTGTGGCTGGACGAAAAGTAAAACAAAGATGACTAAACCTTTTTTCCCATCCCGTGTGGACACCCGGGGGCACTTTTTCGCTGGGAATTTCGTAAAAAGGGGCTTTTCACAACCGGTTGGACGTCTTTTTTCATTGGTTTTGTTTACCGCAAAACCCTTTAAGCATATGTGTGACGGGGAAGATGCGTGGGGTTTATCACACCTAGGTCGTAGTCGTTGTGAAAATGAGAAAATGCATTCATATGGCTCTATCGTTTATCTAATAGGAACAGAAAAGGGTTAGCTGATCGGATCGAATGATATGGATATCATTTGTTGCACATAACAAATCAGCTTTCTAGAAGGCAGGACATTGGACAGGCGGGCTGGAAAGAGTTGAATGATTAAGTCCTGTTTTGGAAAAAAAATCTGATAATTTACTCAGTTTAGACTGTTTAAAGAACGATCCTAAAGTCAATATTGTTTACACAATGTTGCAACGGTTCACCGTTTGGAATGCGCGCCCTCTAACATTGCGCCTAAAAGGTAGGCAAAATGCATAATTTTGCTTACTAATAGACAAAAAAAGGATTTCGTAAGTTGGACCAAATGATTTTACGTGATCAATTTTCACTCCATGTGTCACTTGTTATCATTTCACTTGCATACTATGCCAACACTTCCACTGGGTGTGAAAATTCCAACATTTTATTCAAGTTTTAACCTTTCGCGCAGAAAAAAACAAACACTCTTTCTCGCACCACAACCATGAACAACCTCATCTGTCAATGACATCCATTTGCGGGATTCTTGACATTTTTGCACCATAACGAGCTGACACGCACTGACGGCTGGGGCTGAAGTTGGCAAAGAACAAACGGGGTAGGCAAACAACAGCAAAGAAACCAATCAAACGAAGCACCAAAGTTATGCATTTCCGAGCACGTACGCTCATTACGGGAACACACTACGTACACCACGTACCATCCGTGCTCTGCTCTGCTGGTGTGCTTGGCACGCTGAATGTGTGGCCGCTGCATGGCGGTAGTGCATGCACTAGTGGTAAAGCTTGTGTGGGGAACGAAAGCGAGGGGTGGAATTCATTTTTCAAGAAACACAATTCCGACAAGTCTCGAGACGACTCCCCCTTTCCGCTGTCGCGAGGAGCACCACCTAGTGCACCGATGCAATCCAATCATTTCTTCATTAGTGAAAATGAACCGAGAGAGCACCCCTGGTACAAAAAAGGGTAAGAAAAGAAATCCCCCGGAACTGGTTACGAACAAAGCACGCGTATGGACCCGTACGGGAGCCGGAAGAAACAAAATTGAACAAATAAACGCGCAACGCAACGGAATGGAATGGAACGGGACGGGCTCAGGCAGCAAACTTGAACAAAAGAGCTGAAAACATGAAAAGAAAATTGGTTGGTGCAACAAAACAACAAAATAAAAACACGCAAAACTCACACGTAAAGACCCACGAAACACGCCTTCTTTGAACGGCGGTTAAGCTTGGCCGTTCGATGGCAGAAAGAAAAATAGAAGCGCAACAAGTTCACGTTCCACTGTTGGCGGGCGATTAGTGAAGGGATTTTTTGCTATTTTTATTTACCACGCGATGGACGCTGTGCGCATGCTTCGAACAGATGCGATCGTGCTGATAGAGGGAAGAAAGAGAGGACACACTGTGCATGCACATTCAGCCAATCTCATCCCATCCATCGGTTTGTTGGGAATCGGTACGGGGAAAGGATATCTCTGGAGTGAAATCACGCATCCCCGGTCCCAGCTGACTCCGCCCCGAAGTCCCAGGGCTGCTCAAACACGTGCGTTCTCTTTCTGTTCACCGGCAGTCGGAGGGGTTGATCTAAGGGGAAATGGAAGCTTTCGTTCCACGAGCTGAGATGAGAGCCTTAAGCTTACGGTTGCATGCTGACAGTGAGTTACTCATGAGCGCCCTGCTCGCAAAGGTCCTACTTGAAAAAAATAAAACATGTTTTTGTTTGTGGTATTATTGTCCTTAGATGCATGATCAATAGCAACAAAGTCCCAATTAAGCTACTTTAAAGAGGTAGATATTTTACTATACATTGCTAAACGGATATGTCCTAGTGTCCAATCTAAAGACACACCGTCTCCAATTGATATCTTGTAGCCCTTCTCTCAGCAACTGTTATCAATAAGTCACAGTCAATTAGTTCTTCTAGACAAAACGATTTACAAAAGATGTAGTAACAAAAACAAGATTTAATTAGGATTTAAAATCCAAGAGTGTTTCGGGTCGTTCAGCAGCCTTATAATAGAATGACATAGACAACATTTCGCTTCCAATTCCTTTGCCAAAAAAAAACTGAGGTAATCTTATTTAAACAGATTAAATTTAAATTTAAAGTTTTGAGGACTATTGCAACTTAGAAACAGAAATGTTGTTGATACCAAACGATCAAACAGTGTCATATTTTGTAAACAATTTAAAGGATCATAGTATACATCAACTGAAAAATTGACTGATTGACTGAAAAATGCTGTAGAAAAAGACTTAAAATTAGTTACCAAGTTAATTATCTAAATGTGTAATCTTACTCTCTTACAATCAACTAATTAATTTCATCTAGCACAAGTCAGAATGAATTGATTCATTACAAATAGGGGTAATGATTGGGATACAACGAAAACACTAGTAAAAATAATTGCCAAACAACTGCATAGCATTTAAGAAAAAACTGGATTTTACATAAAGTACAACAGTCCTGATGTTGCGTTTGAGAAACTCCTTAACGAAAAGCACAACTTGCACATGGAAACGAGCCTTAACCATCGCCCAGCACTCATGAGTGACTTTGTTTACAATCTTTCCTCCCCTTCATGCCACCCTTAATCATCGTGAGCGTGCAGGCGACAGGAGCTTTCACTTCCCTTAACACCGGACCCTTACGCAGCCAGCAGCCAGAACGAGCACGCAACAAAGCGCACACACGCGTGCTTGAGCAGCCCTGGGACTTTGGGGCGGAGTCTGCTGGGACCGATGTGATTTCACTCTGGAGATATCCTTTTCGTACTGCTGGGACCTGTCCCGGCCGCTTAACGGTCGCTCGGGGATGGCTGTGCCGAAGCGAGATAGCACCACACACACGTATACCGCCAGCAGTACGCGAAATTTCCACGAAAAGCGATGGGATGAGATTGGCCGAAGCGGTACGGCAAACGCGGCACCGTTATATCCCACTCGCACGCACACTCTAGCTGTCTCACCCAACACTCAGGCGCAGCAACAATAGCAGCAGCAGCAGCAGCAAGGGTGCGCGCACATGCCGCACAGCAGCGTCGGAGCAGCCCGGACGGACCAAAACGGTTACGATCGTAACTTTGGTCCGTGCGGAAATTTTTCAGTTGGGGTTTTGCAGTCACACGGGACGAACGCTTACAATCTCTGGAGGGATCGAAAGTGTGCATCCGAACCACGGGCGCTAACCTACCGTTCTGCCGTTATCTGTGCGACTTGGGCTGCGTTCTTTGCCTCGGCCGAGACTAGTTCTGGCCCAATCCTTCACCTTGACGGTCCTGGTGGTGTTACGCGTTGCGTTTGGCTGTCCCACGCGTGGCGCTGAGCTGAAAAAACGGTTCGGGTCCATCCATCAGGGGACGGAAGTAGTCTCCAGAGTGTATTCTCGCGGGTCCTCCCATCCTCCAGTACGGGCGTGTTGTGGTGTTTGATGGTATCGATAACTAATTGAACGGATTCTGGCCCAAGATACGTTAGCACATATCCATCGCTCCAGCGGGTTTGGGAATTTCCTTCAGGGTAATTGTGTGTGAGTGTGTGTATGTTTGTCTGTAGTGCGAGTAACTCTGTTGCTAACGTCACACGGTAGTGCTACCACGGTGATCTAGTCACCCTTGCTGTGTTGTGTGCGGGATTGTGCTTTAATTTAGTGCGCTTTTTGCAGTGTGTCCGCGGTGCATGTGGTGAAAAAGTGATAATTGCTTTCTGTGAAGGCGGGTAGTTTTGCAGAACCAAAAACCAAGCGCGACCCGACCCGCCAGCTTGATCGAATCCACGCGCGGCGGCGGATTCGACCTGCAGCAAACGGAGAAAAATTGTGGTCCACCGTGTACGATAACGGTTTAAAGCTGCGTTCGGACGAGACCGTGCCGGGCTTTAGCTCGGCCTCGCCCTGGCCCACGCTCGAGCTGGAATGGGGCCGGAAGCTCTATCCGTCCTCGGTGCCGCGCGGTGCCGGTGGCATGATGTTCGGCCTGCCACCGACCGGGGCAGACATGAATCAGCCCCGCGGCCCGATGACATCGCTCAAGGAGGAACCGCTCGGGGCCCGCGCCTGGATGCAGCCGGCCGTCGATCAGGCAAAGTAAATACCGTTTCCGTTGCTACGTTTTAAGTTCGTTTCAGTGTATCAATGCTGTGAAGTGGCCGCAACCGCAGACAGCGTTTTAAATTCTACCGCAAACCGTTCACCATACTCGGGCTGAGCCCAACAAAAGCCCCGCGCGATTGAGCAAATTTTACGCGGTCCATAAATCACCGCTCTGCCCGGGACAACCGTCGATGACACTTTGCCAGTTCGCGGTTTTTGCGCTCAACAGTAATTAAGATCGCTCGGGGTTGATAAAAACTCGGTGGTGGTGCCCGCTTTACGAACCTAACGGGGGCTGCTGCCCCCGGTTGCTTGGCTGCGGCGAATTTATGATCGCGATTTTACTCGCATAATTTATGTGCTAAATGCGCTCCACTGCGGAGGTTCAATGGCTGAAGGGAGAGAGCGAGAGATAGAGAGAGGGGAGTGGTTGTGTAGCTTCCAAACAACCGCGACATGGGCGAGCACATCGATGACGCTACTCCATCATCAAACCCTTTTCGATAGTATCGGATAGGTAAAAGTTTGTGTCAGATGCACGCCCGATTATGTTCTCACTTTATCGTGCAGCTTCGTTTTTATGCACCCCAAACAAAGAGAATGGAGGAAAAAACATAACCACGCACGTCTGTAAAAGACTCACTTCTAAGCTAAACAACGGCTTCGCCTGAAAGGTAGGCAAACACACAAACACACCTACAGGCAGGATCAACTTCCAGCAGTGGCGTTTGCGTGTGTTGGTAAGGTTAGGTTTCGACTACTCCACCCCCCGGCCAGGGGGCAGCTACCAGATGTTGCGAACGAAGAAAGGATACCCCGAGGGCGTCCGCTGTTAGCAGCAGCAGCAGCAGCACAGCGTCCATCCGGGGGTGTTAAGTGACTAATACGACTGTTTGTTTTAACACCGGTCGCGCTGTTCAGCTCCATGAAGGAGAGCGTTCTGCTGTCGGGTGGGAGGAGAAGCAATGGAGTCATCCCGCTCGTTGGAGAAATGGGCAAAATTTGTGCGCAACGATACTCTTGCCGTATAAACCGTTTGATCTGTTCGTGTTCTGCTGTGCTTCCTTCTGATGCCGTTTGGTGTGCAGTTGTTGCGCCCGTAGTACGGTTGATGTGGCAAGTGATTCTTGACAGAGTTTTTTTTTTTGGAGAGCGTTTTATTCGAGGTTTGCTGCCTGTTGGTCATGTTGGTTCGTTGCAATCTTTGCGACCTGTTGTCGGGGGGTTTTTCTCTTTCGTCGTCTTCCCCGACGGGGTTTTCGCGTTTCCTATCTTTGGATGATGGGAAAGAACTTTTTGTGTTCTCTGCTCATGTTCAGCGCTTTTTTGCGTTCGTTACATTGAAAAAGTTACTCTTGCTGTGTCGATTCACTGCGATAAGATGGCTGTAAGAGGATAAAAGATAAAATCAAGAGATAAATTGGAGCACCATTTAGCACTGGACATGTTTGAAAGTAAGCGTTTAGTAAACGGGTTTTTTTATCTTCTTTCTTCGTATTCTATGTTGCTTTTGCATGGAGACTTTTGATAATACACAGTTCAGTATTATTTAAATTAATGGTTGGGTTGTCAGATGACCATGAAGGTCCTTGTCGTATTGCTAACGGTTAAATATTTTGAGTTAAATATAAATCTGTACATTGATGTGTTGGTAATACTTGTTTGATGTGCTCCCAGCTTGTTTTGGAACAAATTTTTCTGTTCCACTGTAAACGGTCATGCCAACCCGAAACAGGTTGAAAAGAATTGCTTGATCAAGTAATCAGTTCTTCCCGTGAATGTCTCGAGTCTGTACAAGCCAATTCTTATGCGAATAAACTTAACATTAATACATTTTTTTTGGTCAAGATGATGCAAAACCAATCAAAAGCTCACTTTGAAAATATCTAAACTACAATGACTATACGAACCATTTCATATTTCATTAACCTTTCATACATAATTACAATACAACGAAAGAAACTAATTTGATGCCTATTAAGAGCCGATAATAAATTGATAAAATCGTCTGCTAATACCAGCGATACGATAATCCACCCATGCTACATAATTAAACATTGCATGACACGTTGTCACTGTGGCTGTCTTCTCCCAAAATAAGCGTACCATTGTAACGCGTGTTATGTGCTCATTTATTTTTATCCTCTTTTTTTTTGCGTCCTAAGAATATCGATCCCCTACGTACGGGGGGGATGTCATTCTACGTTGCCTTCCTTTGAGGTAGACTTGAGTGGCACTTATTTGTTTCCGAATTATGGGCTTCGCTCACCTGTTTTGCCAAAAATAATTCATTGATATTGTCCACACGAGGCATGTTTCGTGTGTAGGTTGTTTCGTCCTCGACATTTCGCCGGTCCATTTTGGGAAAGGTTTGGTTAATTGTGTGCCTTTGTCCCCGGAGGGATTTGATATGAGATTAGTGGATGTCTATTTTCGTTTGGGTAGTTATTTGTCTCCTTTGTCAATAATAGACCAGACCAAAAAGGACAACGGCCCGCTGAATGTCATGGTTCATTAATTCACTGTAAATGAATACAAATGGAAATGACTCAAAAGATAAACAAAAATACTCATTAAATTAAGTATCACATTTTATACGGTTATTGCATGAGAATCATCTTCAAGCTATCACTTGACGAACACTGCTTAACTATGCCGTCTCACCGTGTTTAACTATCACAGCACTATGTTTCCAATCAATTAGGACTGCACACGATTCTAAACGATCCATTCACACATCATCACACACAGCAAAAACCATCAAAAGCGAGCATATCATCAAAGCAATTGCAGCGCCATAATTCGGCATATGAACATTGGCCCATAAAAACAAAAAAACGGGGGGAGATGCTCGTTTTTTGGAGTATTATTTACCCCCAACACTCCTCATGCCACCATTTCCGCCCAAATGTGCGCAATGTGGGAGTTGTCAGTGCACCGTTTTCGATTCGATGAAAGCTATCCCCCGCCGTGATGTGATCTAGTCGAGTGATGACGCACTCCCGGGTGCGGGAGAGAAAGGCGTCGCCATTGAAGCACGGGCGGCTGACTGGGGTCGGGCGGAAACCGATTAACATCGTTCATCGCACCGAAATTGCACCATCCGAGAATGTGGTCGATTGTGGATGGTCTGATGTGTTTGTGCTGATGAGAGCGTCAACATCAACATCGTCAGCGTAACGAAGCAGGCTCGTACCGGGGCGTCTGTCCCGGTGTGTTGCCCGACTCGAGAACGCTCCGTATAATGATGAGGTTAAATTCAAATTCAATTAATCCTACCTCAACCGTAGAATGTGGAAGAAGAGATTGAGTGTGGTACCGCTCGAGACAACCGAGAGCTCGAACGATAGTTGTATTTTACGCCCACCACACCATGCTCGGGAATGAGTTGGATGTGGATGTCGAGGCTTCCGACACACATACAAATTGTGGTTAGGTTAGGCATTTGTATGGCAAAGACCAACGGTTTATGGTTTCATCAAGTGTCGGTTAATGATGCTTGACGGTAAATAGGCAGCTTGGCGTGTGCATCGGTTTACCACACAAACCCCGAACGAGCCTTATTGGCATGGATTTCTGTGGCATTTTGGGAAAGTGCGGTTTCGCTTTCTGGGCGCTTGTCGACATATGGTGAAGGGAAATTAATTTTCATCGAATCAGAACGTGCTGCTTGCTCATTTGATTGCCACTGAGTTCAATCCGAGTTGGTGAGAGAGAGGCTTAAATTATCAATAGGTTAATTTGCAAACTAATATGGTGGCTTCAGGGCTCGTCAGTTTAATTGTATTTTGTGTCTTCATTGAAAGACTTAAAAAATAATGTTCTATTTGAAAATAGTTGAAATTTTACTAGATTTATTTTTCTCAAACAATTGAAGAAACAATATTTGATAATGTATAATCTTAAACTTGTCTAGTCCTACAAAACTCCAGCCGTTTCATGTCTTCAATATATTGCTAAAAGATTATCTTTTAAAAATAAATTCTAGTTCATTTTTGTTTAAGTTATCTGGATTATAGTTTTGAATCTAATAAAAAATCAACTTATTTTCTTAATTTTAGTAAACGGCCTAACGCTGCTGGAGCCAGGTTTTTCTGAAAAAAAAAAAAATAGTAATATATATTGCTTTCTTCTTCAAATTCCGAGTGTCTACTGAAGAAGGAGTCCTACTCTAGAGACAATTTCAAAAAACAAAACTTAAACTATTGCCAATATTATTTTTTTAAATTTTGTATGGTAAATTATCTATTATGGGAACTTTATTAGGGCTGTCAAATCATGATACTCCTGTCTTGTTAACCATCAAATTAATTCATTTTGAAACACACAACAATCACGCACCGGTTAAACAGTAATTATCAGTTTCGAGCCATAATACGCTTGCTTAAAAACAATAACACCGGAAAAACGCTTTTCCCCACTCTCTGTTCGCAATGAGACACACAAATTGCACCCAAATTGGGTGCGATTTACCGACCACTAATCGAATTCCATCCGCCTCCAAGTAGCATAATCGGATTAAAACACCGCGAAAACGGGCAACAAACCGCACGAACTGCGGTGAGTATTTAATTTGCAGCACCACCACGCGACCATTACCAATTGCAATAATTTGTTCGGTTATCTTTCGCCCCCCCCCCCCCCTCGCCGACCTCGCCGACTTCGGTGGATGAAAGTTCCACCAAATCAAATCATATTTGTCACGAGCGGTGCTGGATAAAATTATCACTTTATCGCGAATCGCGAAACAACGATGAAATACACCCCTCTCATACCCTCCCACGGTGCACGGTGTCCAGCGTTTGCCGATTGGGATTAATTTTGTGCTAGCATGTGCTGATGGTGGTGCATGTATGGTGGTCGATGATCGTTCGCTGATCTGTCAATCGACGGCTCAATTAATGTCGCGAGTAATTAAAATTAAACCTCGCCGTGTCCACGCTGCGGTGTATCACACTTTAAGTGGGTTTAAAGGTACGGAGGATGCAAACCCGGGAGGAAAACTTGCAACCTGTCCACCTGGAATTGAATATTTCATCTCCAATTTCAATTGAAGCGTTGCAAAAACTGTTCTAGAACATTATGTCACCTACATGACAAGTTGGGCACATTTGTCGTGTTTAAGGTAGATCAATTTAGCAGGATGTGTTTTTTTGTTGTATTTCTACAATGTTCTACATACTTCATTCAAGATGCGGTCGAACATTTATCAGAACCGGACAGTAAGTCATTCGATCATACATCTTTTCTCTTTCCCGTCGATGTACGCTTTTTGAACCGACACGAAAAACCTCTAACCAACTTCCACCCCTTACCGCATTGAGTCCAACGGGTGAGTTATTGCACGTTCGTCTTTTTCGGATGGCTCCCCAGCGAGTTCCAATGAATATCCTCCCGCTGCACTTGTCTTCGGATGCGCTGTCAGTGTAAGGGTTTTGCGGGACATTTTTTTCGTCCATCTGTCGTCCTTCCTTTTTCTATGAACTGACAACTGACTGTGTTCACTGCTGATGTTGCGTTGTACGATCTCCGAACAATTGAACATCGTAATTCAATTATTCAACCGACACCAGGCCTGCAATAGTTCTAGCTCCAGAGCTACGAACCCTTTCGATAACCCCAATATGGGAGCTTTCTTTTTTGTTCGCTCTGATATGTCCTCGAAGGTATGTGTACCAACAACAAAAAAAAACATTCAACATTCGGGATGCTTTATGTCTTTCACTTTCGATTGTGATTTTCGGGTCGGGTGGAACTTAAACGCTCATGTCCACTTCAATTTTCTAGCACGTGCTACCACGGGTACAGTTTGAAATTCTAAACGAAAGATGTCAAATATAGAAGCGGAGACACATTGTATGAGCACTGCACATACATACGCTCCTTTTACCACTCATATATTATTATTGATCCCAGCAGATATCCATGCGTTTGACTTTCCCTCAAACGAGATGCTCCAAAATGGGTTCTTCTCGGAACGGTCGCCAGTGAAGTCCGACTGTTTCACAATATATCAAACCGATAAACTTGATTAGTAACCAATTTAAATTGGTCACACTCGTAAAGAATGAACAACTTCAGTTTTAGTCGATGGGAGAGAGGACTTCCCTCCAATCGTTGGGCAACGATGTGTTCTCCATTTGAACAAGGCCACCTTTAGCCAGCGTAGGCAATAAGCGTTTCACTCGGTGCCGGAGCCCAGACTTGTGCTAAAGGCTAATTTCGGCCTAATTCACCAAAGCGGAAACGGCTCGAAAGAACGATTCCAATGTAGTGTGGTGGGTGCTATTGGTCGAGTTGCCTAGTCATATGCATGGTTCAGGGCTTTAGGATCACATATTTTCTTTATTGCCCTGTCTCGCTGGTGTCGTACGTAATTTGCGTGCGTGACCCGTAACGCCGTTGGGCTCAGGCTAACCACAGACCAGATGTTTCAGTGTGCAATATTGCAACGATATCTAAGCAGTGGAGAGCCAGCTAGAAAACCCTTCGAAATGCACTGAGTTTGTGAAGGGAAATTCAAACAAGAAGAGTGCTTCCAATACCACTGGTCGGTGTCCCAGATCACCAGGACATTGTGCCTACAACCTGGTACCGAAAAACAAGGATATGAATTCTGAGAAAAAGTTTTCTGTATGAGTTTTTGGATTTTATACCCTTTTAAAACCAGCCTTCCTTTTGAAGAGATAATACTTTCCTACTTCATCGTACTATCCATAATTTGACATTTATCTGTCGAACAGCTTTGACAGCTCTGGTTATACGGTCGAGTATAACTCAACTTCCAACCCCATAAAGATTTGCATCGCTTGTAAATAAACCCAAACGCACAAGCAATTAGACCTTTATCGTCCATTGAAGGCGATGAATTATATCACACAGCTTCTAGCACGAGCTGCATCAGCTCAAACCGGGTCAGTTAAACAAACATCCCAAACCTCAATCAACACCTCCACGCACCGTCCCGCAGTTTCACCTGCAGTTGGTGCAGTTTTTTTTCTCCGACAAGCCCATTCCGCGCACAATTTCACTCTCTCTGTCTCTCTCACTTCAGCTCGATCCCTCGAAGCATGAAGCTGTACATCACACACTTCCGATCGGAATAGACTGGACCCTCCCGCGGGGGGATGTCGGTAGTGAGCATAACCCACCACGATGCACCTCCTTTGCATCCTCCTTCTCCTTCAACATCACTAACCAGAGCTGCAATTCAAATCGAACTGCAAGTACGGAAACGGTAATAACGCTGTTTCGGTCAAACCGCCACCATGTTCGCCAATTTATGTTTCGCCGACACCCGACGCGTCCTGCGCCTGGCCGTTTTTGCCCGCTGGGGTATTATCAATATTTCGATGAAATTTTATTGGCTGTACGTTTTGAATAAATTTGTACTGCTTTGCAATGCTAATGGTAGTAGCAGTCGGTGCTCGGCGTTAATGACTGTCCAGGCGAGAGGGCGGACTGACAGACAGACTCATACACAACATTGTAGATACAGATACAGCACACTGTGGTTGTGGTTTTGTGGCTGACAAAGCTTTGTGTCAGTTCCGAGCGGAACTATCTCGCGTGAAACTAGTGTGGGTGTAATTTTGCACACTACACGATTTGCGCGAGTTTTCCGCGAACCATGTTTGAATCACACGAGTCTACTGGAAGAGGCACTCAAAAAGTAGAGGACATCTCTGACGCCGCTAACAAAGATGATGTGTTGTGGCCGCGTTTGACTCTTAGTTGCCTACGGTACGGTGAGTTCTTGCCTGATTCTTGCCTGATAAAGACATTGCATTCGCCCCCAGAGGCTGTTGACGGTGTGCTGTCGTTAGAATTGGCGCTGCCTGCGCGCACAGAGGCACTCTTCGCGTCAGCCCATTTCTTAATTGCCGAGGGTGTGGAGGCCTAGAGTGGACGGCATTATAAGCAGGACGCACAGGGGAAGCAGTTATCATAAATTTAATATCGGTAAGCTGTACTCCACTGTGCACTGCCGGAAAGTGTTGCCGGAAAGACCGAAAGGACCATCTCGACGGTTCGGTACGTTTGCAGACCCTGCAGGCGGTTCAGCTATGATAACCGGCGAGCAACACCGTATCGCTTAGCGAACGTTTGGCATCGCAGAGAGCACGCATTTGGTGGCACCGAAATTCCCGTGAACGCCGAGGACGCAGTGTTAGCTGAAGCGTACAGTGTACAGTTCAATTAAATTTTACAGCTCTCCAGTCGAAGTCAGTTCCGCTTTCGAGGAGCGCATGATGCTTTGGCGACTATGCGGTACGGTTAGTCTACCTTCCAGGCGTGGGACTTTTCGCTTTGGAAAACGGTTTTAGCGGCACGGCGATACATAAACACTGCTCGATATGCTTTCAAATCTTAATTCACGTCTCTTTCCCGTTTCGCTCTCTCTCACACACAGCTTGGGCATTGGACGGGCACACTTTGAGAAGCAGCCGCCAAGCAATCTGCGAAAGTCGAACTTCTTCCACTTCGTGGTCGCCCTGTACGATCGTGCCGGCCAGCCCATCGAAATCGAGCGGACCGCTTTCATCGGCTTCATCGAGAAGGATCAGGTAAGCAGCGGTGGTGGCGAGATTGTCGGTCGAAGACACGCAACAGTCCCCACGCAGTGGTCGGTACGAGCGTCCTTGTGTCTGCCGGGAAGTCACCAACTAAAACTAACAATGAGCTTCTCTCTCTCTCTCTCGCTTAAATCCCAATCGCAGGAACCGGATGGCCAGAAGACGAACAACGGCATCCAGTACCGGTTGCAGCTGCTCTACGCTAATGGTAAGTAGTGCCCGGAAGTGCACGCCCGGCATACATCCTGCGGTACTGCGGGCTCTCCCAAAGGAGTCCTCTTTCCGAAGTAGGTAAAGTTTTAATTAGCCCAAACGATCGTCCGGAATGCCGCCGAATGTGTATGTGTGTGTGTGGGATGTGTCATGTGCAAACAGGACATAGTGCATAATTTATGCAAATGGTGCCCACCGAGCAGAATTCCACCGTGATGCGGTGCTGAATCCTACCGCCTGCTTTTGGTGTGGCGCAACAAATTAGCGAATGTTTTAGCACACCTGAAAAAGGAGAAGGCTTCCCCGTGTATAATCATTTATTACCGGTGGAGCTTAATCAGGTACAGAGGGAAGCAAACGAACCAAAAATAAAACTCTTTTTTTGCTTAAAAATAAAAAACCAAAGCATAACGAACAACTTTGGAGACAAGCGGAGAGCGCAAAACAAACGCATACCATAAGCTATGCTGCAAAACTCAACGGGAAGAGACACGCGCCCGTTCGCTTGCCCAAGATACCGGGATAATCCAACAGAATAGAGCTGGAGCTCTGATACGCTTGGTTTAGCATAATTGCATAATTCATACGCGATTCCTGAGTTGGATTTGCGGGCGTATGTTTGCACATTGTTAACGTGCTGTCGGGTACAGGTAAAAGTGTGCAGAAAAATGTAAGCGTGCCATGGCAGCGGTGTCCCATGTTTATCGGTGCAATTTTCAACCGGTGAACATTTTGGAGATGGTTTGGTAGTGTGTGTATGTGTTTTTTTACACAGATCTGGCCCCAGGTGACACAGAGGTCTCGGGAGAATACAGATTATAGTTGCTGGAAAGCTGGAAATAACAAAACTACAGATACTGCAGAAGATAGTGCTATCTAGTTTAAATAAGCCCATCAACCCAATAAGATAATTTTACACCACACCTTTACCCGAACGTCATAGTTGTTGGGATGTATAGCCTTAAATAAAGCAGGGATTATTTAACCATTAATGTCCACCAACGACTACTACTAGTGAGTCCCGAAACGTAAACCAGTTGATGGGGTTGTTTATGTGACGCTATAAAGGACGCTTACGCGAATCCGTTTACCCATTTTTCATAATTGTATCGTCCCTGGTGCAGATAAACTGGCCAATCATTCCCCAAGGGTTATTGGTTTTAGTTTAGCCTGTAGAGCTCCGGGGAGAGATAGCGCCCCGGAAGTCGGTAACAAATGACCAATGGCTATTTTACGATGTCGTTTCCCTCATTTTAGATTGCCGTACGTGAAAGAAGGATTTGAAGGAGGGTTAGGTGTGTTTTTGTTTATAATAAATCAAACAAACAATTACGTCCTGCGGTGCAATGCCATTCCCTGGAAAACCTACCATCCAAAGTGTCCAAGGTGTCTATGGGTGGCCTCGGGCAAATATAATCCCAAGAAAACACTTTTCCTTCACGGTTGCCGTGATGGGATCGTGTATGGTCAACTTCTGGGTTCAAATTAAATCACCTACTCCAGCTAGAAACCATCTGAAAGTATGCAAAACTTCTGGCGTGCCTTTTTCTTCCCTAACACATGGTTTTATGGCAGCGCACAAGAAGAGAAAGAGTAGTTTGGATACAGAGGAATAGGATGCCTTTTCATACTGCAACCCTCCACAACTCCGACAGCGCATGACAAAAACAAATAAGATTTTGAAAACCCACCCTTGAAACAATGGTTACCACACCGCCACAGCTTTATAAACACGACACTGGTCAATTGGTTGCCTTTCCAACTGGCAAGGAGCAACTTTTTTATCTCCTTAATTTATCCAATTAAAATTAAGTGTTTTGATTCTCTGCCGGCGTCGAAGCGTCCAAGCAGGAGAAATAGAGAGAAAGACTTCACACAAAGAAGGATTCCTCTGGGACGTGTGAGTGGTCAGAAGTAGTATTTGAATAGCCACATGGAGCCATTCCCGGTAGATGGTGAACAGTATGCTTAGATTTTGCTGGTTTATGGCGTTTTCAATTATTGAGCAGCACTAGACTAAATCTTATTACATCGCAAAAACCCGGACGGCAGCAGTTCGAAGTAGCTCCAACAGTTCCTGGGGTAGTGTTATTAAATTTGGAACCATTTTATAGTTGCTGGAGGGTGAGGTAGCTCTCCCATCCAGGATAGGAGGAAATCGAATCGAACCTACGGGTTTGATTATATCGCTGCATTCTTATTGTATTGTGTAGTTGTGTTTTTGTCGGTTTTCTTTACGTGTTCTTCTTGTTCTTCTTTCCAGGTGCCCGCCAGGAACAGGACATCTTCGTGCGACTGATCGACTCGGTTACGAAACAGGTAAGAGGTATCCAGAAAACATGTTCCCGAATTGCATACCCAGGCCAAGTCTATTGCGATGTGGTTCAACGGTTATGCCCTCTGGTTGGTGTTTTTAGAAGCTCATAGAACCTAACGATCTTAGCTGCAACCTACTACGAGACGGTTTAGAAAAGTTCAAAATCGCACTTTGCTCCATAAAACTGTCAGCGGGGAAAGAAACGACTTGCGGTGAATAATTGAAACCGACAGCTCGCCATCCAATTCCGATAACAATTGCAAAACCCGGCCGTAAATGACCGTACGCCAGCCGTACAAAGTGCACAAGTGCATTTCGAAAGAGAATTCCAGCCCTGCACTTTCTCTACATTTCAATACTTAATGCCCGACTGACTGCTCCGTCCGTGAGCTGGGTACTTCCACGAACCGATCTGCTTCATACGTATCCCGGGCAAGTCAATTATTTACACTTTTCTAAACAATGTACTTTTCCACACACACGGAAAGGTCGGCACGGCCAGAACAAACCTATCAATTTCCCGATTTCCGTGCCGAGATGCGTCGTTATAGCAATATAAAACTAACAACTTCATCCCAATCATTCCGATCTTCCGCGTGTATTGTACACCGAGACGGAGGCACTTCCTGACGTTCGACTGGTGCGTGTGAGGCTATCTATCATTCACATGCGACACCCCACCCGGCGTCATCCACCTAACGACCTCCTGTGTGGAAAGCGATTCCAACGTGTTTGACATTTGTAGCCGAGGGTTAAGAAAAATTCTCTGTCTCTCGCGTTGCCTAGGTAATCGCGTAGCCAGTTGCCCATATGTCAGCCCGAGCTCGGCTAGACCGACGCCCGAATGCAAGAGCGACAGTTGTTGTATTTCGGTGGCAGGGTGTGTTATGGCGTGTTTCGGTAGTGAATCAAATCAAAAATTAACGCCTCATTTGATACAATTCGTACTGGCGCGAAGAGGACGAGACGACTCTTACTTTTTGGGGGACGAAATCGTGCTACGAAGTAACTCGCCCGCGATGTTGGGTAGGGTTCGTTGTTACCCGTGTGTCAAGTGCTTTGCCGGGCGAGGCGCACAACACAATGGATGTTTTGATTGGAATGCACTTTGCAATACAGTGTGCTGGTGGTGGTGGGATTGAGCACTGCCCGAAGTTCATTATATTCGCCGTACGCTTTCTTAATGAAGTCGACAATCGGCCAATGATAAATGTCGTCCGAAGGAGAAGGGGTTTGACAGTTGTCGTTAGTGTGATTCGTGGTACACGACTGTCCATATGGTAGCAATTGAGGCTGGCAGTAGGGAACGTTCGCTAATTTCTCGTGGCCGTACGAGTGACAGATTTCGGATGCATGGATGCATGGTCCAAGTCATAAATCATTTCTCGGAATAAGAACACATCATATGATGCTGTTGGAATAGAACAAAATGATTCGCACTAAAATGTATACTAGTGAAGAATTCTCCAAAAAGAATCATAATTACTTGATTTCTACCAATAGATCTTGTTTACAAAGCAGCTTTCATGAAATCCTCGATCATTAATAAACCCTAACTAACCCACAAACATGCTGTTGTACAATCCTCCAAAACAAACATCTTGTCCTACATCTTTGTATCCCCTCGTAACTGCATCTCGTCTAGTCCGGGGCTAATCCAGCGTAAACCAAAACATCCATTACGACCGGGCGACCTTTTCTTGCATCCTGTTAAGCTTCAAAGCCCAGCAGCACAACCTTCTAAAATCCCTCCCATATGTAGGAAAACTGATATCACCGTGGCCATGCTACGCACCAGCAGAAGAGGGTGGTGGTGCATAATCGAACATCTGTAAATCAATTAAATTCTACTTACCGAGCCGGAAGAGGCCAATGTAATGGCTGCTTTCTTACCAAAATATACAGTAAATCTTTACCGAGAGGTAAAACTAGTCCACAAAAAAACAAGAAGGTAAAGCGTGCAGGCAATCTGGGCGATTTTCTAGCACCGCTAGAGCCGAATATTTATGAAGCTCATCATCATCGGCCTAGCTTCGAGGCACGAAGTTCACGGAGAGTTGGTACTGTTTTTTTTGTTTCTAGTCCCGAAATCCAAGCTGTCCTAAAATCTATTAGCCCCGGCTTACAACCACTGATCCGACCGGCTAATCCAGCCGGATAACCACCACGGAGCCCGCAGTGACCGGTTTTTAATGGGTTTGTGTGTAGGGTGAGAGCAGGCAACACTGCAGCAGACAATCTGTCGTGCGGTCTGCCTACCTTTCAGGGGCGAGGTAAGAGTGAAAGATGATACGCGGGACGTGCGTTGGATGAGCTGGAAATTATGACAGGTTTTCGAAATTTTCGTTTGAAAAGAAAGATTGAGATAAAGAGAGATAGAGAACACAGGAGAGCAAAATAGATGACGAGACTGATGGAAATGTAACACCAGACTGAACGGTGGCGGGGACTGCCGCTACACGAGGGGTGTAATAAATTGGGATCTAATCTTCTCTTCCAGCAGCAGGGAAAGCTGCCGCTACTGTTACGAACAGGGAAGTCTCACCGTAGGACGATCGCCTGAAGGGTTCTAGATAAAGTGCTTTAGATAAATGGGGAAAGCGGCTGAACGGGAGGTGAAATAGTCGATGGGCCGACTGACTGTAGCGGACTAATTTCGAGGGACTTCCTCAAGGATTCGACCTTGAGGTTGGTCATCACCACTCACCCCAATGCCTTTTGTTGTTGCAGTAAGACAATAAAGCGAACACGAGTTTGGTAATTGGAATTAATGATCCAACCGTTGTGGCTGGCCGGTATTCTTCCACCCCGCCACACGACAGTTCCATAATGTGGCCTAACGAGCAACTCGAACATCCATTACACCTTCACAGATACACGATTCGAACGGTTGGAACTCCTTTCAATTCTTCTTTTGCACTCTTTGCACTCATCACACATCAAAATGAGCAACCATCATCACCAAACCCTCACTGGGCAAGGGTTTTTTTTTGCGCAATGCCAGCCTCATACCCACGATGGCTTGAGCCGATTGCAGGCCAATTCGCAGCCGTAAATGTAGCGCAACAGCAGGGGCGGCTCACGCAGCAAACGAAATGATATAATTTAATAGGATATTCGATACCGCACCGAACTGGTGCCGGCGCGCTACTCCGTGCGTGTGTTCGCTATCGGCTCGGCTGCATCATCAACTGGTATAAAATGGTAATTTGATTCACCCCTTCGGATTGGGCTTGCATGTGGCACTGCTCGCGCGCGAGGGGTTACATTTGGGCCGTAGATATCCTTGTTGATCGAACAAGAAAAAAGGGGGAGATGAACAATTGCACTCGAATGCGCTAAATGCGAAAAACAAACGTACCGACGCTGTACCAAACACGCTCAGCTGAGTAACGAGAAGTTACGACGCAACTTTACAGGAGTAGAGATTCAAGCCAACACACAAAAAAATCCACCTCTAACAACATACAAGCCCGTACATCAAATGTTGCAAGGGGTTTGATGCTTATCGCCTAGTTTGAATCACTTCCATACGGGGCAGAGTACGCGTGTGTATCTTGCGCCTCTTCCAATGGCTCTTATCGACCGTACTTTATCGGTTGTGCGTTGGGTTCTCTTATTTTTTTCGATTCTAAAGTTTAATCCGACACTTCTGGCCGTGCACGGCCCGCCACGTGGATGCCTTTGTGTGGGTCAAAATTTTAAAACGATTGGGCGGGTATTTGTTAATAGTTCTTTTTTCCTCCTCTCAATTGACCGTCGTTGAAGGTGTTTGGTGCTTTCGGAAGTACTTCGTGGCAACTTCACATCTAATCGTTTCGACAAATGGATAAATGTTTTTGGCTCACATGAGCAGCTCGCTCTCACGATGATTAGACTGCGTGTTAAGCTGTTTGCGTACCAGAAGGTTAAGGAGGCGAAAAGGGTGTAGAATTTAAATTGAAGCAAGTGTCGTACAAGAAACGTGTCCGGTGTTTAGTTTACGGTGTCGGATGTCTCCTGAAGAGCTGCAAACGCATGTCGGGAGAGATTTGTTCGACAAACAGCGTTGAAGCGTGTTAGATGACAAAGGATTAAATTTATGATTTATTTACTCGTCAAACATAAATGATCTCATGCTCGCTTAGAAGGTTTCCTCTAAAAAAAATGCTACTGATTCAGATGTATGAATCATTGAATCGCTTGATTCATTCCGTCATCAATAAAAATCGCGGTCAATCGGTAAACTCCTGCGCCTCGGACCCTACCCCAACTTCAATCCAACAAAAAGTCAAAAGGTAAAACTCAACAACACGCACAAAAAAATACATCCATCCAATCCTCACCGGGGACAATAAACTGTAACAAAGTGGAATCGGCACAGTGCAGCAAAAAGACACAACACACCTTGATGATGATCCCTGTGTATGTGCCGGAAGGCCAAACGGAAGGACGTGATGTTTCGCCCTGCTTTTTTGTTGTTGTTTTCATTTTCGGATGCGCAAGGGCTGGGCTTGGCTGCTTTATAATGCATGCCGCGCCCTTCCGTGTGTAAATGTCCACCGTATCCAGCTTCCATTCCGTTATCGGCCGCTGGCCAGCCGGACATTTCAACTGGGCCAAATACCGAAATCATCCGTCGCATTTGATCCACCGCCCGGGAGGGTGACGGGGTCAGTTCGAGTCGGCAGTTTTTCATCATTCCATAACGGCATTTTTCCAGCCGGGTAAAAATGCGCTTTGCCTTTGCTCTTTCCGACCGGTGTCAAGCCGTTTTTGGGGGGCGAGTTGTGTTTTTGTTCTTGTGTTGCTCGGCTAATGTTTCGCTCTGCAACTGGAACTGCTTCTCGTGGGTTGATTCCGTGTGTTTCACTGTGTTATCTTTGCTGTTGGAGCTCTGCTGGATCATTCTTTTAGTTCAGAATCGCAACAACAATACGAAATCTGTTCTCCATACCATCATGACCCCAAAGTGTGCATGAAATAAATGCTAAAAATAAACGGACGTTTTTGGGCGAAATAAAAAAGTAGCAGCAAATTTTTGAATGTTGTGCTCGATTGGCCCATGGAAAGTGGAACAAGCAAGAAAAAAAGAGTACGGGGAAAGTAAAAAAAAAGGATTAAATCACGGTTGCTGGAAAGGTTTCTCAAAAACGGAAGCATTTCACAGTAAATAAAAGTTCTCTTGGTTGAAAAGGTTGAAATATTTATCTCGTTGTAAAGTATCTGTTTTGAACGGTCTGGGTTTTTTAATTATGTAGGGATAAAAATAGCAGAAAGTGATACAAAAGGTGAAAAAAGGCTAAGAGTGGATAAAAGAAAGATACAAACAGAAAAAAGACGTACTACATGATGCAGACAAACAGACAAAAAACTCTCATAAAAGAAAAAAACTGTAACAAATGCATATAGTTCTGTAAAAGAACATAAATAACGTTCTGGTCTCATCTCCAACATCCTCTTCATTCCATTTTTCATTGCATCTAAATCTTCTAATTTCAATAAAACACCACAAAACCACGGTACAAACGAGCTAAATTGACACAAATTAACACGCCGCTCACACAAATCACACCGTCAATTCAGCTGTTAATTTTTGCAAACGACACACAGTAAACCGCAAACCACGCCGAAACGGTACACTAAAGACTTGTAAAAAGAGCGACAAAAACCAGAACCACTACAACAGTGTGCAATAAAGTTGTTGGAACGTGTGTTGGTTGCAATGTCGGTGGAAAATTGCGCCGTTTTTTTATGTTTCGAACTGCATCGTTTGCATATTTGGAGTATGTACATGTACATGTGTGTATGGAACAAGCGCAGCGAAACAAAAAAGCCAAGCCTCTCCTTTTTACGGTTGTTTTTCCACACGCTACACACGTCGGATTGCAGGTACCGATTGGGAAGCTATTTCGTTTCGCCGTCCATATCCCTGCCGCAGTGCCAGTCTATCTGCAGCACAGATCTGCCGTTGCTCTTTTTGCGTTCCGGTTAAACTTCCTGTTAAAAATTTCAGTTAAAGTCTCTGATGCTGTACGGCTCTCTTGCTGAGGTTTCTTTTTTTACCATTGCTTTACCACGCGCCTGTTGTTGTTGTTTACAATTCAAATCATTCTCCTGGGGAAAGCGTTTATCCGTCCGCTTCGGTAGTTTGGTGCTTTTTGTTGCCTTGCTGTTGTGTGCAGACTGGCAGACAAGCATAGAGATATCGAGGGCAGAACGATCCACTACCAATCACCGTTCACTGGTGTGTCCGGCTTTTTTGTTTTGTTTTCCTGTAACGTATAAAAGTGTCAGCAACGAGGGCAAAAACGCACCGTACAAACGAGTTACCGGTAAACCGTCCAGCACTGATATTACACTGATGGCATTTTTATTATGAGTTGTCGCTCGTTTACATTCACCCAAGGTGGTGGTGTCCACTGATCCTCTGGACACACACACACACACACAGGGCCTGCCATTAGATAAATTGAATGCATTACACTGAGTGCTGTGCACTTGACAAATCCCGCGAATTAGTGTTGCGTGCTCAAATATGCAAAAAGTGCCTACATAAAAGAACGCACTTCAGAGGGAAAGCGGCTTGCAAACATACGAAAACATACGCAACAACGAACAAAACTGTACGGATTAATATGTTCGTGCTTGAGAATAATCCATCAAACTGGTCAAACTATCGATTTCATTACATCTCAACTGGGGAATGGGCAAGGAAACGTGATGGCTCACTAAGTAGTGGTGCTGAGTAGAAGGGGGGGGGGGCACACTTCCACAAACAAAACATCTGGTGTTTTTGCAGGGCGCACATTCGATACGGTATTTAAATGTGCGTTTGTGTCCCTTTTCCCATGCTCTCGAAAACGGAAACGGAAAACTTAATTGTATTTGTTTTGCCATCGGTTGATTTTTTTTCTCATTCTCGTTGTTGCTTTCAAATCTTTACCGAGAGAATGCTTCCACGTGCCAACACGTGGTTTTTCTTTCCCGGCTGCTAATAAGTAAGACATATGGATCGGGGCAACCCAAGCCAACAAGCTGACACGTGGCGCACGCCCCGGAGTCGGCCGTGGGTCGCGTGCCATCGATAATCGGAACATCAGCGCACAGGAAGGCAGGGGGAGAGAGAGATGGGCGAGTAGACAGGAAGTAATACCGGAATGATGATGAGGCAATGCCAATCCGTCTGGACCGAGTCGACCTTCACCGTTCGGGGAAGTGATTAAAATTTACACAATCACTTCCCCGGGCGCTCGGGTGTTTACTTTCGTGGACAGACAAGAGGCAGCGAGTGAGCGACGAAAACGAAAGATAGAGCAATACGAGTCACGTGGCTTAGGGATACGGCGGAGGGCGGCGGTTATGCAAGTAGCCGTAGAAAAATTGGTCTTTGGTCGTCCAATTCAGTAGCTTATCAAATTATGGACGATAGATGGCAACAATGAACCGATCGGTTGACGTTACAAAAATAACAGGAGGATGCATTCTTTGATTGTAATAGCTTATCACGCCCCTTGGGTAGATGTATGATGAATGATTGCATACTACCTATGCTCGTAATAATGTTAGGAGATATCGAACACACTGCAAGATATTGGTTGATTATGTCCCAAGTACATAAAAAAACATTAATTTCAATTTTGCAATGTATTCCAGTCCTTAGAGTTCTAGCGCTAACGGTAGGATACCTCGAAACATTGTCTTTTTTTATGGAGAAGAACTAATACCTATGCCTGTTACTTCAAATTTAATTTATTCAACTTTTAACTCTAACGTACTCTGGAGAAATTGGAAGTCTTGTTTGGTCCTTTTTGGGGAAAAGCTCTTAAAAAGCTTGTCTCTGGAAGATTAAGAAATGTTTGATTTTAAATGTATACTTCCTTTTAATATCATTAGAAGTATCCTTGAAAAAACATACTTTTTGAAATCTTCAAATGGTGTCAGACTTTTTGACAGTTTGTTGAAACCTTAACATTTCAAGCTCTAAACTCATTAGATCTCCAAAAAATGTCATCTTTTAAAGAAATATATTCATGCTGATGGCTAATTAACCTTCCTGATACATACCCAGCTCCTAGAGTCATGGAGTGCTATAAAAATACAAATGTAACCCGATGTACACCAACTCCTGGAGTAGTACGTAGCTGAACTGCTGACAAAATGCTCCGTCTCCCCATACCCACACCATACTATGGTAAACGTATAATTCTTTCAAACATTGCACATCACACCGGGGCAACACTTTAACCTGCTCTCTTGCGTGCCAATGGTGAGTTTATTTCGCATTGTTTATCAGCTGAATTTTTCATGCCTTTCGGCACACACTAACAGCAGAGCAGTGCGAGTACAGCCGCAACGCAAACAGCACGACCACACAGACGACGACGACGACTCTCCCTTTACCGTCCCGTGTAGGTCTGTTGGCTTTGCAGAGCAAAGCACTGTTTACCTTAGATATTATTGCACATGGACAGACGGCATTGGACGGCTACCGAAAAACGACGCCGGGCACACGTGTCTGTTTGTCTTCAAACAGCGTCACGAGCGCGAGAAGGAGTCGGTAGCAAGTAATCGCACACTACCCCCGTTCTGTCGTTGCTGGCACTGGGAGCGGGAACTTCTAGTATTTTTTTTTTGTTTTATTTGTCGTTGCTTTCCTTTGCTGCCTCTGTTCGCCTCGTGCCCAATGTTTTGCTGTGCTGTGATATTTTCCCTCTATTTCCTTGCCCCGCTGGTAAGCTGTAATAAATGCTCCAGTTGACAGTATTATTAATGGTTGGCAAACACAGAACCATAGGGTTGGACGTTGTGGCTTCTTCGTGTCCTTGCATGTTCCGTTCTCCAAAAGAACAAGGACACCGGTAATGTCCGGCAGCGTGGTTACCTTGGCGGCGTTGGAGTACAGACGTGGGCACTGTGGAGCAAAGGGTTTAGCGGTCGATGTTGTTCTACCAAACGACCGCACGAATGCCACATAAACACCAACCAACATCAGCTGTGGCACAGGGCACAGGGCAAGGAACGAGGGCATGGAAAGATCCTACGTGCAACAGGATGACACCAGTGACCAGTGGCCGTATTTCAATCGCTTCCCATAAAGAAGCTGTTTATTTGGCCATTTAGTATCGATTCTAATCGGTTGTGCAGTAGTTTTGTACCCTTTACTAACTATTTTCTTTTTTACTTCTTCTTTTACTCCTTTGCAGGCAATCGTGTACGAAGGACAGGACAAGAACCCGGAGATGTGTCGAGTACTGCTGACGCACGAGGTCATGTGCAGGTGAGTAACTGGCAAAACACAACGAAGGTGGAAATAGTTTTACCCCGGTTTTTGTTTCACTATCGCATGGAAACTTCTTGTTGAAAGAGAAAAAGAGCTTCATGACAGCAGCTGCCACAGTGTAATCCGATTTCCGTCCACCCACGCCTGACGGAGTTGGTATGGTTGTGCTACGAGCTACTCTTCCTGCTCGACTAAACTGTCAAAAGGTCAAGTGGTTCATTCTTACGCACGCCAACCTGTCAGTGGAGGAGTAGCTTAACAAAGATACACACATACACAGAAGATACAGATACGCAGTTAGGATTTTGTTAGTGCCATGTAGCTTTAACTTTGTATCCTCCAAAAGTGGAGCAAATTTTGTGCAGCAGAAATCTTCCATATCCTTCATCTTCCTCCCGAGCAAAATCCTAGGCGTTACGGAACGTTACGCATCTCCAACACGGACAAAAACTGAATACGTGTGCCTATTTTTATGGCTTTGGCCATTCGCTTCCCAATGCCAATGCTGCATTGCCCCCACCCCCGTTGGTCCCATCGTGCGACATCTTCGGTGATTGGTAGGCGACGACGCGCCTCCACCTCCCCACATCCCAGTGGTGGTTGTCCACCGTCCGCCAAAAACCTACAGCTTCCGGGCGATTGGAACCTCCCCTGGGACTGGGCGAAGCGAAAAATCGAACATCTTTCCCTGTCGATGAATGTCCTCCGAAGCGAAACATTCATTTTTCCTCCTGCGAGGCAAAACTGCCCGCGCCCAGTCTTATCCGGAAGTGTGCGTGTGCGTGTTCACGCCATTTTGTGTGCCGTTGTGCGCTCAGAAAACATCCGGCAAACGTCCGGGAAAGGTTAAGATGACCGTATATGAGCCCTTGTGTGTGTGTATGTGTTTGCTTGTTTGCCTAGTGCGACGAAGCTTTAAGTGTCTGTGAGGAAAAACATCTCCAGAACGCCCGGTTTGCCATCTCCACCGAGCAAGACCGAGCGGGACAAAGCCGTCCCCCTGCAGGAACAGGAATTCTTGCCAATCAATATTTTGGCGGAGGCCGAGCAATAAAAACTGCTGAAGAAAGACACTTTTCTACACCCGGGAAGGGCGTGATATGGGGTACGAAGCAGGAAGTTTATTTTTATGTGAGATTAAACTTCGGAAACTAGTTCAAATATGTTGCTGAAGGTGGTTTGGGATTCGAGAAACGAGGACAGAAAAGAAGAGACAGGCTAGATAATATTGTTTATTGGTCGGTACAAATCAATGTTCCATTTTGGATTTGTAGTTCGTACACGCAGTTGGGTAGGGCTTCTGCATAAGATAGCAACTTTATGGAGATCAGATGTTGATTTTTTCTACAAATAGATGGAATAGAACGCTTTAAGAAGATAGGAACTAATCAACTAAAAGCTACTAAGGTACCCCTTTGACGTCTTATTTTGACATCATTTTCATTTTGACAGCAACTTGTTTACGTTTACGTGTTTACATTGATACTAGAAAACTATCACGATAGTTTCCAAAGTATTCTATTCTAACGATATTTCCCTCCATTCTTCCCAATTTCCAGCCGATGCTGCGACAAGAAGAGCTGCGGCAATCGCAACGAAACGCCATCAGATCCTGTGATTATCGATCGGTAAGTGTAACATGTCCAATCTTCTTCTCAACCCGCGCACGCCCTCAACAACTTAATTGAGGCGACATCGATCGACTGTCGCGCTAGAGTGGGGGGGGATGTACGAGTTCACACACCACAGTGCATGCAGTTGCACGATAATTACATTTAAAACTACCCCCTAGGTTCCTTCACAAGAACGAGCGTGAGCGTGCGCGTATCGAACCCGGTCATTAGCTTGCTCGACCTCGATTCTCAGTAACTCCGCGTGGGTGTTCTCCGCCGAAATTATTTCGCACACAAACCCTCGACGACACGACGATGCGAGGAAGTGGCCCGGGCAACCGACGTCTACATCAAATTTGATGTACGTTCTACGTGCGATGGTGCTCCTGGGAGAGGGGGTGTTGGGGGGGGGGGTTGAATAATTAATACAAATTAAAGCCTCTATCTCTCTCTTCCCCTCTTTGAAAACTGTGCCGAGTTCGCATTGATGTCGTTATTTTAGGGTACAATCTTCCGAAGTGGTTCCGTTTGGCCGTTCAAGAAAAAGCACGCCAAAGAGGAGATCTGTTTTTCGGAGTGTTTTTTTTTTTTGTTCTTTTGGGAAATTTGTAAAATACTTGAAATACGTATATCATCATGTGTGTGTGCGTTTGGGGTCTTTTTTATACATCTTCGCATTAATTTTATCTTCCCGGCAGTGTCCAACCGTTCGTCGTACGCGGGACAGCGGGATTGATCATTGAAATTCCGCGCGCATGTTTTGCACCCGAACCTACCACGTTTCGTCGCGGTAGATCCTCAGTGCGAGGTCGGTCGATCGATCGAGCACTGCAAGTGATTGTCGTTGCCCGGACGCTCCGGCCAGCCAGTCGGACACACACGGCGCGGACACGTTTTTCCTGCTGCCTGCCGCGGAGCTGGTCGTTTTTGAGTCGCACTCCGTGTTGCTGCTTTATTTATTTCGCTCCAATCACGCCGGGCAGAGAGAAAATATGGGAAGGACAGGTATTTTTCTGATTGACTGCGACCACACACGAGCGGTATTTCGTACTTGGCAGCAGCAGGCAGCAGCGCAACTGGAAAAGGATGGTCCGAATGGAGAGAAGGCAAAAAACAACGAACACACACACATACACTCCAAAACAAACACACACACAGCTGCGCGCGTGAAAGAGTAGCGAGGCAGTAGCTTTTCCGATCCGATCAGTCAGCCGCAATAAGGCAGCGCGCGATATGACAGCCGATCAAGATTGTGACGCTCATTAGCGTCATATATTTCATCTATTTGACACTTGGCTTGCGCGGCGACGATCGACTACTAAGCGAGCGCGCGTCTGACACTAGCGTGCGCGTTGCTGATCGTGCGTGGTCCTTTTTAGGTTGTTCGAGCCGCGAGCGTCTCGGTCTTAGTGGGGAATTACGGGGAAATATCTGGATCGTTTACAGCCCTAATGTGATAAGCTGGATTGTGGATTCCGGTGAGCCAGATTTATAGGCGTACATTGTGGCATTAAAGCAAAGGTATGGTCCATAACTTCCTCGGTAAAGCGCTCATACGCTACACGGCAGGCATGTTAATGTGGTGTTTTGCCGCACGGCACACGGTGAGGTGAGATGCCAGAGCAGAGCAAACATTTCCATCTGTCACGTCGGTACGCTCCAATCACGCACTCGAACTACATTCCGACCCGGCACTTAATCGTGCACCGGACCAAAAGCTGCACACCAGATCCAAAAACGGTAGATCACAACCCGCAAGCGTGGCTTTTGACCGAATTCCGTCACGATGGATGATGGTGTTTTTTTGTTTCTCCACCAACCCGATGTGAAGAGAGGTCACTCGGGCTGTGCAAAACTTGGCTGGTGAAATATGCAACTTCACTTGGAATTCGATCGCACGGACACACATAAACACACACGGAAAAAGATCGAACTCGTCGGCATCTTCACAAGCTGTGCCGGTGCCCAACTTGCCCAACACAATCGCGCTTTAACGATCAGCGTGATGAAAGGCGCATAACTTATCTGCTCCCTGTAAAGCTAACGAGCAGGCGGCAAAAAAGGCGAAAACAACCACCCTTCAGGACTGAGAATGTGACTTTCTCTCTCTCGCGCGCGCGCGCTCCATCTCCTTAGTAACCCTGATCTACTAAAGACAAAAGCTAATAACAATAATAGTAACGGTGCACAATCAATCAATCTAAAATCGAATGCTAAATGGGCCTTTTCCATTTCCCCGGGCCTTTGTGGATGCGTTTTGGACGCGTCCGGCGCGTCAGAACTCGTACGCACACGTGTCACACAAGCACGGGTGGCTCGTGTAGCCTTTCCCTGTTCGCCCGCGTAGTCCTAGGCGAGACCCGCACGTACCGGTTTGGCCAGTTTGGCGTCATAAATTGTGCTAGGCTATGAAGCTCTGGGTGGACGAGCGCATCGTATGACCGAGGCTGGTGGGTTTTAGTGCTGCAAATGGAATTATTATTAATTCCATGATGCTTTATTGCTCGCTTTTTTGCCGTCGAGGCATGAACAAATGTCCAGACAGAGCGCGCTTTTGCAGAAACATTGTGTGGGGATTTTTTTTGTTTTCCAAGAAGTTGTGATGTGATTTAGCAAGCAACGTGGCCATTGAAGCCTTTTCTGGAATGATCAGCCAGCGCACTTTTTGCTTATTTTAACTATCTCTATCATCTTCTTTTGATAAGAACTGGGTATCCTTTGAGTTTGTTTTGCCTCTTACAAAACCAGTTAATAAATTTTCCACAAATAATACAGCAACAGAATTTAAACTATATTGTACCCATTCCATCCCAAACGATTGAGTGAATTAATAATTTGTAGTAGAATCAATAAACGTTGTATTTTATTTACACAATTTTGAAATTTATGGTAACATTCTACTATCAAATCGTTAAATAAAATACCACCTCTGTGGTGCTGTAAATCCACCCGTTCGTCAATAACTATATCGCCGGCAAGGCAACCGGGGCAACAAAACAAAAGAAAAAAAAACCCCAACAATCCGCACGCTTGCACGATCAGTAACGACAGCAGAACGATGAGAGAACGACAAAAAAAATCCAACGAACAAATCGTGCCTCGAAAGGCATTCCTTGCGTTAAGACAAAGCGAAACAAAAAAGATACAACCTCTTTCGCCCAGGAACACATGTGTGCAGCCGCGCACACGGAAGCGGTTGGTGGTTTATCGCGGTCAAAGCCTCTTTAGTAAAGCCCTTGAGTTTGCGCACGCGGCTTAAGAAGCTGGCTCGGCTGACTTAAGGACGAAGAAAGGCACGATACATAATTCATCTTCATCAGCTTGTTGCGCGTAACGTCGAGGAGAGGGATGTTTTTTTTTTTTGTTCCTGTTCATGCACACATTTTTGTTTTGCTACAAAGGTTTGCTCATTGTTGGGAGGAGGCTTTTTTCCCTGTGCCGTTTGTACCAGAGCAACTACTGCAAGTTGAATGTCATCTCTCTCTCCCTCGTTGTCTCGCAAAAAAATGCAAGAAAGAGAGAGACAGAAAGGCATAAAAAACGGGGCGGAAAGATTGAGCACGAGCGGGCACGAGACGGCGGCTTCAATATCCATATCACGTGCCATTTTTGACTTTAACAATAAACATTACAAAATTGGCATCACAATCATCGGCCGTCTTTATTTTTATTCAATTAGAAGCCGTCCACCGCTGCACCGATCCGGCACGGGGTGATGCGACACAGGGAGTATTTGTCACGGGAAAGGGGAAGAAGAAGGTTGAAGCGCGCGGAACTGGAGCGAACGCGTCAACGCGTCACGAAGTGAGCGCAAAAAGCGCCCGCAAACTGGGATCGCAAGGCTTGGAGAGAGGCAAGTCGAACCCGGACGGCTTTTCTCTGATCCTATTTCATCCGCTGCGGAATGGACAGTAAAGGGGTGGGGGGGGGGGTGATGAAAAGGGAGAGGTGCTTACGGTGTCTGTCAGCGGTGCCGGCACAAGTCTTGTAAAAGTTTCTCCGTCCGAAAAGACTTTGCTGCACAAGTCTTGTCGGTCCCGTGGCCTGTTCGATCGGCGGTCCAAGCTGTCGAACCGTTTCGTTCTCGAAATGTCGAAAGGCGATAGGAAAATTGTTACCGAACGGTTCAGGACACTTGTAACTGATATCCTTTGCGGTTTATTTTTGCTGTGCTAGGGGGGGGTGGGGTGTTTGTGAAGGCGGTAGAACAAGAGATGACAGGGTTTAATAGTATTTGGTCGTCGTGCTCACTTGTGCGGTAAGGAGTAATTCAATTTGTACTAAAAGCACGAGAATCACAATTGTTTGGAGCAAAACTTGCTCATAGTAGGTTAAGAAATAAAACAAGTTGAAACTAGAAGAAGCAAATAAGGAAATATAATTAAAATATACATACATAGTTACAAAAATATATAAATTCGTGGCAAACTCGTGAAAATAAATTAACAGTACATAAAACTGGAAGAATAGCAACAAAGTTGCATGACAATAGCAACTCATACAATATTTAACTAACATCTTTAAAAGAAGCTACAAAACTACAAAACAAAACTACAAAAATATAGAAGAAAAAACACGCAAAAATAATAAAAAAAGATGTACAAACAACAAACCCTCAATGCAATGATATGCAAATCTAAATATGTCAATTCCCTCCCAAAGTAAACCATCAATTAAAGTAAGAAACAAACAACCTCTACTCTGTAGAGCATGTCTATCTGTTGGCGTCCCTTTCGCGACAAAAGAAGCGCTACCGACACCGCACTACGCACAGCCTAGCGCAAACGGTCACGTGTGGTCTACGCGAAGATTACCACAATCAACTGCACGTGGCGTTTAGATTGTCAAACATCGAACATCGGCACTGCTTCCAATCAAACAACTTCACTACACGAACGCCGGCCCGCCCAGCTGCACCCGGCCGCAAGCGTGTACGGCGCATGTAAACACGCAGCTCTCGCAAGGGCGCAAGTACTCGGCATACTCGGCGGCGGCCATTAAAATTCCTGCCCCTTTCAGCGCTCGGGTGGCCGTGCTCGACAAACGACGAATTAATTGAATCTTTCAAAAATGTCGACAATGCAAATGTGTGCAAAGCCGAGCGCAGCAGCAGCCACATCTCCGGCTTGGTTGAGTTGTTCGGTTTTTACCTGCGGACACCGAAGGCACAACCTCGCGAGACAACGTCACCGTGGACATTAGCATAAAAAGGGACTCCCCCAGCTCCCCGATCCGTTCGTGGGGTTGACTGCCGTTCAGATTGGAGTTTGTTACCTTATGCGGATGCTTCCGAAAAGACGGAGCACGATCGCGCACAGTTTGGACCATGATCTACGACAATGCTCGATGCTCGTTGTCCGCGTACTGAGGCGACATTCAACTCCTGTGGTCCGGTCAGCGCAAACACTCAGCGCAGCCGAACGCGGTGTGCACCCTTTGCAAAACCCCTCCTGACATGCTGAAGGGACGAAACGGAGCGACGGGAATGGAATATAAATAAAAGCGAAGTGGATGACGGAAACTGATGTGGCACACAGAACGAAACAATAACAACAAAAAAACCCAAACGATCGCGAACGACAGCGAACGCAACGCACATGGCATCTGCGCGACATCACTCACTTAATTTGTAGCCAATCGGAAAAAGGTAATGCCGGCTTTTTCGCCTCCCTGAGTCGTTGCTCTGTGCAGGACGGAGCACACGACGAAAGAAGACATCCCAAGTGGTGGTCGGTATTAATGTCCGTGCGGGGAGGCGGAAGAAAGACGGGATCCCGAATACGTTGACGATCTGCTCGTGCTGGAGCATTTCGATTGTATTTTAATGGTGTTCAACCTTCCGTGCCGGCTTCCAACCGCTGCTTCGTAAGCCGGTGATCTCTCTAACGAGTGTACCATTTTAGACAAATTCTTGCTAGAGTGTCCCCAACAACACACAACCTGCCAAGAGGTGGCGAACAAAGCACCACTTACGCAAGGCACGAAAAGCTTCCTTTTATGATACAGGAACTCATAAATATTTCATCACAAGCGTGTCCGGTAAGCTCCTTAGGTCCTAGGGCTTTGGCTCTTGGCGGCCTATCCAACCGGAGGCTACATATATCCCCCTAGCCTAGACGCGAAGACATGATATGTAGTGAAGTTGGACACTTTCGTCAAAGTTTTGGTGTACTGGAGCTGCTGAATGCAACAAAATTCTTGGGATGATTATGAGAATCGCAAAATCATAACTGACTGGGTATCGTACCTTCTGTTAGGGAGGCTATTTCTTCGCCTTTTATACGAACCCACCGATATCGGAAACCATTGAACAAAGTGAGCAGAAACAATCAAATAAACTTTAATAAGATTGATTTCATCTAGTGAATCCATACTCGTGGAGCCGTCTCTTCCCCAAGAACTGCTTGCGTCGTACGGAATGCAAGGGGTTCGAGAACGAATACGACAGAACGAACCCATACGCATACGCACAACAACAAAAAACTCACCAACCTCATCACTGGAATGTCTTTTACTGTCAGACTGTGTTGTCATAACTGTGATGATTCCACTTGGGCGCACGGGTTGTCGCGCTCGGCGCTTCCCGAGGTTTTCTTTCAGTTCTGCACCAAATCGGTACAACAACAGCCCATTCTCTTCGGCTGGCTTCACCATAAATGGGTTGAAAGTTAGCAAACCTGGCCTCGGGGACCCGACGCAAGTGTGTATGATTTATGATCTGCTTGTCTCGAGGGCATGGGGACAATGCAGACGAGGGCAACATAGTAACGCACGAAACGTCGCTCCGAAAATCTTACCCAGCCCAAAAATCAAGTTCGTCAGCTGGTGGAATGAAAATTCATAAACTGTGGATGCGTGATAGGACGCACTTTTTTCCGTGGTTGGTTTGTATGCCTTCACTGTCGGAACGGAATGCTCTATACTGCACTCGAAGGTACCTTTCAGGATACAGAGGGCAGGCAATTAAATTAAGCATTATTTAATCAAGCAATTAAAATTGATCGATATCACGTTAGGGTGGGTCGTAAGCGTGAGTTTTGACCAAGCAGCGCCCCAGGACATTCGAAGGTGTAGCCGAAGGGGTACTTTGCGCTGCGTACAACAACAACAGTTGGTACATACACGGTGCAAGAAAGGGATCTCCATTTTTGGACGTTAGCCTTTCGTGGAGTCGTCGGACGGACAAGAAACGTCCGTCGCTTGAACCGTAAACAATCTCCTAGTTTGTGGTTAAAGCCCTAGCGCGGTAAACCGAGCGCTGAACGAAAAGGGTTGGATTAATTGGAACGCACTAAAATGGGAGTGTCAGTGGATTTATGACACACTCGTGGACGGCACGGTTGTGCTCGGTGTGTGGTAGTTGGAAGAATGTTTGACATTTTCACACCTCACCAGTAGTCTGGTAGGGCAGTAGAGTCGGTCCACGTAGATTGACATGTCTGATGGTGCCTGATTTGAGCTAAGGATCTGGGGAATTTATTGAAAAAGTGTCACTGCTCCAACGGGCTCATTAAACGGTTGTGATCTTAATTATCGCCGGACACGGACAACTTAACTAACGTCTTGCAAAGGTTACGTAAACAATTTTAATTGCAATCAGGGTTGGCTAGTACATCTTTAAGTAATGTCTCATGTCTTCATACAAGCACACATGTGAGGCCTATCTACTCTATCTCCTAATCATGTGTTCCTGATGTCATTAGGTAACACGATATGGACGTCGTCTATGACGCGTCTGAAAGCTATTAAGCCCGGCTCGTAAACTGTACATTCAATCTTGTCTGCTAGCCCCAAATTTTCACCTCATCTGCTTAATAGCGCACGCACACACTCACATGGCTTGTAATACTAATACACTTTCTCTTTCCTTCCGATCGTTACAGGTAAGTGATTCCAACGGCCTCCCTTTTGGACGTTCCAATTATCGAGTGGAAACGCGCGCGCGCGGGTGTGTGTGTTTCGTAAGTACTATTGCTCTCCCGGATCACCGACCCTTCACGCACTTCAACGCTGATCAATCAGCGGAAGAGCCCCAGCTAATGTGGTGTAGCGTATGCGTAACGGAGCGACACGCGAGCACAATTAGCGCTTGCAGAGCAGCCGCTATAACACGCATGATGTTGTTCACATGTTTTGAGTGGTCGTCATATGTTTTTTTTTTTCGGGGAAGGGAAGAAGATTGTGTGTTTCTTTCCCGGCTTTTGTTTGGGATGGGATGATGGTCGATTTATTATCATGGATGAGTGAATGGTTCATTGAAACTAATCAGGGAAGGTTACTACGCGTCCCTGTAACCTGCCCGGGGAAGATAATTAGTGGACAACAGAAATAGGACACAGCAGTTAATATCTTCCAGGAAGGCTAGAAAATTGTATTCCTGCCCATTAGAAGCGTCGTTCATTTGCATTCTTGTGGTCTCGAAATCGATCGAGCGATACGGGTGGCGTGGCTTTGGCTTGCTGTTCCTGTTATGCTTTTGGATCGATTTTTTACCCTGGGCTTAGATAGTGGGCCCAGAACAAATGGGCGCTGCAATTGCACACTGCACAGTCTGATGATGATAACGCAATTCCACAACTGCAGCTTCGCACAATGTTACTTTGGGCGTTTGCAGTGCGGGTCGTCCTTTTCGGCCGTAGCCACAGTCGCAATCGAGAAGCTGTGGTTACCCATTCCGTACGAACAGCGGACGAACACAACGGAACAACCTACGCCGAATGAAGCGCCTCAAGTCAATTTCGGAAAATATGTAAATTCGATACTATTAAATTTTTGCCATTGCGATAAATTTGCCTCGGGCGGATCGGTTTGGACATGCTGGCTAGGGTAGGTTGCCGCACTGCTAGGAATGGGCTGCCGTTTGGAAACGGCCGAAGACCGAGGTGATTCTGAGATCGCACGTCCACTGATACGGATAGACGAAGGAGAGAGAGAGAAAAGGAGCCAAGAGGGAGCAAGAGGATTATATGATGGATGACAGCTGTCCTCTGACTCTCTGTCGGTCTGTCGGAAGCGTATGTGTGTGTCCCCTTAGTCAACGTTCTAGCCTGCCGCCTACGAAAGGGCCTTCGGGTGCAGACAATAAAATTTCGCATCCTCAGCCCTCTGCTCACAAGCCCACCTCACTCTCAAAAGAAGCTTGGTGGAGCAAAATTTAACCTGTCACAGCTCTCGATTGGTAAGCAATGTGTACGTCCGCTGCTGGACTTTTTCGGGCATAAAAGGGGCCAGGAATGGTTTACAACGGTTCCATGGAAGACGCCTGAGCGGTAACACGTCGTCGGCAATATTTTGCAATAAACATGCAAATGCACACCGTTCTCCATTTCGACTGTTTGGAAAGGGTGAGCTGGTTCTTCTTTTTTGTCTGGAAGTTGGAACGAAAATAAAAACATTCAAAAGTTATCAGTGTTCCCGCAACCGGATTGTCACAATTGTCAAATCTGATTGCGTTAGAAATGAACTTACCGATTGCTGATAGGTATCTCTTTAATGTCAAGCAGACAAGCCTAGCCTGATTGGGTATGCGTGAATATTTAAAAAAGAACATCATTTAAATAGATTGAAGATCACTGCATTAAAATGTTTTGTTACATTGGATCACATGTAACGCACGTAACGCTTGTAACTGCTGCAAAGTAACCTCCATCCTAGAAAGGTCTCTAGATGTTCGTTCGTTCGTTCACCATCACTTTAATTTACGTACGTAACCAGTGCGGGTTCCTTTCGTGATCTTTCGTGGGTTTTCTTGGGCTCTTCTCAACAGTCTGTCTGCCGGTGTATGACGTGTGTGTGTACGTGTGCCTAGAAGAGGGGAGTCTCTTTTTTAATTTTCCTAATGCACCACATCCCATTGACCATTTCATACAACAACTAATATGTGTGTGGTAGAGGATTTTTTCCTCGTATGTGTGTGTATTTGCTACTCCATATCCCTGTCCTATGTAAATGGACAATATGTATCCTTTCCTCGTTGCGCCACTACCTTTCGCTTCATCCCGGTCCTGGTCAATAGCTTCTTCGTGCTGTGGCGTAGTGGCGTGACATGGTCACGTCATGCAAACAGGACGCGAACAAAGTGACAACCGAACGCACCCGTGTGTGTATGTGTGCATGTGTTACATAATCGGTCTGACTTCGTCGGGTCGGGTATGCATAATTTAATCGTAACATTTAACTAACTCGCACGCTCGTTGGTGCTTCGCTGGGCGCTTCAATGTCGTCCCTTTTGCGATGGCTATCGCGTGTAAGGAACAGACGGACACGAGCATCATCGCAGCGCACATCAAGCGATGTAATGAAGCCGATTGGACTATAATTTAGAATCGGAAGTTAAAATGAAATTGATAATCAAAGCCACCGTCACCCTGGCACACCGAGACCACCCCCCAAATAATGCTCACCGTTTGTTAGACCTTTTTATTCGGTGATGTAAGTTACAAAAGTGATTTTTAATTTGAAACACATTTTTAATCACTCTTTGCTCGTCGGAACATTGGGTTAGCAAGACAATGAGGAGCAAATAAAATAAGCGAAAAAATCCCCGATTAACAAACGATGATCACAAAATTCAACGATACGTAACGATAAGCGTACCATAAAATTTAACAGCAAACATCCAAAACCTTGCCGAAGAAGAAATGCAAAAGAAACACCAAGATGGATGTTTTCGAATGCGAAAAGGGATGTAAAAAACCCTTTTTTCTTGGTTCTTGATGATGTTGTTTTCCCTGCTTTTTGTGCTTTTCCTTCTCTCTCTCTCCTAGAGTATAAAATCTCATCAAAACGCACGTATAAAAACAGAAGCAAATCAGCAGTAAATCCTTTCATTGAACCAGCCAGCTTCCAAGCGAACGGCCAGTCGTGTCAAAAATCGATAGGTTATGGATGCTTTAGACTTCAGGTTCCCTTTTTTTTTGTTCGACCAACAAACATTCATAGTTTTATTGGAAAAGTAAAGAAAAAAAGGGATAGAAAACCCGACTACACAGTAAAATGTTTCGTTTATCTTTCCCGGTTGGCATCCTCGTTGTAAAACAAAATGCTGCTCCGTTCCAAGATGTGACGCAGGGCATGTTGACCGATAAGAAAACATAGTCCAAAGACTCCCTCGCGTCGGTTGCCAGTGCGGACTAGACGATACTATCGGATGCGTTTATGGTGCGTAGCCCTAGAATTTCCTCACACTATAAACGGAGCAAACAAATCCTTCGAGTAACCCAAATGAAAACAAACAAAAAGAAAAATAACACACACACACTAGTAGAGAAAGTAAACTGAAACGGGCGGATGGATAGCGAAGGGATGCGAATTTTGACAGGCATATCCACCCTCCGGAAACACGCCCGGAAACTATCCAAACGAAAGTGTGATGTCCTCTTTGCCTACGCAACGCATCAAAAACTCGCTGCCATCAATACAGCGCAGCATCCGCTTTTTCATTCCCTCCCACTCCCTCAATTGCTTGTAATGGATTGTGCAAAATGTGTTGAGTTTTGTGTTCAAAAAGGGGGAAGCATTGAGCAGTAAGTGTACTTCTTTCCTCTTTTTTTTACTCTGACGCACAAATTGCACACGCCGAAAACATCCAAATCGGGAGGGGTGGCCGTTTGCAAGTGAATCTTATCTTGTGTGTGGGTGTGCGTTTGTCTGATGTGTATGCGTGTAGGTGGACACAAGAGGGTGGTGAGTGTGAGTGATGCATTCATATGAGCTGTATGCGCGGGACGTTTCAAAATGGCCTATAGTGCGGTACAGCAAAAGGGTGAAAATGGCGCTGCTTGTATCGGTCAAAATGGTGGCGACCAGACGACATTTATATAGAGCCCTTTTTCACCTTTTTTTCTATAAAATGCTGATTTAAATGTAAAAGGAGTCAGAGAGAGAGAGAGAACCTAACAGTCCTCTCATCAATGAAAAACAGCTCTGTTAATAATCTGAGCTGTTATCTTTTGCTCGTGAAAAAAGAACACAAAATCGAGCCAAGATCGATTGCTCAGTGGCACTGTAATTTGTCCCAATTTTTTCCGCTTGTCTATTAACACACACACACGTTTTTGCTTGTTTTACTACACTCTCCCTTTAACTACCTGAACTGAAAAAATGCATACGAACACAACCTTCAAGCAGCGCGAGCTCCCGCGAGGGATTGCAACAGAACGGAACAGAAGATTAATCGCCATGCACACGAGTGCATTTTTCCCGTGTTTCAACGTGCAAGCAGAAAATAGCACCACCGAGTCTTTGGTGCGAGTTTCGGGGAAATTCAGCTTTTGGCTGAACATCACCATCATCATCATCATCATCATCGCAAACGCAAAATGCCGATGCGGAAGGATGGATTTTTTTTTGGTTTTGTTTCGTAAACGATTGCGCTTGGTCTTGCTCGTGCTGCTTCACGCTTTTCCGTTTTCGTGGGACTCCTGCCTCAATTGGCGCATCCTTGGGGACCATTTTGTCAGTAAATCACGACTAATTAATTCCGGCCAACCGGCACCAGTGTCCATCCGGTGCGCTGGCGATGTGTATCGCTGGGTAGAAGATTTGTCGCTACTTTTCTTTTTTTTTGCTATTGGCTCTTCAGTTCGGTTTGTATGGGAGCGTTCCTTCCGGGCAGATGACACAATGCCGGAGGCGTTTGTCGGTGTCGGTGTCGGTGTGTGTGTGAGTACGGGTCCTGCTGTCTGCACTGCGTCCCCCAGGGACGCAGAGCAACGACAGCAAGGATGCAATCGCACAAGGAAAGTGATTGGTACATCATCAAGCAGAAAGAAATGGTATTAGAAAAAGGATAAGAAAGCGAAGGTTTAGAGAATGGCATGGTTACGAGTCAGTGAGGCAAAAAAACCTTAAATATTACAATCTCTAGCTGATATAATAATGGTATTCTATTGAAAATTTGATTGTTTTGGAGCTATGCTTGACATTATGCGTAGAAATTTATAAATTTATATTATGCAATCGACGTTAAGAGCTCATTTCACATTGATGAATCGTATACTATTACATAAAAATAGACTAAAGATTGAATCCAATATTTATGTTGTATTAGTATACAAAAGAAAATGATCATTTGATTGATTAAAATTTACTATTGTAAACATTAGTAGTTTATTATGATTTCATGATCCATTTATGACATTTGAAAATAACCTCTATTAAATTAGAAGAAGCCACTTTATTATTACAAAAAGTATTTCTTGATATTTGGTATCATTTTATGTGAAAATATATTCGCTTTGCACGTGTTAAATGCCATAAAACAATTGAATCATCAAAAAAGCAGTTCCTGGCTGTTAATGTAGTGACATTTTAAAATTTTCTTATTTATTGGCATTAAACTAAGGTATAAAAGAAAGGCTACAAGATTCAAAATATGGGAAAAATGATAAAATACAGAGAAAAAATACATAGCTAGTTCGTCCTGGGACATTGAGCCGGTCGCGACATAGTACCTAAAAATAGACTGTCAAAATGTCCTTTCTAACGTACAATACGCAGCGCCATACAAACATCATCTCTGGGGTGACCAACGCACTTACTCAACCGTATCATGCGTTCATTACAACCCTCTACAGTGCTGCTACAAACTTTACTCCATTTTTCTACCTTCCCGTTTTGCTCAACATGAGCACGTCTCGATGTAAACAAACAATGAACACGACAAACACACGGATACCGTGAACGTGAAATCCCCCTATGCGCAAGACAAGGCCATCCAATAAAAGGGAACACCAAAACCGGCGACAAGCCAAGCAAAATTTACCTTCCCAAAGCACCAAGCTACCGCAGCAGCCGTGAAGACGGCGACGACGGTAGTGAAGAAATAAAATAAATCGCCCATAAGGCGATTTACTTTATGATTTCATGATTCCCGAGTTCCCGGTGTGCGGTAGTTACTGGGTGTTGGTTCTTGCTAAAGAGGGGCAAGGGGGGGTAGTGGAGGATTGAAGAAGCGAGGCAAAAAAGTAGCAATAATAAGCGAAACACGCCGTATCATGTCTTCGTTGCCATCCATCGTTTTTCGTGTCCGATGGGGCGATGGTCGGCTGGGTGGGGAAGCTTTAACAAGAAGCGATGGAGACGCTTGGTCGTTCACTCCTTACTGTCGTGTGCTGTTTCGGTCTCTTTCTCGCCGCTGCTCGGTTGGCGTTTGCTCGAATACTTCCGCATCATGGTTGTTTCCCCCCGGATGGTTCGAGTCGCAGGAGAAGCTGGGGAAGTAAAATCGGATAAGCCTGAGCCGGTGGAGGGATCTGTTTCCTTTTCCTCCCAACGATCCAAAGGCAGGTAACGGTGCGTAAGTAAGACGATGAAATAAATTTAATTTCATTTAATTTATCCCGTCTACCGACCGGTGGGTGGTGGTTGAGGATGATATGGGGCTTTTTGGCTGGAGAGAGAGAGTGTGTCTTTTGGAGAGCGTTGCCGTGGAGCCGGAACAGATTTTCGGATGAGCTGGCTTACCATGGGTCACGTGCTTATTATTATCCGGGAACAGTTGGGTAATAGGAATGCAACAGGATTGCGTTGTGAGTGAGTAACAATTATTTTTCAAATGAAAACATGAGTTTTACAACGTCAAAGCACTAGAAATCCATAAATAGCTCAAAAAACAACCACAAAATATTCTATTCGGGCTAATAAAAATTGCGTGAACACCAATTCCCGTGTGCACACGCACTTAAAGCAGTTTCGGGCCTGGCGGAAATCGAACCGCTTCCCGCTTCATTGCCCACTCGTTTCAATGATGATGGTGATGCTGACGATAATGATACCGATGACGGTGACGGTGCTCCGGGGCCGGCCATTTCAGCAATCATATTGATTTGTTCCTCGGCGCCACTCCACCATTCCACCGTACCGCACTTAATGTTGTTTGTTTTTATGCTGCCCGATTGTTAAAGTTGCCCATTTTTCGTTGTGGGGAAGAAGGAAGGGTACCCGAAAAACCCCCGGAAAAGCCTCTTGTAAAAGACGACCACCCAACAGAGCGGTGGCGTCGAGCGGGTGGAATGGCGGAGCGGAAGCGTTAAAAAAGGTCAAGATTTAAAGCCATAAAGTTGTAGGAAACAAAAGATTTCGGGCCCCTTTTTTCTTCCCGGCACGGGGGAAAACGGGGTCTTTGGATTCCTTTTTTTCCTTTCCTTTTCCCTTTCTTAACCCATCCTCCTATCACCCAATACCCTCCCATAGGGAGGAGGGTCCTAGAGAAACACTTGTTTTTGGTGGTGTTGGTGCGCCTGTTGTTATTTGATTTTATTTGCTGATCCTTGCGCTTCCCACACCATCGCCAAGCGTGTTGGCTGTGCGTATTGGTAAAAATGGTATATTTTTACTGCTCCCCAACCCTCCTCGTTCAGCCTCCTCCTTCTCCTCTTCCTCCTTCTCCTCCTCCTCCTTCTCCTCCTCCTCCTTGCTTCTTGAAGTGCGCGTTCGTCCATTTTATGGTCGTCCTTCTATCCCTCTCCCTCTCGGTTGTTACTTTAAGACGCCATGCCCCCTACACACACAAACACACACATGCATTGGTAGGTTTTGTTGCATGGTTTGAAGGGAGGGAGATACCGGAGGGGGGGGGGGGCGTCCGATTCCAAAACACAACGACAAAGACGATAACGATGAGGGTTGTACAGACGTAAACTACCAAAGAAAAAATAAAAACACACGCAAAAAAACATCACCAAGAAATGGGAGTAAGTGTGTGAGGCAACATACACCATCACTATCACCATCATCATCTTCTTGGACAACGGTCGAGAAGGAAAGGAAAAAAGCGCCCCTGAATGCTCGAAGCATTGGCCGGGAAGTGTGTGCGACAGTGCGTGACGTTTTCACCCTTTTCCTCCAAATGTCTCTATGTGCGTGTGTGTGTGTGTGTGTTGGTACATTTTCAGAAGAAAAGGGAGCTGCGTGCCCGCGCGCCCATTACAATGCTGCCATTTGCCATCACCTTTTGGCACATTTGGGCACAGTTGCCCCGTTTGCTCTTCGGTAGATAAAGACAAACGCCGGACATGCCGAGGCCAAATGTTGCGCCGCTTCAGTGGCACGGCGCGTGCTTTACGGTGCGGGAAAGAATGGCTTTAATTCTATTTTCTCCACAACTTGAATGGTCGCGCCCCATAAGGCTGGGCGCTGGTTTGTGAAATCGGCAAACAAAAGTGAAGCTCCTGGGGCGATTGATTTTTGGTTGGGTTAAACCTTTTCAATTTTCGTTTTTTTTTTAAATAAATTGTATGTAAAATCAAACAATTTGCTATAGTTATTCTATAAGAACATCACCAAATTGATTCTTCAAACTTGTGTTATTGGAAGTTAGTCACAAGGAAACATAGGAATTACTTAACAATACAATTGAATATATTTAATATTTCATATTATGTTTATAGTTTAGGTTTTTATACATACGCTATGCTAATGTATAGATCTGGAAAGGATTGTAAAAGACAAAAAAATTCGCACACTTTATCAATATTTAGAAAATAAAAAAATATTGTATAACTTGAAATCAATTAAAATTAATTACTAATTATGCTATTTAGAAACAAATTTGCAACAAATTTAGAAAGGATCAAATAATGAAATTTCAATTAGTCAATCACATGACAACTCAGATAAAATTTGTAGAAACTAAAATATGAAAACTAAACGTAAAGAGAGCTTTGCTTTTGGGTCCAATGCATGGCCTTTAAATGTTTCAACTCATTTTAAACATCTCATAATCTCGAAACATCGACCTACTTTAATCTACCTCAGCACAAAAAGTAACCTTCAATCTGGTTGAAGTATATCTACCAGACACACAAAACACGAGTTGTAGCCAACGCACCGTCACACTTGGGCTAATAAACGCGCAAGCATTTGCTCTGCTTCAACAACTCGGAACTCATCAGCGCACGCCGGTCGAAAGTGAAACATAACAACGATTACATCAACGACGGCAGCAAAACGCTGTACATTTCACCCTATAAAAACTAACGACCTGCCTGCGAATTGAGCTCCTTAAGGAAACTCAAAAAGAAAAGAGAAGAACTGCGTGTGATGTTTGCATGTACGCAAAAAGGTTTTATCATCACCGTCGTGAGATGGGCTATGAAGCGTTTGAGGAGCATGTGACGGCAACAACAAAACGCGACCGGAATCAAGTCAGACTGATGTGCGCGCTAGAAGGAACTGCATCCGCAAAGGACGCACCACCTTTCTACCGGCTTCTGTACCTTGTACCGGAAACGTGTACACGCATCTTGATGACAAACAACGCTCATCGGCCGCTCATCCCAACACCCTTCCCAACCAGCTGTTCCCGCTTCCCATGGCAGCAGAAATGACGTCTTGCCAGCCTTACGCCTCCATGTTTCTTGTTGCGTCGATGTTGGTGCGTAAGTGCGTGAAGGGCACATCCTCAAACATCAGCGTACGCGTGTAGTGGTTCCCTTCCTGGGGCACACACATCTTCGAGCTGCAAAGAACACGCCAACGCTAAGCAAAACCGATAAAAACAAACCATTTCCGACGGTCCCAAAGTCCCAGCAGCATGGTTCGGGGATCGGAAATCCCAAACCGTCTGCCGTCTGCCGCCCTGTTCTGTTTGCTCATCGATGTTTCCTTGCGGCGCGGCGGACATGCGCTCCCAGCCGCTCGGGCCGCGCCGAAAAAGAGCAATACAGTCTCGGTAAGGATGGCGAATGCTTCTTGAAAGTCAGCCCGGAAGCAAGCTGGATTGGTGTGAAGAAAATGCCGGCTACTAAGATCGGCAAACCAAACGCACACACACACACACACACACACACACACACACACACACACACACACACACACACACACACACACACACACACACACACACACACACACACACACGCATACCAAAAAAACGCAAACAATACAAACAAACCAAGGGGAAGAACGGCACGCATCGATGTTTGTGTATTGGTTGTAACGGCCTACGCATCTTTTTCCCTTTTTTTTGCAAGAAAACAACCCCCAACAAGGTGGAAAGGAAAAGTCAAGAACCATAACAAAGAATTCGCTACCAGTATTGGGGACTTCGTCCTCTCTTTCAACACCAACGCGGGCAAATGGTCGGTTCGGCAAGATATTGAAAGAAGCGCGCGTGTAGGGACAAAAATCTCAACCAATTTCACCCTCGACACGCTTTCGCTTTCTTCACGTTCGGCTCTTCGCAGCCCCAGTTTTGATGGCGGGGTGCGTTTTAATGGGGTGTCCGATGAGATGGCGAACATTCGGGTATTGTTTGAAATGGATGGGGCACTTGCCAGGGCAGTCGGATCGGGGTAGTTGGTGTGTATTGGTTGCGTTACTGTTACTGTTGCGATGATGGTTGGTATTGGTGTGTTCGAAGTGGTCAAGTGATCCAGTTTTGCAAACTCATTGCTCAATGTGCCGTTAAGACAAGGGTGTCTGGAGTTTCAAAATGGCACAAAGAAATGGGAACTAGAATGTTTTAGTGAGCATCTTCGAAGCACATTTCACGTTTAATTGCAAAGGCACTGGGTTAAAGCTCGCAACTCCCAAGAAAGAGTCATTGAATTCAAAGATTCTGGAATTAGTGGCATGAAGACCTTTCGATATTTCTTTATGGTTCTACGACTTGAGGGATGCTTCATTATATTAAAGTCAGATATGACGAAGATGGCAATTGCAACCGATTGGAGTATCAACATTTGTATGACTACTGCCAACAATCGAAGAAGAGTATTGTTTACATCTGACGACTGATTTGTGGGATTGATTTTCACAGTTAATTTCAATCATTCCCTTACGGTTCTCTCCATGCTTTTGTCCTGTTCGTCATCTTGTCACCAAAATAGACCTTCCTGTAGCTAATATCCATAGAAACAGTAGCTAAGAAGTAGAAAATACCATATTTCTTCCGTTCCATTTCCATCTTGACAACGCCAACAACATGGGGCACGGGAAGCGACGGGAAGCTTCCCGCGATAAGAGGATTATGGATGGAACACAACGCAACACAGCCTCCCGCAAATCAGGACGAACACTCATGCAACAACCGCAAAAAAAGAACACTGTTGAACATAGGAAGCAGCAAAAAAGGCGGAGATTATATCCTGCCGCAACCTTTCGTGCTTTAGATACGCGATACAGATACCGGTGCAGGCAGCAGGAAATGTGGCTTGTGACCAGCGACAACGAACGATGGGGAGTATGGCGAAACAACAGAAACCGAAAGTAAATTAGATTCATTGATAAGATTATGTGGCTAGTGAAACAAGCAGGAAGGAGTGGTTAGCTTGGTACACGTGCAATGATTTGGTTGGGCGCTATTGGTTTACAGAGAGGATTGAGGGTTTTTTTTTGTTCTTTCTTGGACGCGCTGCTTTCCAAGATATTAAAAGCACCAGCAGGTTAAACTGTTGCGGTTGCTACTGCGGCTTATCGTTCGGAACAGAGCGAAGAAATCACAGAAAACTGTAATGAAGAGCAGAAGAATGTTGCTAGGTGAAATTGGTTTATGTTGCTTTTATTAGGCCGGATATCCAGTCATCGTTTAGGAACTAATAATAGCTTCCTGCTCATTGATTGGAAGCATATTTCCTATTTTTTCGTAGCCGTTTTTTGCTGTGGCCTGACTGTGGTACTTGGACGTGCACAATATCAGAACTAAAAAAAAATTAAACATTTTATTCTGTTATCAATCATTGCGTTACTTTCCTAGGATATGATGAATCATGTATCATTCTCCCGAGTACAAGGGTACAGCACATTCGCGACATATGTTGTGACTTGTTCGAGTGGCATGTTTGAGCTGATCAGTCACGCCAGGGCCAGTGGAAACGAACCGGTAAATCAGAAACAGAAACAACCAACCAACAGAACGAACTCATCCAACAATCACTCAATTAATCAAATGCAAACACGCGTGTAACGTGCACGCTGAGTGAATTGACACTTTACAATCTGTCCTCTCCCGGCCCGAATGCACCCGATGCATCAGAAGGGATGAAATCTGTCAGTTCAAATGGATTGAGCCTTTAAATGCGATTTATAATGAAGATTTTTTTGTTCGCTTCAAGCAATTCAAGAGGTTTGCTTGTAACGCCATCCAATTGTAACGATTATCCCTCTGTTTAGTGTGCATAATTGAAGTGCCCACTTGAGTGCCCGGGATCGGGATAATTGAAACCACTTGAAACGCATGAACCAGTTTGTGGTTGGCGTAAGCTACTGGTGCGAGTAGCTAACGAAACGTACACAAAAGATGGAAACAACTGAAACCATCCAAAACCACACCAGGAAGCCGTAAGGCTGTCGTCAAGGAAACGCACTTTCTAGCGGGAAGGCATTGTCAAAAGTGTCAAAACTGTTGCCTCCGCTGTGTTGACGTAACGCCTCCCGCGAAACATCTGGATCGTGTTCGAAGGACCAAGAAACCTTCTCGCACGGTGCATTCTTCGAAGTGTTGTCGTGTACTGTAAAAGGACACCGCAATTTGTTCGCGAAGAATGGTCCCGTGGGATGGGAAACTGGGACCCGGGGCTGGTGAAGACGTGTTCCCGTCTTCTCAAAAGTACACGCGATGGGCGAAGAGTGCAAGTAGTTTCCAGGAAGTTTCCTTCAACAACAACCGTCTGAACCGTTTGAGAACATCGAGGAAGCGCGGATTTGTACAACCATTTTCCGGACCGATCCTTCCGTGGCGCTTCTGTAACTGTACACTGACAACACGCTTTTCCTTGGCAAATGGTACGCAAATGGTGTGCCAGCTTTCCGATCCCTGCGTCCCTGCACAGTTTACATAAAATGAACAACGGCCACAATGGCTGGATCACCTTTTGCTGACCTCCCGATGGCCCGATGTTCGGGATGATATATGACACCCGGTTTGGAGGGAGCAGGGCAATCACGGCTCACTTCATCATGATACAAGTCCTTCCGCTCGTGTCATCTGCACCTACCGGGATGTATTCTCGATAACAACCAACAACAGGAGCAACAAAAAACGGCTGTACACTACAAAAAGGCACATGAAATAAAGCAGAAAATAATCACCTCGCCTGCTGAACAACAGCATTAACGTCATCGGTGTAACAACAGCTCAAAATAGAGAGACGATAGGGGAAAAGAGAGCGAAACAAAAAAACAAAGAGGAACCAAATAAAACATACAAGCTGGAAACGTAAAACAACAAACACACATCCCATAGTGAGCCTTCTGCACCCTACTCTGTCACCAGTGGGAAGATTTTTTAATGTCCTCTTTCTCCCTTTGGGTTCTATTTTTTTACTTTGTGCCCTTTTAATGAAGCATTCAGTAGGACGGGTAGAAGCTAGAAGAAGAGGGGAACGCGCACGCACAGTACAGTACAACTAACATACTGCCGGGCAGGACATCAGTTCTCAATTACCCGGACGCCGGGGCCGTATGAGTGATGGGCAGAGGTGATTGTTTTTAATGGAAAATAGTCAACCTATACCACACCCAAAAACCATGCTAAATCAGAACATTTGTATAGAGGACATTTCCAGAAAAAAAGTGTGACTAAATTAAAATATTTTATTTCTTCTCGGAATTCAATTTCTGAAAACTCCAACCAACTTCCACTTTAAACTCTTTCCCATGCTATTATCCATGTTAGTGTTTTTATACACTCCATTTTATAGAAGAAAAAAAAACAAACAAACTTTGGTTTGATTTGCTACCCCAATCGTCGAGTGTTTTGATGTCGCAGCTAAACCTTTGCTGTTTGACATTTAAATTGAAAGGATTACCACCTTGTACTTTGCGTGCGTGTGTCCCGTGGCCGGCTTTCCCCTGGCGCTGCAAGTACAAGGGTTGAACGTAAAGGGGTTTACGATTAGATACGATTATGGTAGATTTGTGCTGGTTGAATAAATGTTTTCTTACTTCGAGAGCGCTTTTGACTACGTATAAAAAATATTGAAAATGATTTGCTCTAAAAAACAAGTTTAAATACTTGTTTTAAAGAAGAGAAAGATTTTGTTTCTCTTTCTAACTTTACCAAAATGCCAAAAGAGTCGTTTTGCTCGTTGCTCTTACTCTTTTCAAATATTTTCATGTAATCATTACTTAATTTTTACATACAAACATTTTAGATAACGAATCTAAAAATTCCATATCGAACAAATTTAAAGACTTCATTACTACAGGCAACTCTGCGTTATTCGAAAACAATCGTGTGTTTAAATTCTGCAAACAGAAAGAAGATATAAAATATAGACATGCAATTTTTCAAAAATTATAATTTTTTTTCGTTTTCTTTAAAAAACTGTTTATATGAGAATATCATGAAACATTTTCAATAAAATGAATCATAGAAAAGGAAAAGAAGCGATATTATTAAAAGCAGAATAATATAAACAAGGTGATACAACATGCAAAAAGAGAAAAAGAAGACAACAGACATTAAACAGAAAAATAAAAGCAAATCATGGCATACTTGCGTTAAGTACAACAGATAAACCTAAACAAATGATAATGGGTCAAGCAGGCATTCATTGCTCTATTTATCCACTCACATACCAAAACAAACGACTATCTCTACTGACATCAGCACCTAAAATGTTTACAATCTTACCAATTATCGCTTCACACAAGTGCAAAACGATAAGAACACTTGAAAACTTTTGCACTTGTGGTTAGGTTGCACCACATGGCACTCCTTTGAACAAGCAAACAACTCCTCCTATCCCTATAATGTACAAAACCCTGAAACCCGACTCGACCTTGCTACTCATTATTAGGCTCAGTTTCAGCCCTTTCCCGCTGAGCGTCCTAAAATCGTAACAGATTTTCCAACGAGTACAAGTGTCAGTAATTGATTAGCCCGAACAGGCCCCGCGACGGGAAGCAGAGGGTGGAGGTAGCAAACATTGCGCCCACATTGCACGTTGCCCAAAGAGGACACTTCTTGCACACGGACCTCGCACGTTTGAAAGCGAATGATGATGGATGGAAGAACAAATGCGCGTTTCTGTTTCTTTTTTGATTGGGTTGAAAAACTGGACCACCTCCTCCCTCTCTCTCTCTCTTTCTCACTAGCCAAGACATTTATCATTCACCCAGTCCCATTGTAAATAACCAACTCAATTACAATTCCTTTGTAAATATTTTATTACTCCTGTACTGTTTTCCTTTATTAATAACTTCTGGTTCTGGTGGTGGTACCTCCCGTACGGCTCCCGGGGTCGGTGCAAGCGAAAATAGGAAACCGATATCGGAAGCTGCCTACTGCACTCTTCACTGCAGGATTCAATGCATTTTACGTGCCAAACAGAAAGATATAAAGCAAGGGAACACACTCGGGCGCGCGTAGAGGGTTTGTCGGAGGGTTGGTCCTCGTTGTTTTGAAACGAGGGTAAAACAGGGGTGGAAAACTTACCGGATACCCGGATCGCCGGTGGCTACCCGCTGAGTGTCTATTTAATATGTGATTTGCCCATTGGCAAACATCTGTCGAACTTTGCGCTAGGTTAGGAACATTGAGAGCTGCCTGTTCCAGTTTTTTTTTTTTTCATGTGTAGCTTGCAGGAACTTATCGACCCTTTGCTCGTTTGTGCCTGCTAACCACACACGCGCACACACACACACACACCGACTGATACGGGAGCCGGTAGGAGGAATCGCGATTTGTTGCTTCTGTAGGTGCCAACGCTCTCCAGGAGTCCAGAGCAGTACAAGAGGAACAGCACACAGCTCTAACTAAGCAGACACTTGTTTCGCTAAATGCCCCTTCAGTAGGCTCTTGCTCTGTTTACTTGGATCGAAAGTTTGTGAGCGTTCAGGTTTTTTGTTGTGTTCTGCACTGCTACGCTCAACTGCCCTCTCCCGCAGCTAATAGGGCGGGTATCATATTTCGTGGGATCGTTCACTGCACACTTCACAGTATCTGTCCGTGCGTGCGGTGTTGTACGATACTTGAAGGCAGATGAGTCCAAAAAGAACGAAATGTGTGTATTTTTTTGTTTGTACACATCATCGCTCAAAGCCCGGATGCGTTCAAAGTGTGCTCATCTGTCGTGGATTTGGTTCGGTAGCTTTTGGATTAGGTTACCGCAGAGATAGATCGCGCCTCTCTCAATGCCAAATGGTACGAAATTGTGTGTAATAATTACTGAAGAGGCTATGGACAAATGGTGCGTCCTTGGGTCGGGAAAAACGATACCTTACCTTGAGTGTGTGTACCTTTTCCACGTTTGTGTGCATAAATTAATTGCCTTTACACGGACTAGTACGTCGTACTACAGCGTCGGCAATAGAGCAGAATTACAGGCTGAGGTAAAAACAGAGCATAAATCCTCGTTTTTTTTTGTTCGGTCTGCATAATTAGGCAAACCATAACTTATCGCACACACACACACCAGGGGCATCCATATGCAAATTGTGTGTGCTCTCACACTGTCACTGTGTCGGAAAACGTTCGGAGACGGGTTGTAGTGGATTTATTGCACATCCCCGGTGTGACAAATTGCAGTGAAACCGTTTTCCAAAATCGTTACCTCGAGTTTGTGCAATAACTGGATCTTTTTCACTTCAATACATTCAATAGAGCGCTCAGAAGTACCCTAGTACCTTCAGCGGCGGGTCCGTGATGACTTCCGACAGCAAAACGGCTCAAACGTCGGTGCTTATGTTAATTATGGCAAACACTGAGCGTAATAAATAAATCGTCCCAAGCAATTATCAACACAAACATGGTTCGAACTGGGTTCCCCGGGCACCACACATCGGTGAGGAAGTCGATCTTTCCAACGGTCGCAAAAGGAATTGCTCTATAAATTAAGGACCTCGGGAAGAGTGCGTTTGCCTAGGGTCTTGCGAGATCGTGGCCGCGGGAAGGGAAGTGTTGTGATTTGTGTAGAACACGCGAACATTCGACAGAGAGCTGACACACCGGGACACCGGGATTCCAGCCGGGCCGGGTTTATTAGGTAACATCTGAAAATGTACACACACAAAAAAAACATCGTAGTACGTAGATCCCAAAGCAGTTCCCCTTCAAACTCTGCCTCAAATGAAGATCTTAACCTTCCTCCAGTACCAGGCTCAGCACCAGTTTTAAAGTGTGAACACCCAAATAAAGTGTATTTATTGCGTACCCGTTTCCCAATCCCCAGGGCGATGGTTAATGTCCCGACGTCTGTCGGCATTCCTGGTACGCTGTAGTACCGACACCGTAACAACAAGTTGCTCAATGAATCAACACGCAGTTTTTGGCTAGCTGCCGCTTTTGAAGTAGAACGGAATTTAAAGGTTTTCAAATGGACGTGGACAACTCTCGGGAGAGTGAAGATATTCAAGGGTACGGTGCTTTAGTTCCCGAAATTGCGTGCCTCTAGAGAAGTGACTTAAAGCGTTCCAAAAGCCTGTCCTCCCGAGAGCTTGTGTGTGCCTCCTTTAATCTCCACCATCGGGCAGAGCAGGCCTCCCAGGAGGCTGTCAAAGGTTACCATAGTAACGGGCACGTGCAAAGTGTTATTCGTTTGATCGCGCTTCCTCCAACGAACCGGGTCTTTTTGACTTGTCGCATTTTACTGTGATCGGTTAACACACGGACGGAATTCAACGGGAACAACGATCACATTAATTGCTCATTTACGAGGGTGTCACTAAAGAGGCGTGACAACTCTTTTTGGAACACACCCGTTCGGTCGGCCCGTTGGGGATTTTAAAACAGACGGTATTTAACCGGACCCCGTTGTCATGGTGACAACCTGGGTTTGGGGTTGTTTTATCTTTTTTCGGTAGCGTAAGATCAAACGAAATGGAACGATCAACCTATATCTAACCGACGTGTATCTCTTCTTCTTCGTTTTTTTTTGCAGATTTTTCCTTAAATTTTTCCTCAAGTGCAACCAAAACTGTCTGAAGAATGCGGGCAACCCAAGGGATATGCGACGATTTCAAGTGAGTATTAATCACCAACCTTACAAAAAGAAAGGCTGGCTGGATGTCTGGCATGGCTGGAGCACTCTTATCGGTGAAAAATGAGATTAAACTTAGGAAAGGTCTTAGTTCCTTCAGAACAATCAGGAGTCAGGTAGAGCTACTAAAGTATCAGTTGATAAGCGAAAGAGTAACACACGAATGACGCTAATGGCATTGAAACAAACTGCAACGCATCGGACCATCGAGTTTGTACTTCTACCATGTTCTTAACTTAACAGTCCCCACGGGGTATTCCGATCGCGCCATGTCCATGTCTGCTACCTCCACTGCACGGAGGACGGACTTTTTTCCCCAAAACGGATGACGATGGAGAAATTAGTGATGAAGCACTAAACTCCTAAAGGTGCTAAGAATAGAGCGACCAATGCAATCCACATTCCATGTTCATTGGCACACAGTGCAAGGAAGCAAAAGAATGGCCGGGGAAAAGCAAACAGCCCCGAGAAAGTTACGGCAAAGATAAAATTAAGCTGATGATCAGTCGCGTTACTAATGCCAACGGAACGTCACCGCCTACTTTACGACAGCGTCGGAGAGAAATGAGAAGACGAATGAAAGAAATGAGGAGCAACAGAAGGAGAGAACAAAAAAAACCATTTAGCCTATCCAAAGCGATCGGGTGATAAATTGCGTCCGTCTTCTCTCCATCTTGAATTTCTTAGTTTTCATGTCTGCTTTGCTTGTGTACGATGGCATGTGTTTTGCGTTGGCCGGTTTGTTACTTTGTAGCATTTTTTTTAAATTCAAAAATTTAACTCAATTTGTCACGTTTGTTGTACAAGTTTACACGTGTTATATGGATCAGAATGTAGTTCATTATGGTTGTTTTAATTAAAAAAAATAAAATCTAAATATAGATTTACAAATGACGTAAACGCAATGTCAAAGAGATCAGGGATCTAGTGTCTAGTAGGAATTGTTCAAATCGTGTTTTTCTCCTCCGGAAGGCCAGCCGCCTCAATAATCTTTTAATGCAATTAATTATATTCTTTTTGTTTCTCTCTTTTCCTCCCCGTCCTAATGGTCACACTTCACCCAAAAATCTGCTCTCCATTTTATACCTTTTCCCCCACCCAAAATTTCCCAATGTCTTCCTTCCTTAAATTCCGTGACCGTCCATGTTCACTTGTCCCCATGGTACCCCTCCAATTACCCATATATTGCAGGTAGTGATAGCAACTCAGGTGGCGGTGGACGGGCCGCTGCTGGCCATCTCGGACAACATGTTCGTCCACAACAACAGCAAGCACGGGCGCCGGGCGAAGCGGCTCGATCCCGAAGGTACAGCCAATTCTCCGTTGGCAATGTCGGGCCACCATCTGGCCCCGGACAGTACGTACGACGGTCGGTTTCAAAATTTCTTTCTCAAAAAACAAACAAACAAACACACACATATCATAAAACCAATTCCTTACGCCCCATTCCCTAGTTACCTTATTTGTTTTTAGTTTGAATTTCATGCTCCTGATTGTTTTATCATTAGTTTTCAACTATTGTTGTATTGTTAGATATTAAAATACACAAGTTAGTGCTTAGTTTTATAGTTCCCTTGTTTCCTTGTTTGTTCCCTTTCCTAATATATTCACGTTTTTCCACACTAATCTAATTGGCCTCACACCATCCTTCCGACGATATGAGCTGCATGCCGAGAGCGAATGCAGTTGGCCACGCTCACCAGCAACATGGTCAACTGCTTTTGCCAATTTAAAAAAAAAAGTGCATTAGACAAATCTCGGAAGCACTCGCTATACTGCGAACGCGTCGTTCGTACTATGGAAATGAGAGGAAATGCAGCCGAGTGCGCTTCAATAATCATTCAAGCGTGTTAAAAACCAATTCATTTCATGCGCAATGTTCGATCATTATCGTAAATTCCCCAAAAATAATCGAATATTATTACCAGTCTGGACTATAAATCATATCACACACTTCTTTGCGTACTTACGCTCTTGAGGGTGCATTCTTTATGCGCAAAAAACTTCACCTTTTTTGGCGTATTGCACCGGAAGCGCCTCATCTCATGCGGAAAAGAGTTATTCCGTTGCGAGAATTCAACGCTTCAGCTCATATATTCCTATTTCTACATTCAGCAAAGAGGTCAATTCCACTGCAAACGAAGAAAGGTAACGATCCGTACCGGAGAGTTGATTGAGTTTCGGAAGTACGAGCACAGCTTTTTTTTACAATCAGAGCTACACACCCGCTGGTATGAATTTTAATAAATTCATTGCGTTCGTTCTGTTTTGGATGTGCGAAGCGCAACCGGACTCGGTACGTACGGGATCTAATTTCTGGAATTCTGGAATCAGAATTCCAGTCACTCCAGCCGCTAATGAACACTACCGATGTATGTGACCGAAGGTTTTGCTGGTGTGATAAATTGCATTTTCCACCCAATGGCCCATGGTTCCATGTCGTGCCATGGTCGACGAACACACACCCACCGTTTCGTTGCTATGGATGCTCCAGCACAGTGCGGAAAAGCTCGATTAAAATTCCATTTCTCATCATAGTAGCCCATCTGGACAGGGACGAACAGCGCTACTACGCGCGTTAGCACGTACCCACGCTCAACATGTGGTTAATGTGGTTCATCGTTCATTGTTCGGAGGACACAATGTACTCTGGGAAGTGAATGTGTTATCTAGTTGTCCAGTGGATTATATTCAGCAATTCAGCAACTAATCACAAAGTAAAGTTGATTTGAAGTTTGGCACCTTTCCTCTCGTTTCCAACACGGCCCGCAGGTGGCACAAATGCGCACGAGTCTTTCTGTGACCGCTGAGCCCCATCATTTCGTAAATCTCCCTCCTCATCAATTAACCTCACGCCTCTCTTTGCTTCATATCGTCCATATTTGCAGGCATCTATCCACCACTGCCAATGGCTACACCTTGCATCAAGGCCATCTCACCGAGCGAAGGTTGGACTACGGGTGGAGCTCAGGTTATTATCGTCGGTGATAATTTCTTCGACGGGCTACAGGTAGTGTTCGGCACCATGCTGGTCTGGAGTGAGGTAAGTGGAGGATGAAAGCACTCGTGAACACACGTGGTCCTATCATTTATCGATCGTATCTTTGCTCTTCTCTGCCCACAGCTTATCACATCGCACGCTATTCGTGTGCAGACGCCACCCCGACACATACCGGGCGTCGTCGAGGTGACACTCTCGTACAAGAGCAAACAGTTCTGCAAAGGATCGCCCGGACGATTCGTTTATGTCTGTAAGTGAACGTTGCTTGAGCTGGTTTCTGGAGGAAAAAAGGGGGCTGGAACGTTTGGAACTAAAACTCATCTTCTACACTTGCAGCACTCAGTGAACCGACGATCGATTACGGATTTCAGCGACTTCAGAAGTTGATCCCCCGCCATCCGGGTGATCCGGAGAAGCTGCCAAAGGAAATCATTCTGAAGCGGGCGGCCGACCTGGCGGAAGCACTGTACTCGATGCCACGCTCGCCGAATGGTACGTCCGGCTTTAATTCGTACAGCGGGCAGCTTGCCGTCAGCGTACAGGATGGCACTGGCCAGTGGACTGAAGGTATTATTCCCTAGCAAGCAGAACTTTTGGCCTCGAATTTCTCTAAACAACAACGTACTTAATATCGTTTATCCCATCTCGCAGATGAGTACACACGAGCCCAAAGCAGTAGCGTCAGTCCACGGGGTGGATACTGTAGCAGCGCCTCGACACCACACTCATCCGGTGGTGGATCGTACGGCAGCAGCAATGGGTATGCCACCGCACCCAACATGACCGGGTTGTCCTCCTCACCTGCGAGCGTCTTCAACTCGTCCACTAGTAAGTGCCCCTCCCTAAGCCCGTTCTCCGAATCTTCCTCTATTCTTGTTTACTAATCGGTTTCTGCTCCTGGTTGTCTTACAGGAATCAATGGACTGATGAGTGGTAGCAGCGGCTTTAGCCCCTACTCGATGACAACCTGCGCTTCGCAGGGTTACACACCGAGCCCGCTGGCCGCAACGACCACGTCCAAATGAGCGAACGATGGCAGCGAGCTGCCGAACGAAACTGTCTGTTAAATAGTGTTTTTGCTTGGAGATTATTTTGTAAAAATAACGATAGAAATGTATTAGCCTTTGATTTGGTGTGTTTATTAGAAAGGTCTACTTGCACAAGCGGTGCTCTCCTTTAATCAGGTGCAAGATAGTGTTGTGATTAGTATGCTACTAACTACTACTAGCAATGTTTGCACCGCAATTTTTTTTATTTTTTATTTTTTTTTTTTGTTAAAGTGCAATAATATTTACATTTATACACACACAAACCCACACTTTTGAGCCAAAATCGACACTTTGTGGTCAATCACAGTGTCAGCAGTCCTTTGTCCCGTCTCTCTTTGTACAGTTTTTGTACAGTATGTTTAATTCATTAGGCATGTGAAATACGGCAAAGGGGAAAGGGAGAAGAACATACATGGGGGACAAACGTGCATATTAAACAGATATACATATTTACGTACTTAAAGTAGTTAATTTTTTGCCAAAACACACAGAGATGGTAGCCGAGGTAAATCGAGACTTTAAACCCCCCTTTTGCGACTTATTTAATTATACACACTAACTAATAACCGAAGAACCGGCGGACGGCTCGCGAGTCATCGAACGTAGAATTTTAAACACATCCCCCCCCCCCCCCTTAATCCTGGTAACGGAAAGAGGTATTGAGACAGAGCGACAGAGAGGAAATGTTTAGGGAAAACGTTTGGCTATTTTGGAAGAGCAGAAAAAAGGGAAAACCCAGCAATGAAAAACAAAACCGAATCAAAAACCAATCGAGTACATATCGAAAGCGACGAACATGTATTAGTATCGAACGAAGCCCCGACTGCAGCCACGGTGGCTGCAGCCAGTTTGTGTACAGCTCCGACGATTCATCGAATCAACAACAATCATATCTCTATGAAACTAATCATTTAATGCAAGTAAAAATTACTACAACAAAAAATACACCCACACACCCGTGTACACATTTTAAAGTGCAGCCCAAATTTACCACTCATTAAAATCTAAATGTTTGTACACATTCAAAGAAAGCGACGACACACAACTACTTTAATGCAAAAAAGCATAATACTCATAGTATAAAACATTAGCAAAAAAATGCTCTCTTCATGCTGATTGAAGAATTACGATCGACGCGATCTCCACTAGCGTTGGTGAGGAGCTTGATCTGTTGATCGTTCGAGTTAGAATCGAGCATCACGGGGCCGAGCTAGCAGCGCCACACAGTATACGAGCTCGGTGGTGTTCTGCATCGTAACTCAAATCAAACGCATCGTTGCAATCGCTGTCGTTGCTGGAGTGGACGTTTGAAACGATTTTTGCGAAACAACAAGTAGCGAACTACGACGAAATGAAAATGGGTTGCTCCTAGTGGGCGATAGGCAATGGTCGGGTTAAGGCAGGAGAGCGGGCAACAGCAGACAACGTGTAGGTAATTTATCAATTATGAAGACGATTTCTTTGACGGGCGAAGTTATATCATATAAATAAAGCTAGAAAACCTTCAACCAAATTGTTGCACGTGTCGTGGAATTACTGGACACATTGAAAGAAAAATAAAGAAATGAACAATTATAATTTTTCAGGGAACGATTGGGATTGTACGTGTTGTTTGTGCATTCAATCTCAAGTTAGTCCAGTAACTCAGTGATTTTAAGCGGTACTCTTATTATTATTATTATTATTATTATTATTATTATTTATTGTATAACCTCAATTTCCAAACTCAAAAACTCACTTTTCAATCTCAATAAACTCACTTTTCAAAATCCATAGACTAGAAAAACTCACTTTTTCAAACACCATACACTCAAAAAACTCACTTTTTCGAACGCCATACACTCAACAAACTCACTTTTTCGAACGCCATACACTCAAAACACTCACTTTTTCGAACGCCATAAACTAAAAAAAATCACTTTTTCAAACTCCATACACTCAAAACACTCACTGTTTTGAACGCCATACACTCAAAAAAACTCCATACACTCAAAAAAAACCATACACTCAAAAAACTCACTTTTTCGAACGCCATACACTCAACAAACTCACTTTTTTGAACGCCATACACTCAAAAAACTCACTTTTTCGAACGCCATACACTCAACAAACTCAATTTTTTGAACGCCATAAACTAAAAAAAATCACTTTTTCAAACTCCATACACTCAAAACACTCACTGTTTTGAACGCCATACACTCAAAAACTCACTTTTTCAAACTAAAAAAACTCAAAAAACTCACTTTTTTAAACTCAATAAGCTTAAACGACTGGAAAATCGAACATCCATAGAAAAAAAACATAGCTTCACTGGTTTGCTCAATAGATGGCGTATTAGAAATTCATCATTTTATTGTGTGTTTCGACAAGTTTCATCTTATCATGGCCTATGCACCTTCTAACTTTCTAAGCAAAAATCTATATGAATGGTCGTGTGGTCAGATACAATGGGTATCGACTCCAACGACCATTACTCACTTAAATCTCACTTGCTTCTAGTGTTGGATTTCATGAATCTTTCGATGAGATTCATTCATATGAATCTTCAGGGATGTGTGATTCAAATCTCGAATCGACTCTACTAAGATTCATGAATCTCCAAGGATTTATGAATCTCAAAAGTTATATGAATCTTCAAAGATTCATGAATCTAAAACATTAAAAATCCATTAAAATTCATATGTTTCCAGGGATTCATGAATCTTAAGAGATGTATGATTTGCAAAATAGTTAATTTGCACGATCTCATGGAACGTCTCCCCGTAGCAAAACGAATTATCCGGCTGCTTGGATGGATTTGCCAAGAAGTCCCGAAAGCCTGTATAGGCAGGCATGACCATGTAGGTTGTTGCTTCAAAAAGAAGAATAATGAGAAGCTCAAGCTCTATGATTTTTTGTATATGTATGCATCTGCATCAATCCCTAGAGATATGAATCTTTTGATATTCATGAATCTTTTGATATTCATGAATCTTTTGAGATTCATCAATCTTTAGTGATTCAAGAATATTTAGAGATTCAAGAATCTTTGAGATTCATGAATCTTTGCAACCAGGATTCAGATTCATTGAATTATATCAAAGTTTCATTGAGATTCGTGAATCTGAATCAGATTTACCCAACACTACTGCTGGTGGTTAGCATTGGTGTTTAGTATTTAACCAAGGTCTTTGAGAATCGAAGGTCGAAGCGTATAGAGTAAATTGACAGAAAGCCATGGGAAAATTTTGACAGTAAATGTGAACTTTCCCAAATAGCCAGCTCGTACTTTATAGCTGATTTAGGGCTGTTTAACGAAAAATCGTTCCGATGTCGTACTTTGTGGCTGATTAAGAGATAGACGGTACTTTGCGGAACTAAGGAGCTTTTTAACAGGCACATCGTACTTTTTGGAACTTTGCGGCTGATTAGCACTATGTGTAGGGTTCATGGTGGAACTTGAAGGCTTGTTAAGAGTGTGTATCGAACTTGGTGGAACTTTATAGCTTTTTAATGCATGGCATCGGTACAAGGTGGATCTTGTCAAAGTGTCAAAGAGAGACGCCGTCAATCATCTCATTGCTGCTGTACAAGTTAGATAAGTTAATTAAAGAATGAATATTGAGTGAAGTGATTGTGAATTATCAGTAAATTGTGTAAAATTTTGTGTAATTCATCAATACAAAAGTTTTAAAAATATACATATGTGTTTAAACGAAACAAATCTTGTTGTTTATTTCATCGATGACGCTTGCTTAAAAATAAAACACACAGAAAAATAATCCCTGGCATCGTGGCATAAGGAAGCTGCTTAGGCGCTGTTTGAAAGACCCACATAGAACTTTGATGCTGTTTATCTACTGCAAAAGGCGAATTAGAGCAGCGATCTTTAGCGTGCCAAAATGAGCTGCTTAAGCAATTCTGGCTATTTGGGTTGTTTATGTTTAGCGATGGACGTTGCTATGGAGTGAATGAGAGTGCCCAAATAGCCAGCTCGTACTTTATAGCTGATTTAGGGCTGTTTAACGAAAAATCGTTCCGATGTCGTACTTTGTGGCTGATTAAGAGATAGACGGTACTTTGCGGAACTAAGGAGCTTTTTAACAGGCGCATGGTACTCTTTGGAACTTTGCGGCTGATTAGCACTATGTGTAGGGTTCATGATAGAACTTGAAGGCTTGTTAAGAAAGCGTACCGAACTTGGTGGAACTTTATAGCTTTTTAATGCATGACATCGGTACGAGATGGCTCTTGTCAAAGTGTCAAAGACGGACGCCGGCAATAATCTCATTGCTGCTGCACAAGTTAGATTCGTTAATTGAAGAATGAAATTGGAGTGAAGTGATTGTGAATTATCAGTAAATTGTGTGAAATTTTATGTAATTCATCAATACAAAAGATTTAAAATATACACATGTGTTTAAACGAAACAAATCTTGTTGCTTATTTCATCGATGACGCTTGCTTGAAAATAAAACACACAGAAAAATAATCCCTGGAATCGTGGCATAAGGAAGCTGCTTAGGCGCTGTTTTAAAGACCCACATAGAACTTTGATGCTGTTTATCTACTGCAAAAGGCGAATTAGAGCAGCGATCTTTAGCGTGCCAAAATGAGCTGCTTAAGCAATTCTGGCTATTTGGGTGTTGTTCAGCATTTTGTACCTTTTAGAATATTAAGGCCGGGCTACATTGATCGTACTCCGTAGTGTAATTTCGATTTTCACTAGCGCATCTGGCGGCGGCTGGTGGAAGCTTTTTTTGGTCATCGAGGGAATGGTTGCGCCGGATCTCAAAATTAATTAGTTTTTTCACCGTTTTTTGGTGCGAAAACGACTGAAATACTTGCATAACATATTTATCTATCAATTACAAAGCATTGCCAGTCCAGCTAAAGTAAAAAACATGGAAAAATAACGTATTTTCTGGAGCGGCTCCAAATTGTTTGGCAAAATGCTTCGGTCAGCCGCCGCCAGATGCGCTAGTGAAAATCGAAATTACACCAGCGAGTACGATCAATGTAGCCCGGCCTTAAAGGCCGGGCTACATTGATCGTAATCCGTAGTGTAATTTTTGTGAACGCGTCCGCCATCTAGCGGTGGCGGGTTGAAGCTAGATGCTGGCATAATTTATCTGTCAAAAAACGTTTTGGGTCGAGGAGGCTATATTTTTACCCAATGATGGATAGAGATTGGGAGATGGGGAAAAATGTTGCCCAGCGCTTTGTATGAATGACGATTTTTCCAACAACAACAATTAACTGCCTACTTTGTTGCAATTTATGGACGTTTATCAACATTTCCTACGGCAAACAGGTTGCCTGGTCGAAACTTGATGAGACACCAAGTATGAATAATTTTGGCACTTAAATTATACCCACAACTAGCTTGCGCTGGTCGCCGCCAGATGCGCTAGTGAATATAAAAATTACACTTGCGAGTACGATCAATGTAGCCCGGCCTGTACCCTGGGAAAGACTGTACGAATATGCAAGTAGATTTTGTTGCTTGGGTTTTTGTTATTCCCAAGATTGTTTGGGAAACAATTGTGTCAAAAAAAAATGTAACTATTTCATATTGCATCTATTGTAGCATTAATTTTGGAATAAATTTAAATTTATGACAATCTAAATGAAACACCTCGTTGCTACAGCACGAACACATTCCCTTGGCGCAAAAACCCAAACTCACCGTTCAACATGCCGTTCAACTTGTGCCGATGTGTGGCCCGCAGTGCTGCTTAACGCCACCCCTTCAACTCGCGCACAGTGAACCGTGCCGTGAAATCATATGCCAAAAGCGCACCGCACGCGTCAAACCGCATGACCCGACAGCTGTAACCACAGTGGCTGAAAAAATTAAGCGTGGCTTGCCAAGGGATTAAAAGGTAAATTTTCGTGCCGATTTTCACCCCGAAACGGTGCAACTGGCCGTCCCGTTTGTTGCCCGTACCGTGCCCCGCCCGCCCGTGTACGATTTGGGCGTGAAAGATTGCGCCCGGGGTCGGAAAAACCGGTCACAAGTGTGTGCAGTGCAGTACGAGCGGCTTTCCTCCGTCATCGTGTCACCGTCATTTTTTCGCTCGTCTGCTGCTGCTCTCCTTGTACCGTGTGCGTGTGTGTGTGTGTACGTACGGTGTGTGCGGTGTATGCGCGTGTGTGTGTGTGTGCGAGTGTGTTGAATTCAGAGCTGCACGCGTTTTCGCTGTGCCGCAGCAAATTGGGTATCGAATCGAACTTTCGGTGCGGAAAAGCGGAAGGACACAGCGCGAAACACGAACGTGTACGATCCGGTCGCCTGGCACCCCGCCCCCCTCCCATCCCTCGCTCCTGCAACACCCGGAAGTCGGTGAAATCGCACAGTTGTGAGGAATTAGAAACAGGGTGTCGTGTAAGTTTGATTGTATGCGTGTGTGTGTGTGTGCGTGTGTGTGTGTGTGTGTGTGTGTGTGGAATTGTGCGTGAATGTGTGTGCGGGAGTTCTGCAAGTCTGGAAACACAAGGGCGCAGCAGCACCCCCCGTGGGGACGTAGGGCAGGAAAGGGTTGTGTTCTCTTGGCACAGGAGGAAGCACGGGGGTACGGTATGGATTTTAGCTCGGTGTGTGTGTGTTTTTTTTTCATCATTTTTGTTGCTTACCCTAGCAACATTCCGATGCCTGCCATGCCTACTACTCCTAGCCTTCTCGGGTGGTGGGCGAAGGAAATGGGGCCTTTTTTCTCCTTTCCTTTCGCTGGTCGAAGAAGGTGTTGCAAGAGCGAAAAGAAAGAGGACCCTACGCAAATGGCGATTTCTTCTTTCGCGAGCGATCAACGGGAGTAGAGGCTTCACGTAGTTTCGTCGAGGTCTCGCCGCACATTTAATAATCAATCACCAACCGAAAACTATCATCACTACCACCGCGACCCGGTGCCGATTTGGAGAGGACTTTTGCGCTGTCGTAGTTTCATTTTCACCTTCAACGTTTTCACCCCATCCGTTTGCTTCATTTCAGGAAAATGAGTAGCTCTGAGGAGGTATCATGGATTTCTTGGTTTTGTGGACTGCGCGGTAATGAATTCTTCTGTGAGGTAAATATAACACACCGTCCCGACCCCTTTTCGCGGTGGGCGGACGAAGCAGGCACGTTTGGCCTCACTGCCTTGCCATTCTGCTGGTTTACAGAAGGCCACATTCATTCTTGACACTTTCCCTGTAACTCAATCTTTCGCTTTCTCTCCCTTTTTCTCTCTTTCTCACTCGATTTCGGGATTTTAGGTGGACGAGGATTACATACAGGACAAATTTAACCTGACCGGACTCAACGAACAGGTACCGAACTACCGTCATGCGCTGGACATGATTCTGGACCTCGAGCCCGGTAAGTATAGAGCCTGCTGGTCAAGCCACCCTGTTGCCTTTAATGTGTTGTTTGCTTTTAGGAAGAATCGTTTGATGTAGAGAGAGAGAGAGAGGGAGAGAGGATAAGAGGGACAGATAGGGGTCAGTTTCATTTGCCCATGGAATGGGAGAGTTGGGGGGACCACCCCACGATCCCTATCAATGATCATTCATTCCCGATACGGGCGAATGATTAAAACGCGCCATTAAGTGTAACCGCTACGATCGTACAGCAAGCGAGTTAGCGATGAGTCATGATGATGGTCCTGCCATGTCTATCGCAGCACGATCACGCACACATACAGAGCGAGCGCCGGTTTTGCTCTCATCACTGTGTCTGATGGAGACGTGAATGCAAACGGCCACTGCACCACACACCATCTGCCATTTCTGTTTTTGTTTTGGAATTGGCTTTTCCCGGCGAGACTGTTGACTTTCTAGCCCACATTTCTTCTCCGTGATGACGACGATGTTTTCATCGATGAGTCTATATTTGCTATGTGAGGGGGGGGGGATTATGCAAGACCACCGAGCGCGATCGATGCACAAAAGCACACGCTCTGTCACAGCGCGCCCGCTTGCACGATGGGGCGTAAATTTCTAATCTAATTAAAGCAATTGATGCACAAGTTCATTATCGTCCAGCAGATTGTGAAACTTCAACTCTGGCAGAGAGGAGGGCGTACGATCGTGGAGTGGACTCAAAAGCCAGATGCATTTTGTCCAGTTTGGATGATATGTTCGTGGTCACTAGAAGAACGTCTTCGTTCTATTCGTGTTTAAGGGGGTGATGTTATGAAATTCCTGTTTGTTGTTAAGGCTTTTCTTGAAGTTGAAGGCTTTAGAATAATGCGAATGGTTCTAATGGGAAATCAAATTTTAAATCAAAAATGTTTGACCTTTGCAATCTTATTCGAATGACTTTACGAATATGTGCCTTCGAATAAGATTCGAAGATATGTGCCTGCATATGAAGATATTTGTCTTCGAATAAGATTTGATGTGCCTTCATATATTTGAAGTAAACTTAAACTTTACCAGTTGAAACATTGTTGTATTGTAAGACATTTATTGCAGTTTTACCTCAACGAAACGGCTTGGTTAATTAGTCGTCATAATGGCATAGAACATTGCATACATTCTTTCCTGCCAATTGCTGAAGTAATTTGTTTATTTTGAATTCCAAAGGCAATAGCTGATCTTATTTATGCCATTGTGTCTACATATTTATTTTAATTTCTTTGGAGCGAAGGGTATAAGCACCTTAATTACAAACATTAGTTATTGCTGGATGATTGTTGTGTCTTTTTTCAACATTAAATATGTTGGGTAAGTGTTAAAAGTATAAGGAAAAATGTAAATCGTTCTTTATTATCTCTCTCTCATCTCTCGGTTGTCGCTGATAGAGTACTCAATCAAATGACAATTCAAAATCAATTCAAACCGACTAATCCGTGTTGATACCTCCAGAACACGATGGAGAATTTAATTATTATTTATTCTTGAGCACAATTCTAACACTCCGTCTGTTTCCTTTCCTTTTCCCCCATTCTTTTCCGCAGAGGATGAAATTGACGATAATCCCAACCAGTCGGACCTGATCGAGCAGGCGGCGGAGATGCTGTACGGTTTGATACACGCTAGATACATTCTCACCAACCGTGGCATAGCTCAAATGATAGAAAAATATCAAAGTGGAGACTTTGGGCACTGCCCACGCGTTTACTGTGAAAGTCAACCAATGCTTCCGCTAGGTATGTGTGTGTGCGTGTGTGTGTGTGTAGTGCCGTCTCTCCGCAATTGACGGAGCAGATATATAACAATTACAACAAAAACCCTCTCTTCCATACTACACAGGTCTGTCGGATGTACCCGGTGAGGCGATGGTAAAGTCCTACTGTCCCAAATGCATCGACGTTTACACACCAAAGTCCTCTAGACATCATCATACCGATGGCGCATACTTCGGAACTGGATTCCCGCACATGCTGTTCATGGTACATCCAGAGTACCGTCCTAAGCGTCCCGCAAATCAATTCATACCACGGTACGTGTGCCTGCCGGGGTGGGGTGCACTGCATACTTGCGCTCCATATTACTGTGTCGCCCGTTTTACTAATCCCGTGCTTCGATCGCTCCGATCGCTTTTTCACTTTCGCCCACAGTCTCTACGGTTTTAAGATTCACTCCTTAGCGTATCAAATCCAACTGCAGGCAGCAGCGAACTTTAAGGCACCGCTTCGAGGGGTAAATGGCACCGTGGTGACTTACACAAATCCAAAGTTAAACTAATAACCAATTTGTAATGCAAAACTGTTCTCTCTCCGCATTCGTGTATCGTGCTCCTCCTCTGTGCAATGGCATCAGTTTTTCTTTTGTCGGGTCGTTTTTTTTTTTCATACCATTGCACGATTATTCTCCAATCAAAAAGTCCTACTGGAATTCCTATTGCAAGTTTGCTAACCCAGATTTTTAAGACGATCCTATAAGAGAACCCTATTTCTAGTAATTTCATTGAAAATGAATCATTTCGGCATACATTTTGGAGACAATCACGTTTACTCGGATGTCTTGTTTATCTGAAAACAAACAAGATACATTCTTGATGATTATATATCAATTGCAATTTTTAATTGTTGCAATATTTTTCGTTATTACTTGCGATTTATACTACTACACATATTTTCTTCCTTTTACATTATCATATCCGCGTTGCTTGTCTTTGTTGATTGAAACCAAAATGTTCAATAAACTGCAAGCACTGAAATATTCACCTAGTATTTAGTTTCTTATAATTTTGTTTCCTCATGCTTTCCTTTAATTTAATAATTACGTGTCCATGTCCACAAAATAGTGCGTGTACAGGCGTTTTCCGTTCCACCCGATTGCCGTATTTTTCTAGATAATTCGTCGATCACTGATCGAAGATACAGCTTTGTGTGAGAATTTGTGTGCAAAATTGGTTACTTGAATGGAATGGCCGCTCCGCCATCCGATTTTTTTTTTGTTTACTGTATTAAACGAATTTTCTCTTCTCTTCCCTATGTGTTTTGCGGTATCTAAAAACAACACCGTGTTTTGTGTGCGTGTAATGCCGCATGACGTATTTGAATAATTGTCCCGTTATAACATCCAACGAATCATCCTCCAAACACGCTCCCAAAACAATACCGACGTCATCTTCATCGTTCCAAAAACGTAACGTATCTGCTGCCAAACGAGACACTAAAACGCACCACTATTCTCAACACAATTACTAACCACACCTGTATTTGTTGTCGTCGTTTTTTTTTTTTGATACCCCACAGTGAAGAGCTCGGCGAAGGGCATCGACAACTGAACCGCAAGCCGCCGAGACTATATCGAAAAGATAGTTTGAGCCAGCCGCCACCCTCTCGATATAGGATCAACCAAGCAACTAAGCAACCATCCCCTTGCTACTAATACAACCATCATCATCCATCCCCTCCCCCCTTACATCAAGCGGAAAGCGTGTTCGTGTGTGTGTTTGCGTGTGTGTGTGCGTGCGTGCATGCGTGCGAGTGTTAGAGATGCAAAAGCGGAAGCCAGATCCCCCAGGGGGGAAGATACAATCGCGGAAAAGTGTTTCGTGAATTGTCCTAGCAGAACACGCATCATATGTAAGATGATGTAAGCGTCGTTTAGTAAAGTTTTGTTAATAGTTTTTTTTTATAAAATCACACATTGATTTATTCGCGCATCCACATGGATGGAATGTATCTGTGCGTGTTGAATAATGTTTTTTTCCCCTGCCGTCTGAGAAGAAAGTGTTTTTGAGCACACGTGCTTTAGAAACAAATATGAAAACAAACGGATCCACTAGACGCAGTGCATCTCCCCCTTTCCACTCGATGTCTCGGTGCGATCGATAGTGAAAAGTGTGTTCTAGGCATCTTGTGCTCGTTGCGCTGGGAACATTCACGATACATAGCAGGCGAACACGTGTTATACGCATGCACATCCACTCACACACACACACACACACACACACACACACACACACACACACACACACACACACACATACATTGAGCGGAAAATCGATCAACTGCAGCAGCAGAAGCAAAAGTAGTAGCAGATAGAAACACGTAGGGAGAGCGCAAAAGAAAAAAAAGAAAAGAACGGAAACAACAAAAATAAAATAATCCACGTAGAAAAATAGAACGAAGACGCCGAGACGGACGGCGGGCCGAGGATCTATGGATATCGAAGATGATGAAAGTAATTAATACACACACACACATACACGCGAGGTACGTTAAAGTAAAACAAGCTGTCTTGGAATCATCTCTCATCTCTCTCTCTCTCTCTCTCTCTCTCTCTCTCGCCGTTTCCGCTCCACCCATTTTCCAATTTTCTGACCCATGCGTTTTTTGGTGATCGCGGACAGAAGGAACAAAAAACCCTGCTTTTCTTGCCCCATTTTGTGTCTAAACATCAGTACTTGCATAGAAAGCGTTAAGCGAGCTCCATCTTCAAAACTAATTTATGGGGAAAAATAGGAAAATTTTAAACAAAAACGGTCCTTTTATAGAGCCGGATGATGAATATCCTGTTATAATTATATTGATCGAGGATTCCCCTAAAAAAACGCTGCGTTTTCCAACTGCAAATGGCGCGCCAGGGGAAACCCGAGAATGGATTGAATTGAATTGATTGCGCAATATTCTTATTAGAATTATAATATGGTGCATGTATTCCAATTGTACAGAGCAATGAAGCTGTTTTTAGTAAGCGAATCGTATTGTCCTTCTTACAGTTGGATGTTTTCGGTCACAATTATGTTAGATTTTCCGTTTTTTTTTTCTTGTTTTCACATTTTCTTTACTTGCTCCTTTCGCCGGAATGTTCTTCTCCTTTAACATGCATTTGCCCACTCTGTTGCAATGCCCCGTTGGCAGATGATAACAAAGGCGATTCTCGAGGCACGGTGCGTCTATCGTGTTCGTTTGTCCAGTTTTTCTCTATTATCATTGTGCAGTGTTTTGTGAAATAATAAGGAAATAATTGTGCAAAGGAAACGCTTGAAATCTCCTAGATGCAGAGGGTGGTGGGTGGCTAGAATATCGATTATAAGGATACAAAAAAAGAACTGTCCATCGGGCCAGTCGAAGCGGAAGGAAAGGGTTCAGCTAAGATGTAAGACGAACAAGCAAGCAAAGGAGAAGAAGATAGTACCGCAATGAAAAAAGCAAAAGAACAATAACCACACACACACACACCCACTCACAAAAAAACCGAGAAAAAGAGAAAGAATAAGGCGAAAATAGACACACATTAAGAGGCACATGGTAGCGCGTTTGAAAAGAAATTGGAGCAACGGTCCACAAGAATCACACAAAAATCTCCAATATTTAAGCGGATTATGCAACAGTAACTGGAAGAAGAAGAAAAAACTTCATTAAACAACCTTATTAAGACCACCATGTCACCTCTCCCACCCTCTCCTCGATCTTCTATCATCGTATCAACACTTGTGTGTTTCGAGCAATGAAAACGGCTTGTCTGGCAGCAGCGGCGCTAATAAGCCGCCACGGATCCCTGCAACTGTGTGTGTGTGTCTCTGTGTAGGGTTAGGTAATAATATTTTTAATCCATTTTAGTTTATCCTTGATGAGCGCGAGCAGCGCGCGCCACAACACGCAAAACAGCAAGGGGGAAAACTATAGAAGGAAAATACAGGGGAGAAGAAGATAACGAGGGGGAGAAAAAAGATACTGAAAAAACGCATCTTTTTCACGATAAATATTTATCTGTTTTTGTTATTCATTTTGCTCGCGCGCGTATGGAGGGTCAGGGGTGTTAAAATTAGTTCCATTTAAAAAAAGGTCCCTTCCTCCTCTCCCACCAGCTTCAATGCCTCATAATCCATCTCCAGCGCAGGCACAGCTGTGTGTTTCAAACACTGATTTGCAACTTTTCCGAGGCACGAGTGAAAGGGTTGGCCGCATCCCCTACTTCTTCTATTACTAATACAACATCTAACTTAGGGCATTTTTTTAAACAAGTATTGGAAAGGAAATATCCATCTCTATTTTTCTATCATTTTGGTTCCTTCATTTACACCTCCCTCACTGACACGAATGTCTAATAACTAGGAGAAGAAAACAAACAAATGGCATTTGCAATTTTGTGTGAGAGCAGCAGCAAATGGAAGTCGAGAGGAAGGAATGAGAAGGCAGTGTAATTGAGCAGGAAGAGCAACGGCGGAACACGCGACAGAGGGAATGTGCGCGTAGACACTATTTGGTTCGCCCGCGGCCCCCCTCTTGGCAAGAGAGGGAAATCATTATTATAATAATAAAGAAACAACAAAACAAAACAAAAATTTAAAGGAACTGCATTATTAGCGAACTAAAGCAGCAACAATAAAAAAAAAACGGAAGGAAGGGAAAGAGTAACAACAAGGAGTGGGTAAACAAAATACAAAGAGAAACAAAAAACAAAGGAAACCAATTCATACACAAACAACTAAGAAGAAACAGGCAACAGGCAGAGCAGCGCAACAAGTAAAACCTCCAAAATTTCTTTCTCACAGTAAAAAAAAAACAAACAGCAAACAGCTAAAAATGAGAAAACCTTCATTAAAAAGCGAGCACTACTATAAACACACAACAACCTACTGAGATGACCACGTGGCGTCCGTCGCGCAAATACACGTTTTAAACTCCGGTCGCCATGGCGCGATGGCTGGCGATCTATTGTGAACAGTTATGCCGTCGGGAAGCAGAGTGCCGCTGCATAAAACAAAAAGAAAAGAAAAAGAAAACCAATGCATACAACACTCACACACACAAACTGATAAACGGAATATATATAAAAATTATATATATAAAAATACATATAGACGAATCTATTGATTAATAATAATTATTAATTAACAGATCGATCGAACACAAGAACAAAAAAGGGCGAAAATAACATAGCAACAGCAGCAGCAGTGGAATGAATGGGGGCGAGTAGAAAGAATTAATTGGAAAGAGAATGAAAGTAGTAGCGAACACTTACACAAGCAGCAGCAGCAGCGAAGAAATGCAAATTTAAAAGAAAACCACGTGGCGGCAGCACACCACGGGCCGCAGGGGTGCAGAGGGTAGCGGCGTCGTGTGCGTGTGTGTGTATGTCCTCCTCCTTCGTTGGAGGTAATTGAAATAAAAATTGAAACAAAAAACCGAACTTTGTGATTACATGTGTTTTGTGTGTTTTTATGTATTTAACTTGATCGTATTGTGTTTTAAATTTTGTATCATCATTTTTTTATTTTATTTCATTTCTTTTTATAATTTATCATATTAAAGGATTTTTTCTTATTATTCCGCAAACATTTCTCAATCCTTTTCACGATTTATTAGTTGTTTCTCAATGTGTTAGGAATCTCTCCCGCCATTTATTGACATTTTCTCCACATATTTGACGCAACCGATTTCCAAAAAAGGAAATCCTTAATAAACCTTATTTGAACGAATATGAGAAGCAACACGAAACTGACTTACAACACAGCATAACAAAAATATTTTATTCTTCCTTTCGCTGGAATATACAATCACAAGTAGCAATCTGTTCTGTTTCAGCACAGTCGACCGGGTAGGGAAATAAAAAACAACAAACGCGAAATTACGATTTAAAAAAACGAGTAACAATCACAAAATGCTGTGCCGGTGGTAGCCGAGGTGATCGCGTGCGCGTTATTAAGAGCTTGCAGTGTGACGTTGTGTGCACCTAATTCTATTCGTTAAAATTAAAAATAAACAACAGCTAAAAGGCCCTTGGTCAAGAGGAATGTGACTTTAAACGTTTCCATCCGCTCTAGCTTTCTAATAAGCCTTTTCCTTTCGTGTGTCATGATGAGGCGCCGAAACTAAAGAGAGAGAGAGAGCCAACTATGCAAACTCCCCACTAAAAGCACCGATGCGCTTCATTTAGCTTCAGATAAGCGTAATTTCCAAAACACAAAACGTGCTCCGCCAAGCGCTTCGGCCCTTAGCTGCCGGACGATGGTTCCCCACCGTCCGGTTCGATCTCCTTCGGGATCTGGCCAATCTCCACGATCGGGTTCACCTTCGAGCGGTGCCGGCGCCGACTGCGCCCACTCTTGAACAGTATCGACTCGTCGTACTTCAGCTCGTTCAGCGTGTCGAACAGCTCCAGCTTCCGCATGTGTCCCTCGATGAGTCGCGCATCGTCACCGCCGGTCCCACCACCGTCCAGCTCGACCCGCTCGTCACCGGGCAGCGAGCTGCCGGGCGACTCACCGTTCCGCACAACCATCTCGGCCGGCGTCTCCTCCTCGCAGCACTCGTCCGCCTGCACGATCTGCGACTCCGCGCTAACGAACAGCTCCAGGTTCTTCAGCACAATCGTCGACTGGCTGCTGTCCGGCAGGGTGCCGATTCGCACCACCGACCGGGCACTCTCCAGTATGAGTATTTCGTTCCGATCGACCGCCACGTCCAGGATGTGGCGGAGCCGGGTCAGCGACCCGACCACCGCCATCCGTTCGAGATCGAGCACGAACAGCGCCCCATTCGCGACCGACACCAACCGCTTGCCCTCGAACGGGTACAGCTTGCCGAAGGTGGTCGGTATGCGGATCGGATTGCGGCTCGGATTCAGCAGCCCGATCTCGGCGCACGGCGCCCGCATCAGCTCCTTGAAGATGAGCGTCTGCGCCACGTTGCCCCCGTCGTCGGCCAGCCACAGCCGAAAGCCGGACCGCGTCGACACGATCTGCTGCCTGCCGTGTACCGTGGCAAACACCGCCCCGAACGGGGCCAACATCTTCCGATCCTTCTTGCCGACCTGGGCCACCCGCCACCGCTGGCCACCGTGCCCATCCTCCTCCTGCTCCCGCTCCTCCGGGCTGCAGATGACCGTGCGGAACGAGCTCGACACCAGCAGCTTGCCCCGGTGCAAATCCATCTGCACGATTTCGTACCGCTCGTTGATGATTTCGCGCGACTGGCACGTCTTGGTGGCGTACCCGATCTCCGTCAGCACGACCGCACCGCCCGCATCGCCGGAGAACAGGCGCATCCCGTTCTTGGACCACACCAGCTCGCAGACGGCAGCCCGATGCAGCCCCCGCACCGTGTACCGCTCGATCGGTTTCGCCTTCAGCAGCAGCTCGGCACAGACGTCGGGCGGTGGCGTTTTCGGGATCTGGAATATGTTCACCTGCCCGGCACGGCAACCGGCCGCCACCATGAACTCGACGGTCGAGGCGATCCGCACGCAGGTGAGCTCCTGCGAGCCGCTGTCCGTTGCTAGCCGCTCGATCGCACCGCTCTTCCGGTCGTACCAAAACACCAGCCCCACGTTCGTGCCGAGGGCGATGAACTCTTCCACCAGATCGACGCACGTGATGGACACGTCGTGAAAGAGCAGACCGCGCTGGACGGAGGATGGGATCCTGTTGACCAGGTCCACCAGCGGGGACCATTCCCGTAGGGTGTTCATCGTGTTCAGCACACCCAACACCAACGGAAGGTTTGCGTCGCTTTGCTTCACTTGTGGACCATTTCTGGTGGCGCTGCCGGGAGCGCTTTCACAAACTCCTCCCCGACGGGATGCTGGACTGTCGGGCTAGAAAGGGAGGACCACGATAAGGAATTATTAATCGAATTTCCGGCCGTCGTTCGATTATTTGGTGAAACAGGAAAAAACAAGACTTGCGCGTACTCGGTGTTTTGATGTTTATCTTTCCTAGCGAGTTGACGTTTGGCAAGCCTTGGCCAAATGAAGCGAAAAGTGGGTTTGAAAGAAACACATTGTCAGCTTAAAAATAGTGCTACAACATGAAAAAACGATTGTGAAATATTTTTCATTAATATTAAAAACATTATTTTGAACATGAGATACGACAATATAGACATTTTATAACATTCTCTCGACAGCAACGAGCGCATTTTGGAACAGTAGAGCAGACCACTGTGAACTGTCAGTTTGAATTTTGACAGCTCTGTTTATGTTTTCCCTACCGCATGTGATTCCGAAGCCGCTTCAAAACATTGCGTGTTTATCGTACAGTCTCAGGCGCACGTTTTTCACCCCTCGCAGAAAAGTGTACTAATCCTCGTCCCGTTTTAGGCCATCCCACCCAGTAATGGCCGAAATCAAAAAGGAAGCCGCCGAAGGCTCATCCACCGCACCACCACCGGCCGAGCGGGGCAAAAATCACTACAAAAACCGTGCCAAAAAGCAGAAGCGAAACAAGTTTCTGAAGAACGCGAAAAGCTTCGGCAAGCGGGAAAGCTTCGGCCGCGGGGCCGAGCTGGAGCAGACCGAGTACAACTATCTGGTCGCGATACTCGAAACCATGACCAAGGAAAAGGACACTGAGGAGCGGCAACTGATAGCGAACAATGTGCTGGGCCAGCTGAAGGGCAAGGAGATACGGACCGCCTCGAATCAGGTGGGCAGCCGCATCATGGAGGATCTGCTCGCCTACACCGATGAGGAAACGTTCGCCGGGCTGCTGGAAACGTTCGCGCAAAACTTTCGCGTCTTTTGCTGCGACAAGTTTGCGTCCCACGTGCTGCAGCGCTCGCTGTACGTTGCGCTGCTGCGAGCGGTTGCGCCACTGCAGGTTGACCAGCACAGGGAGGAGGATGGAGAGAGGGAAGAACAGAGTGCAAAAAAGCAGAAAGTGGGTGGCGCGGCGGAACGGGGCGATAGAAGCATTTGGCCGTGCTACGAGTACTGCTTGAAGGAACAGTACGCGGACGAGCATCGGCAAACGTGTCGCCAGTACGTGGAGCGGATGGCCAAGTACTTGATCAACAATCTGGAGGAGTTTATGTGGGAAGCGACGGCTGGGTACGTGATACGGCAGTGTGTGCTGAATCTCGGTGGCATTACCGAGAAGAAGGCGACGAACGACGCGAAACCGTTGATCGTGCCGGAACAGTGGCACAAGCTGCTGCACGAGTTTAACGTACAGCTGATGGCTTGGCCCCAGTTTGCCGACCTGATAGGGATGGAGCAGACCGCAACGATACTGCAGGATTTGCTGCGAGCTCTCGCCAGCACGGACGATGCGTTTCAGCTCGAGCAACTCATTGCCAAACTGTTCAAGGAGGCGTTTTACACGAAAAAGGTAAAAAAGGAGGAAAAGGACGGAGAGGCAACGGTCAAGCAGGAAGAAAAATCGGACCTACCGAAAGCGTTCCAGAGCGATAGTTCCATCCGATTGCTCGAGGTTTGCATCGTGGTGGCACCGGCCGCCTTTCTGAAGGATAAACTCTTCTCCAAACTGTTCCGCGGTCACGTGAAGCAGCTGGCCCTGTCGAGGGCGTGCAATTTCGCCATACAGAAGCTGATCGATCACACCACCGACAAGGACATGATGGATATGGTCTTTGCCGAGCTTGAGGACAGCATGGAGGATCTGCTGCGGACCGGCCACACCGGCGTGGTGCTAGCGCTGGCCAAAGCCTGCGCCCGGCTCGCCTGCCAGCAGGGAAAGTTTGTGAAAAATCTGCTCGACGCACTGCACTGTGCCGAGGTGGCACCGGCCAAAATGATCAACGCCGTCCTGCACCTTCTACCGGCCAATGTAACGCCCTCGACTGCGCCCAAAATCCACCTGCACGGCTCACTCATTCTGCAGGCCATACTGGACTTTAACAAACCGATCAAGTTCGTCACCGCGCTGCTCGAAATGCCGAACGATCGGCTGGCGGAGATACTGAGCGAACCGGCGGGCTCGTTCGTCGCGAATGCATTCGTGACTGGGCGCTTCGTGGGGGAAAAGTCACGCGAAAAGCTGGTCCGCCATCTCGAGGGCCAGTACGCGCAGCTTACGCTTTCCGTGCATGGGTCGCGCGTGGTCGAGATCATGTACGAGGCGGGCAATCCGGCGCAGCGGGAAAACATTGTGCGCGAGCTGGCCGAACAGTGCGAACGGTTGAACGGCAAACCGTGGAGCGCGAAGGTGAACAAGCGGCTGCTGGTGGATCTGTACAAGCGCAATCCGGCCCGGTGGAAGGTCGCGATCAAGAACGATGCCAAGGTGGAGAAGATGTTCGACAAGCTGGTGGGCGGGAAGAAGCGGAAAGCGGAGAGTTAGGAAGCAAATATCACCTTTACCATTCGGAGAAATGAGCGTTACAAGTGTAATTGTAATAAGTATAAAAAAGAATACAATACTAGTATTTGTTGCAGTAGTTGAGTTCTGTTTTATTCCATATTGTCGCCTATAAATTTGGTTCTCTAGCCTGGTTACTCCCCAAGCTTCCAAGCAGAGTGTCTTGATGGTAAATCCATTATCGATTGAAACATTCATCATTGAAGCGGAAGAATGGAACTCCGGCGTGGAACGACTTTCCTGAAAAGCTAAGGGTCCTCATTAAATCAAAAGGAGGCAGTATCAAACACACTGTCGGAATCGTTAGAACCTTTCGATGATTTGAGACAAAGTAAAGGATTCTCCTGTCCTCTCTTCCACATCGATCTAGAAGTGTATAAAGTATAAACCTGTGTAAGAATTGGAGTGACAATTAATACGAGGATGTTCAGAAAAATCTGGAATAACAGAGTGAGTACAATGCCAAGCAATCTCACACTTAGAAGACTCTGCCTCGTTTGTGAGCTGAAGATTTCAGATCCGACGTTTGTAGGATCGTCCAGCATTATTCGGAGTAATCAGGAATCGTCCGGAGTTAGCATTAGCTGATGCCATGATCGTCTCGACTCGGGGTTGGAGTCGCCTAGAGTCCGAATCAGCCTTAGTTGGAGTCCTCAGGAATCGTCACAAGTCGGGGTCCTCAGGAGTTGGAGTCAGTCTAAGTCGAAGACATCAGGAGTTGGAGTCGGCCAAAAGTTGGAGACGTTCGAAGTCGGAGTAAGTTGGAGTAGAGCCAGTCGATGTTGAATCACCATCAAGAGTCAGAGCCGGTCTGAGTCAGAGTCGTCAGGAGTTGAGGCCGGTCTGAGTCGAAGTCGGCTCTTTCTTCGTTTTTTGTAACACTGATTTTAGACAGCGTCGCGATTTTCTTCTTCTTGTTTGGCTCAACAACCGATGCCGGTCAAGGCCTGCCAACCCACTTGTGGGGTTGGCTTTCAGTGACTTATTGATTTCCCCCCATAGCAGGATAGTCAGTCCTACGTATGGCGACACGGTCTATTTGGGGCTTGAACCCATGACGGGCATGTTGTTAAGTCGTACGAGTTGACGACTGTACCATGAGACCGGCCACATTGAATTCACATTGAAAAAATATCATGCGTAACTTCATATAAAAATATCTTAAATTCTGATCCATTTTTTATAAATGCAGTTTTGCCTACGCATTTCAATGCATGAGGTTTGATCCCGCCTTGCTTAAGGTCCAATCTCTAACGCCCTCAAGAAGCGGATTTTACCCCATTCAACCACCTAAGTTCTAGAAGAGCCTCGGTATAATTCAAATCAAATGCTTAAATCAAACAGCGTCAATATGCTTTACAATCAACAGGTAAGCTCGAAACTCCTGTTCAAAAAGGATACAGGTTACAGGTTCATTAAACCCTTGCCACTAAAGAGGTGAAGGTTAGTGTGCCGGGATTTCTGCCCCTTCTGCTATCATTCCCACCCATGCACAACATTCCCATAGTAACGAACGAAAAAGCGTGTCTAGACAGCGGGGAGACACGCATCGCAGCAATCCCTGGCAACGGAATACCGAAAGAGAGGGAGCCCGCCAGTCGCCAGCATACAACTAGGCAATCCGGCAGCGTTGTTTAACTTTCATCAACAACGCAACGGTCGTCGGTGTGGAGCTATAGGCACTGATTGGTTCCACTGTGCCATTTTCCGGCCATTTGTCGAGAAGAAGTGAGTCAAGCAGGACGTGAATTACTACGTCCGTTAGTGAGTGAATTTTAACCAAAACTGTGAAGAATCCGAAGCAAACATGAGTAAACGATTAGCGAAACTTCATAAACCCTGCGATAAGCTGGACAAGTATGATAACGAACCGTACATGCAGAATCCTCTGCTAAAACTGTTCCTATCCGAGGTGAAGGAGCGCCGCCATTACAGCTTCATACGTAGAAAAGCGGCTCAGGTAAGTTGTTTGAAGCTGGTTTTCACATCTCCCTGGTAACCGGGCAAATGCTCCCCCGTTTTGTTTTGGACGCCACATCGCATGGCTCATGGTCGTGTTTTGTAGGAAAAAATCAAAATTTGCCGAAGCACAACGGTTGACTTTGAGGATGTGATTCCCCGGCCCCAGTCGTACTACGCGGAGAAGCTACGTGAGCATGCACGCCGTGCACCGGTCCCAAAAATGCTCACCAAAACGGAGGAGAAGATTCTGTCGTACGTTCCGAAGCGTTTGCGCGCGCAGTATCCCGCCGTACTGTCGGCCTATATGACCGATGTGCACGCCGAGTTCGATAAGGTAATGAAGGCTTACAGCTGCCAGAAGGTGCTCAAACCCGGGCCCGATGATTACGTGCCCGAGCGGGAAAAGTTTGAATTTAAGCGCGTCGGTCGAACGGAAAACTTTCGCAACTATCTCCGCAGCAAGGCGTACATCCAGAAGAATCTGTTGCTGCCGAACCCCTTCGTGCGGTGCATCGTTCATTATGCGTACACGGATTTGCCGGAGTATCTGAACGACTACGCGCGGTATCGCACCGGGGAAGAGATCACTCTGAACGAGTTGCGCGATCTGATCAAGAAGGATCTGCAAGCCGTTGGAGGGTTGATCGCCGGCCAGTGGTACCCGAAGATTGTGGCAATCTTGAAGAAGCATTACGAACGACGCACCCTTCCCAAGTCCATGTGGCCGAAGGTGCTGAACTGTGCCGGCGGGTTGATCAATCGGCAGCTGAACGAGGCGAAGCTGCGCACCATTCGGCATCTGCGCGAAACGCTGCTGAACGTGCGCCAGATCCCGCAGATGAAGATACTGGCGATCTGCGACGATGGAATCGACCTGTTTCCCAGCCTGAACGACATCTACAGCGTGTATCAGAATGCGATCGACGATGTGATGGCGGTCGCCAACCGGCTGGACTGTCTGGAAACGCTGGTCGATCCGGCCAGCTTTGAGCCGAAAAGTTCACCCTACTTACGCGTAGGCATTGCCGAACGGTGTGTCCAGGAGGCGCACGAACAGATACAGCAGGCTCTACTGATAGCCTTTCAACCGTTGGCCGAGTATCTGAGCGGGTTTCAGGCCGAGTTTGCCGGGCTGCTCTGTCCATCCACGAAGGAGGAGATGGATGAGTTTCTGTCCGAGCCGAGATCGTTCGATGATTATATAGCGAAGATTGAGGAGTTCCAGCTCTATAAGGAGAAAATCCGTGCAATGGTACAGAAGGAGTACTTCCCGATGGCGATCGTCAATCAGTCGGATGCGATTGGTAGCTTGCGCAAGATCGTTGAGCGGTATATCGATCGGATTGCGAACCATATTGCGATAGAGCATCGGCGCGAGATTCAGCGCATTTGCAAAGAGTTTGAAGAGATCAAGGAGAAGGCGCTGGAGATACCGACCTCCACCGAGCAGCTGATGACGAACGGGGAGTACATGACGCGTGTCAAGACGGAAATCATTGACGAGCTGCGTGATAAAATTCAGATCACCATGCGCGTAAGGAAATCGGGGGGAAGGGAGGTGGAGTTCTCAGAAACTTTAACAGTCTAGCTCTTCATTTTAGATCAATGCTTATCTGGTGGAGCTTATGGAACTGCCGGCGGATCAGATTGAACTGCAGGTGGAAAGCGTGAACTGGTACTTCCGCATACAGTCCGTGTTCGAGATCAACTCGACCAACTTCGAGCAGTACAAGTTTTCGTTCGAGGAGAAGCTGCAGGAGGTTACCAAGCAGCTGAACGAAAAGATGGAAGACATGATACCGCACATTGCCATCATTAACGATATGACGGAGACGGAAAAGTTCCGCGACTACATCGTCGTGCTGCACGGGTACATCGATCAAATCTTCGTGTTCGAGGACTACGTAAAATGGATCAACAAGGAGGAGGTGCTGTTTAAGTTCCCGAAATCGCAGTACGCGGTACTGGAAGCGATCAAATCATTCGTTGTACCATTCTACAAGCTGATCCGGTATGATGCCACAAAAGGTGACGGGTGATTGGAAGAATACCTTGAGTAAACCTTTTTTTCTTTTTAAGCCTATGTATGCGGTGGCTACGGTACTATAACGTATGGATGGACGGTCCGTTCGAGTATCTGGAACCGCATTTTGTCGAATCGAAGACGGACGAATTTTTAAAAGAATTTCAAAAAACCCAGAAGTACTATCGGAATCGAATCAAGGCGGATATGCTAGAGAATACACTGTGCAAATTTAAGGTAATCGCTTCTAATGCTTTGCATTGTTGTTTCATGGTTCTAGTGTAATTTTTTTTATAAATGAAATGAATCCCAAAAATTGTTGGGTCTATTTTTTACCATTAAATGACATAAAACCAAACATTTGACTTACTTTAATGTTACGAAGAATGAAGAAAGTATAACAACTGTATTATTTAACAGGATCTGTTAAGGATTATAAATTTATGATCATTATTGATCTTTTGAAGATTCGTGATTCTTAGATTTTGTGTATCAGTCACAAATATTTCATAATAAATCATGACTTTTTCCAGGCTCCAATGACTTCAGCATCTTTCATCTGAGACTGATTTACCCAACCGCAAATGTTTTACTTCTTCCCAGGGTCAAACGGAGGATCCCGATCCGGAGAAGCACCCCTGCCCGCTTAAACTGTGCGCCCGTATGTCGCAGTCGATCAAGGATTTCCATCTCGGAGTGTACGTGGTAAAGATCATGTGCAATCCAGCACTGAAAGACCGTCACTGGGATGAAATGTCCGAGATAGCTGGATTTGATCTGACGCCGGATGCGGGCACCACACTGCGCAAGATCATCGACTACAAGCTGGACAAGGATCTGGACAAGTTCGAGATCATCAGCATCGGTGCGAACAAGGAGCTGGCGCTGCAGCAAAGTTTGCAAGCGATGATTGCCGAATGGGAAGAGATCATGTTTAAGCTGAACCCGTTCAAGGATACGGGCATCAACATTCTAACCGGGTTGGACGAGATACAGGCCGTGCTGGACGATCACATCATGAAAACGTTGGCCATGCGTGGTTCGGCGTTCGTCAAACCGTGCGAAAAGGAGGTGAAGGAGTGGTACCAAACGCTAACGCGCGTCAACCGCACCATCGAGCAGTGGGGCAAGGTGCAGGGCAGCTGGCTGTACCTGCTGCCCATCTTTTCCTCCAAGGACATCGTCGCGCAAATGCCCAACGAGGGGCGAATGTTTCAGCAGGTCGACAAGACGTACCGGATGTACATGAAGACGGTCGAGTCGAACCGGTCCGTGATAGGGGTGGCCGCGGCCAAGGGCGTCCAGGAAGCGATGGAACAGTCGAACGAGCTGCTGGAGGAGATCACCAACGGCGTGAACGAGTATCTCGAGAAGAAGCGGCTGTTCTTTCCGCGCTTTTTCTTCCTCTCCAACGACGAGATGCTGGAGATACTGTCCGAAACGAAGGACCCGCTGCGCGTGCAGCCCCACCTGAGCAAGTGCTTCGAGGGTATCAATCGGCTGGAGTTTGACGACCGGCTGGACATTCGGTCGATGTTCAGCATCGAGAAGGAGCAGGTGCAGTTCGTCGAGCCGGTCTCGACGCTGGAGGCGCGCGGCAGCGTCGAGAAGTGGCTGTCCTGGGTGGAGGCCTCGATGCTGGAGGCGGTGCGGTCCCAAATCAGCGCCTCGTACCGGGCGTACCCGGAGAAGACGCGCTGCAAGTGGGCCCTCGACTGGCCCGGCATGGTGGTGCTGTGCGTGTCTCAGATCTACTGGGCCGCCAGCATCCACCAGTGCTTCCGGAAGCGCAACAACACGCTGATACTGGACCTGTTCGATCGCCTGCAGGTGGAGCTGATGGACGTGGTGGCGCTGATGCGCTCGAAAGACCTGTCCAATCTGCAGCGCATCACCGTCAAGGCACTGATCGTGATCGATGTGCACGCGAAGGACGTCGTGCAGGAGCTGATCAGAAATCGCGTCAGTTCGGAGAATGATTTTCAATGGTTGGCCCAGCTGCGCTACTACTGGGAGGAGGCCGGTGACGGTGAGTCGGCGGCGGCGGCCGTGACGGTGAAGATCATTAACGCGGCGGTACAGTTCGCCTGCGAGTATCTGGGCAATTCTGACCGGCTTGTTATCACTCCGCTGACCGATCGCTGCTATCGCACGCTCATGGGCGCCTACCAGCTTCACCTGAACGGGGCACCGGAAGGTCCGGCCGGCACAGGCAAGACGGAAACGACGAAAGATCTAGCCAAAGCGCTCGCCGTCCAGTGCAAGGTGTTCAACTGCTCGGACGGGCTCGACTACAAGGCGATGGGTAAGTTTTTCAAGGGTCTGGCGTCATCGGGCGCTTGGGCCTGCTTCGACGAGTTCAACCGGATCGAGCTGGAGGTGCTGTCCGTGGTTGCCCAACAGATCCTCTGCATCGTACAAGCCGTCCGCGGTGGAGTGCAGAAGTTCAACTTTGAAGGCACAGAGCTAACGCTCAATCCAGCCTGTTACGTGTGCATCACGATGAACCCGGGCTATGCGGGACGATCCGAGTTGCCCGACAACTTGAAGGTACTGTTCCGCACCGTCGCCATGATGGTACCGGACTACGCGATGATCGGCGAGATATCGCTCTACTCTTTTGGGTTCATCAACGCACGCACACTGGCCGTCAAGATCGTCACTACGTACCGGCTCTGTTCGGAGCAGCTCTCGTCGCAAAACCACTACGACTACGGTATGCGGGCGGTCAAAACGGTGCTGCAAGCGTGTGGCAATCTCAAGAAGGCCTTCCCCGACGATGATGAGGAGATCATCCTGTTGCGCTCCCTTCTTGACGTTAATCTGCCCAAGTTTCTCGCTAAAGACATCCCGCTGTTCGAGGGCATCATATCGGATCTGTTCCCCGGCGTCGAGCTGCCTCGCGCGGACTACGCCGCACTAGAGCGAACCTTCCGTGAGGTGTGCAGTGAGTGGAACCTCCAGCCGAAAGATACCTTCCTTACGAAAGTGATCCAAACGTACGAAATGATGATCGTACGCCACGGATTCATGATGGTTGGCAAACCATTCTCCGCCAAATCGATGACACTGCGCGTACTCGCGGCCTGTCTGTCGAAGCTGAAGACTGCCCGCACTGGGAACCCATACTTCCAGCGCGTTCAGCTCGAGGTAGTCAATCCGAAGGCAATTACGATGGGCCAGCTGTACGGTGCCTTCGATCCAATCTCGTACGAATGGACGGACGGTATCGCTTCGACGATATTCCGTGGGCACGCGATGGACACCAGTGCCGACCGGAAGTGGCTCGTGTTTGACGGCCCGGTGGATGCGGTGTGGATCGAAAACATGAACACCGTGCTGGATGACAACAAGAAGCTGTGCCTAACGTCGGGCGAGGTCATCACGATGTCTAGCGACATGTCGATGATTTTCGAGGTGATGGACCTGGAGCAGGCATCGCCCGCGACCGTATCGCGCTGTGGTATGATTTTCATGGAACCGTCCGTCATTGGGTGGGAATCGTTCGTCGAGTCGTGGATTGAGCGGTGCAACAACAGCTGGACCCACGACTGGCACGATCTGTTGATGGAGCTTTTCCGCTGGATCATACCGGACTGTTTGGAGTTCATTCGTTGCCACGGTCATCAGTACCTGCATCCGGGCGACGTTAATCTGCTGATAGCGACCATGCACATCTTCGAGATGGTGATCGACGAGGCGTGCCACGAAAGTCCGGACGAGTACGGCAAGTATCTGTTTACCTGGTTCCAGGCCGCCATGATGTACGCGGTCGTGTGGGGCCTGGGCGGAGTGCTTGACATGGAGTCGAAGGTTAAGTTTGATGAGTTCTATCGAGAGGTAAGATGTAGATGAATGTATCTGTTTACGATTTATGCTACACATTTTTGGTTCCTTCGTGTGCAAAATTAGATTTGGAAAGGGGAGCAACATCCCGTGCCGGAAGCGGTCGGTAAGATCGATGTATCAATGCCGGGTGAGGGCATGATCATCGACTACGTGTATCACTTCAAGCAGAAAGGCTCGTGGCGCTACTATCCCGACATGGTGCGGCAGATGAAGAATGAGGTCGGCTTTACCTTACTCGTGCCGACGCTCGACTCTGTGCGCTATATGCATATTCTGGACATACATGTCAAGGTAACAATGTAGTGATCACTATAAGTTTTGTCACATGTCACACACACACACACCTTTGCCCTATTCTACAGAACAAAAGGCCACTGCTGCTAGTTGGGCCAACCGGTACCGGCAAAACGTACTACATTCAAAACTACATGATGAGCAAGATGGAGCAGGACAAGTTTCTGCCAACGTTCATCACCTTCACGACGCAGATCAGCGCGAATCAAACGCAGGACCTGATCATCTCCAAGCTGGTGAAGAAAAAGCGTGGCATCTACGGGCCGCCGGCCGGCAAGACGTGCGTCCTGTTCATCGACGACATGAACATGCCGGTGAAGGAGGTGTACGGTGCGCAGCCACCGATCGAGCTGATGCGCCAGTACTTCGACCAGGCGCACTGGTACGACCTCAAGGACACGTCGAAGGTGTACCTGAAGGACATACTGGTGATGGCGGCATGCGGGCTTGTCGGCGGCAGCCGGCAGGACGTTTACGAGCGGTTCCTCTGCCACTTTAACATCTTCGCGATCAGCAACTTCAACGACGAAACGATGTTCAAGATCTTCTCCGCCATCCTGCTGGACGGGTACAAGAAGGGTGGCCACGCCTCGGACGTCATCAACATGGTGAACATGATCGTGAACGCAACGCTCGATACGTACCAGTTCGCCTGTGCCAAGCTGCTGCCGACGCCGGCCAAGTCGCACTACATTTTCAACCTGCGCGATGTGCTGCGCGTTATTAGCGGCTGCTCGATGCTGAAGCGCGAGTCGGTCGAGAGCAAGAAGATCTTCCCGAAGCTGTGGCTGCACGAGTCGATGCGCATTTTCTACGACCGGCTGGTGAACGATGCCGACCGGCTGTTTGTGTTCGACAAGCTGCTGCAGAACATGAAGACGTTCTTCAAGGAGAAACCGGAAGCACTGATGCCGGAGCTGTTCGACGAGGTCACCGGGCAGGTGCTGATGAACAGCTTGAACAACCTGATGTTTGGCAGCTACTTCGATGCGGACGCGGAGACGGAAGATCGGAAGTACGAGGAAACGCAAAACGTGGAACAGTTCCGCGATCTGGCCGGGAAGGCGCTGGTCGAGTATAATAGCTCGCAAAAGTCGAAGATGGACATTGTGCTGTTCCAGTACGCGCTGCAGCACCTGAACAAGGTGTGCCGCGTCATCTCGATGGCGGGCGGCAGCTCGCTGCTGATCGGGATGGGCGGTTCGGGACGGCAGTCGCTCACCAAGCTGGCGGCCCAGCTGTGCGGTCAATCGCTCTTTCAGCCCGAGATTACCAAGTTTTACGGCATCAATGAGTGGCGCGAAGATTTGAAGAAGGTGTTGAAGGAAGCGGGCGGTCTCGGGCATGACACGGTGTTCCTGCTGACGGAGGCACAGCTGCAGGAGGAAGCGTTCCTGCAGGATATCGACTGTCTGCTGAACCTGGGCGAGGTGCCGAACATCTTTGCGATTGACGAGAAGCAGGAAATACTGGAGATGGTACGGCTGGCGGCGCAGGGCGGCAATCGGAACCTTGACATCTCGCCGCTGGAGGTGTTCCAGTTCTTTGTGAACCGCTGCAAACAGAAGCTACACATTGTGATCTGCTTCAGCCCGATCGGGGGAGCGCTGCGGACGCGCATCCGTATGTACCCGTCGCTGGTGAACTGTTGCACGATCGATTGGTTCGATGCGTGGCCGGAAGATGCACTGGAGAAGGTGGCCGACAAGTACATGAAGGAGCTGAACGTGTCGGCCGAGGTGAAGAAGTCGATCGTTGTGCTGTGCAAACATTTCCACGTCATTGCGCGGGACGTGTCGGCCCAGTTTACGACCGAGACGGGGCGCGTAACGTACATTACCTCTGCGTCTTACCTGGAGCTGATCAAATCGTTCCGCAATCTCACCCAAAAACATCAGACGGACATCATGAACAACAAGCTGCGGTATCTGGGCGGGTTGGATCGGCTCAGTGCGGCGTCCGATGCCGTGTCGAAGATGCAGATCGAGCTGAACGCACTGCAACCGACGCTGATCGTGATGGCGGAAAACTCGCGCAAGATGACGGAAGAGATCGAGAAGGAGTCGCTCGAAGCGACGGCCGCCACGGAGCAGGTGAAGAAGGACGAGGTGGTCGCGAACGTGCAGGCGGCCGAGGCGCAGATCCTCAAGGCGGACTGTGAGAAGGATCTGGCCGGTGCGATACCGATCCTGGAGGAGGCAATACAGGCGCTGAACACCCTCAAGCCGACCGACATTACGCTGGTGAAGTCGATGAAAAACCCGCCGGAAGTGGTGAAGCTCGTAATGGCCGCCGTGTGCGTGATGAAGGGCATCACGCCGGACAAGGTGGCCGATCCGGCGACGGGCAAAAAGATGCTCGACTACTGGGGCCCCAGCAAGCGGCTGCTCGGGGATCTTGCGTTCCTGCAGACGCTCAAGGACTACGACAAGGACAACATCAACCCGGACACGATGCGCAAAATTCGGAAGGACTTCATCCCGCACAAAGACTTCCAGCCGCACATCGTCGCGAAGGCGTCGAGCGCGGCCGAGGGTTTGTGCAAGTGGATCATCGCGATGGACCTGTACGACGCGGTGGCCAAGATCGTGGCGCCCAAGAAGGAGAAGCTGAAGCAGGCGGAGAAGGAGTACGCAGAGACGATGGCAATACTGAACGAGAAGCGGCTGCTGGCGGCGAACCTGGAGCGCCGGGTGGCGGAGCTGAACGACAATCTGGAGATTGCGAACCGCAAGAAGCAGGAGGTGGAGGACGAGGTGCAGCTGTGCAAGGACAAGCTGCAGCGGGCGGAAACGCTGATCGGTGGGCTGGGCGGCGAGAAGACGCGCTGGATCGCGTCGGCCGAGAACTTGCAGCGGCTGTACGACAGTCTGGCGGGCGACATACTGGTGTCCAGCGGGGTGATCGCTTACCTTGCCCCGCTGACGGCGTCGTACAGGGGCCGGTGCATCGGCGAGTGGCACGACCTGTGCGTCGCCAACAGCATTCCCTGCTCGCCCGAGTACAGCCTGCTGGAGGTGCTCGGTTCGCGCATCAAGATCCAGAACTGGAACATTGCCGGCCTGCCGACGGATGCGTTCTCCACCGAGAATGCGATCATTATGGATTGCTCGTCGCGGTACAGCTTGTTCATCGATCCGCAGCTGCAGGCGAACAAGTGGATCCGCAACATGGAGCGCAACAACCATCTGGTGGTGGTGAAGTTTTCCCAGTCCGACTACATGAAGAAGATCGAGAGCTGCATCGAGCAGGGCTACCCGGTGCTGGTGGAGAATGTGTTTGAGGAGCTGGAAGCACCGCTCGATCCGATACTGAACCGGAACACCTTCGTTCAGGGTGGCGTAGAGTACATGACGCTCGGGGAGAATGTGATCCCACTGTCGCCGAAATTCCGCCTGTATCTCACGTCGAGCCTGCGCAATCCGCACTACCTGCCGGAGGTGTACAACAAGGTGATGGTGATCAACTTTGCCCTCACGATCCAGGGGCTGGAGGATCAGCTGCTAGGAATTGTGGTGGCGAAAGAGCGACCTGATCTGCAGGAGCTGCGCCAGAGCTTGATTCTGCAGGGCGCTAAAAACGTCGCCATGCTGAAGGACGTAGAGGACAAGATCCTGAAGACGCTGTCGGAGTGCAAGGGTGATATACTGGAGGACGAAAGTGCGATCAAGATACTGGACGACTCGAAGCGCATCTCGAGCGACATTGTCAAGAAGCAGGAAGATTCGCGGGAAATTGAGCAAAAGATTGAAGCCTTCCGGCAGAGTTATCGCCCGGTGGCGGTTCATTCGTCCACCCTGTACTACTGCATCACCGAGCTGCCGAACGTGGACCCGATGTACCAGTTTTCGCTGGCCTGGTTCGTGAATCTGTACATCTACTCGATCGAGAATGCGAACCGCACGAAGGAGCTGTACCGGCGGCTCAAGTACCTGATGGACGCGGTAACGCTTAACCTCTACAACAACGTGTGCCGGTCACTGTTCGAGAAGGATAAGCTGCTGTTTTCCTTCATCCTCACCACCAAGATCATGATCTCGTGCAATCAGATCGATCCGGTCGAGTTTCGGTATCTGCTGAGCGGCGGGGAGAAGGTTGACGCCAAGCTGCCCAACCCAGACGAAAGCTGGATCACGCCGAAACTGTGGGAGGACGTGTGTCGGCTCGAGCAGCTGTCCGACTTTGCCGGTTTTGTCGAAAGCTTTGCCGCCAACAGGTCAGAATGGCGTGCGTACTACGATGCGGAGGAGCCGCAGCTACTCAAACTACCTGCACCGTGGGACGAGAAGACGAATCGCTTCGAGAAGTTGATCGTGCTGAAAACGGTACGACCGGACAAGTTTGTCCTTGCCATTACGGAGTTCGTAGCGTCGGAAATGGGTCCACCGTATGTTGCGCCGCCCCCGTTCGATATAGCCCGCTCGTACGAAGATTCCAACTGTCTAACACCGCTCATCTTCATCCTATCACCCGGGGCAGACCCGATGAATGCGCTCCTTCTGTACGCGGAAAAGATGGGCTTCGATGAGACGTTCCAGTCGATATCGCTCGGACAGGGACAGGGCCCAATAGCGCAGCGTATCATCGAGCGTGCACAGGAGGAAGGAAGCTGGGTGTGTCTGCAAAACTGTCACCTGGCCGCCTCGTGGATGCCCACGCTCGAGTATCTGTGGGAGAACATGGATCACTACAACACTACGACCTCGTTCCGGCTGTGGCTTACCAGCTACCCGTCGGAGCAGTTCCCCGCGAGCATTCTGCAGAACGGTATCAAGATGACGAACGAGCCACCGACGGGATTGCAGCAGAATCTGCTCCGCTCCTACCACTCGGAGCCGATGAACGACGACGCATTCTACACGGGCTGCCCGGGGAAGGATCGAGCCTTCTCGAAGCTCCTGTTCGGTGTGTGCTTCTTCCACGCCGTCGTCCAGGAGCGGCGCAAGTTTGGCCCGCTCGGCTGGAACATTTCGTACGGGTTCAACGAGTCGGACTTCCAGATATCGGTGCTGCAGCTGCAGCTGTTCATCAACCAGTACGAGGAGATCCCGTACGAAGCGATCACCTACCTGACCGGCGAGTGTAACTACGGCGGCCGCGTGACGGACGCATGGGATCGCCGAGCAATCGTGACGATACTGGAGGACTACGTCAACGACCGGGTGGTGAGCGATCCGAACTATCGCCTTTCCCCGCTGGCCGACTGTTACGGCATACCGCTGCGGAACGAGCATCGCGAGTACCTGGCCCACATCGCCAACAACATTCCCAACTTCCCGAGCCCGCTCGTGTACGGGCTGCACCCGAACGCGGGCATTACGCGCGACCTGACCGCAGCGCGCACCCTGATCGACTCGATGATCCTTACGCAGGGTGGCACTTCCGGGGGCAGCGACAGTGAGGTGGAGAAGCAGGTGCTAGCAACGGTGGACGAAATCTACGCCCAGCTGCCGGCCGATTTCGATCTCGAGGCGGCAAAACGGCGCTACCCGGTCGACTACAGTGAGTCGATGAACACGGTGCTGGTGCAGGAGATGGAACGGTTCAATGGGCTGTTGCGCGAGATCCGTTCGAGCTGCGTGAATCTGAAGAAGGGCATCGCGGGGCTGATCGCACTAACGCCCCAGCTGGAGGCGGTCTTTGCGGCCATCCAGCACCGGCGCATACCGGGCTCGTGGATGAAGAAGTCCTACCCCAGCCTGAAGCCGGTCGGTGCGTACGTGGTGGATTTCTGCGCCCGGCTCGCCTTTCTGCAGCGCTGGTACGACGTGGGCAAGCCGGACGTGTTCTGGCTGTCCGGGTTCTTCTTTACGCAGGCGTTCCTGACGGCCGCCATGCAGAACTATGCGCGCCGGCATCGCATTCCGATCGACATGCTGACGTACGATTTCGACGTGCTCAGGGAAAGGAACGTCGGCAAGGCGCCGGAGGATGGTGTGCTGGTGGATGGGCTGTTTCTGGAGGGCGCCCGGTGGGATGTGCCCAACAGTCGGCTGGAGGAGCAGCTGCCCAAGATGCTGGTTGATACGATGCCCATCATGCATCTGGTTGTACGTATATAGGGAGGATTCGTTTCCGTACTAGCGTAACATTACTAATGCGGTCCTTTCGTCGTCTTCTAGCCCGCGAAAATTGTCGAACTTCAGGAAGGTTCCCGCTACAAATGTCCCGTATACAAGACGGCCGAACGAAAGGGCACACTGTCGACTACGGGACATTCCACCAACTACGTACTGCCCGTACTGCTCGGTACCAAGCTGCCCGCCAACCACTGGGTCAAACGGAGCGTGGCCCTGCTCTGTCAAACGTCCGAATAAGTCGGGGTGCATCTTACGAATTTAATATAAATTTTTAGTGTAGTGTTTCTGAACAACTTTCTTAAGTTTTTTTTTTTTTTGGCTCCACCCAAACAACTGAAGCGAGAGACATGCAAACGGTAATTAGCGAAAGCATTTGTGAAAGTGTTTTTGCACCAATAAGCGCACACCCAACTAAAAGCCTTTTTATGCAAATCTTGACCCACTGTGCTGATGGTGGTTACCTGGGGCGGTGTCGTCTCAATTCCACTACCAGCAGCAACCAGATAAGAGGACGGGTTGTTGCTGCTGCTGCTGCTGCCACCGATATTCAATTCACTCCCGCGGTAAACTCTGCTAGCAATGCCACCATGCGCCGGGTGCTCAACAATCCCTAACGTAACTGCACAGGCAGCTGTGCGCCACTGATAAACGCCTCCACCTTACAGTGACTCAAAACATCACATCAAACTAAGCCAACTTCATTTCAATAGTCCGCCCAATCGGTGCGAGATATCGGTGGAGAAGAAGCTCGCAATACACCGTGTGCGGGCACAGTGGGGCAGCCTCTATGCTCAGCTGATATGGAGGAGGTTCCCGATGCCGCGGCATGTGGTTCGCTCCGCATATAAAAGCTGCCGTCAGCCGGGTTGTGTACCTGTTAGTCTCCTGCTGGCTGTATAGCGCGGGAGTATTGTGTCCCTCCGCCGTTCGGGGAATTCCAATTGCGAGTGTGCGAAATGAAGTATTCTATTGTGTTGGCGTTGGCGGTGGCCATGGTCGGAGCAGGTGAGTCAATTGAGAGAGAGAGAAAGATAGGGGAGATAGGGGAGATTCTTCGTTCCGTTGGTGTAATTAATTAACGACCCCAGAATACCATTGGGGCAATGAAATGTGCTAACACTGCGAAGCTGAAACGGCAAAACGAAAGCTGATCCTCAAGAGACGAACCGTGCCCCCCGGTGTACAATAAGTGAAAGTGTACAAATGTGAAACGGCTGGTGGGCGGATTGTAGTTTCAGTGTAAAATTATTATTGTGGAATTTGGTAATAAGAAAAAGTACACCAACAGGTGTACGAAATGCGTACAAACGATTGTTTAAAGTGGTCACGTGGTGGGCCGGGCCGCAAGGAATAACCACACTTCAAACACTTTAGGTAGAATTTATATGTGTGTGTTTTTTTGTTTGTAATGTGCAACGACTAAAGTGGGATAAGATTTCTTTTTTCACTAGTAATTGACAATGTGTAATCAGCTACTGTGACAAGCGAGCACTTGCAATAAAAGATAGCGGTGATAACGGAGAGCTACTAAACGGGAACCATTAAAGTGGAGTGCTCCACAAGATAAGGATTAAGTTAACAACAAATCAATCGACAGTTCAATGGCGATCCCCTGATGGGTCAGGCTACTGGTTTTGTGATGTTGGAGCATCTTATCGATCTTATCAATAGGATTTGCGAAATGACAACGTCACACCCAAACAATGGAACCGAATGCCAAAGGGGTCATGTAGCTGAGATATTGTTTTGTTTATTCAATGCACAATGATTGAATGTTATTGCATAATTGAAACGCAAACAGATGACAGATAAAAAAGAAAATTGTATTTTTAAATGTCTCGTCTAGATGTTTATGGATTTAGTACAATTTATTGGAGATACTAAACACCGCAGGAATCATTCTCTTCCTAACGGTCGATGTCCTCTATGCCATTCATTGGGCGTTTAAAACGATTTGAATGATTGCTTCTACTTCTTGACACGGCCTCCACAGTCCAACTGTAGTCTTCGCCTATGGTTACATTCTTCATGTTGCCACTTGCCACAGTTGGTTCAAGTATGCTTTTTCTCCATCCACTTCAAACGTTACTGATTCATAAAATCCTTGAAAAGTTTACTAATGGAGACGTCAACCTGGCTGGTTAAATGTACTGGGAAGTCTACTTTGGTAGGGTTTTTGGGGCTACTGCTTGCCGCTTGATCCTAGCTAAACTTGCTAATCTCTTTCTAAACTCTCTCATCTTCTCATGAGCATAATCATGATCAGCAATCACAAAAAAGGGATGAAAGTTTCAAGTGGTCCGGTGGTCCGGTGGTCCGCTTTTCATAGATACGTCGCCTTATACAAGGCCGCACATGAATAATGTCAACCGGAACGTCCTTTCGTGTCAAGCACTGACATAGTAATGATAAGCCTCAGAACCCATATACACTGCCACAGAATGAATCCTGAAAAAAAACTCCAATATTATTTCTCCAAATCTACGGTCTCATACATTCTTAGTTCATCTTGTCCAACATCTGGACCTAAACTACGTTTGGTAGAGGCTGTCTGTTGCACTTCATTTCACTTCGTTTCACTTTTCATCAGGCCAAAAGCACATCAATTAATCTTCCAAACGATCACTTAATTTTATGATTATCTGTACCGAAAAAAGGACACTTGTATGTGTTAGACCCATCCCGGTTTTATGTGTTAGACACATCCCGGAAGACCAAAAAAGGCGCAACTCGTAATGGGGAAAACAGTTGTTCTAACAACGTGGCATGGCATATGGTTTAACTATAATGCACATAATTGAAACACCCGGTTTGGTTTAATGGTAAAGCGGCAGTGCTTGTTAAAGGTCGAAAGTAGTTCCCCATTTAAACCAAGAAAAAGGAATAATCAGAAATTAAAACACGGAATTTCTAAGTAATTATATCATATTAACATCACCCTTTTTCCATCTTTCTTTTCAATTCCTCCCACCGCAGTCCCCCGCGAAGGCTTCGGTCCAGGCATGCAGGACTGGGGCTTTGCCGAGGTTCGGCCCGGTGCGCACATGTTCTGGTGGCTGTACTACACAACCGCCGACGTGCCGAATCATGCCGACCGGCCGCTCGTCATCTGGCTGCAGGGTGGTCCCGGTGCATCGTCCATGTACGGCAATTTCGAAGAGCTGGGCCCACTCACGCTCGAGCTGGAGGAGCGTAACCATACCTGGGTGCGGGACTACAACGTCCTGTTCATCGACAACCCGGTCGGTACCGGTTTCAGCTATGTGGAGGATTTCTCGCTGCTCACCAAAACGAACGGCGAAATTGCGGACGATCTGGTGGAGCTGATGAAGCAGTTCTACGACGCGCAGCCCGAGTTCCGCAACACCCCGCTGCACATCTACGCCGAAAGCTACGGAGGCAAGATGGCCCCGGAGTTTGCGTACGTGCTGGACAAGGCGATCAAGAACGGTGAGATCGAGTGCAATCTGCAGTCGGTCGGCATTGTGGCCCCGTGGGTGTCGCCCATCGATTCCGTGCTGTCCTGGGCCGAGTTCCTGCTCAACATGGGCTACGTCGACACGAAGGGCTACAACGCCATCCAGGCGTCGGCCATCGAAACGGAGCACGTGCTGAACCAGGGCCAGTGGGAGCAGGCCACCAGCCTGTGGGGCATGACGGAGAACGTTATTCTGCGCGAGACGCACGGGATCGATTTCTACAACGTGCTGTTCAAGCAGGACTTTGCCGGGACGCGCTCGCAGCTGGAGCAGTTTTCGCGCGATATGCGAAGTAAGTGATGAGGAGTGGGTTTAACGATGTTTGAAGATGTAAGTAATGTATCAATCTTGCTCCTATCTCCATCAGGTGCTATCGCATCCCGTGCCACCCGCTTGGCATCGGAGGATCGCGACCAGATTCTGCAAGATCTGATGCGCTTCGAGGTGGCGCCCGCCCTAAGCCTACCCGCCGAATCGGTCTACGGTGCGCAGAGTGGTCGCGTGTTCAACACGCTGGCCGGTGACTTTATGAAGCCCGCCATCGACGTGATGGAGCTGCTGCTGAACAACACCAGCCTCGATGTGGTGATCATTACCGGCCAGCTCGACCTGATCGTTGCCACCCCGGGCAATGTGCGGTGGATCGAGAAGATTCAGTGGAGCGGCCGCAACAACTACCTGCAATCGCCCCGCAATGCCGTCGGCCAGCACGGTGTGCTGGAGGGGTACGAGAAGAGCTACGGCAAGCTGGCTGTGTACTGGGCGCTGCGTGCCGGGCACATGGTACCCGCTGATAATCCCATCCTGATGGACCTCATCCTACAGAAGCATGTGCCGGTGCAGTGAGGCATCGAGATGACTCACCCGCTGGACTGACACACGATCATACAATAAAGTTTTGATATTTGTATCACACAACTCATGCTCCAGAAGTACGTGTGCCTTTAATAGCCCTCCAGAACGAGCCACGTGTTGCGTGAGACGAAGGCGTCTCCATAAAGGTGGTGGTGATGGTGGGAATAGATAACCTTTGCATCGGAAGTGCAGAATAATTAATCGATCGAAAGCAGATGGCGCGCAAAGATCATCATCATCTGCTGCTGCTGTCTGAGATGACTGACATCATCTCGCGCTTGGCCGATCAGCTGATAGATGCAGAAGGGTCGTCTGATCGATGTTATAAAGTGGCGCACCAACAAGGTTGATCATCGTAGTGTGCCTCGAATTCTTGTGTCGTTTGGTGAACATCTTCTTGTGTGCTTCGATTGTGCGTAAAATGGGTAGAGCTGTAAAATGGATTGTTTGGATCACAGTAGGCAGTGCATTTCTTGCTTCCGTTGGTTAGTGAAGTCTAAAAGCGTGTTGTGAATGTTGTTTACTGTCTTGCTCTAAGCATTTTTTGCATATTTTAAGTCGCAAGCAATGGATTTGGTCCTGGGAAACAACACTGGGGCTACAGTGAGGTACGTCCGCGGGCGTACATCTTCTGGTGGCTACATCAGGCGCAAACTCAACGGCCCGAGACAAGACCGCTCATCATATGGCTGCAGGGTGGCCCGGGAGCATCATCAAGCGGCTACGGGAACTTTGAAGAAATTGGACCACTCGATCGAACGCTGAAGCCACGTGAAAATTCCTGGGTAGGGCACGACAACCTGTGCCCGATACACCATTCAAAGTCTTTCTAAAACCGCACATTCACGCACTTTTAGGTGAAAGATTACAACGTGCTCTTTGTCGACAGTCCCGTAGGCAGCGGGTTTAGTTATGTCGAGGATCGCTCCCTGTTGGCACGTAACACCACCACGGTGGTGAGTGATTTGGTCGCTTTTCTGAAACACTTCTATCGCACCATGAGCGCCATCACGATGAGCGATTGGGAGGGAAGCGTTCCTCTGTACATCGCTTCGGAAAGCTACGGTGGCCGGATTGCGGTTGAGTTTTCGTACGCATTGGCGCATGCGGTGCAAAGTGGCATGATACGCTGCAAGCTGCGAGGGCTTTTCCTGGGCAGTGCATGGCTCTCGCCCGTAGATAGTATTGCCGCGTGGCCACAGTATTTAGCCGGTCTGGGATTTGTGGATGAAGGTGGTCGTGAGCGTATCGAGCGGAAGGTAGCTGCTGTGCGCGATACAGTGGGACAGTCTGAGCGGCCTGGGCTGTCGATGGAAGGGTGGCACGGATTGCAGCAGACCATCGTACAGGAGACGGGAGGAATCAACTGCTACAATGTGCTAAAGCCAAGCAGGAAGGAGATACAGCCGCAGGATGTTGAAAGTGATGAAGGTTGGTGAAGGATTTGGGGTTAAGAATCGATACTGTATTTGCGGTTTTGTTCCACCCCTCCTCCACAAATCCACTCCTTAATTCATCTAACATGTTTCTTTTACAAAAAATCCCTTCTTTTCTCTTCTTCTTCTCTATAAAAAAAATCAATCACGAGGTAGGTAAGGCGAACTAGTTTTGTTACTTTCTGGGTATTTATATGGCTATATTTGTAATCTCAATGTTTAAAAAAACTGCCTCGGTATAAGTTCAGGATCGAAATGAGTACCGTTAATGGTTCAATATCAGTTCTAGGAATGGAATGGGTTGGAGATCATTGCTACTAATGGTATGGGTTTGGGATCATTTATAGGACCGATTCCAAGATCAGTTTAAGGTCAGGATATGTTCCAAGATCAGGTCAGGATATATTCAGGTCAGGTCGGATCTCTGTCAGGATATGAAAGGGGGTCGGGGACAGTTCCGGTACAGGCTTCAGTGTCAGTTATGTTCCAGAACCTGTAGGGGTTAAGATCCGGTATGAATTCTCCATAAGTTTCAGAACCGGAATAGGTTCTGGAACGGAATGAGTTCCAGGGCTAATATCGGTTCAAGATCAGCTCAAAAACCGGGATTGGTCAGGTTCTATTTCAAGCTTGTTATGGTTTCACAATCTGAGCAAGCGCCACTATCGGTTTAGCATCAGTTCCAGGGATGGCGTGGTTTCAGGAACAGTTCCAAGACCGTTATGGGATCAGAATCGATTCCAGGATCGTTATAAATTCGGGATCAGTTTTAGGATTCATATAAGTTTAGGATCATTCCTAAGAACTGCTCTGAATCTGATCCTGTAAGAGTTTGTGATCAGTTCTAAACCCGGTTTGGATTCTAAATCATTTTGTCTTAATGCATCCCTTGAATTTAAGAAGCAAATGTAAATTCCGTTGTTTACACAGTTTCCTGAAATTGTTACATACCTTCAAAATTATTTAACGGAGCCCTGTAACCGGGCCAAAACTAACTAGTAATAGTAGATTGTAGTTCCAACACTCTTCTACAGCAGCAGTGATTGCGTTATGGCGTATGCACACGCAACACCAGCGTCGATTGAAGCCAGCCTGCTATGATTCAAATTATCTCTGATTTATTCAGCAACCTCCCAAAACACCCCACCCCATTTGGGGGGTGCTGGTTAACCCAATTTCATTCTCATTTCCAATCCCTTCGAAAGGTAATTCATTAGCACCCCCGCTCAAACCCCCCAATACCGAGCCGCGTGGAGAGCGTGATTTCATTAAACATTAAATATTCCGATTTCGATTTCTACCAACACACACACTCACATTCGTTCACATTCGGTTTTCCTTCTCGCCAGTTCTAGTGTACGGTGAAACGCTCTGGTGGTACAGTGACACCGGTCCACCGCCCCCCGAATCGCACACCAGCAGCAGCCCGCTGGAGCAGCTCATGCGTGGTCCCGTGTCGCACACGCTCGGCATAGCAGCGACGAAACGACCGCCTTGGGGCACCCAACGGACAGCCGTTTTCGATGCCCTCGGCGACGATTTTCTGCAATCGAGCGTCGGCACCGTGCAGCGGCTGCTGAACGAAACCGACCTCGAGCTGGTAGTTTACAGCGGTCAGCTCGACCTTATCGCCTGCCTTCCGGGGACACGCGGCTGGATGGATCGACTGTTCGCACACTCGCCGGCCCGCGAGCCTTTCACGACCGAGCCGAGCGGCATCATCGAGGGGTACCGGTCGCGATACTCGGATCGCTTCACGCACTACACGGTTCTGCGGGCCGGGCACATGGTACCGGCCGACAATCCTTCCGCCGTGCTACACATTCTGCACCGTCACGTTGGTGGGGGACCGGTAGAGTAAAGCGCGTTAAATTAGCGTTTCGGAACGATGCAGTAAAATGCAAGGAGGATTCCAAAGGTGTGTGGCGCGCCACCAAAGCGTGAACGTGTGTACGCGTATTTATTTAAGAAACTCCTAAGAACGGAAAGAAACGTATGTACCAACGGTTAGAATATTCCTCTGCCGCATCCCTCTTTAGCCCTATCCTAGCACAATCTTCCGGAGCTGGGCCCCGATCTGGTCCAGCGTTGCCTTGTCGATCCGCCGCAGCCCGAGCGTGATGACGATCTCGTCGCTCTGCTGCAGGAAGCTCATCAGATAGCGGATGGCCGCTTCCGCCTCGTCCGAGCTGGCGCCGAACGTGTGCTTGATGGTGTAGATGCGGTTCGAACCGTCAGCGCCGGCAGCTCCGCCCGGCCCGTCCCCGCTCAGATCGTTGTGGGCGTGACTGCGCACCGTGTACACGTTGGCCACCTTCTGGTGCTGGGTGATGATGAGGAACAGCTTGTTCGCAAACCGATGGTACACGATGTCGGTCGGCTGACCCTCGATCACAATCGTCTCGATGTGATCGAATGCCGCCGGTTCGGTCGTGCTGGTGGCGGTCATGGCGATGCTGCTGCTGCTGCTTGGTGTGTGAGGCACTGGGTGAAGTGAAGACGACCCGGATGTAATTCGTTGGAATTTCCTTTTTTGCCTTTTTTCCCCGTCCTTGGGTTGGGTCGCGGCTAATGATGTTTATCTAAAAAAAAACACACACACACAAACCCCACCACAAACCGGTAAGGTGTACAGGCCAACGATCGATTGTTTCAGTACGACACATACACACACGAGCGCATACACACGCCCCGCTTTAGCTTGGTGCGCTGTGCCCCGGGAAATGTGTCTATCACTGTCGTTTTGGGGCTGGTGGGAAATTCGAAACCAACTGGTGGGAGGGTTGGGCTATCGTCGCACCGCACCGGATAAACACTTCATTCCGTCGCCGCGGATACGACGAAAGGACGAAAGGACGAAACGCCACCGTCCACCCGCCGGGCCTTTGCCGACTCCTCCGCCTGCGGGTGTAGATTTGATAATAGCCCCGCACCGCTTCCCGGTTCGTTTTTCACGCGTACAACCGCAAAACGCTGCTCCGCTCCTGCAACCGGCGTGTCTTGGAGATCCGTTTTTCCCTTGATTGCTTGTAGCGACACTCGGCTGGAATTGTCCTATTGCCACCGTATTTACCTTCCGATTCACAGAACCAATGCAACGAGAAAGCTTTTCCACTTTTCCTCCGTCTCACGATGACGGTGTTCGTTGCCAGTTATTCGTAAATTCACAATGAAGTGTGGTGCGTCGGTTTTTTTTTTTGTTGCTCTTTTTGCCTCCTTCTGCCCCACAAACAAGCACAAACATTGCGTCGCTTCCGATGAAAACATCTGATTTGCCGGCAAGGTTAGACCACGCGCGGGCAAAAGCGCGGCTTTTCCATTTCCCGTCGTATTGTCGCATAATTACGAGCTGATCGACGAATGTAATTATTTTTACATACCATATAAAAATATTGCTGCAGTTTTGGAGTGTTTTTGTAAAACTTATCACATCCTTAACAAAATAAATGAAAGGAATTTTCCACAGAATCGCGCACTAATGTCAAGAGCGCTGCTCTCCGTGCCAAGGTGCTTAGCGACACAGCAGCAGCCCGTCACACCTGCTGTTGTACATATTTTGAGCGAACAATGACAGTCACGATTTCGGCCGTCATTCTTGCCGTGACAAACAAAATTCAGACTCATTCCGCGTTTGCTGTTTTTAATAAGTTGGTGAGTTGTTTTTGCGTGCGAAACAATACAATTAAATTAAAATTAGACTTTGTGTAATACATTTCGACCCTCCCGCAGCATAGCTAGTGCCCGTACAAGATGTATCCGATGGGAGGTAACTCGATGGCCGGTCCGTTCTGGAGCAATGGCCCCGCTCCGGGCGCGTTCTACAATTTCCCCGGCAGCACGGCCGCTGGCGGTGCGATGCAGGCGCGTTCGGACACTCCCGGCGAGTTTGGCACACAGCGGTCCTAGTAAGCGTTGGACAGTGCGGAAGGCGACTCAATACGCTCAACCCACTAACCTCAAACTACGGATTCGTTCCATTTTGCTTTTGCCGTTTTTTTTGCAGCTACCCCGTCACCACCGGCACCTCCGTCGTCGGGCTCATGTTCAAGGATGGTGTAATCATTGCAGCCGATAAGCTGATCTCGTACGGGTCGCTTGCCCGGTTCCACGACGTCGACCGGGTGTATCGCATCAACGATAAGACGGTGCTCGGTATCGGGGGCGACTTTGCCGACTTCCAGTACATCAAGCGTCACATCGACCAGAAGGTGTAAGTGTTGATGCGATTGTTCATTTTGATTTTGTAATGAATTATGAATGCCATTTTCCGCCGTCACCAGCATCGACGATCAGTGCCTGGACGATAAGAACGAGATGAAGCCACGCTCGTTCTACAACTGGCTCACGCGGGTCATGTACAACCGGCGGTCGGAATTCCAGCCGCTCTATCTCGATCTCGTCATCGGCGGCATGCAGGACGGCGAACCGTTCCTGGGGCACGTGAATCTGCGCGGCCGCTCGTACACGAGCAACGTGGTGGCGACGGGGTACGGTACCCATCTGGCGCTGCCGCTGTTGCGCGAGTATTCGGAGAATCCGACCGCCTACCAGACCCTCGGCCAGCCGGAAGCGAACGATCTGATGAAGCGCGTAATGGAGGTGCTGTGGTACCGGGACTGCCGCAGCGACCCGAAATACTCGCAGGCGGTCTGCACGGCGGACGGCGTCAAGGTCGATGCCGACTGTTTCGTCGCCCAGAACTGGGAGTTGGCCCACACGATCAAGGGCTACTAAGCTGGGCGTTTGGTGTGTGATGAAGGCGGGAGTGTTTGAAAGCAGATGGGGGGAGTTAAAGCATAATTAACAGAAACATCTTCTAATAAAAGCAAGCGGTAAAAGGCTTTGATGCGTATTCAACTGAGTCCCATTGTTGAATGGTACTTCGTCCCGTAAATGATTCCTTAAGCACATTCTAACACACGATATTGATATTAAACATTTATTTCAGTTTATTTGTACGATTGCAGAATAATTCAATGAAAATGGTGCCTTTACTGCACCAAAACCATTGCGCTTCGCTCAGCAGTCAATTGCAGAATTAGGCTCGTGACGCTAATAACCGTCTGTCTGATGACACTTTTAACTTTTGTTGGCAATATAATATACAATTGTTCGTACACGAATACAAAAATCAGTTCCCTGAGATTCCGATTGTACCGCTTTCAAGAATTTGGCTCCCATTAATTATAGTCTAGAAAGTATGTCGCCTTAATGGCGTAATATGTGCATTACAATAAACGGCTCCACGGCGCATTATCCTGACTTTCATTGAGGCCCAGATAAGAGAAGTATGCTTTGTAGGAAAATGATTGATTTTGGAAGATACCACTCTACAGCAAATGCACTGGGGTATCGTTTTGATTCCAACAATCCTTCCCTACAGATGCCAACTGGAATGATGCTCCACAGCGCTCTCTCGGTCACTCCAGCTTACGGCCATCGGTTGCAACGCTGATCGTCCCATTTACCGGTATTGGCTTCTCGTTCGACCCCGAGATGAAGCTGTCTCCGTACATGAAGATCGTCCAGACCAGGACGCACAGCGACAGCAACAGTATCAGCCCCGATGGCATAAATGCTCTCGTTTTGTAGAACCGTATCATCATGACGACGATGAGCAGAAACAGGACTACGAACTGTACGTACGGGAACGGTTGCTGTAACGAATTGCACCATGCGCCCGCTCCGATGGCCACTCCGAACACGAGCCCGGCATAGAGGGAAGCGGTAGAGCCTAGATAGAGATGAGACACGGAGGGAAAAAACAAAAACGGGACGAATGTATGGCGACCATGTCTGTACGGAAAGCGAATCGTTCTTACCGGCACGCTTGTAGCCCACGATACCACCGATCGCGACCAATAGCGCAAACACTATTCCGACAAAGTCAATCATCTTGAAAGTGCACAATCGCTCGTCGTTTGGGGTAAATGCTGCCGCTTTCAAGTAGCTATGCGTAGTTTTGTTTTTTGTTCCTTTTTTTCTAGCAACACATTATGACAGAACTGGTCTACATGTCCGACAGTAGTGACAGTGTGTATTTTGTAAACAAAAAGCAGTGCTGCCAGATTCAGGATCATCAGCTCTATGCTGCGTTACGCTGGCGTTACGCGTAACGCTTGTAGATCTACTTGGCTACTCAATCTTTATATTCGCGTTTACAGGTAAAATATTTAGTGATTGTGTTATGAAAAGTGATTTTAAAAATTTATAAAAAAAAAACATCCACCATCTAAACAGCATTTAGTTTCAGTGTTGCCCAGGTATGTTAAACCTGTTCATGGCTAACGAATTCCTTGGACATATACTTGCCTATGCCCTTTCTAAAACATACTTGAATGATAATTCTCATTGTCATCATGAGAGATATTTTTTTCGTAGTAAATCAAAACTGACACAAAAGTTTAATTTTGTTTACGTTTATTTATTCTTCTCATTAACGCATACCATTTCACTCACTCACTAAAACGCACAAGTTTTTTTTCTCGATATATATCTACTATTTCCCTTTTGCACTTTTATTTCGATAACATTAACCAACACTTGCATTGAAGAAAACCACACACACACACAAACACACATTTTTTCCTGGTTGTAGTCGATGCGTTTGCTGGACAAAAGAAAAACTCCGCTAAAAGGGTAAACACTCACCAAATGATCCAGTAGAAGCAGTAGTAAGCGCGGCAGGATACCACCAACAACGTTTCGCATAAACTATACATGTACTTTGCAGCGCCACTAACAACACTAACAAATAGCTCAGCCATCGATTACTCTTGGAACGAATCACACCAAATACTACCCCACAAATACCATTTTTCAGAAGATTGAGCAAATGTTTGAATGTTCATGTGATAAATGCATAATGAAAATGTTGAGCTAGCTTACTTAAATGATGTACATTCGTTCATTTGTTAGTTAGAAATGGTTGAAGATATTGAAATTTAAGGACAGTATTGGAGTTTCATATTTGCAATAAAGATAATATGTACACAGCATAGAAATACATAATACAAAAATAGCAGTAGATGGATTTTAAAAGTATATATCAATTATTTAATGTAAAAATATTCTCAGATGACAAAAGTAATAATTGAATTATAATAAAATATGAAATAAAACCAGTAGAGAAGAAAAATAAAAAAAAAGATAAGAAACAGGAATCATCTCCAGACCAAATCCAGTGTGTTCGATGGCTTCCTCCCATTTGGCGTCCGCCTCAGCAACAGTTCGTGCCTCGTAGATAACGACAAAACCCATAAATATAAAAAGAGCAGCAAACTATTAATGGCGAATTCAAACATGAACTTTAAATAAAGAAATTTTAGGAAATGCAGCGCCTATAATCATAGAATTCCCCGGAGTACAAAATTTCGAACATTAGTACATCAAATAAAACTACACGGTACAAACACCATAAACTTACTTCCTTGCTTGTTTGTTTCATTAATTATACGTGTGTATGTGTCTTGTGTTAACATTACATCTAGGTTTTGTTATGTGGTTTGCGGACTATTGCGTGCGTGTTGCGACGATTCTTTTTTGTTTCACTTTTCGTTCGAGCTGCTTTTCGTTGCCACCATGCACCACCGTACGCAGAGTAGTAAAGATTTTTTTAAAGTCGATTTCTTCTGTTTCCCTCCAAAGAAAGTAACACAACCATCGGTAAGTGTAAACCCACGTTACGCACTACTAACGGCGCGGAGTAACGGTAACGCGTAACGTACGATATCGAAAGCTCAGAAAAGCTGTTCACGATGATCCCGTGCTACTTGGATCATCCACTTGGGAACGGAATTCATCAACACAAGTTCTTTTCTTTGCAATTGGGAGTAAACCAACGACGCTGGAGTACACCAAACCGGTACGCTCGTCGCGTGACACCGGAATGGACCGGTAACGAAAGTGTTGGAACTGATCCCCCCTCTTTCGATTCACATCGACGACGGCACACACTTTCTTCGCTGTACTGCACAGCAACACTATTGTATCCTGCCGATTGGAAGAGTGTGTGATTCTATCTAAGTTTGATAGAGCCTAATGTATTTCGCATTTTAGGCGACATACAACGCTAGCTATTATAATGAAACAATAGTAGTTCTTTACACGTGCTACTCAGAGGCAAAGGAAAAATAGTGCTACGAACAATAACTGCACACCCAAACATACACATTGGCAAAAGCAGGAACTGTACAGATCGGCAAAGCGTAAAGGAGGTCCCCTGCCTGGAGCGCGTGGCCACCACATGTTCGCATGTCCGTACGCAGAGGCCGCGCTCAACCATCCTTGGGGGAGGGTGGATGAATTGCTCACGGAATGTTCTTTACTCCACACATGGCGGCTCCGCGACCGGTCCAGGCCGGCTTCTAGAGCCTGCGCGCGACCGCGCGCGCGCACACACAGCACCGGTTAAAGAGTGAGGATTATTTTTTCTTTTCTTTTATTTTATTTGAATAAGTGCGTTTACTGCTCTCCCCTGGCTTCTGCTTCTTCTCCTTCCTCTTCTTCTTTTTCTTTACTTCGTTATGCGTTCTCTCGCTATGTTTGGCCGTTAGTCGGTTCCATTATTATATTGCTACTAACGCTACACCACAAAGTAAACGTGTTTCTGCTACCGTTTCACCGGTACAAGAGCCCTAAAACTATGCTGTGTGAGTGTGTTGGTGTGTTTTATTTAAATGTGGATCGTGGATTAATCATAATAATATTACTTCAAACTTCATTTTATTTCTCTTGTTGTTGTTGTGTGTTTTGTTGCTGTTGTTGCTTGCTGTTGTTGCTGCTGTTGGGTTGCGCTCTATATGATGCGTAATAATGCTCAGCCGCAGCGTTATCCATGCGTCTCTCCTCCCACACACACACACAACACACACTAAACGTTGCCAGTAGTCCGCACAACACACAGTGGTTGTTGGTAGAGAGAGAGAGAGAGTGAGAGTAGAGAGAAACTGTACACACATTCACACGACACGCTTGTAGAATGAAGGAGCTAGTAGTAGAGCTAGATTTTTTTTATAGGAGCTGCAATAAATGTTTCGAAAAGAGAAAAAGAAAAAAAAAACGGATATTTTCATATAAACGGTGGTGAGAGAAGAAGTGCATGGGGAGTTTGTTTTTTTTGGTAGTGGGGGTTGTGGCGAACGGCGAACAAAGACAAGACAAGACAAGAGGAAGGGTATTGTTAGCAAGTAGAACACGCGAGAAAGGTAGTGAGAAGATCGCACACTAACGGGGTGGAGAGAATTGGACAAAATGGCATAAATCAACCGATCCAAAGTAAAATTTATTCAAACCGATAATTAAGACGTCGTCTCACATCTCTGTATCAATTGTATGCGATGTTAAGTTAAAATTATGAAAAGAAATAAAAGAGGAAAGTACATGTAAATTACAGAACAACAAAAGCTGATAAAATCAAATCCCATAATCGTACCCCATCAAAAACAACGAAACACAACGTAAATATCTAGTCCAACACAGCAAATGCGTTTCGTTTTGCGCTGAAAGAATGAATATGAGAAGAAATGTCATAAACGATCATCAAAAAACTGGTATATAAGCGGATAATAATGAAATTTTAAATGCAAAAAGAAAGGATAATATGATAAAATAAAGGATAAAATAAAGTAAATAATTTCAAATATAGGTTCGTAATTCGTAATCATTATCCTAAAATAGCAGCGGGATATCAGCGTCAACTAATGCGCTAATTAAGATCGCTAGGTAAGTCAAGTATATAAACTAATATATAATATATATGAGTTCATGTATGTAGCAATTTGATTGGTAGTAAAATGTTTGGTGTTTGTTTGGTGGTGGTAACAGTATGACATTTAATAATTATTCGTAGTATAAACTACATTAGCATCACAAGTGGTAATAAATCGGTGCAAATGTGAAAACATTATAATGAAAATGCATCTACTATCAATTTGATTTAAATATATATTGCACATTTATACTTAGTAAAAGATATTTGGGTAAATCATTCATATAAAACAATGCTATTAAAAATCATCGATGAAATGTATTATATCTAAAGCATATTGTAGCACAATATTATCATGATCATCATCATACTCATCTGTGATCGGTGAACTTAAATTGCGATCAACAGATACATCTATTGAAAAAATATAGGACAACTCACTTCATCCCGCTAAATAGCCACCACCTAATGTGAAATAAATCAGTTCTAATGGGTTCGATTATAACAATATATATGCGACAATGGTTCGTAAATCTAATTTAGTTAAATTGCCAAATAAATATAAATATAAATATGCTTGCATTTCTACGGGTGCAAAAATTGTAGAAGTTTTTAAATACTATTGTTATAATATTGTTAAAAATTTATATATTACATATAAATATAATAGCATGGTATTCAATATCAATATTGTAAAATATTATCAAAACATTTCATATTCAATCAAATCAATCAATCAATGCTCATGTATACAGGCGTAAATAAATAATGGGAACGCATATTTCATTTAAATAGCATATATATATATAGTTTGATAGCAGTCAGAATGTGATCAATATTATAAACACATATAATACCCCATATTTCATAAAATTAATAAATATAAATGCATTTTATGGATGTATCGGTACGGTTAAACACAGGTTAGTACTTTCATTCTTAAACAGTCTAAGAACAACAAGAAAAACGATGTATATATATAAATCGAATAATCAATTCATTATAAATTGGCAAACCATATAAATATGTATGTAATACGAAATATATAATACGCATTTATAGAACCATAGATATATGTATATACGAATAGAAATGTATATAATATAATAAAAAAGGCAATGGTGGTTTTTGGACGACACCGAAGTTTGTAAATATTTTATGTATAATAATAAATGGTTAATAGTCATTTAGATAAAAAGGGGTGAGCATATTTCGCGTATAAAAGGAAAAAGGTATACATCATTAATTTACCGTGGTGTGAATATCACAATACTACGCCTTAAAAAATCATTCACTAATATCAATGAAGAGCATCATATAGTGGTGGTGAAGGGCAGGATGCTAAATGCTTCACTTCTGCAATGAGTCACAGAGAGCATAGGGTTAGAGACACATAATACATGTTCAACACACCAATTGTAATAATCGGTCTGCTACCACCACGTGTGATTTGTTAATCGAATATAGAGATTCATCATCATAAAATCATATAGGATTTGATACTAAATGTTACCTTTTCGTGAGCTGTATTGTATGTATTTTGGTTTAAGTAATAGCAGTAATATATAAGAATGCACCCAAAATTTTAAACCTGCATTTAACACTAATGTGTTCGCTAGCTGTCTTGCGAAGTTCGTCGAACTGTGCACTAAACTTTAGCTAAGAAAGATATCCCAAACTATTAAAAAAAATCTATAAAAACACCAGGTGGACAAGTGTATATAGTTCATGAAACAGGAATCATTTGCCAGCAGCACATTGCACCAGATAGACGAAAAGAACAAACATTTTAAATGATTGCTACACAACAAAAAGACAATGAGATGTGTACATGTAAAACACACACGCTGTGAAACAGCAAATCAGGCGACATGACGTGTGTGTGTGTATCGATGGTTTAGCAAGTAACACGATATTTTGTAGTGAAAGAGCATACTGCGTCGTTGTGCACCGTAAAACACAAACATGGGGAGAAATAATGTTTAGAAAATAATAACAGAAAAGAAAAGGAAAACAAAGTTTCGACTAATAAAACCAACAAAGGGATGAGAACACAAATAGGAGTGGGGTGGTGGTGTAAAAGAGGAGAAAAGAATGCGGATACCGACAACGGGGAGGTGTGCTTGGCCTGGAGAAGCTTTTGCACAAGCCGCGCTTGTCCTTTCGTATTTCCCTCTCTCTCTCTTTGGGGGTTGTGAAGGGTGCGGTGAGGAGAAAAACTTACCCGATTCTTCAAACACGATAACACCGTACTCCCATATAAATGCCGAAATTGCTGCGGCGGCTGCTGCTGCTGCTGCTGTCGGCCATACTGGCATACTCCGTCCGTCCGTCGTGTGTGGATCCTCCCTTTGTCTTTCGTAGTTGGGTGTGTGGTGGGGTGGTGTAGAGATCGCATGGTAATGTACAGAGGAGTTTATATGGAAGAGTGGGGGGCTTGGGCTGGCTGGTGGGTGGTTGTATCGGTTGTCGATCGTTGGGGGGGCGTTGAATTACACAATCTTGCATTGCTTCCTCCCCTTTCCTTTGCTTACTTAACAGTAGGCGCGCACACACAGACACACGCGTACACATGCGCATCCTCTCTAATTCTTGTCCTGATTGGATGCATTCGATTGGTTCGGAGCGCCACCCGGACCCGGATAGCCACCGCCGTACGGATAACCGGCGTATCCCGGTTGTCCACCGCCGCCACCGCCGCCGCCGCCCCCTCCGCCACCACCGCCTCCGCCGCCACCGTAGTACTGCTGGTACTGCTGGCCGCCGTAGCCGCCCGGTCCGGGCTGCTGTGGGCCACCGGCACCGGGACCGCCCCCACCGCCGTACGGACCGCCACCGGCACCAACCGGACCGCCGGGCTGGTTGGCACCGCCGGCCGCCGCTGCTGCTGCCGCTGCCGCAACGGCCTGTGCTTGCAAGACCTAATTAGTGGTGGTGTCGCATTGCAAAGATGTCGGCATCGCGCGTAGCAAATTGCCGTGAGGAAGAGAGAGAAGGAAAGGGTTTGGGGGGGGGGGCAATTAGGTGGACGATTTGGGGGAACAAAAACATAAAATATAAAAAGAGGCGGGAGATGAAGTGAGGAGGAAAATGAAAACAAATGATGTTTCGAAAATGGAAAAGAACATAGAAAATTGATTTTGCAAAACGAAGGAAAGAAAAAATAGATCCATCAAATAGAACAGAAGGGGAAGGAAAGGGTGCGCGGCGATCAGAGACGTAAAACAGAAGAAAAATAAATTCAAAAAAAAAAGAAGCTATTAATAAAGCGCGTCCTCTTGAAAGAATCAGTCTTAAAAACGTTCACGCAAGACGGCGGGAGAGAAGCAAAGCGACGACTCATTCTCACGATCGGCAATAATTGAGAGTTTGTGGAATGTGAGTTGATGAGAGGTGCGAATGATTTTTTTTTTGGAAAACTTGATAGACAAACAGAGAGAGGAGCGGCAGGGAGTTTGTGTTTCGTTCAACAATTACAAAACATTACCTTGTTGGCCGCAATCTGCTTCTCGATCGCTTCCGCTTCCTCGATTTTGCCGATCCGCCTGTAGTACTCGGCCCACTCGGCACTGTAGTCCGCCTGGCCGCCAACCTGCTGCTGCTGCTGTGGCTGCGCCTGTTGCTGGGGTGCACCGGCTCCCGCGGCTGCCATCACTGTTTGACCTTGCACAGTTTGATTAGCTTTTTTGTTTTACAACATAATATGCGATAAATAAAATCAGGGAAGGGAGGGGAAGGGGGGAATGAATAAAGGGAAATGGAGCGTTAAGGGGACACAACGGAAAAATATGTAACACGCGCATAGTAATCGCGCAAAAACATAATCAAAAAAGTGTGAAAAAACACGAAAGAAACAATCAGCAATAAGCCAAGAATTGAAGAAAGGATTTCAAAACAATAGAAACCAAAAGAAGTAAAGGAAAAGTTGACAAAGTGAACAAAATAAAAGATAATAATATTGTTGCCAACCATCAGATAGAGAAGAGAAAAAATTTGTAAACAAAGTCTCGTTAATACACATAACCTTGCATTTTCTGCATCGTGTATCAGGGGTAATGTAGGGTAAATCTGATTCGGATTCATGAATGACTACTTCTAACGTGAAATTAACTTAAAGTAATGGGAATTGGACTCCATAGCACGCTTGTTGGACAAATCCAATAGGAATTTCAAATGAGCCTGTCCTAAAAGATTGCCATAGAGTCCAATTTCCATCGTTTCAAGTTCATTTCCGGTAAGAAAGAGTCAAGGAAGAAAACCCTGTATTCTTCTTCTTGGCGTAACAACCAGCATGCATGCCATAATGCCAGCCTATACAGGCTTTCGAGACTTCTTGGCAAGTACCACGCAGCTGGATAGTTTGTTTTGCAAAGGAGGGATGCGAGACTCGAACCCACTACGGGCATGTTATTAAGTCGGGCGAGTTAACCATTCTACAGTGGGATCGCGCAAATTCAATATTTTGAAAATCATACATCTCTAAATATGCATGAATCCCTGGAGATTTATGAAACTTAAAGGAATCATGAATCTTTGAAGATTCATGAATCCTTCGAGATTCATGAATCTTTGGAGAATCATGATTTCTTGGAGATTTATGATTTTTTGGAGATTCATGAATTCTTGGAGATTCACGAATCATTCCTATGCTTAGTACCTTCAGTGACTAATGTTATCGCGGGGGTGGAGTGGGAGGGATGGATGGAAAACAATTGGGGAATGAAATTACCTGCCATCGTTCCTTGAGCTGCCTGCCGTGCCTTCACCTGCTGTTCAATGATTTCCGCCTCTCGGTGCATTCCCATTTGCCTAAAAAACACCAACACAAAGAAGCGTCAGACACGCTTCGGGCCTGATCGTTGTCTCTTCACGTTCTACATACTTGTAATACTCGATCCACTGTTGCGAGTAATCTGCCTGCGGCTGCTGTTGCTGCTGCTGCTGTTGCTGAGCGGCCGCCGCTGCAGCCGCCGCGGCCACCGAGACCGCATTCACCTGGGCCGATTGCTGCTGCTCCCAGCCACCCTGCGACTGGTAGCCGCCCCAGCCGCCCTGCTGGTAAGGGCCACCGCCGCCGCCGCCTCCGCCACCACCTCCACCGCCTCCGCCGCCGCCACCGCCACCACCACCAGCGCCATTGTTCTGGTACTGGTTGACGGGCACGGACGAGGACCCGACGAACACCATGTTTATCTCCATGTTGATCTTGTCCTGTATCAACCGCTTCGCCTCGTCCACCTGGTGCTGCTCGCCCTTGCACGTGAACGTTTTCTCCGTCGTCTGGTTCAGGGACGCCTTGCGGTCCATCTCCGTGTGCGCGCCGGACTGCTGGTTGATCTGCTTGATCGTATCACCACCGCGTCCGATAATGATCTACAATCACACAAAGGCCACACATCCATAAAGGTTAGAGCGCTGCTTTTAGGGCGCGACAATATCCCTCTCCACCCACTTCTTCTTCTTCTACTTACACCACATTTCGACACGGGCACGGTGAACGTGTACTCCAGCCGCGTCACCTGCGGGCCGTTGTAGTTGTTGTAGTTGTTATCCTGGTTCGGATTGCCGCCCATGCCACCCCGCCCGTGGCCACCACCGTCGCCACCGCCTCCGCCTCCACCTCCGCCACGGCCACCGCCACCGCCGCCCTGCTGCTCCCGGCGCAGCACGCTGTCGATCAGGTCCTCCACCATGCGCTTGCCCTCCTCGACCTGCGCCTTCGAGCCCTGCACGATGCAGCGCCGATCGCCCGCACCGTCCCCGCGGCCCTGTATGAACTGCAGCTTGCAGCCCGACTCGCCCTGAATCTTCTTGATCATCTCGCCCCCCTTGCCGATCACCACGCCGACCGCCGCCTTCGGCACGAACACCTCCGCCTGCTCGCCCCCGTTCATGTTCTGCCGCTGCGAGTACGCGTCCTTCTCCTGGATCAGCTCGTACACCAGCTGCTTCGCCTGCTCGACCTTCGCCGGGTCGCCCGAGATGCGCAGCGGCTTCTCCATCTCCTGCCCCGGCCCGTCCTGGATGATCACCATCTTGGCGCCCGTCTTCTCCTGCAGCTGCTTGATCGTTTCGCCGCCCTTGCCAATGATCAGCCCGACCTTCGAGCCGGGTATCATCATCTCCTGGTAGGTGCCGAATCCGCCTCCGCCGCCGCCACCACCGCCGCCGCCGCCACCGCCGCCACGGCCACCGCCACCACCACCACCACCCTGACCCGGATGATTGCCGTTGTCCATGGGGCCGTGGTTTACCATCTTGCTGATCAGTTCGCGCACGCGCTGGTTCGGGTCCTGCGGTCCACCGGCACCGGGCGGAGCGTTCGGGGAGTTGTAGCTGTTCTGGTTGTTGCTGCTGTTGTTCTGCGACAGACGGGCGGCTACTGCTGCAGCTTGGGCGGCGGCTTGCATCGCAGCCTGACTCATGCCAGTGGGCGAGCTAGCATTATTGTAATCAGACTGTCCACCGAACTTTTTCAATTCTGGGCCGGAGTCGTGATCGTCGTGTGGTCTCTTCACTGGTTGGTGCGGCTGCTGCTGCTGCTGGTGACCACCCGGGTGTATCTTAGCGGCAATCTGAAACGGATGGACAAACGAAAAATTGTAATGAAATGCTCTCCGTTGATTTTATACTACAATCCATTTGTAGCGCCTTGTTCTTTTTTTTTTTTTGGCCCAATCTCTTATCACAACTTGCCCAAAATATCCAAATATCCCTTTTAGCGGGACCGTGCCCCGTCGTGGTGGGTTGATGGCCAACACAGCAGCAGGGTGAGAGAGTTTTGCCCGGTTTGCCGGTATAAAATAGCAATTATCACCCTTCTGCTGGCGCGACATCAATCGTGCCCATCTGCCGTGCTCTCTATCTTTCCCTTTGGGCTCGCATTCTCTCTCTCTTTCGCTCTCTTTTATAAAAGATATGCTAATTTCGGGCAGCATTAAAACCACCAACGGCGACGGCGCGCCGTTTTCCCACCTTTCGCACATGCAATACACAGCACACACACACTAACACAGACCGATGAGTATGTGCATGTGTGTGTGTGTGCCTGTGCTCTCGGTCGTCAAATGACAGACGCGTCAGACTGCTAGACAAACCGGGGGGGGATTGTTTCCCTCGGCGAGACCACTAACACACTGCTACAAACGGAAACCCAGCGGCAGTTGCACCACCACCTCCCATAGTGACAGGAGGGCGGCGGGCGGGCACAGTGATATAAGATAAAAAGGCCAGCGCACTGGTGTAGTAGAAATGTTTCATTGAAAATGAAGAAACATTAAAACACATCTTAAGTAAAAAGATCACAAAGGAGGAAAAACAAAGCGGAGTTCGATACGCACGTGACAGAGTGTGCCGGGGGGATTATCACGCTTCCACGTCTGCCAAATAAGGGCGTACAAATTCACCGGGAAAATGTCGCCCAATACGCACACGCACACATACACACTGTAGAACAGTGTGCCCACCATGCCCCCTCCTCAAGCTTTTACCACTTCACCTGTGTGCCATTTTATCGAGAGCACGTGCACAGGAAGGAAAATGTTAAAAATCGCTTACTGCAGCATATCCACCAAATTATGGTAATTATTAAAACCAACACAAGACAAAATGTTTGGTTTGTTTTACCCCACACTCCTTTGGCACTCCCCTTCCGCGTGTGCATGTCCCTCCTCTCTCAAGCCATGTGGCCCGGGGATTTTTAAAAGGACTTCTTGTGGCCCGTTGCGGTCATACACACTGCGCCAACCACACATCCGAAGGCGCGATCATCCGGGGTGTGCACTCGTACTTACTAAAAAAAATGGGGGCTTTTTATATTCTACCAATACTACAAAATCATTCCACACACACACACACACTGAAGGGAAAATCCTCACTTATTCACCTAACTACCTTTTTTTAGCGCATCGAATGAAAATGGTCTATTTACAAAAGATTTGCAACCATTTTCGATACATCGTTAGTATGTATGTATGTTGGTTCACGAAAAGCTGTGAAACTGTACGTGAGCAAAAACGAGGAAAAGGTCGGAAAACCGGAACAACATCGTATGGATGTGTGTGCGATTTTCATGTGCCCCCTCGGCTTTCTCCTTGCCGGATGATGAAAAACCACACAAACACACACACACACACACACACACATACCCGTCGGTGCAAAAAGAGAGGGACAGCGAGTGGCGAAAAGAGCGATTGACGCGTGTGCGTAAGAAAGAAACGGCACACTTTTCTCCCTTCCTCATGTACGGCGGTGCGCCGGGGGTTGGGAAAAGCTGTTCTTTTATCGATTTTTCCACCTTCCACCTACCCTGCGCCCTCACCACCACCACCATCACCCCGAGCGGCTTCGTTACTGCTGCTGCTTACCCACCCGGATTGCAAAAGAACAATATCCATAAACAGCGGCAACAACCACAGCAGCCACCGCCAGCACACCACTAGGCACACGACTCACACACACCGAGAGCGTAAAGCGTACTGGGTTCGCGCACGCACACCAACGGAACAAGGGTCGAAACGCACAGCAGCAGTGCATGCACACAGAGTCACACGCACGCACACACACGGCCGCGCGCAAAAGCGGTGCGCGTGTTGCGGTGACTGTGTGCGTGCGTTCGCTGTAGCCGCCATTTTCAGACGGGGTGTGTGAAACCCGGGGTGTGCAAGCGAAAAAAAAAGAAAAGGGTTTCTTCAAACGAGCAAAAAGGATGCGCGTTCGATCAATTTGTTCAAACTGTATCACTGTTTAACTGCGTAATCTCTTTAGTAAGAAAGCTATCGGGGGTGATTAATAATAGCTGTGCCACTACCCATTCCCTGTGCAAATCGAAATTACAGTGTACAACACTTGGGACAGTTTCCCATTTTTTCCCCCGAATGTGTGGTTCCCACGCGCGCACCACCGGAGCTCCCTCTTTCGACCGGGCGGGCGTCACCTGTGCGTTTTAGTCGTTTTCCTTTTTTTTAAATCCTTCCCACCATCAAAACTGCACTTTCTTTTCCATCACCACACACACACACACACACATGGCTACTCACTTGTTTGGCTCTCTGTAAAGCGGCTGCAAATGCTGACGATTGACTAAAATTTTGCGAGTTCTGGTTGGAATAATCACTCATTATTAAAAGAAATGAACCGATAAAGTAAAAACGCGCTCTCCGTCACACCGCTGCTCCTGCTGTCCGGGGCCGGGAAGTCGACGGCAGCGGGACAACCCAGTTGGAGAGCACAATACACTACGAAACAACCCCGGGCAGGGACGACGACTGCACTGGAACCTCGCGTGCGCGCTTCACACACAGGAACGCCTCGACGCGACTACGACGACGACGGTCTTCTTCTGCTTCTGCTGCTGCTATTGCTGCTGCCGCCTACTGCCTACTGCACACCACAAAGGAGCTGCCGTGACGCAGGTGAGGGGTGAGCGAGAGAGAGAGTTTGACGACGCGGTGTGCGTGTGCGGAGAAGGTCCTGCTTCCTCTTGCAATGCCTTTGCCCGTTCGTCGCTCCTTGCTGCTGCTCCACCTCTACAGTTGTACTGGACCCCTTTCCGACCAAGCAGTATCCAGCATCCAGCGAAGCTTCCAACACAAATGCTTCACCCCGGCCGCGTATGCGTACGTCTGTGTGTGTGAGTGTATTGGTTGGACTGGCGTTGCGTTGCGTCGGTTTGCAGCCCCGTAGCTTCTCCTTCTACGTGGACGTGTGTGCGTGTGTGGTTTAGGGTACGTTTGCGGTACTTGTTTCGCTGGCACTTTTCCTAACTACCGGTGGGACCTGATGCCGTTGCTTCTTCGCTGGTGAGAACGATTCGCTGAATTCGTTCTATAATCTTTAAACTTTACTCAACACACAACACACGCTTCATATCTTCACCAACATGCCTTTTTTTCTTCTATGCCCCGGGATTAGCAGTTCGTTCTGTTCTGTTCTTGACCGCTTGCTTAAGCGCAAATACACACACACACAATGACACTTTCTGTCTGTCTCGTTTACTCTTTCCAAAGCAATCCAGCCTATTGTTGCTTGCTGCTGCTGCTGCTGCGGTGCTACCGTCAAATTTTCTTTTCCACCACGAAAAATATTCTTCTTCCTTTTCTTCGCTCTCTCTCTCTCTCACGCACACTCCGTTTCCGAATACAGCGGAGGTGAGGGTTGGAGTATGGGTGGGAGGGTGGTTAACGCACAATCACGGCTGCACGGCTAGACTGCTATTTTCCAAAAATCCGGACACCAATTTGGTACGGCGGCACTCATCATCACGCGATTGTTCCTCCAACACACAAGCGAACATTAGTGGGAATGGGGAGTGGCGGGGGGGGGGGAAGCAGAAGTGGGCATCAACTTGGCCAGAACGGGTCCGGCGTGAACGCACACACTCACACACAAACACTCACATACATACACACACAGGCACGCGCAAGTACGTGCCCACCACACCGTTCGGTTTTCGGTGGGGCCTTTACTTTGCTTTAATTTAACAGCACACCCCCGCACGCAGTTTCTGTGTGTGTACTTCTCCTTCCCTCTCTGTCTCTCGCTCTTTCGTTCACGCTGTATTTCACGCTCTCCTCCCGGTTTCCGCTAAATGTGGCGACCAAAATTATAAAACTAAAGAAAAAGGATCTATGATGCTACTAGGCACGGTTGGAAAGCTTTTTCCGCACATCACACAAGAGCGCACACACGTCCTCTTTCGCACGAGATCAAACGTCAAATCGCTGCGTGCTGGGTGTCGGTCGGCCAACGGGACGGTATACGGCCGGTCCCAGATAGCAAACGCGGCGTCCCGTCCTGCACGGCTGCCACAGACTGACAGTCGGGGGCCCACTGTTCAGCGCACCGTGTGACGTTTGACGTTTTGGGTACTGCTGAAAGCGCTGAATGCGCCGTTGGCCGTTGAAAATGTTCAGTTTTTGAAGAGGGAGTTTGAAAAAGGCATAAACATTACACCATTTATTTGCAGAATGTAAATGTACTTTCAATGGTGTTAATAGGCATTTTGTCACGGAAGAAAAACGTCCATTTTTTTGCAGAATTGTTGACAAGTGGCGTTTAGCCCAGTTGATCGATTACTTCCAATTTTAAATGTACTATGCCTTTCGCTGAGGCGGTAGTTGTACAATTCTTATTTAACCTTTACAGCTCTTATATTCCATCCTTGCTATAAAAACTGGATGAGAATGGCCAGATCGCCCCCATAGAGACTACTTTTACCATGCAAAGATAGGGATAGATCTGAGAATCGAGATTGCTCAACGGTACTCAATTCATACTCCATTAAAATTCAAACACGTGGCAAACATTTAATATCGTACTTAACGCATCGAGAACATCTAGAGAGTTCAGTTAAGAACGGCTTTTGAAAGATTTCTTTGCAATCGCGACGCTTCCTTTCGTTTGGACTAAACCCTTCTGAGCTCTAATTACAGTTGGGCCTACCACGCCTTCTCTATCCTTGTCGACGGCCTAAAGCTTTTACAGGCCGGGTCATCTATTTCCGCTCCGCGTCCGTCCGATATGCTGCACGACGGTGAGGTCGCCGTACTTTTCGTATAGCTCGTCGCTATAACGGCTCCTCCATTGTCTTTCCACACATACGGGGCCAAAAATCCTTCTGAGCATCATCCTCTCGAACTAAGTTCTAGCCGCTTAGAGGGTTTCGTCAGATTTGGACAGTATCCATGTCTCAGACGCGTATGTGATAACCGGTAGTAGATAGGTGCTTTATAGTCCCACATTCGTCTGTCGTGACAGGTTGTTTGAGGTGATTTCTGATTTCTCCAACAGCCAACATCCTTACGCGCAACTATTGTCGTTGCTGACCTTTGACCCGAGACCTTTGACCGGTGAATTCTGGGACGTAGGTAGGGCCGCTGATGTTGCCACCATCAGCTTGGTCTTTGCCTCGTTTATCTGTAATCCGAGGTCCTCTGCCGCCTGCTCGATTCCTTGGTAGGCTTCTGCTACATAGGAGAGCCGAAGACCAATGATGTCTATCATCAGTCATCAGTGTATGCCAGGATCTGGGTTGACTTATAGAAGATGGTTCCCGTAGTCTTCACCCTCGATGGCCCTCTCTAGCGCCAAGTTGAATAGACCTTTGGTGGTATCAAAAAGACCCTGAGAGTTTTCCATCCACCTTCACCTCGCAAGTGACGTAGGTTATAGTCATTGTAACTAGTCTTAGCAGTTTGGCCGGGATTCCAAAACAGCTCATAGCATTGTACAGCTCTACCCTGGCTATGCTCGTGTCGTGTCTGTTTTTTGCCATCCTCTCCAAGATCTGCCGCCGAGAAGATCCGAAAATCATGAAGATCCGAACAAACACAAATATCCGCAAATTGTGCTACTTGTAACGAGAGATACGAACAAGACGTCATTGCCATTGCGTTTACTCAACGGTTGTTACATTTATTACAGTATTCAATTCATTCCTACAGCGTTTTCACACTTTCCAACTCTGCGTCGGTCGCCCTCGGGAAATGCAACTCAGCCAAAGAGGAGAAGTTTTCTAATTCAAATGCACTGAAGCGTGCCTTTGTGTGTATGTGTGTGTGTGTGTATGTGTTTGTGTAGCTTATACAAACTAAAAATATATGTGCCCATTCCTCAAGTTTTGTTCCGAATTTTGTCATTATCTAAAAAATCGTCATCTTCGTCCCTTCTATGTACTTTTTTCTCTCTCGTTTCTTTGTGTGAAGAAGGTATGTGAATGTGGGGAAGAGGTGTCTCCGGGAGCGTATTTCCCTTTTTCTGCTTAGTCCATAACATGCCCTCTCTTGTTTTAAAGCCCTTAATTAAACTCTTATGTTTGCCGAAACGTTTGATTTTTTCCTCACGCGAGGAGACATTACACACACCACCAACCAACCACCTTCTTCCTTTGTTAGATGCATTTGATCTCTCTCTCTCTGTTTGCATTTTTTGTGTATTTTAAGTGCGAAAACTACTCTGCCGGCTATAGAAAAAGGCTACCTAATTGATGTCGCGCTCTCCACTCCCTTCCGTTAGCTTTTTCCGTTTTACCTGTTTCTACTCTGTGTCATATATAGTAAATCTGCATAATAATTAATCGTCACTCAATCAATGTGTGTCCATTTCTGTGTGAAAGTGTGTATGTTTTGTTTCGTGTGCATTAATAGAAGGGACCACCCGCGATCATCCTTCCGGATGCAGGTTATTTTTTTTTCCTCGACACGACTAATTCCTTTATAGTCAGCAACCCGTCAACTGTTTTGTGTTGTGTGTGTGTATGCTTTTCAAACCATAATTCATTTCTCTTCTACCCCATCTATTACTCGAATACTCGGCTAAGCTACATTCAACATCGCACACACACGCACTCGCCCCATTTGCTCTCTTGTTCATTTCACCTTCTACTCTCCCTCGCTACGTGTGTGTGTGTGCCCGTGCTGCAGTGTCCCTAAATAGAGTTGTATTTGTTTTTGTTTGTGTCCCTCCTTTTGCTCTAGATAATATTTTGTATCTTGTGTTTTTTTCTCTTGTTTCTTTAATCTGTTTTTCATTAATGTATATATATCTAAACGACAATATGCTGCTGCTGCTGCCTCTTGCTCATATGATCGTACGAATCGGTCATCCCCTGTACATGCCATTCCTACGTAAATCTTTCCCTGTGCTCGTTTCTTCCTTTGCCGCATGTTTGCAGAAGAAAGGAACAACGGCTCGGGGCAACTTTTCTCTTGCGTTTTACCTTCCCAACCTTCTACTACATGCAATCTGCATCGTATCTCCGGGTGTCGCTTTGTTATGATAACCATTTAAAGAAGAAAAAATATACGACGTATGTGTGTGTGTGTGTGTGTCTGTGTGCGCACGTCCCCAAACTGTGTGCGGCGCCTGAAGTCTTTACGTCGATATAAGCTGCAAAAAACGAGCAAAATGGTTTAATTTAAGCGAGTTATTTGATTAATGCTTTCCACGTGAACGCACGTCACTTACAGATTTGACTGTTGCCTTGATGAAATCCTTTTTATGCGACAGATCGTGCTCCGGATACTTGGCGTACACCTTCTTGCACACGGTTTTCATCGTGATCTCTTCCAGGTTCGCTTCCTCCAGGATCTCTTTCAGGTATTCTTTGATATCATCCTCCTGCGTATGTGTGCATGAGTTAAAATAGTGCCCCCAAAAGACCCGAAAATACCCAAAAAAGCAACACTTACGCTCGGTGGTGCAGCCGTATCGGATTCCTTTTCCTGCTTGGCCTTCTTGACTAATGGCTTCTCGTCCTCCGATTCGTTGTCATCCATCTCAGGCTCCTCATCGTCCTCCTCCTCCTCCTCTTCGTCCTCTTCCTCGTCCTCTTCGCCGGACGAGCTGCGCCCACGGCCCCGTCGCGACTTCTTGGCGCTGCTTACCGCTGCCGCCCGTTTCGGCTGTCCTCGTCCTATACGGGAAATGGTGAAAGATACATTGACAAACTTTCTACAAGCGATCCGCACAAGTGATGTGCTCTTTGGAGCGCACCCACGACTCCGATCTGACTTCGGCTATTATTAGTCCGATTCCAACTTCGGTGAAATCCGAGTCACTAGTTCTGCCCGGAGTTGGAGTCGTTCGGAGTCATTCGGAGTCTTGCGGAGTCATCCGGAGTCGTCTGGAGTCACCCGGAGTCGGAATCTTTCGGAGTCGTCCGGAGTCATCCGAAGTCGTTGGGAGTCGTCCGGAGTTACCCAAAGTCGATCGGAGCCGTTTAGCGTTTAGTGTCGTCCAAAATCGGCCGGAGTTGTCCGGAGTCGTTTGGAGTTGTTTGGAGTCGTCCGGAGTCGTTCGGAGTCTTCCGAAGTCGCCTGGAGTTACCAGGAGGCGGAGTCGTTCGGAGTCGGAGTTGTTTGGAGTCGTCCGGAGTCGTTTGGGGTCGGAGTCGTCGGGAGTCGGTAGGTGTCACGACTCCGGACGACTCTGGGTGATTTCGGACAATTTCAAACTACTCCGGATAATGCTGGGCCTACCTTCCGGAGTCGATTCCGAAAGTATCGGAATCGGATCGGAGTCGACTCCAGATTATTGCCAACGTTACCCATCACTAAATCCGGACACAAAATAATAAAGTTAAGAAAAAAAAAAGATTGTCTTACCACCCTTTGCCGCCGCACTCGCATTCTTGCCCTTGTTGTTGGCTACGGTAGCTGCCGCGCGGCCTCCCGCCTTCGCAACCGATTTCCGCTTCGGCCGATCACTGTCCTCACTGTCGACCTCTTCCTCCTCCTCTTCCGACTCTTCCTCTTCGCTTTCGGTTTCTGCTTTTCGCTTGCGGCCCCGGCCCCGCTGCGACTGTCGGGCGGCGACGGCAGCAGCACTGGGACGGCCGCGGCCACGTGCCGGTGTGGTCTTCTTTTTTCGTCGATCATCCTTCGTTTCGGTTATGAAAAGATTAAGGTTCGATTATCAATAGATCGAAAAGCGCTCCGCGGGGTTAGGCGGGTTTGTACCTCGCTGAAATCGTCGTCGCTTTGACTTTCCTCCGATTCGTCGTCGCTGTACCGCTTGCGTACGTTCCGTGCCGAGGTTCGACTGCCGCGCGTCGGTGCGCGGGACGATCTTCGCTTGCCCGCATCGGAATCTGACCCGGCCGAGGGATTATACTGAAATAACAGAGCCGCGCAAAAACCCACCAAAGGGACATCAGCAATTGTTTGATGAACTTTTTCGACCGCACACCACACAACACTTACATCCGATCCACTGTCCGATCCTCGATGGGCACGACGGCCGCGGCCCACCTTGACGGTTTCTTCCTCTTCTTCCTCTGAGGAGGAGTAATCTACGTATAAGGAATTGTCTAGAGTGATTATCAAGGCAGGAAATGGAAGAGTAAAAGTGAACAAAAAACTTGAGCTACACCAAAAGAAAGATATTAAACTGGAAAGCCAACCTTGACCGCATGCACTAATTGGTGTTCAAATTGAATGGGTTAAATAATGAAAAAGTACTAATAATATTAGCTAGGTTCATAAAAAATTTAAACCTTAAAAAAGGAACTAAGGGACAACCGTAAATTTACTGCCACCACCCCTCCTTCTCCCAACACGCACCTTGGTAACCACGACCGGCCGTCGATCGCTTCGGGCGGCCGCTGGACGACTTAGACGACGCGTTATCCCTGCCACGGCCGGCCGGTGCTGCAGCCGACGCACCACTGCCACGCTTTGCCGGCGTTTTCTTCTTTGGTGCCTCCTCCTCCTCCTCACTCATCTCCTCGTCCTCGTTCTCCTCATCCTCCTCCTCTTCTTCCTCCTCGCCCATCTCGTCGTCGGGCAGCTCCTCGTCGCCGTCCGGCCGCAGCAAGAAGGTGCAGATCCGCCCGGCCAGCTCCTCCTTGCTGCCCTTCTTCTCCAGCGCCAGTATCTCCGCCAGCTGGCCCAGCTTCTTCACGTCCAGCTTTTCGGTGGCCGACACGCGCTTCCGGTACGCGTCCGAGTCCGCGCCGAACTCGAACCCGTCGAACTTGCGCAGGTTGCGCCGCAGCACCATCGGCTTGGCCGGCCCCTCGTACAGTATCGTGTGCAGCGTCTGCAGGTCGTCCACCTTCGCCTTGGTAATGTTGGCATCGATCAGCGCGATCGTGCCGAGGCTTTTGCCGGCCGCGGCCGGTTCCTTCCCACCGTCCGCCCCGTCCTCGGTACCGTCATCGGCACCATCGGACGGCGGCTTTTTGGCGCCATTGCGACCATTCTTGCCCTTGGCGTCCGCCGGTTCCGGCGCGGCCTTTGTCGGCGGTGCCGGTTTGTCTGCGCTGCCATTGTCCCGGCCGGGTGCGCCACCGTCCGCTTTGCTAGCGTCCCCGTCGTCGGTGGCCGGGGTTTTACCGTCGGCTTTCGATTTTTCCTCACCTGCAGGGAAGGAGCAAGGAAATTAGTAATGGCCTCCCAAATCATTCCGATATGGTCACTTTAAAACAACAGTATTACCACTCTTCTCGTCCGCTTTCTTGGGTGGCGCTTTTGTATCACCACCGGCCGGCTCCGTCGATGGCGGTTTCTTATCAGCGGCTGCGGCGGCGGCGGATCCAGTGCTATCGGTTTTGTTGGCACCACCGTCCACAGGTGCCGCCGGCGACTTTACGGTGCCCTTGTCGTCCTCACGTTCTTCTGGCTAATCGCCGACCGCGACCGAAGCGATATGATGCAAGTGCAGGAATAATGTAAAATGAAAGGAAAAAGAAAATCTCATCAATACATCGCCCATGATCGTAGCAAACCATGGAAAAAGCGGAAAGTCAGCCACTAAAACTTTTCCTAAAAATAGAAAATGACCAAATGAGACCAAATTCCAAGTTCCAGTGTGGATGGATGGAGCACTATGTAGTTTGGCCGATCCGGTCGATTACTTAATCATAAACACACACACAGTCAAAGGGGTGTCACAGTGCTCCCCTCGCCGGGACCGACCGGCTGGAAAAGTGGGCACATCTGAAAGCCATTTGACATACATTCGGAACGCATACACCCCGTCGCCATACACAACCGGGCGGTTTGCGATGCATTTGCAAGTGTTTTTTTTTAATGGAGAAATGTGCAACCATCACCATAGTCGCCATCATCGGCATGGCAGCATAAAACACTGTGACACGGAAACACTTGCCACTCAACCACTCGTTGTTCATCCCCCGCCCTCTTTTCTAACCCGTTTGCTGTTTTCTCCAGATGGAAAAACAACGGTTCACCACTATTTTACAGCCTCTGTGTACCTCCCGTCGCGTGAGCTTGTGTGTATGTGTGAGTGTGTGTGTGTTTCGATGCACACACGCTAATAAATAGTTGCGCTCCCGCTGCCCTTCCTCCTGCCTCTACCCACACACACACACGCACACACTTCTAGTGCCACACATACCGCGCGCTGCGCTTGCTTTCGTATGAACGCGGCAAACTAGGTACCAACAGCACACCACACACAGAGAGGCAAGGGGAGACACATTGCGAGAAAACAAACACACAACGCCATTAGGAGAAAACGAGAAGCACACAGCCGTGGCACGAACAGGCGACGCGATTGCACGGGCGCGAGAGCGAGACAGGGCGAGAACTGATCGAGAGCTTGATGCGTTGGGAGCGGCGGAAAAGTTGTACACGAAACGGAACAAATCCGGAAAAGCACCGAAACTGTGATGCACTACCATTTTCCCTCGCCTGGACGGATGGGCCGGAAAATGGTTGCAAACGATCGGCGGTGCGGTTCGCTACCGTTTGCGCCACAGCCCGGGACGGAAACGCCACGATAACACGTACCATTTTTGTTAATTTCTTCTCCTCATCGGCGGCGTTTGCCGACATGTTTTAGCAAACTCAAGGTAAATAAGGGACGGGTTGGTTCGTGGCAGCACTTTTTGCTCCCTGTGCGCCATCTTGGCTTGGGCCGGCCGGTGTGACAGCCTTGTTATCGTGGCGCGGACGCGAAGGTTGCGTCATTCGAATATGGGGAGCGATTTTGTTTCGAAAAGATTAAAATTCAAAGCAAAAAATGCAAGCAAATGTGATCAAATGGTAGCAAGTTAAAAAAATAGTTTCATTATAAAATCTGCGCACAATTGAAGTCCTTTTGTAACCATCTCAAGTGAAAACAAATCAATTAAAAATTTTCATTTTAACCAACGGCTTTTATGTTCGAACTTTCGAACGAGATCTGTCAGTAAGGCGAACTGTCAACATGCTTGTTTGTGTACGGCGTGTTTCGGCGCGCGCGAAACTTCAGGTACGTTCCTGTGCTCCATCGTTATTGTTTCTGTGTTTTTCTGTGCAGCTTTTGGAACAAACGCGAACGACACCATGGGAATTAAGGGACTTTCACAGCTGATTGCCGATATCGCCCCGTTTGCGGTGAAGGAAGGCGAAATTAAACAATTCTTCGGTAAGCTACACCGACTCGCTCGGCTCTGGTGGTTTGTGTTGTCACTTCAACCACTCTCTGTTGCAGGAAGAAAAGTCGCAATCGATGCATCGATGTGTCTGTACCAGTTCCTGATTGCCGTGCGGGCCGAGGGTGCCCAGCTGACGTCGGTGGACGGCGAGACGACGTCGCACCTGATGGGCACGTTCTACCGCACCATCCGGCTGCTCGAGAACGGCATCAAGCCGGTGTACGTGTTCGACGGCAAGCCGCCGGACCTGAAGTCGGGCGAGCTGAACAAGCGAGCCGAGCGACGCGAGGAGGCCCAGAAAGCGCTGGACAAAGCGACCGAAGCCGGTGCGACCGAGGACATCGAGAAGTTCAACCGTCGGCTCGTGAAGGTGACGAAACACCACGCCAACGAAGCGAAGGAGCTGCTGCGGCTGATGGGCGTCCCGTACGTGGAGGCGCCGTGCGAAGCGGAAGCCCAATGCGCCGCCCTGGTGCGCGCGGGCAAGGTGTACGCGACGGCCACCGAGGACATGGATGCGCTCACGTTCGGTTCGAACATCCTGCTGCGGCATCTTACCTTCAGCGAGGCGCGCAAGATGCCGGTGCAGGAGTTTGCGTACGAAAAGGTGCTGAAGGGGTTCGAGCTGACGCAGGACGAGTTCATCGACCTGTGCATACTGCTCGGGTGCGACTACTGCGACACGATCCGGGGCATCGGGCCGAAGAAAGCGATCGAGCTGATCAACAAGCACCGCTCGATCGAGAAGATACTGGAGCATCTGGACAGGCAGAAGTACATCGTGCCGGAGGGCTGGAACTATGAGCAGGCGCGCAAGCTGTTCAAGGAGCCGGAGGTGCAGGACGCGGACACGATCGAGCTCAAGTGGAGCGAACCGGACGAGGAGGGGCTGGTGAAGTTCCTGTGCGGCGACCGGCAGTTTAACGAGGATCGCATACGCTCGGGCGCGAAGAAGATACTGAAGACGAAAAATACCGCCACCCAGGGCAGGTTGGATTCGTTCTTCAAGGTGCTGCCGTCGACCGGCACGCCCAAGCGAAAGGTGGACGAGAAGAAGCCGCTGGCCGGGTCGTCGGCGAAGAAGGCCAAAACTGGCGGCGCGACGAGGGGCAGAAAACCAAAGTAAATGCCTGATCCTACTTACCGGTGGTGTTTTTGGGGCTGATTGCTATTATTTGTACTACGTAAGACACCTTCTTTCTAAATCCTCAACTACGCGAATTGTGCGATTAATCTTAAAAATAAACATTATACTTCTATATAAATACAATCACGTTTTTCGCTCGTTTCCCGTAGTCAGCACATGTACTGTTTCGCAAGGGAGCGAAGGAAGCGGTTCTTCCGAACGGCGGCCGCCTCACGCTTGATTTCGTCGTTGTTGTTAGCGTTCAGTTCCAGCTGGCCAATGAAAGAGACCTGAAATTACAAGAGAATAACGAATTACTTTTTTTTTTTTCAAATGAAACGGTTTAACAAACATTCTAATTTTATCTTTTAACTTTACTGACAAGAAGCCTTCTCTCTTCAGTGCGTTCTACTTTAAATCAAAAGTGCAGTGCTTGAAATTCCGCAACCTTTCATGATAAGATAATTTCTACAGCCTACTGTGTAGTGATGAGTAAAGTTGGCCTCCGGAATCGACTCTAGGAAGGTAGGTCCGTTCAGCATTGTTCGTAGTCGTTCGGTATCGTCCGGAGTCGTCCAGAGTCGTTCGGAATCGTCCGGAGTCGTCGAAATAGTTGGGAGTTGGAATCATCCCGAGTCGTCCGGAGTCGTCCGGAGTCGTCCAGAGTCGTTCGGAGTCGTTTGGAGTCGTCGGAATAGTTGGGAGTTGGAGCCATCCCGAGTTGTTCGTAGTCGTTCGGAGTCGTCCAGAGTCGTCCCAAGTTGTCCGGAGTCGTTCAGAGTTGGAGTCAACCGGAGTCGTCCGGAGTCCTTTGGAGTCGTCCGGAGTCCTTTGGAGTCATCCGGAGTCGTCCGGAGTCCTTTGGAGTCATCAGGAGTCCTTCGGAGTTGGCCGGAGTCGTTGGGAGTCGGAGTAATCCGGAGTCGTTCGGAATCATTCAGAGCCGTTCGGAGTTGTCGGAGTCGTGCGGAATCGTTTTGAGTTTTCAGAATAGTTAGGAGTCGGAGTCATCCCGAGTCGTCCGGAGTCTTCCAGAGTAGAACGGCTCCGGATGACTCCAACTCCCAACGACTCCAAACCACTCCAAACGACTCTGGACGACTCCGACTGCGGGCGACTCTCGGCGACTCTGGACGACTCCGACTGCGGGCGACTCTCGGCGACTCTGGACGACTCCGACTGCGGGCGACTCTCGGCGACTCTGGACGACTCCGAACGACTCTGAACGACTCCGAACAACTCGGGACAACTCCAAACAACACTGGACGACTCCAAACAACTCCAAGGACTCCGATTCCGGGCAGACCTAATAGTTTGAATTTGGCGGAAACGGAATCGGACTAACAACAGGCAGAGTCAGTTCGGAGCCGTGAGTGCGCTCCAAAGAGCACATCACTACTGCTGTGTGTACCACTCAGTATGATAAAAAGCCCCATCCCCACTTACCGCTTGCAGTCGCCGCTTGTGCTCACCCTTCTTATAGTGCCAGTTGACAATGAACTCGAGCAGCGTCGGGTCCCAGATGCAGCTGTAGTACGAATCCATCGCATCCGAGTAGCTGGCCGACTTTTCGCTGATGCTCTTAAACGCGAGCCCATAGTCCGTCTCGTCAAAGAACTGGCAGAGCACGGCGGCCTGCACGAAGCACCCGAGATTGGTGCTGCACTTCACCATGCGCCGGATCAGAAAGTCGTCCACCAGCGGGCGCTGCAGATGGACGGTGCAGTACTCGGTGCCGGAGATTAGTGCTGTCACGTAGTAGCGCATGGCGGCTTCGAAATTGTTCGCGACAAACTCGACGTCCCCCTTCAGCTTCAGCCAGGGGATGTTGTTCGGATAGTAGCGAAGGGCTTGATTGAGCAGCAGGTTCAGTGCCTCGATGACGAGCTTCACGTTGTAGATGGAAGTGCTGAGTAAAAGAGAAGGTAAGAGAGAGGGAGCGAGAGAGCGATCGAGTTAAATAACCATGGGAAAGAGTTTGCATAAAAGCGCCCCAATGCTCACTTGTTCACGTTCGATGGCCAGAGGAACATGTACTCGGCGTTCATTTCCGCGTTCGCTTCGTCGCGCAAGATGTTGTGCAGCTTCGCCAGCAGCGACAGCAGTATCGAGATGACCAGCGGTTCCCGCAGCTTGCCAATGAGCAGCACCAGCGGACCGTCGGGCGGTAGCTGCCGTTGCCGCGAGCCGGGCGGATTGAGAAACATCGGCAGTATCATTTCCCACGCCTCGCGGTTCGTTTTCTTCGTGCCCTTAAACTTCTCAATGTCCAGAAAGGCCTGCGTAATGGCCGTACACAGCTCGATCCCGGGGAAGCGCTTGTCGACCGGTACGAGCAGCGCGTTCCATTCGTTCAGATTAAGCAGCAGGGCGGCACAGTGGTCGAGCAGTTTGGCGTGCGGCATCAGTTCGTTGCCGCCGCCGGCCGCCGCATTCAGGCACTGCTTGCAGTTGCGCACGAGCTGCGCCTGGTCGACCGGTTTGCGGGGCCACTCGTCTAGCACCTGCTGGATCTGCACGAGCAACCCTTCCCAGGACACCATCTTGCCGAGCTTTGCGATCAGCGGATTGCCCGCCAGCTCGGGCCGCTGCGTTTCATTTTTCAGCACAGTCAGCAGCGTGATGGCCGTGGCGTACTCTTTCCGGGCGGTCAGTTCCCTTGCCTTGCCGATAAGGATGTACGCAAAGTCCTGCAGGAAACCGCGCTGCAGGGGAATTAACACCTGCTCCAGTGGGTACGGGATCGTCCAGCTGGGATTGATCGTAAACAGGGGCTTCGAGGGGTTTGTTCCGGCAATTTTCACCAGCAGCTTGCGGACCGCGTTTGCAGAGGTGCAGGAGATAAGCTGACGTTCAAGCTGGCCAACCTCGAGGCGAGGATCTGAAGAAAACAAATCACAAATCAATCAACTCACATAACATCTATCACTCCAAGCATGACGCTTCAACTTACTCTTTGTCTCCGGTATCACCCAATCGCTCTGCAGCGCAACACCTCCCAGCTGCGTTTCCGGCTGCGTATGCTGGGCGCGAAAGTCTTTCAGCTCCTGCAGCGACACCACCTTCGAGTAGCTTTGCACGTACGCCTCGAAGGCTGGCCCCAGCTCGCCCCCGTACAGGGTGATGATTTTGTAAAAGTATCGCTTCAACAGCCCCCGCTCCTCCAGCGAAAACTGCTCGTACTGCTCGTCCGCATACTGGAACAGCGATTCGATCAGCTTCGGCTGCTGGTTTTTGTACTTCTGCAGCGCCACGTTGCAGCTGAGTATGTTCTCCCCGTCCATCACGTACCGGATGATGTTGAGCGCAACTACCGCCAGCTCCAGCTCCTTCTGCTCGATCGGGTTGCCGTCGGTGCTGCCGATCGCGTTGTACCCTTCGATGTTTAGCTCGAGCAGCTTGCGCTGCGTCATCGGTATTTCCTTGCGCAGGTTGTCCTCCTTCAGTATCATCACGATGTCGGAGTAGTGGTTGAGGATCGATTCGTGCAGCCGCTGCAGCAGCCCGTCCGGTTCACCGGTGACACCGCACGCCAGCAGGTAGCCCTGCAGCACTTCCGCGCTCACGGTGCAGTAGGCCGGCGGCAGTCCGGTCCGGCCAATCTCCTCCCGCTGCCACTGGGCATAGTTGTCCTTGCACAGCAGCACATTCTGCCGGGCCAGCTCGTACTTCTGCACGTACAGGTAGTACTGGCAGAGGTCGTAATGCAGCTGGGCCCGCAGTTCGCACGGTTTAATCGCGATCGCCGCATCGAACCGTTGCTGCGTATGCTCGCTGTTGGAATCGAGCGGCACGAATGATTCGTACGTGAGGACGCGAAACGTTTGCGGCTCCATCAGCACCTGGTTGAGGTAGTCGATGCTGAGCTGGGTGATGGGCTCGAGCGCCGGAATGGATGATTCGTCCCGCAACACAAACGTGGTCAGATCGGGAACGGCGGGGCTGTAACAAAGGGAAGAGATACAATCGCTTCCGTTTATCTCCCTGCGGTGAAATAACACGCTCTACGTACCCGTGGTTGGATTTGAAGTTCTTGATAACGGCCGCACGCAGTACCTGCGCCCGCAGCACCCACCGATGGTACAGCGTAAGCGCAAAGTTGAACGAATGCCGCGACCCATCCGTACCGATCAGCGCTGGATCCTGAAGCAGCGACGATGGCAGCGCCACCATTTTGCCCGCCGTTATGCTGCACAGATCGGCCAGCAGCTGTATCTGCAGGGAGACGGAAAGCGTTCGCTCCAGCTTGTCTAGGTCCCAGCGCATGAAGGCAGCCACCTTGAGGGCGAGAATTTTCAGCGCCAGCTGCTTTTTGGTGTACTTCAGCCCATCCGACCGGTGCGCCCCGTCCGGGTCGGGTGCCGTCAGATCGGGCGGATGCGTTTGACCTTCCGGCGCTTTGGCGAGAAACTGGGTTATAAGGTCCGTGGGGGAGGGATCTACAAAACACGACGCTATTATTGTTGTGCATAAAGGGGGAAGAAACAGGCTGTATATAACGCACCAGGGTTCGCTTTGTTGAGATGTTTGGCTAGCAGCGAAGGTTTTAACAGAAACTCGAACCACAGGATGGTTTCCTCCGACAGCGGGACTGTTCTCGGTTTGAGTAAATCCATCTTTTTGCACACTTTTACACCTTTAATCGTATTTATTCGGTAAATTTGGTTGGCGAAGCACGACGCGCGATGAAAACAAACACCGGCAGAGATTGTTTTGATGCCATGCCCGAACTGTCAAACGTTGCGTGAGCTGTCAGCTGTCACACAGGGTGATCAGGGAGAAAATTCGTTGAAATTAGAAAACCGTCTGTCTTTTGTTTGGAACTACGAAAATTTCCGATGAATTACTGGCCTTCCTTAACCTTACTTCCAGCAGATGAGTGGGACTTCTCTTTACTGTTTCTCCAAAAACCCAACAATAAATCAAATGTTTTGAGCTACGTTTTCTAAATGTGCTTTATTTGCTGCACGCCATCCTCAATTATTCCTCGTCTTTTTTAAAGCGAGGATAATGTTCTTTCAAAAACTGTTTCAAAAATCGCCGCTGCTGCTGCACCTCGATGAGCGGCGGTAGCAATTCCTTCCGATCTTCGTGCAAAACCTCCCAGACCTGCGGGGGACAACGGACGACGTAGCGTGTCCGGATCAGGGTTTTAAGCACATGTAGCCGGTGCAGCTCACTTTCCACATATGCCACAACTGCACGTGCACTCGCCTGTGGAGGATTTACGTCGGATGTCTCCACGCTCGACCTCGGCACCAGGTTCATGGCCCGAAGCGTTTCCAGCCGTTCCGATATATCATCCATTCTGGAAGTTGGCAAACATGCTATCATTTAGCGAGGTTAAGCTTTGCCGGAGTGCTTACTGATCTTACCCTAAAGAGTGATTTCCTTGCGCTGAGATTACGAACGAAGAAATGGCCGATATCAACGACCAGCAGGGGCGTTGCGTTCCCTTTGAAAGCAGCTATGTATCTACAACAATAGCAAAGGTTTGTGAAGAGTTAAAATTGTCCTCAAATATCAGAGCAAATATCAGACAACTCACAACTTACTTTCAATGAAACGAAAACAATCCGTGCTGAGGATACGCTGTGTTCCAGGAACGAGACCAAGTTCAACCGTACTGAATAGCTGTAGCCTAGCGAATGAAGACGACTGATAGTTTGGAAGGTTTCTCGCTCTATCGGACGCAAACTTAGATGAGCCAAAGCGAGAGAGCAGGTGTCGGTTTTGTTATCTGGGGATATGTCAAACGAGTTTGACAGACGCAAATGTAGCGCGCAAAGTTAGCCAGCACAATTCAGCATCTTGCGCAGTTGCTTTTTCAAATTATGCTAGAAGCACAAGAAATCAGTTTTATCGTAGCTTCTCCTCAATAGTCTGGCAAATTTGGTGCCATAGATGAGTACGAAAGAGGCAGCTAGCTTTACGCGGAAATATTACATTAAAAGTTATATACACAAACAAGTATGATTTGTTTGATTTATTGATTTTCGCTTTATTTTACATCAAGTTTCTTAATTTTTTTACCACAGCTACACTACATTTGAGTTCGGGTCTTAAAACTGTAAACATTACTACATCGTTTATCTTACAATAGCTTGTACGCATTGTGGTTGGAACTAGCTTCAGTATCGCACTACTGATCCATTAAGATCCAATAACATTAAAGTCCTGCCTATTCGTGGCCGCTTGTCGTTTACCTATGCGCCGCCTTCCCACCTATCGTACCTTCGTAGCAGGTGTGTGCGTGCGCGCTCTAATGAATACCTACGGATACACCTAAAGATCGACAGCTTCTCACTCGGTGAGTATCTGTCGAGAAACATATCGAAAGACTGTCTAGCTTAATATCCTTTGCTAACGTATCGAGCATTTGCCCTGTTTTGCGTGAGAGCGACTGTGATGACGATTTTAAACTTTGGCATTTCTAATCCCGTCCTGGCCCGCACTGCTCAATTCGTCTAACTTGAGCCCACCTTAACCAAATAGTTCTAAACTTAACGGAGCCTGTTTTCTTTCTTTTCCTGAACGGTCATGTGTTTTAAAATGTACAAACGACTTCCTATTATCTCTACCCGAGACCATACACGAAGACTCTTATTTTTCATTAGGAAAGAACTGGCCAACGTCCTACATTGTAGCGGCTTTTTTGCGGGTCCAAAGAATGCGTAAATCAACCTTATTGTTTGCTGTTCAGAAAAACAGGTTCGTTCAGTTTAATCGCCCAACATTCAATCAATGGTTGGCCCCGTCGCCAGAAGCCTGTAGCGAAATGACTTTCGTCGCTCGAGATTAATTTCGCGCTGCGCTGTGAGACTTTCACCTTACAGCCGAAACGTTCGATAGCAGCAGACCAAATGTGTCTGGGTTAGAAAGCAGCGGAATAATACTAACGATAGCATAATAACGCCCATCACACAATAGAGAGCTAGTAAATAAATTAGAGAAAATTATGGTAGTCGAGCTTGCTAAAACTACATTCCTGCGGCAGAATGTGGGAAAATAAGGGGTAGAACTTGGTGACCGGCCCGAGGGCAGGGGGAACGCAATTTTTGCCGCCGTGATTTATACTTTCCCTCCGTCCCTGTTGTGCAGAGAGAGAGAGAGGGGGAGAGAGCGGGAGGGGAAAGAATCTAATCACCCCAATAAGCGCTTTGAAAGGTGGTGCAATAAATAAAAGTAAGTATAAGTAACAGTGTGCCGGTCGCGGGACCGCATTCAACAAGCAAATCCCTCTGCCCTTCGTTGAGAGGGATTTCCCGTCAGAAGTCGCAGGGAGTCAGATTTTCCACGAAACGCAACTTTCACCCCAAGTCGTTGTTGATGGATGGTGGATGGTAGTGCTAATGGTAGCTGCCCGTACAAAACCGTCGATACAGTATTAATAGGAAGAGCACGAGCAGCTTCGTGCTGGACATCTGTTTGGTCGCGGTGGAGGTGTGGTCCGCAAACTCCATGAACAGATGGTACGGGCATTGGCTCGGTGCCTTCACGAACGTGTCAAAGACGGGATACTTAAATATTTCCGAAGCCTGCGAAAGGGAGTAAAAGGAGCGTGTATTAGAAATGGTGTGTTTTTGGCTTGAAAGCTTTGTTTTTTGTGTTCGTGCGTAATACTTACCACAGAAATAGAATCGCTCGAAACGCGACAGAACGTCATGTGCTTCCCGGTCAGGATGCTCTGCTCGACGCGCCTCGTAAACAGTGGCTCCGACCAGGGCAGCTGGTTCAGGTGCGACAGGAAGGTGCGGTCGTGAAATTCGACCGGATCGGATATGATCAGCTTGTTCAGTATCGATTCCTTGTACAGCAGGTCCTCCTCGTCGATGATGCTGTAGTCTTTCGCATTCTGCAGCGCCTTGATTGCGAGCTGGTTCTGCTCGTCGTCGACGTCACCGCCGGGTGCGAAGTTGGGAAACACGGTCGTCGGCAGCAGGTCCAGTATGTTGCCATTGTACAGGAACAGATTCTCCACGTCGGTCATGTTCATTGCGTAGAACTGAAACACGCCGAACGTTTCGAAGAACTCTTTTACCGGGGTCATGCTGTAGCAGCCGGCTAGTTCGATTTTTGGATAGTAGGTGATGAACGACAGGCACATCTCCTGCTTGGTCGAGTAGCCACCGAGCGTGGGCCGTCGTCGACCGACAGTCTGAAAGAACCGGGGGAAAAGAAATGTATAATATAATGTTTAATTTATTACATTCTGGAGGATGATGACGATGATTAAGCTGGTTGAAAAGCTCTTAACAGTATGTTTTTGCCATGCGGCTTGCATAATATTTGGCACACTTTTACATGAACCATAGTTGCATCGAATAATTGTTTTTTTGGTTTTGAAATTCTCTAAACATATGTCTACATAGCATTCTAAATTAAATTGTTTAAAAAATCACACATAGCGGCATGGGCCACGGTCGCTTACCTCGTAGGCACAATCGGTTATGAGATAGTCTCCCGGCAGTACGCTCGTTTCGTTTTCCAGCTGGCGGACCTGCTGGAAGTTATGGTTGTAGTTGTCGTCCTCCACGATCCGTGGCAGCTCCTTGCCGTCCCGCACATGCCGCAGCTTCATCTTTCTGCCCGCCACGTGCGAGTGCAGTGCGGCCGACACGATGTTAATGCCCTCGGCCGGAAAGACCGCCCCGGTGCAGGACGGACCGCAGATGCCGACGTTGCGGTACAGCTTCTGGCCGGGCGGAATCATCTGCGTGTCGGACACGGACACGCCGGATATCATCATGCCGGCGTCATGCTTGCGCACGTGGCGCGTATAGTGGATGCGAAAGCCGGAATGGTCCAGCACGCGCTTGGCGCGCGGATTGTCGTAGTGCACCTCGAGCATGTAATATTTCGGCGCGCCCTTATCGCCCCCGATCGGGATGCCGATGTGCTCGGGCAGGAACTGGCCCGATGCACCGACGCCCCAGGTAGCGACCGGTGTGATGCACGAGTCCCAGTCACGGGGCGTTAGGAGGTTGCTGTTGCAGACCGCCCCGCTGCTCTTTACCCACACGTCCCAGGAGTTCGGGTCGGAACCGGGGTACGAGTTGGTGGAACACTCGAACAGTGTCATGTGGTGAACCAGTGGCTGTTTCGTGGAGCTGCAAAAGAACAAAAGGTAAATGGGGAGATTAAATTATAGATTAAAAAAAGGACTTTCGGGATGAGGCTGGGGATAGTTTTAGGCGAAGGATAAAGACGAGGCCTTTCCGATGAAAGTTTGCCGTGCCACAACAACTTGTATGTAGATACGGAGACGAGGTAATCTAGTCCAGAGTTCCATGTATTTCGTTCCACATGGCATCACAAAATGAGCTGGGTGTGATGGGAGACATCAATCAAAATGCTAAAATATGACCTTCATTTACAAGCACCGGAACAAAGCACGAGTCCTATTTCAATCAAGGCGAATCCCATTCAACTACCTGCTACGAGAATAGCTAATTAAGCTCACACGGATATGATGGGTTGATTAATTTAAATTATACTGTTCTATTCCTGCCCGTTTGGATGCCTGATTTGATGATCAGTGGGGCACACGCTGGCGGCAGTAATTTAATTCCCTATCCAGGACATCCAAAATTCAAACGGCATTGCATTTTGCGAACCCCAGAAAACGGTGCAATGCATTGTTTTTTTTTGCGCAAAAATATGACACGTTCGATGATAATGTTTCATAATGAGCGTTGCCGTGCCTATCAATCATCAGGAGAGCCAAATATTTGCCCCCGTGTGAGAGATTGTTTAGTCATTATCTCGAAAATCTAATCCATTCAAAATGGATGAATTATTCATTTCATAATAGTGATATGCGATAGTGTCTCCTGGTTTGTGATCAATCATCAATTGTCCCCGGCGTGCCACTGTGTCCACAAAAGTGCTCCACAATGATTTAAAGCCATCGATAAGGCAGTGATGTAGAAATGTCGTGATAATGTGACCTCAAACAAGGTTCAGAAATCTCTTCGGGCCAGATTTAGCTGACCGAAAGAAAAGGTTCGAAATAGACTTTACATCCCTCCACGGACGACTAGATACGCGCACGAGACCTGGAAAGCACTCGTCCGTGGCGAGTTGCATGCGCAAAATTGGCGGAGAAACAACCGACCGATCGACCAACCCGGGACGGTTTTTGGGGAATTAGGCAAAAAACCGGCTCCATAGATAACATCTTTACCGGCCGACCCCAGCCTCTCTGCAGGTGACAGCAGGAAGTATTAGCCAGAGGTTCCCTGGGACTGTTTTGTCCATTCGCTCCTTCCTCCCTCCAGGTAAACAAAGAATGTGGAAGAAACATGCGATCAAAACGAATGATACCTTTGCCACACAAAAGCGGACGACCTTCTCTCATCTCATCGGTTAATAAGGGTCTATCTCTTGCTCTCAAAAAAATTAATTCCAAAAGCCTAGAGCCTCGAGCCATAGGCAAATCTTGGGGACATCTTCCCCTCTTTCCGTACCAAACACCTGCCGGGTTTTTTTTTTTTGATTTACTGCTTAATTTAGTGGAAACGGTTATGCAAATCTATCTCTGTAGACATTGCGGATAGAACAGGTACACTCCGGCAGGCGAAGGAAGGCAAGTACGTAGCAACATTTGAAACATATCCTACAGTGATGAACTCCAAAAATGGATGCCCAACGAACTGTGCACTAATCTGGTAGTATACAGTTATCCGTTCCGTTCCACCAGCAACATTCTTTCCTTACCTTTCCTTCGTCAGCAGTGCCTCGTAACCGATGATGTGATGCTTCTCGCGCAGTGTCGGTGCCTTCAGTATCTTGCACCAGTACAGCGTATCCATGCTCGTATCGATGGACACGTTCTTCACCGTCACGTCCCATTGCCGCAGGTCGTCCCGTTGCAATGCATCCGCCGGTCGGCGAAACATTGGGCCGAGAAAGTGGATCGACCGGGCGCCACGGTTACCGCTGTGCCCCTTTAGACTGCCGGCTACCGGGTCCCGGTCACCGTACGACCACAGGATCTTCATCGTATCGGACTGTGGAAATATAGAAAAAAAGAAATGGTGGGGAAAGATTAATTTACGACCCGAATCGAGAATCACGATGGAGAGTGTGAAAGAAGTGTCACCGAGTAGAAGGACGTGTGTAGTGTTGGAGTTTGAAGTTGTCAGATTCATTGAAGAATGCATTTGACAAGGATTGAGTAAGTTTGAAATGAATTTTGATACATTCGATTGGAATTCTTGGTACTAAAACACGTTGATAGTTGGATCACCTGGATCGGTAGTTACTATGGTGCTTACAGGGGTTTCCAAGTCAGTTTCGAATGTAAACATTTTAATTCAGCGCATTCAAGATGTTTTTCAACAGCTGTTATGGTTATGGTTATGGTTTATTTGCTTCAAAATGAAATTTCAATTTTAACACATGATTTTCAACACATAACAAAGAACTGTTAGCCACAATCCAGCTCGAGGCGTGTTGAAAATCATGCTGAAGAAATTAAAAATTATGATGATGAAAATGAAATATAACATTAATGTGGATTAACATCTTGCACGTAGTGAAAAACAATGTCTACATTCGAAAGTGACTTGGAAAACCCTGTAAGCACCGTAGTATCTACCTATTGGTTGTATTGATTGCATTGATACAGGTAGAGATATGTGTGACAGTCCGGCCAGCTTAAAGCTGGCAAAGAAAATAGGGAAGCTTGTTGAATCAGGCTTTCAGTCCCGAATCAATCGAGCAGATTTCTTGAACGGGATGAAAGTGTCACACACACGACAGGGAAAACTGCGTATTAAATTTCACACCTTGTTCTACCTTTCCGCTCTTTCGGCTTTTGTTCTTTTAGAGCAACAGCTTTAGAGGAAACTATCCACTAGAAAGTTAGAGAGGATGTAGTAAACGGATCTTATTGCAAAGAACGTAAAACGCAGCATGTATTAACTGTTCGTTGCTTTAGTGAAGATACTCCGACAATATCACAGATTCGAGGGTCGTACAGAGCTTCAAATGTCACGCACAAATGTACCCAAGCACGAAAGGAGATACTTGCTTGAAGCAGTTGTGTACCACTTCCCACATGAGGCAAGTTCCGATGATAAGATTCTTAAAGCATATGAAAAATCATACCGTGCATGACTAGATAAGTATGAAGATCCTTTTCCCTCTGGGGAGTTTCGTATCCTTGATTGGATTCCATCTCAAAAGTGTGCTTCAGTTGGGCCGGTGTTGCAGTTTATTATGGACTAATAACATATGTATGTGTACGTAGCCATTATGCTAGCGAATCTGCTCAATCTCTTATTAATCCCGATCTCTCGCTTGAAGCTTATGGTTTTTAGTTCAAAAACTTGTACAACAATCTTGCATATTCCTTTCTATGTTGTCGGTTATAACCCTATGTTTCGAAGACATTTTCGGTTCGGAGCTAAAACTTTCCGAACGCAAGTAACCCATCTCAAACACCTCTACAAACCGATAAAGATCGTACCTTTGTCAACCTGTTGCCCTTAATGCGCTGAATAAATTATTGTGACTTTTACCCTGACCACAAATTTACCGAACATCTTTTTTGTTGTTTGCGCTTACGCTTTTTCTTTTCCATTTTCAAAAGCTGTTCGAGTGTTTAAGGGACTGTTGTGTGAGGAGAAGTAAACCGCGAGAGAGTAAAAATATATACGCGATAAGTTTATAATTGAGGTGAATGAAATGGAAAACTTTTAATTTTCTCTGTTTGCCTGTTTGTCGGCGCTGCTTTTCCGCCTTGATGCTCTCGGTCTGCTTAATGGGGAAAGTTTTACACCACTGTTTTAATATTGTAACGCCGACCCGCTCCTGCCGACGATGATTATGATGATGGTGGATTTTTTCATAAACCTATTCCTGATCGCGGCATCAGCCAATGAGGGATGATAAGGAATGCTAAAAATAGCATTACGATGTTACACAAAAAAACGACTAAAGCCTTTTGAAATAGTTGAAAAAAGTTGTTAGAAATTTGCTGTGGCGATTTGTGATAATTATAAAGCATTTGAAAGAGATATAAGAAATAAGAGAAAGAGCAGCGGCAACAAATTTGTGGAGAAATTTTTAAGCGTCTACAATCTGGAACTATTTATCTCGCCAAGGTTGTCGTTCTAGAGAACAGCTTCGTGGTACAAGCGAATACCCACAAGAGCTTCCCTGTTCGCTATAAATTTTAAATCGATTGTAACGGCTGGATGCAGTGGGACTAGATTTGGCACATTCATGCGCTAGAATCACGTGTAGGCGTGTTTTTTATTCCGTCTTATATAAAACACTTTCGACGTGACAAAGAGCGCAACAATATCTGGAGAGTGTGCCTGTTTGGCTGGAACAAAAAGGGTTGGACGCAAAAGATTTTGAAAAAAAAAATCATTCATTTTCAGTATCTTTGCTTGCTTATCGTGTAGCAAGTTTTTTTCCACACTAAAATCCACAAAGAAAAAAAATCCAAAGATACCATAGACCTGACACATTGGCATTTTTTCTCTAGAGGGTCCAAACTGTCCAAACTGCTCCATGTTCGCTTAACTGCTCTATGATACTGCATGTGCTGTTTTCAGCTTGCTGAGTGTAGCAGGCGTATGTGCCTTGCCGCCTGTTATAGACGTCGAACGACGTACATAAGAGTTTTGTGATAGTGGCTGAACGGGAGAAAAAAGGTCAAACATAAATGACAGTTTTGTTTGACATGGATAGGAGAAAAAATGGTCTAGCAAATATCAAGCGAAACAAATAAACGGATGTGTGCAACAGAGTGCATGACACTGTACCGGTTACTAGGTCGATAATATGCTGGTGTTAAGAATGATAGGGAAAGAAAATGGAAGCCCTCGTTGACGATTCGTTTTATGATGGGTGCAAGTTTTGCAAAAATGTCAGGCGTAAAAATGTAAACATATTTTGTTTACTTACAACAGCAATTGAATACAAATTTTTGAACATATTTTTGTAGTTTATGCAATCAAAGATGATGTAAAAGATGAGAGTAAAAAATGTATTTAGTAGTATGCTTTAGTTTCTATAAACACTATAATATTTTTTCTAGTGAATTGTATTGAGCGCCCAAAAGTATGCAAAATATTTGTTTTGACGCATTTGATATTTGTTTATCGCTTGCAAGGTTCAAAAGCGCATTTAAATTGACAATAAGATCAGTATAGGGTACAGCATACATTTAGGCGCTTAGCTTAACAATCAAAGCTTATGATTGCTGAGGTTTATGTAACGATAGAATGGGGTTTGATGGTTTGACAGAATGGGATATGCTTTCCCATTCCTCAGGAAGTGTAGTATTTCAAACAATAGAAGTTACATCAATTAGATTATCAGATTTTAAAGCGATAATAGATTACATACATTTAGGCGCTTTTATAACAAACATCAAATAAAAGTTATCAAACTATAGCAGATAAATGAGTGAAAAGTTAATTTCTACAAAATACTTACACCAATGATTACATCGTGAGGATCACACGTTTCAAGTGCCCGCCGGAAGGTAACGCTAGTGTGCGTTAGGTTCTGGAATCCACTCTCGATGTGATAGTTTTGCGTGTCGTCCTGTACCGGCATGTGATGATTGTCTTTCGAACCATGGCAATCCTCCAAAAGAAAGGAAAGAAAATTTGGTTTACAAAGATGATTTATTTCAACGATGTTGGTTGGCTATCATGGAGAAGAACAAAAAAATAAAATAAAATTATGCATTTTTAATCCCTTGGAGGAGCAGAACACAGTATGACCAAATTTATGAATCCCAATTAAGATCACTTGCTAAGCCATTTCGGTAAATTTTCCTTCGTTATTTAACCTTCGAACTTGGGGGCTTAACGCATCATAGCCTAATGTATACCACATCCCCTCCCAGTAAAGTATGTTTCAACCGGAAAGGCAAGGGTTCGAAAAACAAACAAAACCCTTCGGAAATGGTACATGTGCTTACATTAAAGCGCTGTGAGTCTTAGGAAATCTTGCGCTTGCCACTAAATAGATGACTGTAAAGGGAGGAGGGAGCTTCCTGCTCCGTCATAAAGCTCCCGGAAATATGAAGCATTTCCGGTTCCGGGTCATTGGAAGCGATTTGCTAACCGGATCCTTCCCTCGCTGTCCTGGATCCTGTACCGTAATTAATTAGCAAACCAAATTAAGGCACTATACACCTCCGAGACAGCTCGGAACTGGGCAGGTTTTCCTGTACCTGTAATTAGCTTCATATTTACTGTTCACCTCCAGCGACGGTGGTTGTGCGTGTGTACATTAGGTTTCGCTGAAATGGCGGTTTCGTGGAAAATCGAAGAAAAAGTGAAATATCGACGAAGCTAAAGCTTCTTTTTAAAGAGCACACACACTTCATGCTTTACTATCGCTCTTTTCGTCCTTGTTTCCTCTCTGCTCAGATATATTGACACCATTTTCTAAAGTTCAATGTCTAATTTCTGTACCGTGCAAAACGAAGCTTGAAAAGTGTCCGGGCGCTTCTTTTCAGACGCGGGCAATCCACTTTCACGGAAATCCTTTCCCCATTGTACCGTGCGCGATCGTGCCCGAGAGCAGGATTTTCTATTTTCGCCCGGTAGAGACGTAATGGTACAATTTTTCCGATCGATAGCAGCGCAGCAGTAGAAAATTTTCCAATAATTTTAGCATCGCGCCAGCACTGCTGAACACGGGGTTGTACTGGAATTTCCCTAACTGACTAGGAAAGCTTTAAAGTTTTCCTGTTTCTGGGAATTTCCTTTCATACACCACCGAAACAAATAACCGGCAGCGTGGGAAAGAAAATTTGTATATGTTTTTTTTATTTGTTTCAAACGTATAACATCTTTTACTGTGGAAATGTCTGAAAGAAAACCGTAGTAAATTAAAACTTCTTTGTTAAACTTTGTTACTTATACATACAAAAACAAAACATTCTTGTGCTACGAGCATGTAAATTAAAATTATAAATTTGAATGTTTTTCAGTATGATGTCATAAATACATTGCTTATTTTCTGATAACTTCCTACGCGGAGGCAGTTTACTTCGTCTCGCTTTCTGCTCACTCCGCCCAGTTTGTAGCGTAAATATATATTTACGCTACTTTATGATGCACTTGTGAGGATATGAGATGTAGAAAACTTTGATCATTTTCGGTAACACCAAAACATAGGCCGAAACGGCGCACAGCACGTGGTCGGAAACCAAACTTTTAGCGTTTGGACACACGCGTTCCGCGTTCCGTTTCAACAAGTGTGAAAAAACAAAATGCCAAGTCTTTGCTATCGGCAGCCGCACGATTCCTGGAATGATGCTTTTCTTGGCATTGTATTTTTGCTTTTCTTTCCAGTCGGCACGCTAAAACTTTCTCCGCCAAAGAAGCGACACTAGAGGCGGAAAAATAAATTTGTCTACCATAAAATATCGAGCAAAATAACAAAAACTAAAATAAAAAAAGGCAAGCAAGCAAGAATGAGCCCGGCCAAACGAGTCGCAAAACCGCAGGACCGCTTCGCATTCTGCCCTAGACAACTTCCTGGTTTCCGATTTTTACCGGTTTTAGTGGGTTTTTCGGTTTTCTCGCCTACCTATGGAGTGTGCGACGACTACGACGGTAGCACGTTTTCCTCCGCATGAAAACAGCAAATCGATGCGGTAAGGAGGAAGAGAGTTCGTTTTGTTTATTCGACTTTGCTGCTATTTTTAGATCTCTATCGCTATTTTATGATAAGCACAAACTCACGTGTAAACTAAATACTGCATCAAAGCTTACAACAAAATTTGCCCGACTAAATCAACTATCTCACTCATAGTTAAACCAGCTGTCACATCCTTTTTTAAAGCATCCGTAAGCGAGCAAACACAGATCGCGTGTGTTTTAGTTTTGCTTGATACGGTAGTGAACGTAGGGAAAACGTTTTCGCTGATCGTCAAATATTCATTGTTCTGCATTCAGTTGACTGTCCTTTATCCGAAAGGTACTGCTAAGCTAGGTTGAGAGCATTTCTGGGTGTAATGGAAACTACTGTTTCAACTTTGACGTGTTTCTGTTTCTGGAATATTTCGATCGAGCAAAGTCGTCGGAATCGACAATGGTGATGGAGAATTTGATATGAAGCACAAATGTGGCGTATGTGCATTATTTAAATACATCAATTATAGATCGAGCTCGCAACGTGAATCAGGACGTTTTGCGGTACGTGCAAAGGATTTGAAAATATGTTCTATATTCGGAGAATTTTTAAAGCCCCAATTGGGCTAAAGTTTGCCCACATTGCGTTAAATTTCACTGCTTGTAATAAAACTAGTTTATTGACTCTAAGTAAACATTACCTCGCCTAAAGGTATGCAAAATGAAAATGTAAAACAGTTGGAGTGGACATTTCTAATGAACAGTTTAAATGAATTTGTTTAATCGAACACATTGATGTGGATTAAAATAGCAATAAACAACCATTTTTGGGCACTCTCGTCCTCAAATAATTTCTACTGTATAACTCCAGTGAGGGATAAAAATCGTAGTAAATCATCATTTTGCATACATTTAGGCGTATCGAAATGTTAACATTTTCCGCATAAACCAACGTGGAGTGGCAAAAAAAGAGCACAGTTACCATCCTAGTGAATTTTGTATTTTTCTTTTCAATCCTTAAAACAGTGTCGCAATAAATATTTGTACCGCGTATTTGTACATGTCTGCTCGATTCAATGAAATGGAGCGTAAAATATGAAACAGCGGTACACATGAACACACCCCGATGCTAACGTGCAAAATTGCCGAATTCAATTATAATTTAACAACATTCTGTACTTTGGTAGTTGATGCAGATTTTTGTTTTGTTTCAATCCTTTGCTCCCCGTTTCGCTATTACTAATTTTAAACGGTTCGTTTTTTGTAGCGAACGGATTAAGGGCAATAATTGCGAAACTCAATCCACACATTTTGGGGTGCAATAATCTGCAATCGAGCAAATTGAATACGATACCGGGGCGGCAGTTGGATGGGATCGGTTTTGTGAGGAAACATATAGTCACGCGGTAGTACTCATGTGGGGTGTGCATTGAAATAAGCTTGCTGTAATATGGCCATGTGAAAATGTTAATTTGTTGTGTACATTTTCGGGGTAGAATGATAACACACAGTTCTACATTGTGATTGTGAAACGCATACAGAAGAGGAGAGCGAAAAACACCAAAGCTCCAATTATCAGCTCGTGTTCTTATCGAGCAAAATGATTGTCTATCTTTACGGCCGGACGAGATATACAACCAACCCGGATTGATTCATTTCATCTAACTTTTCCCCATTTGCCGATCCGGATTTGGCGCTACATTTTCCATTTGCTCTTCTTGCTATTCGTGAAATATTATATCCACCAGTTCGCCAAACTCTTTCTCGAGCTTCTGCTACACAACCACCGAAAAAGGGATACCATTACCCGAAAACACCCGGCCCCGTTTCGCGCGGTGCTAGTAGTTTGAAAAACAAATTAAGCCAAAGCTGAAGCGAAAAAGAAGAAATCTGGCATATTCTACCAACAATCATCAATTTTGTGGCTGCGGTTTCCACTGCAATGCTCTCTCTCTCTTTCTCCTCGATGGTATTTCCAATCAATCGCCCATCCTTTCTTAGGACTATTCTCAATCGAACTTGGTGTGTGTGTGTGTGTGTGTGTGTGTGTGTGTGTGTGTGTGTGTGTGTGTGTGTGTGTGTGTGTGTGTGTGTGTTTAGCGGATTGGCGGCGCTTTTGGCTGTTCGAGAACCCAAGGTCAGATGCTGCAGGGAGTGAGATACTGCTTTTACGAACATAAATAACCAAACTTACAGTTTACGGCAGAAGAAGAGGAAGAAGCTAACTCAACGGGTGGTGTACGGAATTACGGTACTAAAAAGGGAAAACTACCCCGGAAGTGGGAAAGTTTCACTAATGGAGATATTTTCCGAAATCAGAGTGCCGGTGGGTTTACAACACTTTTCACCAGATCTCCCATTAGGGCATCGATTTCACGACACTTTAGGATGCTGTATCTAGCGAATGGGTTTAAAATTCGGTTCCTTTTCCATTCCTTTCGTGTCGCTTTATGCCCCGATACTTGAGAGGGTGGGTTTTACGGTGCGGTACCAAACCCGACGCCACTGCACCCATCACTAGTGGAATATGCTTTAAAACCATACAGCTTATGGGTGGGTGGTAGCGCCCTGAAGGAAAGTTTGCAAAAGTTAATTTTGATCCTGTGCTCCCCCGAGCGCCCGAGCTTGGTTGGAGAGTGCAAAAGTCGGTGAAATTTATTGAATCATAATCATAAGCACGACATAATTGATTGTCAGTCCTCAGTTCATCATCCCACTTTGGAGGAGGTGCAGAAAGTTCGCTTGAAAGCGTCAGTTAATATAACTGGCTGAGGTCATGGTTGGAATGTTTTGCATGCTAGGTTAGTAACACTTCAACTTAAATAGCATTTTTATTGTTATTTTACACTCATTCTCCTTTTTGTTTAATGAATGTTGCAAAGTTTTCTGTAAAAAGAGCAAACAGCTACGGGTCACGATATAGTTTTAAAATATTCATCATCGCTTTCCTTAATTTCGTGTATCTTTCCTATCCTATCACCTTATTTACGATGCATTAGCAAGCCAACGAAACCGGTTAGGAATTACACCCGACCCAAGCCATACCACTCGAACGATGATCCATTCAAACACGCACCATAAAAGCATAGCACCGGAGCGTAGCAACCAACATCATCCATTTCATTCGTTTGGCACTAATATACTTGGGCTAATCTGTTCGGATCTTCGTGTTAGTGACGAATGAGCAATTAAAAGTTTGCCTTACCATGTGGACCAATATCAGGAGGAACGTTACGGATAAAGAGAAATGCGAAACACGCACTGAAAGGAGCTGGACATGAAAGAACTATTGATCGGGTCTGGTGAATACTGCTTGGCGTTGCAGCACACATGGGAAGGAACAAGTTTTGCACCTGCAGTTAGCGATGGATGCACTTTTTTGGGGAGATTTTCATTCATCTTTCTGGTTTGATGGTTTGGCGAGGTCGGATATAAGCTATTGTAGCACGATTCAGTTATGGAGTCAAATTAAATGGTTTTTAATATAGAGTTCCTAATTCACTCAACAACGTTCATAACTATATAACAACGAATATTAAAAAGTCAGTGTAAAGAATTGTTTGAACATATGCTCTTGTAAATATGATTTTGTTAAGCGGGTTGCATGCTTTAGAGCGTGTATCACTCACTTAAATAAATTGCAAAAAAGATAAATACGTAGAAACCTGTCACAGCAGCTTTTTGAATGTATTTTTAGCAAAATACCAATAAAACAGACCTCATTCTATACGGCATACAACACCAAAATGATAATGCGATCCCACCTCCTGCTCGTTGTACATTTCCTATAGCTAGTTTTTCTTACGACGAGCTAGCCACGAGAGCACGTCAGGAAACAAATTAAAATAAAATACATTCATTTATCCGTAGTGCGCGCCGGAGTAAGCTCCGCGGTAATTGATGACAGCAGAGCAGCAGCAACCAGGCACGCTTGAGGCGAGCGAATGTCTTGCACCAAATGTGCAGAAGCAGCTCGCCAAAATTGCATGCCTTAAATGCGTCCTCGAAAATATTGCCCTGCGGCAAAAAAATAAACAGAAACCAGCATCGTGGGCCAAGAGCAATTTTGCACAAAAACTGCCCGGAAAGATGATTGCTGATTGCTTGATTGTTGTTCTTTCGGTCCGAATTTCGGTGGCCCAACGGTTCGCGTGTAAGCGGAAGATGACGAATCAGACGGGAAGAGCATCAAAAAAAGAACCGAAAAAAAGAAACGAAGTCAAAGCAATCAGGCAGCAGGAAAATGTGCAACTTGCGTGCACCTAAACGCATCGTTCTTCGTCGTTTCGCTGAAGGTAGCAACCTTCAGGTGGCACCGGCAGCGCTACAGAACGCGTCCGAAGCGAATGAATGGATGGGCAAAGATTGTAATAAGTTTTTGAGATCTTCAACGAAATCAGCAATTTTCTTGCACCTTCCAATTTCAGCAGGAGATGATGCTGGTTGCAGTTTTCTACCTACGCCACCGGAGCAAACTATAGCGGAAGTTTGCAGAAGATTTTGAAAACATTAAATGCGAACGCAGGAGCAAGGTTAGCTTTTTCATGCATTACACCAAAAAAAACTACAATATAACGCCCTTAAAATTGTACTAAAATACAATGCGCCTAAAGGTATGCTCTTTAAGTACAAAATTGCAAAAGCGCATTTATAAACCATTAAAGCCACTGTTCAGAAAATAAAGGAAATCTTGCAGTTCTTAAACCCTACTAGTAGCAAAAGCGTTTGAGTTACAATTTTCCCCACGAGTGAATAAAGCCCCGCCGTTTGATCAATCAGATGTAACGATGTTGTGATGAAGCATAAAATTCAACTTCAAACTCTTCCGTAACTGGTTTCTGGTCTACCGATACAATGAAAACCAAAGTTTTCAGTTCCCCATCAGTGAGCATCATCCAGGGGGGCTTCTTATCAGCAGTGACCGAGAGAGCGAGGAAAGTATGAAGTCTGCAGTATGATAAAATCAACAGCAGAACCGCTCTACACAAGCCTCGCGAATGATAAATGTTTGCTTATTTTTAACAGTGCCGTTCTATTGCTTTTCAACTAGTTTTCCTCTTCCTTTACTGTGCGTTGTAATGTTTGTGATTGCTTTGAAAAAACAAAAACAAAAATGCACACAATTTCTCTGTAGTTTCTTGCATTTTGTTTTGCCTCTACCACAACCCATAAATTAAATCGCAGTCTCAATCGTTTCCGGTTTCCCCGCAGGAAAAATGAGCATCCCTAGGGAAGCACACCGACCGCCGACACGGCCAGCGTAGAAACATTGTGCCACACTTCCAACCAAAGGGGACAGTTGCCTGGTTTCTTTGCCATTGGCTGAATGGCTGATGGCAAAAAGGCATATTTACATTATCATTATCATACTTTTGCAGTCGGGAAAGATATTTGGAGCGTTTGGTTGTTGGGCTTTTATTTCCTCTTTCTTTCTATCGTCACACTTACTGAAGATGAAGTTGAAGGAACGATCGCGGGCCAGCTGGACGGAGCGAGGCTTACGAGGATTGTGGTTGGGATATTTGGTATTTGAAAAACGAGAAGAAATAATAGGATGATAAATGGTGAAAGCAGCGAGTGGGAGCGCGAAGGGAGCCTTCGAGTTTTATTTCATTTTGCAGTGATCCATCGTTGCTGTGGCACCGCCTGGAAGGATGTCTTCGTCACTGACCCGGAAATGATGAACGGGGAAAAAGGAGAGACTGTGTTTTCTTTACAATCGCAAAAGAATTATGTTGCGTTTTTTAAAGCGTAGCTGACACAAAACAGGATGCTTCAACAATCAATCTTCAGAACCTTAATTATTGGGCAGTTGATTGGGCCAATATTTATAATTAAGAGTGCACGGGCCAAAAAAAAGCTTCGCAAATTGAACTGATTATCTATTAATTTTTCATGAGCAGTTTTGTGCACATCTTTATCGTAAACCCTTTTTTTGCTTATCGTGCCCTAAAGTCTAAACAAGGGACAGCCGATGTTTTCCTCCCAAACCCGATCAATATCGATTTTGTAACGTAACGTTCGTCCCCACAATTTTCCAAATGAATTTTACACCACACTCCAGGGACGGCCGAGAGGATGATGCTTGCCGTCTGCTGCTGAGGATGCGCTGACGCTGCCCAATCCGCCGGCCGTTTCATTGCGTCGAGAAACCATGTCAGGCCCAAAAAATACCATATCCGCTGGGATTACTATCGGATTACCATCCCCAAAATGGTGGAAAAAGAGCATCGACAAATTTTGTGCGGCGTACAAAACAATGTGGAAACAACCAACACTCAGACGCAAACGCAACAAACGGATCGTTGAAACATAACGAAAACGAACCGACATTGATTGGTAATTGAAACCCGCACCCGGTGGTGAGGGAGCTGAAAGCACACGCAAGGATCGGAAACGATGCTGTAAAACTATTATTTTTTCCATCGGTTAGAAGTTGGAATTGGATCGGGCGTGGTAGTGGTGTGTGGACGGTATCGTAACAGAAATTGAAATTATAGTCAATTGCCATTTTATGAGGCTTTGATTTCGGTCAATGGTTTTACGATTTGCTTTTTCTATTGGATAATAGAGCAATAGGAATGTTAGAAAACAAAAACAACGGCGACAGATGTTTTTAGTACATTTGGTGCGCCTAAATGTATGCATTAGTCGAGACAAAATAGGCCAAAGGTGTTAAATTATATCACTAAAAAGCACAATTTTTAGATTTATTCTTCAGAAATCTAAAATATTAAAATTAATTTAAAATATTTTTTTTTTATTTCTTCATAAATCAGCATTTCAGCTTTGACAATTTTGAAAATTATGTGTTGGTTGGTTTCCAATTACTTAGCAAGGGTAGTGAATTATGCATCAATGTTTTTAAGTACCTTATGAGGCCAATAATGGGCAACATGTTTAGCGTAAGTGCTTTTAATAGCCGTCGATTTTAAATGCCCGATCAACCCAATTAAAATAAAATCATATTAATGTCAAACACAAATCAATGGCAAGCAAAGAATGTACTGCCTTTATTAGAAACTCCATTAGTCCATTACATGTACAAATTGATCTACCTCAAGCACCCAGCGTAGTAGCCCATCAGCAAGTACAAAAAAGTAATAAAGCAGGAGGTACACAGGACTCCCCTGGGAAGCCGTTAATTGCATACCACAGGACCGAAGAAACCTTCCTACACACAGCTGCTATCGCCGTGTGCTAAAAGGCATGCTCTAGCCCCCCGCAATTGCTCCCAGTTGCGAAAAGGTTATTTTAAAAATCCATCCCAGGCTGCCCCGCCCAGTCCTCCCTGTGACTATTAGCTGTGAGACTTCATTTTCGCCAAACTTTATGCTCCACTCCGCACCACTTTATGGCGCATATGTTTCCGGTTTTACTCCAGTTTTAGTCCAGTGCAGCTTCATCCATCCATCGTCTTTCATGCGCGGTTGAAGGTTTACGACGCTTTTTCGAAAACATATCGCGCGGTTGATGAATTGTGCGACTGGCGAACGGTGGGGTGCCAGCTTCCACTCAAAATGCGCCCCTTACGCCCGTACCTCATATCTCATTTATTTGTGACCGTGTAGTATTTTTATTCTCCCTTTCCGCTGTTTCCTTGATTTAGCTTCTACACTCGACGGGAAGCTGGCTCGTTTTTTTCCTACACAGGGGGAAGCGGTAGCTGGATATAAAATAACTGGCAGAACAGTGCTGCGCTTCTGCTGAGCCCTTACTGGAACTGGCAGGTTATTATTTTTCGCTTTTCTTGCTTCAAGAACCCTTTTGGAAAGGATGGAGCAGGCACGGATGTGCACGTGAGCTTAAATGCCGCGGAAGTGGCGCAAAGTAGCACATGTGAGCGTGAGAGAGCGTATGTGCTGTTTGGCAATTGTTTCTGCTCAAGATCAATCAAATGCCCCCAATTGCAAATAAATGCCATGTACAGCGAAATGTGCGCTCGTTGACGGAGGAAATGAAAGACTGAGGTAATGAGAAAGGAGAATGCGAGATGAAAATAATTATTTGTTTTAAATAGTATTTCTCTAGCAAAAAAAACAGACAAAATTTTCTTCTGAACCTTCAAACTAGTGATGGGAAAAATGAAGTTTTTGTCGGAATCGATTCCAGCTAGCTTCGAAGTTTTCTGGATTCAGATTCCGGAATCGATTCCGGAATCGGCTCAGGAATTGGGTCCAGAATCGGCTTCGGAATCGGAATCGGTTTCGGAATCGAAATTGGCTCCAAACTCAGAATCGGCTTGAAAACGGGGTCAGTTTCGGCATCTCCATAAAAATAGGCGTTTAGGATCAATGATGTTACGTATTGATAGCCGTAAAGAATCAAAAATTTGCTTGTAAACGATCTATTCTCATGGAGATTTCCGGTCTGATTTCGCTTCTAAAACTTATTTACCAATTGAAGAACTGATTCTCTTTCCAGAGCTAATTTCATTTCTGGAGTCAATTCTGATTCCGTTATGGGGGCAAATTGCGATTACCAGGTCAATTCCAATTTCAGAGCCGATTGTGATCGCGGAATCGATTCCGGATCGAACTCCGGAATTGGCTCCGGAGTCAACTCCGGAATCGGCTCCGCAATCGACTCGGCAATCGACTCCGGAATCGGCTCCAGAATTGGCTCCGTAACCGACTCCAGAATCGGCTTCGCAATCGACTCCGGAATCGGCTCTGGAATTGACTCCGGAATCGGAATCGGCTCTGGAATTGATTCCGAACACGGAATCGGAATCCGTCCGATTCCGAGCTCCAGAACTAATCCAGACACATACTGCCATCTGTCGGAAGACTACGAAATTATTATCATACTGTTGATTGTCTTTTATTTCTCTGAGATTTTTTAATGTTGTTTCAAAACATTTACATGATACGTTTTTGTTTTCAACACGCATATAATGTTTTACTGTTAAATTGAAAATACTACTACTATTAAATGTTAACTTCCCAGAATCGTTACACACAAAGCATTGATCATGGCAGAACAGTGCCAACAGCAAAACTTCAAAGGTTGTACATCTGCATTTATTTTTAGTAAAATAATTGAGCACACTCGTGAGCGTGGTATACGTGGAAAACATGAAACGCGTCGGATGATTCGAAAGACTTATTATTGGAATTTATCAAAAACAAGCACACGCAGCCTCCGTTTGAAGAGTGTACACAAATCCAGGAAATGGAACAGATTATGCTACGCGAATACAACAGCTCGTAACGAACTGCAAAAAAGCAATTCTTTGCTTTTAAAACCAAAAATAAACATCCATGTAGAGAGTAAGTATCCAGAGATCCAGAGATGCGCTTTTTAATTATATTTCCCAAGTCCCGTGCTATCCATCACAATACCTTAACACGTCCCGGATGGACAACAAGAGACGCAAGTTCATTGATCATCGTCTTCTTCAGAAGCAAATTTTGGACATTAATCTTTTTCCCGTGTACATCCTATGACTGGGTTGCGTTTGTTGTGGCAGGGCCGTGTGGTATGCCCGTGAGTTCATACGACCATTTCCGGCCTCCTAACCGTCCGCTGGACCGAAAATGGAAAAGAAAACATTTGCTCCTGCAAACCGTTCCCTTCCCCCGTCAAAACCTGTCAATTTTCTACCTCGGTATCATCGATCAAACTTTCTGATAACGGTTCATTCGTGAAACTCCAAACAGATGTAACGCTCTACTCGGGGTTACATGCTCGATTTCGGATTTTTTTCTTCTCCGTCCAGTTCCACTCGACAAGAGGATGCTCGAAATTATTAAACGCTCCCGTTTTAGTCCTCGGGGTGAAAGTTAGTGGTCCTTGCTGCTGCTCGAGCACCCCGGGCCCGGACCGGCTCTCGTTTCAATAACAGGTTCACCGCGGGATCCCTTTCTGTTTATATTATCATTTTCATTCCCTCCCCGTGCATATAAAACATTCCAAAAGTGTAGCTTTTACATCGGCAGAACACTTGCGAAAATGGGACTAAGGTAACATGCAGTAAAACAAAAGCCTCACACAAAAAAATATGTAAGGACTCTCCTGTCTCCTCAAGGGAAGCGCGTTGCAGTGCAAAATTCATATTAACCGTTACTTGAAGCTAAAAGCACCCTGGCCAAGCTCGGGTCGGTTGCTTTCGGGTGGTTTAATATATTAATTAAAGCATACCGATGTGCACCGTGGGGAGTACCTTCAATCGCCATTCCTTGCCATTCCTTGCCATGGGTGTACCCGAGGCGGTGGGCTTTCGACAATGACCGGTTCATGGTTGGCAAGGTTTGACCTAAAAGCCATAAATGGACACCAAGGAGTCAGGTGAAAAACAGAACAGCGAGAGGGAAAGAAAACCGAAAAAACCGGGCCCCAAATTCCAGCGGTATTCTGAAAGCCATAGGACGAGTTGATGCTCGAGTGCTTAACGATCATTGCTTGACGGTGATGCACAGAGCAGGATACAATTATGGCATGATAAGAGAGTTCTTTGGCAGCAATAACGAACTGAACAGAGTGGAAGCAGAGTGCGTGTGTAGTATCGCTGCGCTTTGGGGGATGTGAATTTATTATGCGAAACGTCCACCATTTTTTTAATGATCAGTTGCATATGCATGAAGAATATTTAATAGATACTTATATATTTTTTGTAAAGCAATTGTCTAGCAAACCCGTTCTTTTAGGATAAAAAAGCAAATGTCTTGAATTTTAATGTAATTTTACTGCTGTAATTCACTATCAGAGATCTGTCGATAAAATGACCATGTCAAAAGGGGAAGAGACCGTTCGGAAACCATAAAGTTATGATTGTGGGAATATCTAGTCAATTGTCATTACAGTAAGGACATCCCAGACAGCTTCAAAGCATTAGCTGAGTCAATGGGTAATGTTTGTATAGACAGAAAAGTACTATGCTGTCCAAAAATTCAATGAATAAGATCCGTAGATTGTGGATTATTGTATAATTTCTTAATTATTGCATCTACTGACAGTATAATTGATCTGAGTACATGATAATATGGCAAACTTCTAAAAAAAAAAGAGGAAAAATTCTAGCAAAGTTTTCAAAACCATACTAGTACCGATAGCACATCGTTTGCACCAGACCGTGCATTCGAAAATGATACAACATGAAACCTACTTTCAAGTATACAAATAACCCTTTTCTACAGTCAGCTAAAGCTCCAATTCCTAGAAATCCCCCCCAAACCATAGCCCATAAATCAATGATAGCTAGAACGCATGTCATGTAGCAAAAGGATCACTTACAAACCCGCCCGCTTACTTGCGGTCACGCCTGTTGGGGAATTAAAATGTAGAAAAGCCGCGACTTATCGGTGAACAAGTTGTTATCAAACATCCGTTAGATAATTGCCGACTGGGAGAGGGAAAGTATTGAACCCCAGAAAGACCTTTGTCTTACTGATTTTCACAAAGCAAACACCTACATCATTCTTAGCAAGAAACTTATCTTTATTCACTATGCTCCCCACCTGCGCTTGCTTTCGGATCGATAGTTTTAGCAATAGCAAACACACAGGACACAGGACAAACGGCAGCCGGTTCCGTATCGATGTACACATCAGCCACGGAGGGGGTAAACGGGAAACAGGTTTGAAATTGAGTTTGACAAACCTCATGGGAAGTGGTGGAACCTAGGAGAAGGAAAATATTCACACAGCCAACGTTGGAAAAGGGAAATAGAAAATCAATGCAATCGGCAACCGGGTAATCAAATTGCACTGCCCGTGACACTGACATGCAGTGAAAGCAACCATTTAAAGTACTCCAATGAGAGGTGTGTTTGTGTGTGTGCTATCCAGGGATGGGGGAAACTGGTGTGGAAAACAACAACCGCTGATTGATCCTAACCTGAGTGTAATCGAATGATCTTTTTCCGGATTGGCTCTACACGAACCTGATTAGGTTGGGAGGTGGGTGAAAGCTTGTTTTGTCGAAATGTCGGAATTCTGAAACAGAAACTGGTGCTGCGACCGGAAGTATCGGTGGTGTAGCATTGTGGTCATGCTAGGGCAGGAAAGGATTATTTTAACAGCAATGAATTTACTGTCATTTATTGACAGTTTGCAATAGAATCCATTGCAATAAAACTTGGCAATTACGAGTCTACATTAATCAATATTTCCGCTTAAGTTCTGATCCTCTCTTTTCGTGTGCTTTGGGAAAGCGATGCGGCTAATGTCATCAAACAAACCCATATACACATTGCGATGGACGCAGAAAATTCTTCGCAGACAATAAGTTTACAGCATTTTCCCCGTTGCTGACGTACTTCACTGCTACTGCGAATCAAATGTAATTTATAGATTTTACGTCTCAATCCCAACACTTCTGCGAATCACGAAAATTACCTCATCCAGGATACAGGGGCTTCCCCAGCCTTGTTCGCTCGCGACATGTGGCGCACAAAACTGAAGCCATTCTATGTCTTTATTTTTTCTCGGAACGGATACAAATCAAAACGCTTTGCCGCTGTACATCGTCATCGCTGTTGCTGCTGCTGCTGCTGCCCAAAAGTGATGATTCACTTCCGGGAGAAACGGAACCACCTATTTTGCGAACCTTGAGAAGACAAAGACTGTTGAAGTGCGTAAAAAAACACACACACACGCGTCGTTAACATACAGTGGGTGACATCTAGCTTGTCAGAGGATGCTTGGTGTGCCTGACACTGGGGGCTGGCTGAATGTAGCGGATTTTTATCGGATACGTGACATTCGCACGGTCGTCGTTGGTGGCGTTATGACGCACAACGGCGCACACGGAATGGAATTGTTTTTCGCGCGAACGAATCCTTGCGCTCTTTGCCGAGTGGGCTAAAATCACGGTACGGAAATGAATTCAATCATCGGGCTTTTTTTCGGAAGGAAGTTAACACGTGAGTGAGGATATATTTTGCACAACCCATCCAGCTCGGACATGACAATTCCCGAGTCACTTGTTGGGTTGTGAGTGTTGTTAGAACGGGGATTTTGTTTTGTGTTTGTCTGAAAAGGCAAACCGGAACGTTTCCAATGGTCCACCACAGAATAGCTGAAACCGCACAAGTTAGGCTGAGGTATTTTTAAATGATCTTCTGCATTTCTGTATACCACAAACTAATAGTGATTTCTGGAAAGCTCCAAGAACCGTTTCGAATGAATTTAAACGAAGCGCATCCCAATAACGAAGCCTTATTTTGAGGTTAAGCGTAAACTACCAGCAGCCGCCTAAGCTATGTCGATGTACACACATTCATTACTGCAACGTTTGGCTCTCACATGTGGTCCTCCAACAGACTGCCAGACCGTGAACTCCCCCCCCCCCCCAAACGCTCAGCTGCAACTTCCGCAACGGCCAAAAGCAACTGTCTCCGGTCCCAGACTCCTCCTGCTATCCGCAGTGTGCAACCGGAGAGGCATGCAACCGCAATGTGAAAGAACATTCTTTTACCTCGGAGAGTGGGGTGGAGGGTAGATGTTTAAAAATCCTCTTGAGTAGCTTCCCATCTCTTGTGTGTCTCTTCCCGTGCCATCCACAGCATGGTCCCGCGGTCGTTATGGTGCGCCTGGGGGAGACACTGCATGAAAGTGCCCGCGCCTCCAAGCGTACTTCCGGTTAGTGCTGAATGGTGCTTTTGTTTGCAAAATCGTTTGCACCGTTTTCCCACTGTCTGCGAAAAAATAAAATAAAACCTTTTTGCAGAAGCGAGAACGCCAGTAAAACAAAACGTAAACCACCCACCACATCACACACACACACACAGATATCTGCGGTTGTGGAGTAGGGGCGCCGCCCGGTTGTGATAGTTGAGTGTTATTTGCGGAGTGCCATCATTATGGAACCGTCACGTACGGTGGCTTATTACAATGGAGAGCTGTGGCGACGACTGTGGCAGCACAAGTAGTGTTCGCACCATAGGGGTAAAATTTGATGCAAAATGCTAAAATTTACACCATGAAACTCGAGCCCATATATCCGATAAAAACCCTACTTTGCTCATCAATTAGAGTTGTGGCAGGCCAGTATGCACAGTACAGTCCAGTATGTACAGGAGGACATCTATGGCCGTGAACAATCAATGCGAACGCTTTCATTGTGCCGCTTCTTCTCTGGCTTCACATGCACGTCCATGGACGCGTCCTCTATCATTAAAGTCTCGGGATTACAGCATTCCCACGCCCGGGTCGGTGGCGTTAAGAGTTGCGATACCGATGCTTCGGTTCCTGTTTAATGACACATTTTTGTTGCTTCGTTTACGGTCGACAGACGCATTAAAGAGAGCGCACCCACGCCCGATAAAACCGTTTTGAATGAGTGGAACAGTGGCCATTTCCACGCTGATGTCCCTCTCAATTAAACCGCAATCACAATAAAACATTCGCCAATTGCTTCGATTTCCTGCGAATGTTGTCGTAACCGCCGCGGGGCAGCGGGAGGAGCAACGATGGTGTGGTAACCGGCAGGGTATTTGATAACGGAAATATGCTCCCGTAAACAGCTCGTTTTGCTGACACTGAAATTGTTTCGATTTTCGATCAAATTTGGTTCACCCAAGCGGTACCCCCGATGGTGGTTAAAATCACGACAATCACCTGCGGAAAATTTTGGGCAGTCTGAAGGTGACAAATATTGAGTGCGGTTGGAAACATTTCAAAGGAAGCAGAAATGATTGTGCCAACCATTAAGAGCGCTCAGGGGCTATCCATAAATTGTGCAACGCTTGTAGCGAGGGGTTTTGAACCCGCCGCGTGGTTTATAGAATGGGGTTGATTTTAGCGTTATATTGAACTACCCTAGGTTGAGGCTAGACACACCGAAAACCTACCCAATGTCCACAACAAAAAACTGCAAATTATTCATTACAAATTTTGAAAATTTAACATCACCGTCGATTTTAAACGGCTTGGTGCAGTTTAAGGGAAGATTAAGGTGCCAGTTTAAGCGACATAGCTCGAAACCCTGATTTTAGAACTCAAAATTGTCAATTGGGAAGGAAGATGAAATTTCTCATTTTTGCATTACGTAATTTATGGATAAAATCAAAGAACCAAGTGACCAATACTATACGAAAAAGTGCTAAATAATTGAAAATAATCAACTGCCTACCATTTGCAACACATTTACAACAGAAGATACTTCAAAAACCAATACATTATCCAAGTTATTGATTTACAGTGAAACATTACATTAACCTCTCAATTAGTTACTCGTTCTGTGAAAAACTTTAAACATTTGCAGCATACCGGTACCTATTCCGACCAGTTGTCGGGTGATTTATAGCAGATGCTCCATACCGGTGCCATGCCCTTGAAGATGGAGGGGACAATTTATTATCCTGTCACTGTTGCTCCGCGACATCGGTGCTCCCCTGTGTTCGGGACAGGTCGAAGCCTGATTTGGCAGTTGTTGGTACGAAAAGAAGAATCACGACATCTGTAGCTTTTCAACAGCTTCATGTGAAGGTGTATGTGTGTGTGTGTGTGTGCTCTATTTTCCATCATCACCAACATCCACCATCTTCTGCTTTGCCGTCCGTCTAATGATCGGAGAGGAAATTTCCTGCCAAAGGTGTTCCCCCGTGGCCGGAAGTGTGTCATCATGTTTCGCAGGATGGGGTATTTCGGGTCGTAGTTCTACATGTGTTACATGAGGTGAAGGTTGCAAAGATGGAAAAGCCTTAGGAGTGTACATGCCGGCCGGAGCAAATTGTTTCCGGTGCAAAAGTTTACGTGACAGGAAGGATATCGATTGTTTGGCAAAGAATTAGTGCGTTGTAAAGCGTGCCTTCGAGCGAGCGACACAAAGTGGCTGGTGGCCAGGAGGTAATTTGCAACCTTGAACCAGGTTTCGCTTATTTATCGCTTCGATAATCACATCCCAAGATGGTACCACCACCCTCGATGCTGTACACACAGCGCCATCTGGCCGAGATGCCACAGACGTCTAGACGTCTTCCAGTTACTTTTGCACAAGGAGTTGTGTACACTTCAATTAACATCAGGGTGGTCGAATTGCTAATGCTTCATTCGTGCTCTTCTGAAGCTACAATCAAGTTTTTCAAACAAATAAACGGAGATGAAGCATCTTGTCGATGATTGTTAGGTTCATTTTACACCTTCAGTGACTATGACTGTACTACCTGCGCCAACGGATATCTCAAAGTTGAATAAGCCTAGCCCATCGTTTTTACAAATAAGTTTGACATTTACCATTGGATACGCAGTTTAAAGTTTACCTGTTACCGATCTAACGCGTACCGCCACTGCATACAAACGACCCAGCAAGTATGCAAGACTACTCGTTGCGCATTCTGGTCGCATCGCGTTCTACCGTTTGTTCGCTCATTAGCACACACGCTGCATGGTTGGATTGCTGCTAACCTTTGACATTGAGCGCTTACCCTTTCTTCGGTTCAGCAACAACGTCAATGCACTAGAATCTCACCAGCCCCGAGAACCGACGGGTAATTGTCTCACGGACGGGTGCTAATGAGAGACTGTTACCACCACCGCCTTCTAAGTGTCACAAAGCGCATTTCCACACTTGTTTCACCCAGTTTTGTGGCCCGGAATACGGGTCCACGCTTTGCTCATTTTACGGCCTGCGAAATGTTTCGTCTGTGATTTGCTCCATCGCTGTAAAGTAGAGGAACTAAATGTAATGGCGCAGCTTTGCTAAAGCGTTTTTGGAGACAATCCCCTCCCTGCTACTGTTGAGAGATGTGTGCGGCCACGGCAGCTCCTTTTTCACCGCCCGCCATAGACAGGTGAGCGGATGCTCCTTCGGTAATGGCCAGGTGCCACACCATGTTGCCCGACTGCCGTGCACACTTGCTCACGACGCCGGTTCGGTCGTCCGGGACTCGTTAATTTTAATTTCTTTCAGCACCTTTTCCCCACGACCATCGTCGAGCGCTACACGTTCATGTTGATTAAATGCCATAGCCCGGGCCAGCAAATGGAATAGGCAGCCAGGGGGGTTTTAGTGTGAAGTTGCGTGCACAGAATATCAATGAAGTGGTGGCATGCGGAAAGAACAACCGAACAGCGGTAGAAGTGGTATCATACGCCAGTCCCCTCCCCAGCAGCAAGAACAACCGCCAACGTAACGCGCAGGTGAGAGAAATGAAGCTTACCAGAGTCCTGCCGGGGCAGTTGGCATCCGATCTGAAGAAATTATTCCTGCAAATACCTCGTCGCTTACATCAATCACTTGCGGTGCGCAATGGAGATGAACGACGGTCGACGCTTGAGGCTACACGCACTACACTCGGAAGGAATCAGGGTCGTTGTGTAACACATACCCGGCAGCAGCAAAGCTGCTGAAATATTCAAAAGAAACACCGAAAACTAAACCACGAGCAAGAACATTCCTTGAGATATAGCTCGTAAGGTACCGCTCGATGTAGCACAAAACTTGCACTCGCAGCAGGCCCGGCAGTGTTGCAGTGGCAAAAACGAAACCACTACCCTTCAAGAAGCTGCATCTGGACACGTACGAAAGCTTCACAGCAGCAATTGGTGGAATGTGGCTCGTCTTCCGCTCGTCCCAGTACCGGGCCGGTGGCGCCAGTGCCAGTGCCGTGCATCGATCCGTGCAGAAAGAAATGAAACGTAAAAACAACAACTGCTCGTCGCTGACGTTGGTTTTGTGCAAAAAGTTGCCGGTACGAGCAGCTCGTGAGCGACGACACTGCTGCTAGTGGTGCGTTCCTTACTGGTTGCAGCCTTCAAGTGGAGAGATTTTAAACAAACTCCCGCGAAGAAGAGGAACGACCAACGTTTGCCCGCTCCAGAGCAGAAAGAGCAGCCAATCCAACCGACCAACCCCCCCGTGGGAGGTCTAGCAAGTGAAATTTATTCGTCGCATTTTATCGTGTGCCGGACCGGAGCTTTTTCGTGTACCAGAGGAATGTAACTAAGGGTACTGAGGAGTCAGGATATTTGACTTGTTATTGGATGAAAACATGTTTCCTTCGTGTGGAGCGTTTCACAACGGGTCGAGGTTTACTGTCAACAATTGCAATCGGAATCGGTTCGTGAAGGCCAGGCTTGGGTGGAACTTTAATGTACCTCGCTAAGCCAGCTGGAAAGGACATGGGGACTCTACAAATGTAATGACTTTATCAGATCGATAGGGACACGATGAGGAGAGTTCTGCAGTTGTCACACTCAGTATTACGGCACTATGATGACTATGGTAGTGTGTAAGAATAATTTAGAGCTACCCGAGTTAATGCTTCATCAACTTCCACACATTGAAACCACCTGCAGTTTATTACCCCAGAATCATTCTGAATTAGAAAACTTCTTCGTGTGTGAGTGACACTTTTTCTACTGTTAATAAACGGTAACAGAGCTTTAGAAGGTTGATAACACATCTCCTAAAAATATAATAAAAAGGTATTTTATGTTAAGTTGACTTCACAGTTCTGAGAATATTTGATATCCTGAGATCCCGGTGCTAATGCGCTCTCCACCACATACATTCGTTTGATATGTAAATGACCTACAATTTAAGTATGAACCTTCCAAACTCAAAACTAATCACACTCAACTTTGGAAATTGTTGCACTGCACACTACGCACTGAATGCACCACTTGGATGAAAAGAGAGTTAGTTAGTTTCGATTGAACCCTTACTCCTAGCTACCCAGTAACATGACCACCGCAGACAACAGAACAAGTGCACACTATGCCAGTGTTCCATATGTGTAGCTTACCACTCTAATCAAATATGACCGTGTTAGGTTCGGTGGAATTTCTCGCAAGGATGTGTTTTACGCCCCTCGTAATCATAGTGTTCACACGTCACACTGTCTCAGGGACGAGAGGAAAAACACGAGCAAAGTGGTGACTTTCAAAGAGTCTGAGAGAATGAAAAGGGAGGAGGAAAAAAAACTTTGCAACACAACTGGTCAGTTACATCATGGTACGGTAACGGCAATGGATAAAAGGGAAACATGTCGGAAGATAAAGTTTCCGACTTTGACGTCAGCCCGCAGAGAGACTGCGTGTGATAAGGCGTGCGTGTTGGCCGACGATGATAGAGTGCTTTAATATTTTTCATCTGTTTTTGTCCCATTTATATAATAGTTACTATTTTCCGTTCCCGCCCGAAGCTAACTTTCTGGCGTGAGCCTGCGAAGGAGATATAAATGGAGAATTTCATGAGGCAGAAGGGAGCCTTAGGCAGTAACAATTAATGCGAATGAAAGATAGCTGACTTCGTTTACTTATCATGATCGCTGTTTGAAAGTGAGTGAGACGGGTAAGGCAAGTGGATGTTTCCCTAGCCAGCTGCAGACAAGTCTAACCTCAGTATAATTGCGTCGAAGTAGGTTGTTATCCAAGGTCTGGGGCACTTCATGAAGGGAAGAGATCTAGCTCGACCATTCTTCTAAAAAGGATGGTAAAGAAAATCACTTAAGGGATTAGAAGAAGTTTGCTACAACCAAAATAGAGGTTTAGGTCTTTTCAGTGGGGGAAATCTGCCTTCAAGGAATAACGGAATGGGGGGATTGATAATTATTTGCGATAGATAAGAGCATTTAAGCTGCTCGAAATAACCCCACAATGTTGCAATCCCCCAGCAAAGGGAACGAAATTGTGTTCTGAAAGTGATAATCAAATGAAAATTCTGTTGGTGAAAATACTTGTTGGAAATAGCTTGGCAGAGTGTTTCGTTTCAATTTTTTTATGGGAGAAAGAATTTCTAATCTCGAAGAGAACCCATTTAGTCACACTTTACCAAAGACAGCACGTATCGGTTCAACACAGAGCATTGACACACAACTCTACCCAGCCGAGACCGTTCGATCGTTGATGGCATTTAGATTCCTGGTAAGACGGCCACAACGTTTTGACCACGTTCAATTCGTTCGCCAGACGGTTGCGTCTAATGATGTTGCTTTGTTTACTGGCGAGAAAACAGCATAACACAGCCACCCACACCTATTTGCTAGCCTATCCGACAGGACCGATGCCGACCCGCCGTCAGCTCGTTTCGAGCGGAGTGGAGAGGGTTTTCTCAGGGGGCCAATTTGTGCGTTGATTAGATTTTTCCCATATTTCCCCTCATCAACCGGGGCCTGCCGTCGACGAGATGGCGCTGCTGACGGCGAGATTTTTCAAGCTCCAATCCAATAATCGTCTATTTACGAGCAGGGAATGGATTTTGAATTTTAAATAAAACCATCTTGATGGTTGTGGATGAAATTTTGCAGCGGATAGCTTGCTTGGGTCAACCTGAAGGATGTGATACTTCAATAGACGCTTTGCAGTTTTTTTTTTAACATTTGTTTTACACCTCTCACACCAGGTACGCGCGTTGGATTACCGCCGTTGGAACTTACCTAGAGAAAGGAGAGGAAGAAAGAAAAAAGAAAACCAAAGTGTTAGTAAAATATAAATACATCAATAGCGGCAGAATGGTGGAAGGAATACGGGAGCTGAATTACAATTAAATCAGACTAGAAGTTTAGTATTCATCGTGCACACTTTCTTCATGTCTTAGCTTTTTTCTGTGCACTGTTTGTAGCGATTAGTGGAATAAAGGGCAATGCTTAAAACAATATTGGATCTATTTCGTAGAACTTCGAGCTCTGGTACATACAGCCATTCCTTAGCGTTATTCATTAAATCCATTTAAAACAGATGTTGAGCACGTATAGCTCAAAATATCACCAGACATATCTGTATCTTGCGCTCTGTGTACAGATGTGGCCACTGGCAATTGATTGAAGTCGATGTTCGCTTCGTCCATGGAACCTATCCGGATACAGTATCATAGTAGGAAGCATAATTAGAAAAGCCACTCCATCCCGTCGAGAAACATCTGTGACCATGTTAAAGTATGCGCGAGACGCAAACAGTAAACAATCGCAGTGAATCTCGCAAATGCTGCATTCCTACTCGGTCTTTAATTTGAGAGTTTTTCTGTTTTTGCACGGGAAACGCTGCACCATCTTCTTCCGTAATAAATTCCCGCTTATCGGCGAATGCCATCGTCTCGTGTGGGAAATCGTTATGCATGTAATTTGATACTGATTTCAACAAAACATTCGTTATTTGCAACAGTTGCACGAGAGAAAAGAAGCAAAGCATCATATCCAGGAAGACAAAAAAAAGGTTCGATTTAGAACGGATAATGATACATCTTTCTAGAGGGACAGGCGGTCGCAATGCAGTTGCTGGACAGCATTCGAATTCGGTCTGTGTGAAGAATGTAGAGAATAACAGCGAGAGAAACGACGAATGAAGCAATAAACATATCTAACCGATGATCGTCCACCAAAAACTTCGATCGGATGGCGAAGCGTATCATTCGCGAACGGGGAAGATCCTAAAAGCGATAATCGAACTTCTTCCAAGGTTTTTTTTTATTCTGTGGGATTCCTTCTTTCCAGAGCGTCGTCACTTCAAAATGCTTACCAGCGAAACGGGTTTTTGGAGGGAACCGGATAACGACACTCACGGTCAAACGATTGGATTCGCAAATACGCACACGGGGAGCCCGCGGGTCCCCTTGTTTCTTCAGTTTGTATTACCACCACCAGTTTTACTTTTGATTACCGCTGCAGGCGGAATTCGCGCACTGCGGCTGGCTTTTAGCACGGTCCCCGTTCTCCCGGGCGGTTTCGCAAGATTCTCATCCTCACCCAAGACTTTTGCCTTAGGAAATACGCTAACAGGCACAGTGTAAATGTACCGTGGAAACAGAATTGGGTACGAGTTGGTCTAGCTCCTTTGAACGGTTACCTTGAGTCAGTGTCGTGTTCTTCCAGACATTCTTGTTGGAGAAATAGTTCACGATGAAAAATCTCGCAAAAAAACCTGAGCATATAAAGGGTCCGTACGTCCTAGACAAACAGAGGAATATGTGAGTGCGTTAGTATGTGTGCGTGTGTGTGTGTGTGGTTGGAGAAACCAAAAATAAAAAATACGATTCCCCAAGCAGATGCGAATAAAACGTGCACCACTGGAGGGAATCACCTTTTAAGACCTGTGAGGACTAGCCATAAAAAAAAGGATGAATACCTTTGGGGGGAACTTGAAGCGATAAAAATCGCTCTCTTGCGCTTCTGACTTCTACAGAGATTGTATCCAAATTCCAGGCAACGCTTTGTTCTTTGCACTCACCCTCTACGGCTTATACAGTGGAGAAGAGCACGATAGGACGCGCTGAATTATGCTTCTCACGGCAAGGCGGTAGAGTTGATTCCTCTTCAGGAGGTGCCTTAGCAAGCTTAAACTGTGTATATTAATCAAATTTCACGTTTAGCATTTTTATAGCAAAATAAAATAAAAAGTTTTATTCAATTCAATTACCGAAGCAGCACACATCTTAGAAGTGACTTTATATCTTCGAGAAACTCTCGATCTCGTCCATCTATTTACTATCCAAGCAAGGTAACTAGTTACTGAAAGGCACAAGAAATTCGAGGCGTATTAATTGGATCAATTTCGAAAGCAGATTATTTACGACGAAAGTTTCAAGTGTACGTTAACCATTTTTCCAAGGCACTGCGGGAGTCGGTGGCTTCTGCAGTGGGGCACAGGTGAACGAAAGCGACATTTATGGTACAGAACGGATGGAAGAGCTATCGCCGAGCAAGGTTCAAACATTCTGTCCTAAAGTAGCAATTAACGGCAGAAGGCAATTACGAGTAGCTCCCAACGAATAGGCACAGCGAGCATCTTCCCGAACAGGTCGAAACAAAATTAGCTACTCCAGGAAATCCCACGCCTTCCTCCAAGCGGGAGCGCTAAGGTGAGGAAAGCATTTTAATTTTCAGCTGAAAACATCACTCATTTACCAGTGAGTGGGGAGGGAAGGGGAGGCGTACGGCGAGCTATTTTGACGGCTGCGGGGTAATTATGAAAGAGGAAGGAGAAGACTTAATTTGTGTCCTTCCTGCAGGGATTCTCGAGCTCACCTTCAGTACCAGAAAATTGCGAAATCTTCTATTGTTGGCACAAATTTTATCAGAATCTCTTACTACTACAAAGAAGTGGTTGGATATTGGGAGAAGCCAGCCTCCTGTTGATGTGGGGGGGACTAACGAGTCGCTGATTAAAGACTTCGGCGGTGGAAAAACATTAACAATTGATGCTTTCTAGCTTATTTCCAAATCAGCAGTACACTGCTGGCCTTACCCTTTCATCTTGCAACAATGCTGAAAACCATGAGCGCTGCTATGATAATAACATCATTATAGGGATTTTAGCAATTTTTGAATTTGCGACCAAATTATACAGAAACGCAGCAGAACGCGTCCTCCAGGGAAAACCCATAAAAGCATCGGGTCCTACCATTCGATTCAAAGATGTTCCAGCAACACTTGCCTTTGATCAGGACGAATCAGGAACGTTGCACGAATGAAATCAATTGCTTCGCAGGAAACGGAACCGGGTAACGATTGTCGTTATGACGCGCCCAACGTTTCCGTTCAGGTCGGATGGCGTTAAATGTGCGATTAATTTGTTATTGGTAAAATTACTTTTTCTTCCTTGAACATCATCATCATCATCATCAATATTGGTACTTCCAATATGCCCAATCACGTCAAGTACCCGTGCGCGGCTCGGTAGGTGTTACACAATAAGGACCTGCTCACTCAATGACGTTTGCGAAATGACTATTTTGATTAATGCGCGTTGATCGTTTCGAGCGTTCGTTTTTGGCCGCTGTCTGAACAGAGTTTTCCTTTGTGCTCTAGTATCATTTGGAGGGTGTCTTTAATGTAGAATGAACAGAGCAATAGCAATGCACACAAAAAAATATCGCAATCATGACTATTGCGGGGCTTTTTTTTCGCTTGTCGCTGTCAAAATTGAACGTAAAAATAAAATAAAATTCCACCAAAAACTTACGCTGGTCATTGTGATGGGTCAGAGAATCGTCTGTACCCGGTGGCAGACACGGCAAAAAGGTGAATAGACTGGATGCATAAATAAAACCACTCCACTGAGATTTGATTGCGATTGTCTGGCGGCATGGAATGTAGAATAGAAAATAGAAATAAAACAGTTCGAATGTTCGAAGTCCATTAAAATATGTAGATTAATGGTTTTTTTTTTGTTCGTACAAAAAAACCCCTGCTTTCTGTACGTTTCATCTTGCATCATCGCAGGAACACAGCACAGTTGTTGGAATGGAATGGAAAGTCATGTGTTGTCAGTACTCATTGGTTCAAACGGTATTAGGTCGGCATCAATTTAAGAAAATCAATGCCATGAAGTACTTGTTCAAGATTTTGCAAGATGAATCCATCACAGGCACTCCCAAAGGAAGGTAAGAGGACACACTTTTCGACACGTTACGCAATTTGAGACCGTTCAACGTAATGGTCACCGAGATTACGTTTGAATTGACCCATATTACAAAAAAAAATCCAATCAATTGGGGCAAAATCTGCTAAGCTTTTACCGGGTACATTAACGTTACGGCAGGACGGGAAGTTCCTGCTTGTCGCCAAACACTTGTTGAAGCACCGGGCGCCGGGTGCTGAAAGTGTTTGGTCGATAGTTCCGCGAAAAATCCTATTTTTTCGGCCCATGTTACATGTCCGCACACAATCCTAATGCCACATGACATGTGAGCATAGGCAGAGCGCATTCTCGGAAGAGCTTGATGAAGATCCCATCTCGGGTACAGCTTTTAAAAACCTCAGTACATACAGAAGAGCAAAAAACAAAGACATGCTAGAAAAGGTCACCGGTTTATCTCAAACGTTAAAGAGCCCTTTTCGGAACTACTTTAACGGGAGGAAGTTGAGCCTGTGGAGCGTAAATGGGATGATTTGTGTCGATCTCCGTTCGGGAAACATTATTGGAACCAGCAGGATTGATTATATTAATAGAAGGTGAACAGTGTGGCTGCGCCTGACAGGGAGCACAAAAGGCGAACATCAGCACAGGATAGGCTATCAAAGACCTCGCGGGACGCGGGTGACTGTGGCCCTAATCGGTGGTCCATTTCCTGGCTCATGCAATACTGGCGGCGCCATCACATCCTCCCCCGCTCCACACCCATCCACTTATTCTTCTTCCATGTATTGATTTTGTGTTTGTGCGTGATAAACGATGACAGTGGCATAATTTCGCCGATTATTGTTTTCCTTCGCGCAGAAAGTAAAAGCATTTCCTGGTATTGTTTATCTGCCGTGTTCGACAGGACTGAGTGAACCTAGCCGTGTTTCATCAGCAAGCTTGTTTGGCAATATGTGGCCCTCCTCTCTCTCTCTCTCTCTCGTCCATTTCCAAGATCTTTGCAATATATTGTGTTACTTGCCGAAAACATAAATCAGCCAGGGGTGGTTCCGAGTTGAGTTTTCGCAAAGGGTAAAGTTGAAGAAACCACAAATAGATTGCAGAAGTTTTATGTCCGTCGTGTTGTTCTCGGAATTGAGCTGATAATAGTTTGGAGCTGTAAAAGCAGGGTTAATTACTTACGGTGACAAAGAATGCTGCAGTTCCATAACGTTGAGAGCGAAGACTAGAATACATCAACGTGGCACGGCTAGCAACAACGTTACTCAGAACGTCAAACCGTAATGGTGTTGCTGGTGCGAAAGTTCACCAATAGTAGTGAAGTTACTGATGTTCGCAAAGCATCCGAAAGCCCCTCTGGATATTGTAACACAAAGGAACGTTGAGAATCAACCTTTCTGCAACATATCTGGTGCGTACCTTGGGGGTAATTTAGTATTCCTGGAAGGAGCAGCGTTTCGCCTGGCAGCAGTGCAGAGAGATAACGATGCGCACTAGTTAAACTGAGATAGTATAAAAGACCGCAGCGCTTTGCATTGATCCGCCTGAGTGTGAACTTGAAGTATAGTGGGATTTTGCTTACGCGATAGGTGATTGCACTCGTTCCAAAATTCGCGTCCATCGCTGGTTGCTAGAGCTGAACGGAGTTAGAATGTAGGTACGGTGCAGCTTTGCACCATAGATCATCCCGCATAGTTCTGCAGAATGCGATACCAATCTAACCTACAGGACCTCGCGCCCGTTGGCTTCCGGGACACCTTTTGAGTATTGGTGAAATTCCGTCTATGATATTTAGACATACATTTTGAATGTTACCTCGTATACATAAACCTAGCCGGACTGAGTCCCTGGACAGTTGGAGCGATGCGTATTAGCGCAAAATGACACGAGGAACAGTCTGTTTCGCTGTGAGGTAGGTCGCTTGTAGTACGTAGCGTGCCCATCGCACGGTTCGTTGACGGTATCGTAGTGGACTAGTAAAATCAGTAGAGCAAAAGCATAGTAAACGCTTCAAACGTGTTGGGATTAGCTACTCCAAAAGCAAGATGTACAGTTTCCCGCGTCAGATTACAATATCCCGAGGAGGGGTGTGTGTGTGGGTGCGGTTGAGTCGAATGTGTTATAGCATTCAAATCTCTTGCTAACGAGCTCCTGCACTACTCCTAAGCTAGTATCGATTAGCAACAAAGTAGAACCATTGTTTTACAGCATCAAACGAAATAAAGCTACACAAGCTCTACCGTGATAAGGATTGAGTATTCCTGCTTAGAAAATGTTCCATACCGTACGATCGTATGTGATGTGAAAAAACGTTTCGTTACGATGAAAAATGACAAGCGAATAAAACTCAAGAGAAAAACCCAAACACACACACACATCAGCGCGTTGACATCGTCCATCGACCGGTACCGGCGCGCACGGTCATGTGATTTCGGCAATTGGGATGATTTATTAACGAAACGATGGTGACCGAAAAGTTGTCCGGAAGTCCAAAATCCCAGCAAGAGGCACGAAGCGATTTTTTGTCTTTCCATTCCGGTGACTGTCGACGGCACAAATCATCACTACATCGTCAGCGAGGCGGATGAAAAAGTGTCCCTACAATTGGAACCGTCATTGAACTAGACCCGCCACAGACAGCAGGGATGAATGTTTGTAAAAACGCTGAAGCTGGAAAAATGATTCCATTGCTAAAAAATTAAAGCCCGTCGTAGGACACAAAGCTACAAAAGGGGTTATTATGATGAGCAACATATTGATTTTTCTTGACGGCTTTAGTGTATTTTTTGTATTATTTCTTAAATAATTTAGAACCATTAATGCTTAAAAGAAGCTTCTGGCTCTAATGTAAGAATGTCTCATTTGATTTATGCACCATTCCGGACACAATCTTTTACCACTTTCGAATCGATTCCCATCTCCCAGGAAACCGTACATGCAAATGTTCGCCTTTGCGTTTTGTTACCTTTCATTCTAGGAAGCTGTACTACAAGTTACGGTACAACAGATGCCAGAAGAATTCGTGGCTGGTCGGCGCACGTGGTGCCGCATGCAAATGGAAACTGGTTGGAAACTATTTCATTCTGAAAATCGATCCTAAGGGAGCTTGAGCATATGCAGCATTACCACTCTGGGAGAGTGAGGTAAAAATTCAATCTACCGCGTAAGCGTATGCAAATGCGTATGAATGAGAAACGCGCCAGTGGCGTGTATAGACGGGTGTGCCGGCATGATTGAGATTTTTGTAGCACATATTTTCGTTATTCCAATGAGGTAAAAGCGAAATATGATGAGTGCAAATACGTAAAACGGGGATATAATGCTGGAAACGCTTTACGCAGCTGCCGGTGTGAGTGAGTGTAGCAATCTGACATGTTTTAGTGCATACATTAGAGCGTAATTTATATGAAATGGAAGAATAATCAATTTTTAAAAGCATTGCATGACATAACGATTTGAAGTTGAAGACATATGTCAGAGGAATGTCGACGTCAATACTGTATCACTCAATAATAAATATTGTAAGATCATCTTGTTATATTGTCATATTTGTGACATATTGTGACACGTTAGTGATACGTATTGTTTTTTTTAAGTTCTTCAACATTATCCTTGTCTATCTGGTAAATGACATTAGCTCAAAACAGAAATATCCTACACTCAAGTTGCACGGGAGGTACGGGAGAGTATGAGATACTTCCTTAGTATGAGTATGAGATACCTCTTAGTCTTTAAACGTTCCGTAGCACGGCCATATCACATCCCCTTAAATCCTTCTCGCTTAACATTGATTAAAACTGTGCCTCCCCAAAAAAAACCCAAAACATTAACCATACCCAATGCATACACACTTTCGCTTTTCGCCATTTTAACCATCGGAACTCGTGTCGCTGTAGGCGCCGTATATGCAAATTCCTCTGCATTCATCATCCTTTGTTGCGGATTAGCTGCGGCAGGTTTGCGTGGGTGGGTGCCCCCTTCCCCACACAAACCCAGAGCACCTAAAGGCCTGCATAATCGGATTTGTCGAGCATTTTTCACCGATGGGACAGTCATTATGTGACACAGCAGATCGGGGAGCGTCGTGCGTTGCGACGGAAAACACTCCACTCGGCGCCGGAATTCGTTAGCGCATCAATCATTCAGATGAAGCCCTGTGATTACTATTTTACTCTACACGCGGGCGGATGATTTTGTATTATATTGATGCTCGAAAACAAGAGAACAAAGAGCAGCGCGGTGCACAAACTTAAAGGAAAACAGGGTTTTTTCTAACTAAGTTTAGGAAAATTTTGACATTCTAAAAACGTCGGCAGATGTGAAGAGAACTGTTGAACGATGGTTTCAGTTAAACGAATCAAATTTTCGGTAAAAAGGTAAAGCTTGTGTCACATCAGTTTTTGTATCCCAAAAACAAATATGTGAAGCCTGTTCCCCCGTTGTTCGTACAGTTGTTTGTGTTCCGGGAAAAGTCAAGCCTTAATGCCCAGCCCGCTCCCACCCAATACATCCTCCCAGCTACCGACATCTCGTCGGATGGATGGATTTACATTCTCGAGTGATTGAGCTTCATTAAGAGGAAGAGACATAATCAAGCTCCCAGTTTGTGCCCGATCTACCCTACCACAGCACCCAATGAGCGAGCGCCGGGAAACAATGTTTATTATCCCCTCCGAAGCGTGACGTTATCCTTGGAAACACTGTATGTTGAGCGCAGGCAAGTCCTTGGAAGGCAAACGATATGGCACGATATTTTTCACGCTCGGGCAGACTCGTTCAATACGCACCAGGCGATGATGATGGTGGCGTGTGTGTGTGTGTGAGTGTGTTCCTATTTCCATCCGGATCAGGATCAGCGCGTTTCGGCAAAAGTTTTTGGTGCGTACTGAAGCTTGAGTCAAAAACTGCGCATCAAGAAAGGAAAGTAAGCCGGGACATTGAAGGCTTTCGTCCCAAAAACTGGGCAGGATATGGTTTGGGCGATTTAGAAGTACGTGAGTGTCACTTAATCATGCCTAGATGGGGGATGCTGGCAAACAGGTTGAAGGGATTTGTGTATCTCATTGCCTATGGAAAGCGACATGTGAACAGTCTAATATTTTCTAAATGATGGACAAGGTTACACAATGCAAATGAAAGGGGAAGCACATTCAATAATTCAAAGAAATTTGGAATTTAGCCATCAAAATTTGATAAAAAAAAATATTTAAGAGCTTATTGTAACTGGCAAAAAGGCAAGAAATCAATAAGTTCAATGTCAGTTAAAAAAAGAAATGAAAATAGTACACTTTAAAGTAATTTAAGACAGAGCTTCGTATATTAAAACTCGTATTTTTAACTGTAACATTCAACTTCTATCTATGCAATGATACTAGTAATGATGAACCATAATGAAGAACCTTCCAGGCAACAAGACATAAACAAGTGTAATAAAAAGGTAACTAATTTAGTGTATTAAGTATGATAAAATTGGTTAAAGTCCCATTCAATCTGTTGTGCAATAATAAATTACCAAATCAGGCAATCGCATTATGCACACTAACCAGGCACTGGGGAAGGTAATAATTATTTTAAACATCGCCCAACAACCCACAATAAAACCCCGTTGCTTCGGTTATAAATCAAACCGTTTATCCGCCATTCTTGTATAATCATTTCCCATGAACAAAATATACCTAAAAAGAAGTCTAGTTTACTTTCAAAATCTGGAAAAATCCCAGTTTTTCGTACGCACACGCGGTCCCGGACGATTCGAAACCAAACTTACCGAGCGGAACTAACTCCCAAGACCATAAACTGCCTTTCTTACTCTTGGGGTTTTTTATTATTTTTTATTTCCCCTTTCGATTAACATCCGGTCAGCATAAAGGGATAGAAAGCGAGAGAGACACAACGAGAAGTGTTGGCAGGCTGCGTTATCTGACCAAGCTTTCCAAGCAGAATGACGGACGGAAGAAAGGTTTAGATTAGCACGGGAAGCTGCTGCAGACCTCGAAGCAGAATCAAAGTAAATCAGAACACCCTTTTCAAAAAGAGTAAAAAGAAACAAACACAAAACTAGCAACCTTACCGTGCCGTTCCGTTCGGCCCCCGGGGTCCGAGGTTTTAATTTTAAGCCCTCACAAAATGGTTTGCGATAAACTGTCCTACTACAGGGCGGAGATTCGATAGATTGCCGAGGATGGATGGTAAAAGGGCAATAATGAGTGGGGCTATAAATTTTCGCGTCCAGTGTTTTTGCTATCGTTTTCCTTCACTCTCCTTCTTCTCGCTATTTTTGGAACGTTCCACAAGCTGGACGATTGTTTCTTTTTTTCCGCTATATGTTGAGAATCTGTTTTATAATGTTCCCCGTTGATTGGTTTTATATTTGGACACTTCCAACCAACAGGTTTGCACAAGATGAGAGATAATTTAAAATCGGATAATTAGGGCTGTTTATCTTGGTACAGCGTGGATCCATGGACTCGTGGCTGCGTGGTTCTAACGATAAGCTGCGTTTGATTTGAGTCAATGGTATCATTTGGCTTTTAAGTAATCGCAATAATTCACAGGCTGGCAAATAGCAAGCCAGCAGCGAATGTGCATGGCGCCCCGGCGCATTTCTTTTAATCGCTTTGAGGCTTTAATCACAACAACACCTCCGCTGACAGTTGAGAGCAGATTGAACGAAACTTTAATGAAATTGAAGCGATTACACAGCCTCCCGCCGCGTTTGCTGTTGACGGTTGGTAGTTGTCACGTCATTAACCCCACCGCAGACCAAATTTAAATCCGCCGTTGTGGGTTTAATGGCTCATTTCATCTTACAAATCTCTCCCCTCGATGATCATGGGGACACAACACCGGGCATACAAGGATTTTAAATGACAAATGAAAAACACCTGTGCATCTCATCGGGAAAATGGTTTCTTCCTGTTCCGGGTTTCACAATTGGCAGGCATGTTTAATGTTCTATTCTATATGCAAAACAGCACCTGAAACAATAGGCGACAACACTGCGAGCGGATAAAGCATTTTTATGTCCCACCCAGAAGTGACTCAAACACTGACTCCAATATTTGTCCCTGTTTTGGCGGGTGCTAAAGAAATGAATTAGAATATTAAATTTGAGAACGTATAGCTACTTTAGCGTGAGAAAAAGCGTCCGACTGGGTTGGTAATTCATTCCAGATGCCGAGCTTTTGCCTGACTCTGCTTGACGTTTCATTGGACCGGGTCGCGAGTCGTGTGTGGTTATGGACAAAACGGGGGAAGAGGTACACGGTAGCATATTTCCCCACTGCTTGCTTACGTATGCATCACACGGGCACCGGAGCACGATGGCATAATTTCACTGGCTGTGCGTCTCTCCACAGAAATCTGCGATGGAAAGGAGAGGAAGCAGCTACAACAAAACCAGAAAAAAGCCCACAATGAAGTCTTCTGTTTGAGGTACGGTGACTCTCCCTCCCTCCATCGAGGGGGAGTAGAAGAATGCTTTGCACAATTCCATTCTAACATTGTGGCTTCTTGTCTTGGCTGGTTGTGTTTTTTGTTTATTTGCTTAGCTTTTTTCACCTAGAATTCCTTTCCCGATAACTCACCCAGTTTGCCGTAATTCCAAGAGAGCATAAGCCAGGGCTCTAGGTACGCACGTAGAGGTGCAGATTCGGGAATCAATTATTAATGTCGTTGACTGCCAACCAAGGGCACTGGCAGGGCACGCACGCACACGGGGTAACTGAATCATTCGGGCTTGTTTTTCTTGCCTTTTTGGTTAAATGATTATCAACATACCCGTCCGAGCGAGGCAAAAGCCAATTATGGTGCCTGCAGTTGGTAGGCAATTTGCGGCTCCGGAGCTATGGTGGAGATCGTTTTATGCAGATTGTGGATAAATGGTAACCAGCTAAGCCCAACATCTCTGCATTATTTGGCGTCTTGCGGCAGGACCAACTTCCGTCGCAATGTAATTCAAGTTGGTAGATCACATTCTAGGCAAAGACTGAAGTGGTTGAGATGAAAAAAATGCTAGAGTTTGGGATAGCGATAGAACTTCTCGACAGATGACGCCAAAACGACATTTTATTACTCTCGTGAGCGATTGTTTTTCGACCTCAGAGTGTAGTCATTCAAGAGACAAAGCGGAATAACCAACAAAAACAAAAAAAACGTGTGGTTACGACCAGTGAAACATATCCAATTCAATTATCCAATTGATTCCCACTAAAGCCTATTAGAAGAAGCATTAATATTCCTCTCACCATCGAATCAGGCACTCGATCTGTGTGGTTGCCGACAGTGTAATGTATCAGGAGGAGTTGGGTTTTCCACCACGCTCTCCCTCCCAGCAAAAAAAAAAACTGGTAGCTATCACTGTGGTAGCTCTCTTCGAAAAATCAAAATTCCTTAACCCACTCCAGTGGGCACAGTTACCGATGGTCTTGTAGAGCCCATTCACTAAAAAAAACAATGCCCTTTCCTTCATGCCAACGGTAAGCAAAGAGTCTTCAAAGATGTTGCTGTGTTTACGCTTCTCGCCCGGGAGCTTCTTTTTTCGGGGGTTGTTTTCGACGTGCTTAGTATTCAAGCAGCGCTACCGATTAAGAAGGTGCTGCTTTTACCGCCTCGCAAGCGCTAAGTAGCCTGCAGCAGACTCACTCACGGTACTCGAGCTGTCTGTCCCGCTGATTGCTTGCGGTTCTGCGCGGGACTGCGGGGCTTTTGACGATTTGCTGCGAATTTCCAAGCACCTTTCACGGATTTTGAAGCACAAAACCAAGAAGTGGGTGTCTCATATCCCGTAAGCAGACACGGGGCTAAATCTGGAATTCCTGAACAGGTAATTTTATTTTCCATTCCTGCAAGGAAGCGAATTCCTCCAAGCTTCTTCGGGGTGCGCTGTAGCTTCTGTGTTGGAAGCTTTAACCACGTGACTGTGTGGGAAGAAGGACAGGCGAAAAATGTTACCAAGAAAAGGAAGCTATTCATGTGAATTAAGTTAGGCGATTAAATTAATGCTTACGTTTCGTCGTTCGTTTTGAAAGGAAAGGAATGCTTTGTTGGCGTAGAATACATCTCAGGTTAATGCAGAACTCCACACGAAACGTAGTAGTAAAACCCATTACCTCGTTTTATTAAAGTGCATAATATTGACAACGTCTGACAAGAAGTATCTGTAAAAATTAACGATACTTTTTTTTCGCAGAATTGTTTGCACTTCTTTCTGTTGTGCGTCAATTTCAACTGTAGCTTTTTATGTGCTTCAAACCAAACAATAACGCCGAACAAAAAAAAAACACCAAGTCATCAATCCGATAGCATAAGCCCAGCCCAATCAATGCGTCATCGCCCAAACGGCAGCGAACAATCAAAGATCATATCAGCAGGAGCCAAAGACTGAAACTGTTTGACAATGGTCATGATGGTTCCGGGGAAAAGGCAAAATAAGAGTCAAATGCACGAAAACGGACATGGATGATTCGGGGACAGGATCGATATGTACATTAAAAAATGACGATGGATAAAGCGGCCCCTCGCTCGGCTGAGTGGTTCACATGCTGCGAAATATCGATTAACTCCGTTCGCAACTGGACGAAATGTGGTTTGACAGGCTGCACTGCTTTTTTGTGAGAAATATGTTTACATTTGGTACGAAAGGCCGTTTGTTTGGTAATTAAATTTACTATTCGCAAATTTACTTTATGATTAGCTAAATTGAAATTATAATACTGAAGATTAATAAGGACATAGCAAACCTTTCAGTGCACATCAATATCGACCGCATGATATTACATACAGTTTATAGCATTGGATGCTCTTTGATCAAGAGAGTCATAAGGCAAACAGCAACAACGACAGCTGCATTGCAAAACTTTACCAACCAACATGTGATACTTCCTTTTTTTAAGTTTCCAAACTGTGTTCCGGAGTTGTTTCATCCAATGGAAGGTAGTAAACAATTTACCTGTTCTTTGTTTACCATCTTGAATTTTCTTTCTCAACACTCTTACACACACACATACGCATACACAGCCGGAAAGGTGTCTCTATCCAGATCTTGTGCCCTGCTGTCATTCCTCACACAGCAGATGGAAAGTTTTGCGAAGCCGAAAAAAGGACACAGTTGCGCGCTACTTCCAGCAACAAGCAAGAGATGCACTGATGAGGATCACCCCGGTAGAGACACACAGCGCAGATGGAGTTACGACGACGTGCCACCAAGAAGTCTTCCGCTCCCGGTACATTTCATCGTTCACAAAAATGTACGTACAGTACCCAACCCACCCCAGCGCAAGGGCCCGTAAGCTGTTACGCATGGCTTTTACTTCCATGCTCTCTCTAGCTCATGCTACCGCACACGCATCAAGAGGTATCCGGTGTGGATCAACCGTTTTGCAGCTGCCGCGCGGTAAAGCAAACCGCAAAACGAGCCCCGAAAGCAGCAAGAGGAACAACCATAGAATAAACAGCGGCCCCGTAAAGAAGAGGCAAACGTGCATGACGACGACGGTTGGCGCGGACGACGTGCACGAAGGAAAGATGTGTAAAGTGGCGCGCGTAAAGGTACGCAAATGTCTTTGAAAAGCGGGCAGAAGGGCGAACGGAGCCAAACCGCTACGCAGCGGCGGCTTCCGAACAGCTGCCTTTTTTCTTTTTCTTCTTCTTCTTTTCCCCTTTTTGTTAAGGTTTATTAATGAGCGTCAAGTGGGATGGATCCGGTGTGTCAGCTGCGGTGGGGTAGGAAACGGTTTCTTTTAAAATATTCCGTTTGTTTTAAAAACAACGCTTCATTATTAGTTAACGTAACTTTGCATTGTGATAGGCAATTAGAGAGAGAAAGAGATAACCTCAAGAGCAGAAACATTGAATTTTAAAACTTTGGAGGTTTACATATATAAACAAAAGACAAAACAAATACATGAATAAACTTTCACAATAAATGAATAAAGAATAAATAAATTAGAATCAAAATAAATTAATAAATGGGCAACAACGTGCACGAGTTTTCCACTCTGCCAGCTTGGTCAAGTTTTATTGCTTTTTTTAATTGTGAACCGGTCAAAACAAATCGTTGATCGTTCTAAAGAGCGTAGTAACAACACCGGCTGCCGGCAGGTATTATATTTAATATCTGGCCACACGGCATCAATTTTCCGAATTTCCTCACTGGTCGGCCTCACTTGAAAGCCCCCCGTCCGGTTCCACTTGAGTACCGCGACCGGAACCGGAATCACGAGCCGCGACCGGTCGCCGCGTGGCTCGTTCCGCGCTCGTGGGCACTGTGACGAAATTGATTGCATTTCGGTGCGGAGATGCGGAGAAAGATGTAACGAACTAATTAAACTACACCCGATGCTCTCAAAGCGGCGCAACAAAGCAGTGTAGAGCGGGTGAATGGGTAAAGAAGCAGAAGAAAAAAGGCTGAAAGCTGGTAAGAACATAAACACGCTGACTGAAGATGTGAAGAGCTTTAGGCAAGAGAGCGTGTGCAAAAGAGGAACGCTGGAGGTTGGAAATAATAATAAATGTTGCGCCGATTTTCGTTTCTATTTCGAGTTGTCAGGCTTTTGTCCGAGACGGTTATTACAGTCAAGGCTTTTTAGTGGAGTTGAGCTTTTTGTTGGAGGAGGCTTGATAAGAATCAGACAGAGAGAATTCAATTTCGAGCCTCAATTTGTAAGAATGCGGTGAAGGTCACATTGAATAAAGAATATGGAAGTTATTTAGGTTGGGAGCAGTAAACCAAGAAGAATTCTTGGATAAGTGAAGAAAAAACATTATTAAAGTACAGAAAACTTATTATCGAGATAGTCCTAACACACAACACACTTAAGAAACAAAGAAAAAAGTTATATAAAAGTAGTATAATACGACAAATGAACAGCACAAGGTTATCAGATGCACTTCAAATGAGCAACCGTTTCAACCCTTTACGCCCATCAAAAGGTTCATAGAAAGACGCACAGAAAGATCAACAGAGACGAAGAAAATCATCCCAAGAATATCATTCTACCGCTCAACCACAATAGAAGAACGCGTCGTTCTTTGCAATAGAGAAAGAAAGCCCAAGCAATCGAAAAATCAATGTCTGGTGCTTGCCTGGATGATTCTCTGGAAGCGATTGTTTGATTTCCAGCACTCCCGGGGCCTGGGACTCTGAAAGGTCGACAAGCCATCGGTCACCCACTGTTGCATGGGAGACACAATGCAAACACCCCGAGAACCGATACGAGCCCATCGGTTGGTCCGGTTCGTCCGATCGCAAGGTACGGTGGTGGCGCCGGCAGTAGGGGGAATTTAATTTACAAATCCCGGAAAGAGCCGTCACATTTACGCAGCCAATAGATCCTTCTTCCGGGATTGAAGGATATGGAGAGGGTAGGGACATACGACGAAACGGGCGAAAGGTTTTCCCGTTTTATAACACAACATTCTTGCGTCCTTTTCCTTTCTCTTCCGGTGGTGGTGATAAGATCAGAGTATTCTGTGATAGTGGTGGTCATTTCATGGTCCCGGACTTTATTTTCCTTTCCAGAGTTTCAAAGCATAATATCGTTTCCTGTGTGTTTCCCGAGTGTGACTGTTGTCTAGTTTGGATGATTTTTTTGTACATGTGAAAGCATTTTAGGAAGAAGTCAATTTCAACGGTTCGTAAGATGTGAGATTTGAGCGAATGCCAAAGTTTCTTGAAGTCACCTGTGACCAGGCATTGGAGCCGATGCTTAAAGTTGGAATCTTTGTTTTTTTTGCAATGTGCTACCGGGTGTTTTTCATCCTGAGATTCGTGTTTGATCAATTAGCGCGTCATTAGTGTAGCTCAAGGCTCATGTTCAAGGTAAGAAATATTGAATCTTTCATTAGGTTTAGAATTCCAATTTTCCAGATCAAATATTTCAAGACATCCAATATTAGAAGCGGATGTGAAATATATGAAATTCCTATCCAACGGACAGGTTGTTCCGTTGTAGAAAGGAAACCTTGAAACATTGGCCCAATTCATCCCATATAGGGATTTCAGCTGAATCTGCAGAGAATAATTAGTGCCAAATTTCCAGGAATGTCTTTAGATACCATTGATTTTTAATCCAATGTTGCATTCGTGTCTTAGACAACATTTTGCCGTGTAGATGTCTTCCCCGTCTCGATACCAATGTTTCCGAAAAAACAAGTTCCGTAAAAAGGTAACAATAAATCGCATTCGATGGGTCCTTTTTAGGCTTGTAAAATCCCTAGGGCCTTAAATTCCTCCTAAAAATAGCTGGAATTCCAAATTCCTTGCAAAACACACACAACGGGATAAAAGGATATTGGGTAAACCGAAATAAAAATTAAAAACAACACGAAATAACTTACCAGCACGTTCGGTTTCCCGGTGCGATCATCGACCCACACCAGCACCAGATCCGACCCGGCCATATGCTCCGACCGGTGGGAAAAGCCGAGCCCCATAAAGCCGCGCGTGTTGGCGGTCGCCGTGAACACGATGTCCTTCTGGTCGATGTGCCAGTCGAGCGTGTACAGCCCGTTCGGGTCCATCGCTTCCGAGCGCGTCCAGCGATGATGGACTGGTTCGATCTTCGACGGCACTGTCGCTGCCAGCCCCATCCCGTGGGCTGCTGGCAGCATCAGCAGCATCGTCGACAGCAGCAGCAGCAGTCTGGCGGGTGGTGCCGCCGCCGCCGCCAGCCACCCTGACGGTTGCTTATAATTAGCTAATAGACCGTAACACGGTTCGCGAGCCTTTCGAACGCAAAGTGCCATTATGATTGGGGCAGGAGCTTTGTTCGCAAATTCCGGCAAGGGCAGGGTTTGCCGATTTATATCTTCCTCTGTTTTACACACTTTATTTTTGCAATTGGCTATTTTTTTTCACACACATACAACGGCACAGTGCAGAAGAGGCAGCATGGTATTAATATTGGTATCGGATGAGGACTTAGTCTCCTCCTTCTTCCCCAGCGTGTTTCTCACAAAAGGGCTAAAAGCGATCACTAGTAAGCTGATTCCTTCAGCACAACGCGGGATGATATAGAGGAAGCTTAGAGGTTGTACCTTTTTTCCCACTTCTCACAATGCACACTTCCAATCGATCACTTGGCACAATTACACTCACACACAAACACACGCACACATACACGGTTCGTCTTCGTTTCGCAGCTTTCCAGTAGCTTGAACTAGCGCTCAAAACATAGATCGAATTATTGGGCAAGGGATAATAATCAAGCACTTATTTGCTTTAATTATACCATCAACAATAATTTACACTCTACCGAAACTTCGCTTCACTGAACCACACTCCGAGGCCGTTTTGGGGAGTGAAAAAAAACGCGAAAAAATAGACACACACAAACACACGCGAGCAGCATCCACGCAACTGCCGAAGAACAGCCTCCCTAGATTGCTCCCCGCAGGGGGTGGTTTTGTTGGGAAGAATTTGTTGTAATTCCTTACACCCGGCAGCACCCAGCAATCACCGTTTCTTCCCTTTTGTTTTACGCAGCTCCAATGCCGAAGGTGAAGCGAATAATATAATCACAAACGGCAACAGCAGCAGCAGCAGCAGCGGGCGGAAAACAGCGCGGGTGCCGAATTATTCACTTATCGATCGTGGGGGCCCCGCTTAATTAGGCTTATCTTGGGGGCCGTAAAGCTCGATCGTGGCTAGATCGGAACACCCTCTCCCCACCTGCGGATTAAACCGAAAGAAAGACGTTAAAATAGAATAGATAGGAATCGAATTAGAAATTCAGGCCACCAGGTTGGTGTGTCTGTGTGTGTGCGCGTGTTTTTGTTTTATTCCCACACAGAAGGGAATGGGTATGCAAATTATTAATTTTTGTGCGTCTTTTCGTCCTCCCCACATCCCCTCCTCCTTTGTGTGCGTTTTAAATCGAGTTTCTTCATCCACCGGTTCATCGCATGGGAAGTCGAATTAGAAAAAAAATCTACTCCAGCAGGACATAGCAGCAAACAGCAGCAGCATGGTGAAGCATTCTGATAGGATGGAGCGATCAGATAGCGAAAGGGATCGAAGGTTGCTTCGATTCCAGCTGATAGGAAGCGGTCGTTGACGCGCTTTGATGAATAGCTGTCATTTCGGTGAAGGAGAAGCGGCTTTAGCTGCGTGGCTCTTAATGTCTATAATCACCTACACACCACGATTATGTCGTTTTGTTAGCACTGTTTTTTGTTGTTGCGAATCGTCCATACACACACACACACGCGCGAGGGCGCGTTAACCCATTATAGAGGACCATTGCCAAAATGCTAATGGGATCTTCCGTTCCTTCGGGGCAGGCCACCGTGTGTCTGTTTTGTCGTTTCACTTTGCTTGGTCCCTCTCTCTCTCTATAGCGCCCGCGCGCGGAGGTCCCGAAAAAACCGTGGGAACTGAAACTTGTTGCGAATTTTTGCCTTCCACACACACACACGCCAATCTTCTCACCCGTCCCACACGGTCTTATTCTCTTTTGTCCGCGAATCAGTGTCCCGATCTTCGCCCATTTCTCTCCCCCACCCGGGGCACGACACACACTCGGGCGCGACAAAAGCACTGCAAAAAAAAAAATCTGGCCAGCAGCCAGAGTTTCGCGATGTTTTCGTTTTTGTTTTCTCCCGTCCTCGCTGGATACGTTTTTGCACTATGTCGCTTGCATAAAGCCGGCTGCAAGCGAGAATGGAGGAGGATAAACAGAAAACTAAAATAAGCAGCAAGCTGCAGCAGCAGCAGGTCGCGGCGACGGCGACCAACATACACTTGGTTCGGCTTGGTCAGGCGGGGGCACAGGGATCGTCGTGCAAAATCACAACACGGAACAGGCAGCCAGAAACAGCACCAACAAAAAGCCGGCTTTATGACCCCCAGACACACACACGCACACACCGTATCGGGTGAGTAATAGCTATCGTAAAACGTTTTTTCAATGCAAAAAGAAAAACACAACACGGCGCGCGTATCATTTTCGTGCTCGCTCGGTGTGGGAGAGCGCGAGCAGATCGATACACCGTGAGAATGACAGCGGCGGTAATAAAATGCACATCGCTCAAAACTCACCAACCTATTTCGCGCGAAGCTGACTGAAACTTCAACAGCAAAAAATACTCCACTCACTCGTTCACCGTTGAAAAGGACGCGCGCGAACAAACCGTGTATAGAGCGACGCACTTCGCTAGAACGCACCTCTTGCGAGCTTGCCGGTTACCGAGGCTTTGCTGTAGGCTGCGTGCGCCGGGCCTGCTTTGACCCCTACAATCGCGCGGTGCCTGCTGCACATCTGCGCGAACGGTACGGGCACACGCACACCACTGTAGCCGGCGTAATGTTTTGCCTTCCTGCTTGCTCTCGCTCTTTCGCTCTCTTTTTGCCACACGCGTTTTCTGCCCTGCTTCGCACCCGTTCCGCAGTGTGTTCTTTCGGCTGCGGAGGGAAGGGGGAGAGAAGTTTTTGTTCTTTCCCGCATGCTTTGGCCCTATCTTCTGTTCGGTGTGCCGTAAATTTCGAGGGCTCGTGGATAACAGTCCTGAACCAGAAGAACAGCCGTGTACAAAACAAACGCAGCACTGAAGATGTATTTTTTTAAATAATAATATGTTAAACAAACTATTTTTGTAAATGATAAATTTCTATCGGAATTTTAACCATCAATGTGAAATTGTGGGTTTTATGAAAAGATTTTTATTTGTAACTTGATTTTGGCTTGCTTTGGTAACATTTCATATATTTAACAATTGTTTACAGTCCTTTCTAGACAATTTCCTTTAATACAATCCGTAAGTTTAAATAATTCTTACCTTAAGGTAATGGAATAGAATAATTGATGCTAAAATAAGAAACCTGCGTTATTTTTATAACCTTTCAAAGCAAATTGTTCTCAAAAGTAATAAACAAATCAAACAACAGATTTTTCTCATGCTTAAACTGACAAATATGAAAAGCTTCAAAGGTTCAAAAAGAAAAAAGAAAACAAATAACAATACAATTAGGCAGTCATAATGTAAAATTTTGTTTGTTGATAAAAAAGGGTAGAAAAAGAAATGTCTGTAAATTGAACCAACATTTTATATAAAATGTTTCCAATTTATCGTGTGTCCAACATAGATAAACTGGCAAAAAACTTTTATTTTTTAAATTTTTCATTATTTCTCCCTTTTTCTATTACAATCTACTGTCAGATAAACTTTGCGCACTTTGCTACAGCTAACATCTTTTTCTCGAGTGTCAATCTCCTTTTCCCGCTTTTTGGGGGTCTAAACGTGCACCACCGGCAGCATTTAACGAGAAGCTGCTCAAAAACTGCGGGACAACATCATATTTACCTTCTGGTGCGTATGTGGCCCATCATGGTGCGGCACACACACACACAGACACAGCTGAACGGTACCAAAAACGAGGCAGTGACGGGAAGAGAAAGAAAAAGAAAGAACAAGGGAAGAAAACACTCAAAGAAGAAGGATACCATTTCCTTCTGCAGACATCGCAGGACAGTGTGGTTGAGGTCCCTTTTCGCACAAGCGCAGGGAAGGTAAAGGAAAGCAAGAAGAGTGTGCAGGATAGGAAGCGAAGATGCATCAACAGATGCGCTACGTCCCCTGTTCGGTACGAGAGTGTCCCTGTGTCTGGGGTCGAAGAATTCTGAATCCTGAAGAACCGAATGGATCAGACGAAGAACACGAAACAGGGCGCAGGAAAAGAAAGCATTGATTTGGGAAGTGATCTGAAGTGATCGCGCACTCTATTAGAATAGAGCTGCTGATTGTAGAGTCTGTGGTAATTAGGGTAATATGGAGTGTGTGTTTAATGTTGTGCATGAGCAGCTTGCAGCTTATAGCTAGGGAGATTATGTAAAGTATCGCTTGTGAGCTCAACGCTCGATAAACTCTATTTTTCATATTGCACGCTGCATCCGTGGCGCCGCGGGAAGCAACACATTTTTGCAACAAATTACGCTCAATTCATCCTCGCAAGGACACAGCTGTGTGTTGGTGCGGCGACGGGCACACAATTATTCAATCCAAGCAGACCGGGGAAAACTGCAAGACAATCGTTTGTCATTGTCCAAGTTGCTCGTTGCCGCGCGTACGACCACACAGATTGGAAAGGAATGCATCAGCCGGGGCAGCGTTGAAGCGGGTGCTTACAATGTTGCTGAATTATACTTTCCTGACGCAAATCTGATTCGTTTGTCCAGAATTTGCATCCACTAATATTCTATCATTTGTTGTGATACATTCTAAATGAATGCTGTTCCAGCGTAAGGAGCAGGGTTTGGGTAAAATGAAACACTTTCCTCTCGTACCAGAGATATATTCATCCTAATCATATCTTTGGTCCTTCGAACCGGATCGGTGCGGAAACAGGTATTCATTGCTATTGAGCGAAACTTCTCGAAAAGTGCAGAACAAAACAAAAACACTGGCAAAAAAAAAACAACTGAACGTCGCATCATTCGGTCGCCTAACGCGTGTGCCCTGCAACATGTGCTCGCCTTACCATTTGCTCGGTCGAAAATTCGTTAACCGCGATCTGAGGGTAAAAGCTGAACAGCGCAGGGCAGGGCCTGCGGTTACAGCGAAGCATGCACGGAAAGGTGAACCGATAACGGAAAAGGGGCGACAATCTAAAGCCAGGTGCGTTTTGCTGTTTTGCGATCGTACTTTCACACACAAACATACTTCGACAGCTCACGCATACATAGGCGAGCGGTATTTTGGTGCGTGAAAATTATGCTTCTGGAAATAGCGATGCGGTTTGGGAAGAGAGAGAGAGAGAGAACGGAACGAAACCCGGAACTGGAGCAGCTAAAGGGGTGAAGTACAACAAAATGCCAGGAATAAATTCTGGACAATGCAATACTCCACAATTGGTAATTTAATAGACTCTTTATAGAAAATAGTTAGCAAAATCCTTGCATGTAATTTATATATAAAAGTGCAATGTAAACAAACGATGATCTGGAACACGATTCTAAATTATGTTTGCTGTAGGACGATCCCGGAATTTTTGTACGCCGCGGAATTATACATTCTTCCGCGAACCGAAAATCCCTTTATAATGAATAGTTTCTACCTATCAGGGCAATAAGTAAAGGTTCTTACCGGTCCGGAGTAAAAGCTCTAACACTGTTAATGAGAGCTTTGATTTTCAATCTGTATTCCTGGAAATATATCAATTTTAATTCTGCTTCGGTGGTTTAATATCAACTCTTTTTTATGTGTGTTTTTTCTCGTAAATTTAAATCTCACCGTCTGGCTGCGTACGTAATTGGATAATGGTTCTCGAACAGAATGCAGGCAAGGTAACAATAAATCACACAATTGCCTACTTTTAGGCGTATTTCGTGTAAATCATCTAAACAGTTTGTTGGGTTGACATGCTGGAAAGAAACTCACATATGAATTAATGAATTAAATCACAGACACACAAAAAAAAAAAAAATTAAACACAGCATTAAGTTAAATCACGTTTTTATTTCATCCTTTCAATTCACACGCCCTGCGACACTGTTTCTTGAATATCTCTACTTTGCTTAAATACTTCTGTTATTCGTTACACTAAAGGACTGCTTACAAATTATCGCAATTCCACTGCCAGTTGTAAATAGTACGTTATTTCTAAAAGGAGAACGAAAACATTCGCTATAACTGCTCCTGCCTCCTGGTTGACGTGACTGTAAAAGGTTCTGCTTTGCTCCTTTGCGCCAGAGAGCATGGGAAGGTAACGCCTCCAAACAACAAACTGTACAAACTGCTTACCATTTTTTTTTAATTACACTTTTCCCACTTTCTGATCAAGGAGGCATTCGTTTTGTTTGGTTTTACATTAAAGATTTCTTTAGTTTGTTTTTCACTTTTTTTAATCTATTTACTTTCAACAGCACTGATGAGAAACGCATTCGGATTAGCCTTTTGAGGGGGCGCGATTTCGAATTTGCGTTCATTTTACGTTGTGTTTTCTAAATACTTTTCGTTTAAAGGGGTTTGTCAACTTCTTACACACATTGGCTTTATTTGATTTTCGTTACATCTAAGCGGTTCTAGGTGTGCGATGTAAGTAAGGGATTAGTGTCAGCTTTCGTTCCTAGCAGCGGCTTACCATTAAGCGTGGGGATGCGCAATAACAAAACTCCATGTGAATTTGCTCGCAAAAGCTTCGTATTTGTACAGCGGTACCGGATTCCTATCGACTTAGCGTACGCATCAAAAGCATTCCGTGGGTGGTGGAGTTTGGTGAAGGTGGGCGAGGACATAAATAAATCTGCCTATATTTAGCTTAATGAACAATTTTACCGTTCTGCTGCACAAGAACCCATATTTTATGCTTAGGATGGAAGATGCCATCACCCCATTTGCGCTACTCCTCGCACACTCAGTAATTGAATCTATTTTTTTTTTGGCAAAATTTACAGAAATGTTTCTATGTTACAGATTCTTTTGCCTGTGGCTGTGGCCATCAGACGTGCTTATTTACACGGTAACGACAACGCCAATGGGCGGGCACGTGTTTACCATTCGCTGCATGGTGAATCACGTGGCGTGTAAGCTTGATTTGATTTACGACGCCCACCGACGAGCAAACCGGTACGATTTGGAGCTTTTCATCGAACTCGAAATAATTTCCATTAAGCGAGTGCATTGTTCGAACGGTACTGCTGTTGAAGGTTTTCTTACCGACGTGGGTCGGGGTTTTGCGTTGGCTGGTGATTGCTGCAAAATAGGAGCAGACAAATCACCTCCAACAAGGGATGGACATTTGCGGTGATTGAAATTTGAAGATATGAAGAATTGGCGAAAAACAAAGCGCAAATAATACCGAACATAACAAATGAAATGAAACCAAAGCACATCGAAAACAAACAACCGAACTGTTATGCGTACAAGAATATAAATGATTTCTATTCGAAGAAGTTCAAAGCACATGTTGTAGCTTTGAAATTGACAGTGTTGATGAATGCTTGGAGAACAATCCCAATATTGCCAATCCATTTCTATTTGTATCAATGCAAGTAGAAGTTTTTCTAGTTTACTAGAAAGCTTAAAAAAGATTGAGCAAGACTTCAAAAGAAATGTTATATTTTTTTTTCAGACAAGAAGATCCACTGCTTTAACAGTTAAAAAGCAGCGAAGAAAAGAGAGTTTTGTACAACGAACACGAATAACGTACAATTTTTCAGACGAGATACATGTAAGGATTCTTCTCGTACGTTTGTCGCACATATTGCACTCGAAATTCAATAAATCATGCTTATCGATTCCGATGAACTTTTGTGCGCCCGGATGAAGGGATTTCCATTCGAAAGAAATGGCAAATTGTGGCAGGAATAAAGCTCTTTTAACAGATTCACTTCAAAGGAGCGAAGGTTAGGTAAGCAGTCCCATGGTAGATAGCGTAGCGGGATGAGATTTACCAAACGATTCATGGGATGATTCAAATTGTTATGAAAATGGGATAGTAAACCTGTGGAAGAGTATGTTTGGTGATATTTTAAAATAAATTCTGGACATGGACGCACTGTGCATGTACTAGGAGTCATCGCTTGTAGTTGTAGATCGATACAGTTAAACTCACAGTCTACAACGGTACATGAGCTTAATGAATGGTTCCATAATTTAAGCTCTTTTAGAATACGACATTTCCTGGCCTTAATTTCTGTACCTTAATATATCCCAAGTATTTGCTTTGAATATGAAAAAGAGGACTAAACGCCTTGCGCTATGCAATTCCCATAACAAAATGATTTTTTTTTACATTCTTGACACGATTTGACGCTTGTTCTAGTTGTTATTTCAAAGCCTGTAACAATATTGTAATTGCAAGTCAAAAAACAACCACACACACACACATCGTCACAGCCCCCAATGAAGGCGCACGTGTTCTTTTATCAAACGATATCTTCATGCAGCATCTCTCCATGCTTTAGTCAGCAGAATGTGACAGGCGCATGAATAATTGAAACTGGATGATTTTCACATTATTGAACATGATTCTGTGATTAGATTTTGATTTGCTAAAAACAAATTTGACAAAACGTGCCACCGGACGCTGCCACTGCTCTGCGCTCGCTGCGCACTGCGTACCATCTCGTGCCACTCAATCGCAGCTAAAACAGCTCAAAAGAGCAAGCTAAAAGTTCTCCACTGCCACCGGAGAAAGGGCATGAAAAATTCATGACCGAATCATTTCTTCAATCGCGTGGAACGCAGCATCGTGTTGGTGCGTTTTGGCTGCCCTCAATGGTTTTGGCATGGCCACATCCACATCCCACGAGCGTATTTTGCTGCGCACCGAATGTGGGCTTGAATTATTATTTTGCTTCGTTGGATCTGTGGCTGACGCTCGCAACCAACTGAAATGTCAGAGCTTTTGGCAACATTTTTTGTTTGTTTTAAACTGGTACAGTACGAGGTGGTTTAATTAATTTTCATCCAAAAAAGAATGCTCATTGACAAAATATTTCTTTCCCATGTGCACTTGTAATTATACTTGGGACGCCAATTTATACTATTCACATGCAAACCAATGTCATCGGCGGAATAATATCGCAGACGGAAACAATAACGCCCATAATTTCCTCTCGAACGGAAAGGGAAAAGCTTTTAAAATGGAGATCACATTGGTAGTAAAACCCTACCATGTTACTGTCAGTCAACATACCCTAAATAAACTGCCAGTCTACAGTAAACTGTGCAATGTAGAGCTGTGAGAACAGCACTATTCAGCAGGCGTAAACAGTCTTGCGAAGCAGCCGCTCATTCCAATGCTTCACACAAAATACGCCTAAATGTATGCAATGGGTACAACTATTCGGTAAGCACGTTTTCTTCGCTATGACGCAGTAACTTCATTTACATGTAAAATCAACTGTACCGCAACTACAAATTAGTTGCACTGCAGATTTTCGAGAGACTGTTTTTAATAGAGTCAAAATAGTGATCCCATCTGTGCGATAGCAAAATCATTTTCAAAACATTGTAAAGTATTTTAAAACTAATAATAGTTACAGTGCAGCGTAATCGGGTGCATCACAAAACGATTACACGAAAATGCTCCGTGATGGGAGAGAATGAAACTGTCGTTTACGAACTGCTCCAACAGCTGGTAGCTTTTATCTGTAGCAAACATCTGCTCAAAGACAAAAGATACACAAAAACACGTCAGTTACCTTTCCTTGCATCGCTCCTGAACTTTTAGCGCAGCAAGTTGAATAATGAACTTTAAGTCCACAAGAACAAGAAAAAAACCCTAACGCAAGAATGCCTGATAAGACAACGTACCTTAGAATTAAGACGCGATGTACTTGACATCTCTCTGAAGCGAAGTAAAAACGCGTTTCGTCTCTTCTGCCTCTCTTTTGGTTACCGCAAAAAAGTCGCACACCTAACGCAATGCCATTGTTGCCCTAATTGTTTGACTAATCTTAAGCTGGAGCGTCCGTCCGTCCGCGATAAAGCTCCGTCCGACGGTGGCACTTTATCGGGACCGTGATTTCAAGCAGTTCTGTGGCACATTGCACGAAAAAGGCACAACCGCTCACAGTTCCACAGCTAATTTGTGGTGACTGTGTTTAACCTTTCGCCAGTTGTTCTTACTCGCCAGTTGCAGGACAGTTTGCTTCTTTTGACACATTTATTTCCAGTGGGACAATTAGAGCGATAAGCGTAAGACTGCTCTTGGACGGGGCAATCCCCTGTTGTTTTTTTGTTTTGCTTCTACTGGAGCCGGATTTTGTCTGGTCTCTTTCAGTGTGCCTTCACCGCGCGTTTATCTCGGAAACAATAGGAAGACGACAGCACTGTGCGAGAGGAAATTATCGTGTAATTAGAATGTTTCGAGTGTTTGCAATCTCCCTGTACTTGAACTTGTTTGCAGCGGTTTGGGGCTTGAGAAGTCGTTTTCGGTGGAACCTTTTTTCCTGTGATTTAATCTTAACAACCTCTCCAACAACGGATGTCCACTTAGCTGCTTCGGCAAAAGTTCAACGAACAAAAGTGCTACCTAATAACTGGAAGCGGACAATGGGTAAACACATTTGGCGACCTGTTCTTTCCTATCCATGCTGCTCCAAGGAGCACCTGTATAACCCATCCTTAACCCGCATATATTAGCAACGCAGCACTTAAACGCACCGAATTCAATCATAAACTTCAACTTTGAACGGCATTTTATGACGTAAAGTGACACCAGACATACAGAAGAATAGGAAGCCGAGCCGAGGGCCTTCTGGGAAGGGCGTCTTCCCGGCCTGCTTTGATGCCCTTTAGCGTTGTAGTGAAGCAAAAAGCATTTCCAGTTGCTTGATCTTGGAAGGCAAAATCATTTAGCCGTGGCAATGATTTCTCTTTTGTGGTTAGGGATTGTGGGACAAAAAAGGGCTAAATTTTGCTCCCTTTATTTTGTGACTTTGTGTGTTATTATATGGAAAGAATGTTATTATTTCTTGATGGTAGATAAATAAAAATAAAAACAAGCGCATGCTAACCTGCAACAAAATGAATCTGTTTTGGTTCTGCCAGCCAATTCGCCATTCGCTTGAAACAAGCAAACCTTTGACATTTGCAAACAATTGCAACCCGTAGGTGGGGAGGCGTGCGTGTGGAATATTAATGCGATACGGTTACGGCTCGAATATTTGCATCCACTGTGGAGGTAATTGAATCGAAATTGCTACCGACCGAGGGCGAGATTCTGCAACTGGCGAAGACAAATTCCTGACACGATAAGCCACAAATTACTCTAACGGTAGCAAAGAGGGCTGGGGCCAGATGGCTTCCTGTGAAATGTTGGCTCTTCCGGAAATTTATCGAATGTATCACGAATGCAAGACGATGCCGAATGTGAAATTGTACCGGCTGCATAAACATTGGCAGCATTGTGTTGTAGGGAGTGTGTAGATTTGGGTTGTCCGTTACGTGCTTGGCTACAGACCGGTTCTGGACGGCCATGCACCATAAGGAAGAATTAGTAAAGTTTTGCAATACCGGAAGAATTGTGTCTGTTCATTCTAAACAGCGCAATCTGGTCATGCCGATTGCATAACTTTAGGCGCAATAAAAGCTCTGATAGAGTAAAGCTAAAACAAATTCCATATAGCATCTGGGTTAATAGTACACACATTCTAAAAACGTGACGTATTCGATCATGTCAGAGTTTACATTCGCCTTACCTTACTGTCCACAATAGTGCGCAAACATTTTTACCCACACCCAATATGGCTGCCGGTCATGTATGCTTCCCAATTACTCAACCGCAAAGCTTCTCCGAAACACTTAACAATTATCTTCCGATTTTGAAGATGGACAGTCTTGCTTACTTATTTACACACACACTCACACACATACACACATACATACACGCCCAGCTAAGCCCAACCTACACACATACACACACACAACGAGCTGCGCTGTCGACCGAGGTGTCGTAAATCAAACCTTGCTCATTTCGCACGTCTGCCGTGGTCGTACGGCGGAACGGCCCGGGGGCAACCGAAACCCGACGGTCGGCACCTTCCGGTCGCAGGTTGTCGCCCCTTTGGTGGGCCACAAATCTTGGTCAGCGTTGCCGGTCCCGTTGCCGGTACAGCCATTGCCACCCTCGGTGTGCTCGTCCGACGGCAGCTCGTGGGTCGTGGCTAGCCTTGGGACACCCTTCGGTCGGTTTCCGGTGCCCGCTAGATGGTGCTTTCGCTGTTACGACAAACAGACCATTTCCTTCTCGAGCACGGCACCGTCGGTTTTGGAGTTGCCGTTCGGTATCATCACGATCGTCGTCTCCTGGATGTTTCTGCGGAAGCGAGAAAAAGCAAACAGCGTGTTTATTTTTCCTTATTTTTTGGGGAGAAGAAATAGTAAAACTGTAGAGCGGTGAATTGTGAATGTTTGATGAGTAATGGTGATTCAATTCAATGTGTTGAATTGAATCTTGATGATGAATTATTTACTCTAGGTTAAAGCATATTTCGGCTCCGTTTTAAAGTAACAGATTGCATGAAGTTATTTTGGCATTAAATACAGAGTTGGGTACTCTTTCATTCCAAGCTCGTAAGATCCCCCTATGTAGATAAAAAAGGATAGATAATTTGCAGTAATTGATCTGTTTGTAGCACCCACTGTTAACCTTTTCAGTGTATTGGGAAGAACCAAAAGCTTAATAGACTATTATTAGCACAGAATAAGTTCTTACTGTATGTAGAAAAGTCCTATTAACTTTCAATTGAACATCGAGTGTCCAATAAATCATTGAATTGGCTCTCGAACAACCCGAGAGTTGAGAAATGAAAAAACGTCGTTTATACGGGTATCTTTTATTCGGTTGTCCGAATATGGGTGCTATTCAGCAAGGATAGCTCAATACGAGAATACAGTCGTCAACTCGTACGAAATAATAACATATCCGGCATGGGTTCAAGCCTAGAATGGAGCGTCCCTCCGTCGTCCTATTGACTTATCCGGCTGCCTGGTAATGAATTATGTCCCGAAAGCCTGTATAGACCGGCATGTCCGCATAGGACGTCACGCCAAATAGAAGAACAAGAAGCTCAATACAAAGGTGTTATAGTGTGTCGGGATCAAGGTGCGCTAATATGACAAACTGAAGTTATTCAGAGCAAATTGGCATTTCTCGACTTGACAGAACTGTTCCGTGGGCGCCGGTAATTAAATCGGGATGGGCTGGTGCGGAGTGTTGAAATTTGTATCAAAGTGTATGAAGACCAGGTGGTCTCGTCCCATACAAATTGACAACTAATTTCGGAATCAAAAAAAGCTCCTTTTGACAGAATGGGTGAAAGGAATTTCCATAGGAACGGTTCGCTTTGTTCTTAGCAAAACATACGTAGTACACATTGGTGTCCTCATCGACGACATTATTTTGATCCAAAAATGGATTTTAATTAGTTCAGATTTGGTTTAGCTTACAATAAGAAATATTTTAAGTGCTTTTTAAAGTATTTAAGTGCAAATAACGAAGATTTTAAGATTGTTTGTGCATTAGGCAAGTCGTCGGAAAGCTTGTTTGGGGAAATGTTTTTACCCATGCTGTCAAAAAGTGACGTTCAACTTTTACTATAAAAAACAAGCTATGAGACCACCTGATATTCATACACTTTGATTTGTATGCAGGGATTGACAGCTGTCTTCCACAATGTCTATATATACACCTTGGTCTATATATATACACATAATATATACACCTTGGTTCGGATGGAGGTTTGAAAAATCCGTTATTAGACCAAAATATCATAATGAAAACCAACAAATTCATGAAAATTTTCAAACATTTTTGCTAAACAAACATGAGATTTAAAAAAAACGTGATACAGTCTTGGAAACACGAAAATAAATAAAAAATGTTTAATTAAAAAAAATAAGTCCCTAGGAGATAAATGGCGTGCCATTGTATTGAAAATGAATCCCATTCGCTCATTAACAACGCACTTGGCTAACTTAGTAGCCAAAAAACATTTAGTGGTGACTTAAGAAGAACTCTGTTTATACCAAGGTTAAGGCTTTTAGTGTTATCGAGTGCTGCTTTCATGGCATTGCTTAAAATTGAATGATATATGTGCCGCTTGGACTAAGGATAAATCAAAGCAACCCTGTAATTCCAAACCCACTTTCAGTGCACATCTATTGAATGAACCAACGAGTGTCATCTATCGGGTAACCACAAACCATGACGTTCTATTGTAGCTTACCGCCGATGTCGTGTGGCGTTACATGTGACGTTTACTTAAATATATACTGTGCACTACCAATGGAAAGCACAACATTGATTAATTAAATTTAATACATAACTGCTACATCAATCGTACCGCTCTCGTATGTAGTAATGATGTGGTTAGTAAAGTTGAAGCAGCGAACCTCGAAGAGCAGCGTAGCAAAACTTCCCCTCCCCCAAACGCTCGTTCGGCCCAACAAAAGCACCAAGAGCAGTACGATAAGTAAGGCACCATTAACATTATTGCAATTTAGTTCCAGGATAAATCAGACCGACACTGAATTAGCTTAATACCATCCATGGGCCATCATTATCCATGGGCGCCGCCGCCGAGGATTAAAGCAATGCCCCGCACTGGTTGGGAATCGCAATTGATCGCACTTTTATTACCGGATCATTTACTCATTGTTTTATTCGCGGCAAAGCTATTGCGCAGCAAACGATTATGGGTAATTTGTGTCGATTAAATCGATCGGCTTCATCGAGACTGCCATCGTTTCAAGCATCGTTAAATATCGATTTCCACCAGTGTGGCATCGGGCCACAGCCGAAAGAGACAGAGAGAGAGTGACAACAAATCCAGGAAACTAGGAGGCTTTGTTTCATTTCAGCCCTGTTTTTTTGTGCCACTTTTCCACTCATTCCGTGGCCCCGTGTGGACCAACTTACGCTCAGCTTTGGGTTGAGTTTTGCCCGCACAACACACGCCGAGGGGCGTTTTTGCCTAGAGGCGGTGGAACTGAAGCGTTATCATTTTCGTTCTCTTCGGTTTTATTTAACCGCCATCCCTTTTTGTTCTTTTCTCCCGTTTGTCGTTTTTGACGTTTGTATCCTTCTTCCCTGCTGCCCCGTGTGCACACGGATCAAGAAGCGGATGCGGAAAATGACAGCAAGCGAACGAATTAAGCAAGGATTAACGTCGCCATTTGGCGAATTTAATCAAGCAAAAAGATTAGCCGCCCTAAAGACCCATCAAAAGGGGTGTGTTTGTGTGTGTGTGTATATGTGTGAGTGTGTGAGGAAGGGATCAAATAGGAGATGGTGGTTTGGGCCGCCGTGTAGAAATGTGGGCATATTAATTTCGGTACCGATTGGAGAGATCTACCGAACGAAGTTGGGCAGGTTAGTGTTCACAGAAAACAGCCAACAGCAAGGGGCTCGTCACCAAAATGCCCGTGTTTTATTAGATATTAAGCTATGGTTGTTCAAGTGACAAAATTAAGCAAAAGTAGCATAACATTTAAAGAGAATTTCCGGTGTAAAGCTCTCAAACGGTATGCATGAATGGTACAAACACGCTTAAAAACGCTGGTGCCGTGACCAGGATAGAAAAGGGTGAACAAATTTGAAATTGGAATTTAATCATCTAAATCACTTGCCTTGAAAGTATTTAACAGCAAAAGAACTTTACATTATTGAGCCAACCCTTGCTCGTCCTCTTTCCCTCACTACCGATCCTTCCCGCACTGAAAATATACGGTACGGTCTTTGTTCTGCTTTCTGCGCTGATCCTTATCAGAGGTGTTACGGTAGCCAATTACAAACCCTGCCACCTTCACACGCAGACATGAGAAAGTTTATTAAAAAGTTTCCCATCTTTTCCTGCGCACCCCAACAGTCGACGAGAAAATGGCATTTTCTCACAAATTTTATTTTACAGCACCTTTCAACCATCTGGCACTGAACGTACACATACACACAGAGACACCATATCAAAGTTATACTCTCTGTACAGCACCGAAAAGGTCAATCGTCGCACACCGCCTTACCGTGGGGTGTTTCCGTTGGGTGCCGGCAAGGATATTTACTCCTGGTAATCCACCTGTGGCGAAGAGTAATCCCCGATAAGATGGGGTTTAGCTTCCGCTTGATGGGAAGCTTGACAGCTTATCAACGTTAGCCGTAAGCATCCGCAAACGGTGTAACCGCTCGCCCGGAAGGAGTACGTGTGCACGGTGGCCTGTTTCGGGTTAACGGGGCGGGTACCGGCACAACTTTAATTGAAGAGTTCCGGCAGCTAGAGCTAGGGACTTCTTTGTGCTTTGCTCGTACCGTTCCTCGCATTCAAGCGTACCGGACCGTGACAGCGTGCGCTGTGTGTCGGAGGCCGAAACCAGATGTCCACTGATGCTGATGTGTCCCGTCCAACGTATGGTGCGATGTTGTGGCTTATCTTGACACTGTTCTTGGGAAATTATTGAATTAACGCACTTTTTGTGAGCTTAGAAGAAGGCAGCAAAAGAGAGAAGCACTGATAATGGATGGATAGATAATTGCATCACTGGATGAGTATGCGCCTCAATTATTGGATATAAACATATTTCTACTAAGAGATCATAACTGGCTTATCGAATGTACTCACCCAAGTTATAAAAAAGTGATTGAGCTATTTTTATACACATTTTTTATGCAGCTTGAGCTGTTAAACTGTTGAGCTTTCGTTGGAATTTAAATGTTAGTTTAAGCACAACATAACTCGATTAGTATCGTAGTTCATCTGACAAAGGTACGATATAGCAACAAGCTTGTCATGGGTTCAATTCTCAACTGGAAATATACTATTTTCCATAGGTTTGAGAATCAACAAATGGATATTGGAATGAGAGAGAGAGGATTTGTGTAAAGTTCTCAATCTCACAGGAGTGTTTTTAAATTTACGAATTCAATTGCCTACAGTATTGAGGCAATTTCACATGGAGAAATTGCATCTTGTTCACTACAACACCATCCATCTACCAACCGTGACGTGAGAGTATACGGGCGAGCTTCTCAGACAATAACGACCCAGTACCAAGGGCCCCAACAGCTGACAGCTGACCCATTTCATCATCCAACGAGTAGATTGCTTTGGAATTGAAAAGAAAAAGGTTAGAGAAAAAAACGTGATTTTCAAACGCCCAGATTTCAATAGAAAACTAGAGCATATGCAAATCCACATCTCGCCCGCACAAGACTGCTGGCATACGCATACGGTCCGTAATTGGTACGCATTTAATTAAGCACGATTGTGTGTGTACTCTCGAACGACAACCAAACTTGGTGTGGAATCGATTTTTGTGTGGTTTTTTTCCGAATGCTTCTTAGATGATTGTATGCTCTCCGTCGCTCGGCTGCACGACCCAAATTCTATTATTGCAGTGCAGCAAGCGACGCATTGCTTTGCAACGTACGGTAGACATCAAAGCAGATTTGGCCAGAAGATTTAGCTTCGCAGGAGTGTCAATTGTTGAGAGTACGTAGGAAATGTGTGTTACGTTGCTGTGATGAATTCGCAGTACAAGTACGCATGTAAGCTATTACAGTGGATGAGAAAATCACTTCTTTGGACACGATTGAACTGGAAGTTTTTCACTCACAATAGCGAGCTTAATGGAATTGAAATGTTTGATGACGTGACTGTGATTGTCTTACGAAGGTGTTAAGTTAGTTAATATAAAATATAAATATAATTGCATATTCTAGTCATTCTATTTTTATCATTTGCCATGGGCTTAACTTAAATGAGAACGGATTATCGACACGATTTGCGACTCAGCCTACTAGCACTCATTTCGGCGTCAAAATTGAATCGAAAAATGCGTTGAAATGTTGACTGGTGCAGCGAAGCTTTTTTCAAAACTAGTGAAAATTATATAGATCCTGGTCACGGCACCACAGCGACAGTCGAACAGCACATGCTTTCTTTGGTAAAATGTTACAAAAGATACAAGCAATGAAAAAGCATCAAACAAGCAACCGAGCGGACGAGACGGATGGAAAGCCATTTAATGAACGTCTGCCGACGGTGTCAATTTTGTAACAATCTCATTTAATTGCATTCGCCTCCTGCTGCTACGAAGACAAAACAAAATGCCAAAGGAAAGGAAAAGTACACACCACCCGAAAAAAACCTTTCTGAAAACCTTTTCCTATGAAAGTGTTGCTATTCCTTTCCACTATTTTCGGCGCACGGTAACAATTAGCTGCCATATTACTCTGCCTAACCTTACCGGGAGTGGAATGGAAATAAAAAAAAATACACACACACAAACAGCAGTGTCACTTTCCCTTTGTGAGTGAATGAGCTATAAATTAAACAAATTAGCTTACTGCGTCAGCAAAATGAAGGTAGCAAAAAGGGCACAACCGTTCCGTCCGTTGAGCACCCCCCCCTCCTCTTTTCGAGGCTATGTGTATGTGCGTGTACCTTGCTGACAGCGCAACCAGCTGACAAACGCAAGATTGCAAATAAACGTCAATATAGGCGAGCAACAAAAAAATGAGGAAAAAAGGAAAAAAAAAAAAACGAAATGGGAAATAGAATGGTATTAAAAAAAAAACAAAAAAGCGTAACCCAACACAAAAGGGGGAAAAAGTGCGCGTTAGCCAGCTTTCGGATTGATGATACAGCCAACCAACAACAAGAAGAATGGGATAAGGCGTAAAAAAAGCTTCCCCATCAAGCACGTGACGAATATAGTACCAGGAATTTCAATACTGGTGGCGTTATTTGTTTGCCAGTTTAAATAGAAATCTCATTTGTAGAAGGGACGAGTGAGCGAGGAAAAGCCAAAGAGAACAAAGCCCAATATATCCCGAACGCCTGGGAGCAATTCGATGCAGACAAAATACGCTTTTCAGAATTTCAAAAGAACGCGCGAGGCTGTTGCGCTCCTGTCGCTTGGCTCTGTGAGGAAGCGTTTAAGTGGAAACGGCAAACGCGTCCACAACAAAACAAAGTGCAAAGATACGTCCTATTTTTGGCAACCATCAATAAGCCAGCCCCAAAACAAAAAAAAAAATCTGTGCTAAAGAAACGATACACGACTCTTCCGATCATCGACGGCTGTTGGCATCGTTTGAAATGGGCGCCGAGGGGGGCCAGTGATCCGGGGCTGGGGGTGTTTGTAACAGCTGGGAAAAGCAATACGCCTTGCAGCGGATCGATACTAATATGGATCACGTTCGACGTTTGCCCGCATATTTAACCAGCCCGCTCGTGTGCCGTGTGTTAATGCTTCGTTTTCTCCCCCTTGTCTCACACAAAATGCCCGTGTCAAGATTACGTCAGCATAGTATCGAACATTAATCATCGTTCAATTCGCTGTACAGGCATCGCAATTTGCACAATTTGCCACACGGCTTATTGATTAGATGGCTTTAATAAGCGGTTTTGTTCGATTTGGACGTGGAGAGAAGACACTAATTTACCGTGACAGCACACCGGGACCGGGTTTGTGTCGGTGGGTGCATGTCGAAGGTTAGATAATATTCAACAACCCATAAATGACCACAACGCAAGCAGGGCAAGCAGCTACTAATGATGATAATGAGAGAAGGTTGCCGGTGGTTACGCTGCTTTCATCTTTTCCCTTTCTTTTTCGTTTTGTTCCCAAAAAAAAATTGTCACAATGCCAACTAACCAACTCTGGTGGCCAGTGTGACCTTCACGCAAAGACGACGACAACCAGATGACAATGGTTCCAACGGTCCCGTCTAGCCATTTGCAATCTTCTAGCCTTTCCGCCGAGATTTTCTCCCCGTAGCGTATGTGTGTGTGTGTCTGTTTCTCGAATGTAATGAATTACACCCATCATCTGCCGGCAAAGCAAAGAGAGAAAAATAGGATATCACTCATACCGTTACCATAGGGCAACGTTTCCCTCCTCATCAGCATCCCACCCAACAGTGAGAAAGGAAAGGGCACCGAACGACAGCACAGCACACGAAAACCGGCTCACCAAATTGACAGATACCATTAGAGATTAGTGTTACCCTGCGGACTGCGGGCTTTCCTTCTCCCTACGTGCGCTCTGCACGTGGTGTACGCCACATTCTTATTGCGGTGTCGTTTCGTTCGTATGAAGAAACCGGACAACAGGAAATTAATGACGGCGCGTTACTTATGGAAGATTTTCTACCCACTTTCCAACGTCTTCATTACTGGGGGTTTTGTTTGCGTTGTGGGGGGGGGGGGGGGGATGCAAGAAAAAAAGGGCAGCCAACACAAACAACGCTTTCCGCTCGTCTGTCCCATTTTCGGGCAATGCAAACGGCAACCACACGAGAGATACCTTGAATGAAACGCTATACGCGGGTTCCCTGCAGGCTGTAGATTGTTGCCCTTGCGCCTGGTGGCAAAAGCACCGTATCCATCAAGCACGAGCCGTTGGAAGTTCTTTTCGATTGGTGGTGTACGTAATTCATCATAGTTTCTTAGAAATGCGGTTTCATGTGCGTGTGCATGTGTCGCAGGTACGGAGTGCCTTTTTACTAAGCCGCTGGAAATGGTCGCTGGTAGCCATTGGTATGAGAAACTCAAAGTTATATGCTCCACGTGAGAGTAGATGGAGACGCCTGGTGTTTGATGAATTGATAGGTTTCCTTCCTAATTGGACAAGATGTGTAAATATGTTTTTGACGATAGCTTTTTAGTATCAGCAAGAGTAATATTTAAAATAAATGACTAATGAATATTATCTTTGTACGAAACAGTATGTAAGATTATAGAGCACATCAATCAAAAAAACTATCTCAACAGCTTTAGTTTGGTGCCGTGACCAGGATGAGACTTATTTTTACTGTTTAAACATTGCACTACATTTTTTTGTAGTTTTATATGTCAAACTGAGATTTTCATGAAATAATCTCAGTGACGGTATCAAACTTCCCGAGGTACAGTCGTTCAAATCGTGGGTTCAAGCCTCATATGCCTCATAGTTCATGTAGCAGGGATCCGGCTATCCGGCTGGTACTCAATAGGTCTCAAAAGCCCATATAGGGTGGTATGATCGCGTAGCTCGTTCTAGCAAACTGCTAACTTTCTAAAAAACTGCTGGTACAAACGTGTCCAAAGCTGCGATTTTCTCATCAACTTAATTAGCTTATATGCTTACTCGTACTGCGAATTGATTATGACAGTATAACATGGATTTTCATGTACTCGCAACAATCGACACTACTGGCAGGAAAACAAAGGACCAACCAAGTTGAGTAGCTTTTAAGTAACAGTACACCTCCTAGCATATCTAACTCAAGGCAAGCAAATGATTTGATGCTATAAATTATCATATTTCACATTATCGTTTTACTGATGGAGTCATATTATGCAAACACCTTAGCTAAACCAATTCTATGATGAATATGTGTAGACATTCTACAACCAACCAGTAATATTATTGATGTTTTTCTTGATTTTCAATCATTGCCTACGTCATGTTGGTCTTGGCGCAAGCAAAAGAAAGAAGAAACCGCAGATATTATAAACAATTCGATCATACCTTGCGTTTACCGTTTACCTTCGAATCAAATTCAACAACCTAAGTTATTATGACAACGTGCACGATGTTTTCGGAACCAATCGACATTGTAAGATCCACCCACATGCTTATTCGCGAGTGGGTTCACCGTACATCTGACAGTGCCAGTAAAGGAGTGTTTTGTGTTTCTGATGTGTGTGTGTTTTTTCCCTTTTGCAAAACCTCCCATTAATACATGGAAAAGAACACGTGTGGGATAGAAAGCTCATCGGTTTGCCATCGGTGAGCAGGAGCATAGCATCGTCTTGTAAAGACACCATCTCCGTGAAACCCCGGTACCTTTTCAGTAACGACTGCATTGTGGGAGGATTTTTGTTGTCATTGTAAAAACTAGTTTTCCCAACGCTTGTTTTGGTAATAGGGGACAGCTGATAGAAAAACGGATTCACTACAACCCTATTTCACTGATTTCATCCTTCGCTTCTTTTGAGCTGCCCGAGGTGTGTTCAGCTTCACACCAATGCGAACAAAAAAGCGAAGAAGCTTAAACCCCCAGCGACGCGCTGTGACGTCCGTCACTGACCGAACCCTTTGACGGAACTCATCCAACCCGTTCAATTCCCCATCCTTACTGCTAATCCCATTTCTTGCTTTGCCGGAAATGCTTCTTACATTCGTAACGATTGCATCCGTTTGCTGGTGTAACGGCGGGACATGGTGCTGGTGAGGGACGTGTCTCTCGGTGCCAGATTGTCTCCGTGCCGTCGCCGACTGTTGGAGCTGCCATCGCACAGAAGATACCTAGGCAAAGAGATGGAGAAAGAAGAAACAGAAAAAAAGATGAGTAAAATGAAAACAAACACGGAACCTCACACGATTGTAAAGGGGTTTTTTCTTTGCAAAACCCTTTTCGGGTTGATGAAGGTCCTGAATAGAACAGAACATTGCCTACATTTAGGCTGAACCTGAACGAATTAAACAGTGCAAAAAACGGAGGTAAAAAACGTAGTCCTCATTAAATCAACAAGGGAACCGGTCAATGTGGACATGACCCTGCTTGTGCATGACCCGGTTCATATTGCAGGAATTGGTCATTTCACTCGATAAAGAGAAGATCTGATGTACTTACAACTAAAACACTGTCACTACTTTTTTGTTGCCCTGAAAGGCGCAACTATACATACCGATTGAAATGTTTCCGGAAGGCACCACTCACACAGTACAGAGCCACAGGATTGGCGCAGCTGTTGGCGAACGAAAGACAGAAGCCCACTATTCGCAGCACGTGCCAGAACCCGTTGTAATCTTCGTTGAAATTTGGACTATAAAACAAATAAAAGAAATCGAAAATTTCATGAAATTTACGTATAATTGCCACCTGTACCAACGGGTTAAAACTGTTTGTAAAACAACTAAAGCTTTAGCGAAGTAAAACTTTCCACTCAGTTCATTCCAGTCAATTTGCGTTTACGTCGCAGCGTTTGCAATCCTACACAACTGTGCTATAATTGCTTGAAAACCAGTTTTAATGCGTAGGTTTTTCCACATCATCAAAGGCAATGAAGGAACGAATCAGCGGCATCAGTCACATCGACATCTTTACGACAGCTGCTGAACGGTCATCAAAAGGGGGAAGCAAATCTCAGAAATAGGTAGAGACATTCCGTAGAAATAGATTATGCGAGATGGAAAGCAAAAGGAAAACCAGACGCGTGGAACAGCCATAACTTTTATGCATCAGAATTAGGATGTGGGATGAAAGAGGTCCTTTTTTAAGCGTGTTTTGGCAAGAGTGAAAAAAGGGTGATGCGGAACATTGGATGATGTTCAAAGCAATCATTTTGATACTTTATATGGGTGCGATGGGTGTGATTGGAATCCTTTTTTATGATAAACGACGTAGCAGGTAGTTTTGTTTGACCGAATGCATCCTTTAAGGAGTTTTATCTGCCTTAAGCTTTACTTTTCGCCTGAAGATATGCAATATGTTGTTTTATTATGATTTTGATTCAATTTTAGCCACAGGCATATTTTAGTTGGAAAATTTTAAATAAAATATTTTAAATGTGTTAACAAAACGTTTCAAATTCATACAAGAAAAAAAGATAATTTCACACGGACCAGTCCGTACGTCTAATCCAGCTTAAAGCTGGCTTAAAGGGTAATGTTTACTCAAAACCCCTTTAAGAGATAACCTTTCGGTCCCTCCCATTTGTTAGAATGCTTTATGAGCAATATAAATAAAACGCATTGCTTTGCTGGAAAGAATACTAAAAGGGCATGTAACGGCATGTGCTTGATACGATTCAAGACTTTATTTCAATTATTTAATTGTAGAGGAAAGAAAACACTTAAGGTTTACAATCCTAATTAACCATAACAACAAATTTAATACCGACCAATGATAAATTGCCTCCACTTCGTATGACAAATGGGTATAAAATTGTGTTGCTTTTTTGTTGCTTTTGGTTTCCTGACGCCTGTTTACTTAACAAATTGCAGTGTAATTGGTGAAACGGGCAAGCAGAGATAGATTAAATAAAGCAACATCGTGTAATTTCGTTAATAATTTAGATCGCAACAAAACAAAAGCCATCAGCACGCACTAGTAGCTTTGTGCGTCTTAAACAAATTATAATTCATTATTTAGCCACCCATTTGCGCCATACGCGCCTTTCGTACTAATCGTACATTGCACAGCAGCCAGTGCAATCAAACAATTTTCCCTCATTGCCACACGGTGGCGCAAAAAAAAACGGCGCAAACGCTTTGCCATCTTTGCCTTCGGAATCATCGGGGCGGCAATGTGAAGAAAATCTCATTGTTGAAAGCTGGCACATACAAACGGCAAATGGCGTTGACGTCGCCGGCCAAGCAGCGATGACGGGGCGCTTATTTGGTTGATCCGTGGAACGAAATGTACTGGGGAGAGGGGGGGGGGGGTGGAGAGGTTTTGTACATACTTACCGCACACGAAACCGGCACAATCCTGCGTGAATCCGCAAATCACGTATTTCATCACCGGTGGAAGGTTTAACGCATTTGTGGTTTTCTGTTTTTGCGGCTTGTAAGAAATGAACAAGCATTTCTGTGCGACTATGGGTTCAAGCAGGGAGCTTAAGTGAGGCATACATTGATGGATGGCAGCATTTTAGCGCCAGCACTTTCGACATGCCTCTTTAAAGTGTTCCCACAAGATGAATGGGCACGGTAAAATGCGTCTGTTAGTGTTTAGACGCAGAGCTGAAGCAATTTCCGTCTTTTAAAATCCATCAAGCTTTTGCTTGTCTATCAGAGGGCGGCATTAGTATGAATTTGTTTAAAATTAGGCTTTTTTTGCATCAATTGAACGTTCAGTCCGTATGACTGTTCAAAATTAAAACATTTAAAAAATCTCGTTACATTTTTTAGCCTCTATGTTCTTTGATAGCTTTCATGTTAGCTTACCCCATGCGTATAAACCACATGAACTTGTTTGCATTCGATTACACAATCTTCAAAACATATTCATCTCCTTGAAGGTACATCAAAACTTTCAAACAACATGTATGCAACGGATCACATCGTTATTTACATCACCTTGCAGCTAATTCCCAAAATAAAAATAATAGTATACAACAACAAAAACTCTCATACCATCATTGCCCTATGTGAGAGAAAAGTTACGCACCACGGAAACTCAAGGGTAGCGACCAGTTTGGTTCCACCGCACCGAAAGCCATCGGAGGCGACGTAACGTTACTCTTGCACCCGAGAAACTTCATTAAAACAAACAAAAGCTCCGGAATGATTCATGCTTCACGACAGGAACAAGAGCAACCATTTTTCAAATTCCAAACCACTCGTAACGAACGACATGGCAGTTTGTGATGTGTTTTGTGGTGATTTTGCTCTGCGGCATAGTTGAGCACCCCGTCCATGGCAGTCTTTCGTTCGTTGTTCATCTAGCTGTGCAATTATTATAGTACAGCTACATCCGCCAAACTGTTGGCAAAGTTGCTGGGTTAAGGCACACAGTTAAACACCAAAGACGTGTTTAAACTTGAACCTTAACAGTTGTGTATGTCATGGTATAGCTCCTAAATGAGATGAAAATGCTATGTAAAAAGCGATTGTTTGCATGAATTTAAGACAATTTAACAATCCACATAGTTTGGTTCATTCCAGAGACATTTTCTATATAAATATATGTGTTTTTAATATTTTAAATTTAAAGTTTATAAAATTAAATAATTGCACCTTGCTAATAGTTACAAGAAGTCATAAAACCATGTACATACATCCGCTGCATTGTTGCTCATGGGTGGTTCGTTGCACTTTTAGGAAGATTCTTTCTGGTCTTACACCACAATAAAAAATTCTCGTGAACGAAAAATGTAAAATAAAAATGATGAAAAGAATGTAGAACTTTCAAAACACTCAAAGTGAGCAAAAAGAGGTTAATAAAGCTTTGAAAAGACAAAAAATAATCTTACGTTGAGTGAGCGTTTAAGCTTTGGGATTTTTCAGCGATGCATTGAATATTCAATATTCAACAGCAATATTCTTTATATTATCTAATGAAACATGTTCTTATATTAAGATATTTGTACGTATAAATTTTTTTAATGAATCGTGTAAAAAAAGAACACGCACAGCTAAACGAAATGCAGCACCACTTGCCTACTTTTAGGCGCAAACAGTTCGCACTTCTTTGAGCAAACGTTAAAAATGTTATAAGTAGAACGCAAACTGACATGTTTAAATATTTACACCATTTCAACGTCGCAGGGATGTTGTTGATACTCACTTGTAATAGAACCACAGCATAAACAGATGCGAAGGCAGGAAGCAGATACCGAATATGACCACAAACGCTAGCACGGTGATGGCCACTTTCCGGCGGGCTTTGATCTGTGGGTGGTGTATGCCGTGTTACCCACGTCGCGTTTGAAAAGTTTCGCCAAATGTTAAAGTTGATCGGCGGTGATTTCATGTGAAAAATTTCACCGCGTTGCGGGCGTCGGGTGGTGAGTGGGCGTCGTATGATCGAGATGGTGCGGTGTTCGAGTTGAAAAGTTTGCCGGTCCGAGGGAAGAAAAAACAAAACAAACCACGTGTAAGTATATTCACTCTCTTCGCATGTGTAGGAAGTATTTATTTTACACCCGAGTGTGCCGCTTTATTGACTTTGATTTAGTGATGAAGGTTATTCTTAAAATGAACGTCTTATCTGGGTTTTTAATAGGTTTACTTTGTAAAAAAGTTTTAACAAATGTTCCCCGTTTGAAAATGATTTGGGCTCACTTTAGGTGACATATGAAAAAAAAAGTTACTACTTTGTGGACTTGACGTACTACACCTCACCAGCAAATGAGACAAAAAACGCCTAAAGGTATGCAACACGCAACAAAAGCCCTTCAGTTTTTAAATCCGCTCAATATGACGCTGCTTTTGACAGTGTGCAGTTTCATCGCAAGAGTTCATCCGATTATAATCGCAACTTTTACAGCACCTGTTATCGTTTTATACTGTTTCCACCGATAACGGGGGAAAGTTGTTGTCTGTTGCTTGGTGCGCAATGTTCCACACACTTGAAGCATTATGCCATTGCTACCGGGCTACCTGAAATGCAACCATTTCTCTGCACCCCGCCATTGAAAGCTTACACCCGCTGTTGCGGAGAGGGTTTTACAATCAGCTTTCACTCCCGGGCTTGATATGGCGCCCATAATCTGGCTACAAAAATCCATAAAAGCATTGAAAGCAGTTACCACATTTCACGGTTCGCGTTTGCCGTGTAATATCCTCGGGCTTACGTGGCAGCACTTGAATGTAGGGTGAATGAAAGGCAGCAGTTACGTTTTAAAACAGGACATTAAAACAAAATCGATCAAAAATGTTATGATTTTCAGCGAGAATCAATGGTGTGATTTATTTGCCAAAAAGTAAAATAACAGCCAAGCATGATAACATGTGAAACTGCTATTTTTTTTTCGCTCAGGGTTCAAGCTTTACTTTTGCGTAAAATGAAAAGTAATTCAAATTGAAACTGTAAATAGCATTGCGATGCGCTCGCAAGATAAAATAAGTGCCCATGGTAACTTTTGCTTACCTACCCGACTAGTCACTGAACCGCAGGTTTAAGCGCAACACAAATAACAAAAGTTTTCCCACCCCAGCGCAATGCAATGCCATGCGGGGCGAATGGTGGAAAAAAGGTACACAAACTGTACAATCAGATTTCTGCCACGGTAGAGACATTGACCGTGGCTTTATTAAAGGACAACATAACACAAAGAAAGCTTTGCATAATCAGTGCACTTTCCATTGACTTTGCAGCAGCGCCGTTCGTAGCAACTCGGATAACTTGATCCTGCTAGCAACTGTTTGAGAAGTAGTGGGTCTATGCTTGCGGGAAGCTACTTTGTTGAAGGAAATAAAAAAAAAGTGCAGAGAAAATATTGTTCAAGCTTGGCAATAAAATTTACACTTCACAACTCGAACCAACGCTAGAAGGATGATCAGTGCGTCGGAAGGATGTTTAGTTTTCATTTTCTATGCAACACATTTTTCCACACCAGCACATCATGGGCTAGTGCGTTCGTGCAACTAAAGCCAGCCATTTTCAGTGTGCAGGATTCTCCCGTTCACTATCCATTTTCTATCACTGGCATACCATTTTCTATACCACATTACTGTATCCATGTACACCAGAGACTGCCTCGTCTTTCATTCACCATACGCGCACGAGAAGAAGAAAGGGCAGCAAACGGGCGCCACGTTCGGTACGGCACGGACTGCACTTACCTGTCGCACGGTGCCCTGCATCTCGCCCGGTACGTGTTTGGCGCTGTGGATGAGATGCCGCGCTATCAGTGCGTAGAAGATACCAATTATGAACAGCGGCACGGCGTAGTAGACGAGAAACTTGCCCAGCACCATCCCCCGGGCGTACTGGGAGCCCCACTCGTCCGGAAATGGATAGCAGAAGTAAAACGACACGTCCTTGTTGACGACGACGGTCTGGAAAAAGGGAGTGTTTGAAAGGACGTCATTGTGGCCGAATGCCGCAGGCACACTTGTACTGGTAAGTATGCAGACGTTCTTAAATAAAAGTATTTCTACTCAAAACAAAAGCGAGTATGTTGGCTTATGTTTAAGGACATAAATTGGCGCTTATGTTTTGTTTATCAAATAAATCAGTAAGAATGTTTCGATTTTTCATTACGAGCTTATTGTGCTACCAGTTAATGTACTGAATTTTAAGACTTTTTTTTATAAATAATTTTTTTTAACGAATAATATTTTCAGAACAAATTACATTAATCTTCTTTTCATAAAATCTAGAACGATGTATTGCATTAAATAAAAGCGCCTAAATGTATACTGTATATTTGTGCTATTGATTATTGAATACCAATTTATGGTAGTAAATAGCACAAATCAACAAGGAACCACAAACTTTGCATGCATTTAGGCGCTAATAAAATGAAAAGGGAAAATGATAGTTTTAGCATTATGTTTTCATTGCAATCTGCGTTACTTTATCGAATGATTTAAATATTACTTTGTACGTAAATTAAATTGTACTTTATACTTGTATAGATAAATTACATTTTCTCATGCATTAGCAAATTAATGCATAACCTCTCTAGCAACTACTACCAACAGCAGCACTAACAGCGACTGTCATTAGTGCTAATTTGGTACCGTTTTCCCCCCTATCCATTATATTTTCCAATCTTGTGCATACTTTACACAACATAAGCCAACGTTACAATGAGAAACGTGTGTTTCTATCGTGACTTTCGCCAGTGATCCTACCTTGATGTGTGATCCAACGATGGCCGGTACGGCGAACGCGATGGCCAGCAGCCAAATTAATACCGCCGTCGTGATGGTCATCCGTGTGGCACGCCGTCCCCCACCTAGAAAAGGATCTACTGCAATGAGTGTGTGTGCGTGTGCGGCCCGAACCGGTACGACAAGACATGTGTGCCCGTGTGTGTGTAGTGTGTGTGAGTGTGTAGCGAGCGGAAAAAGGTAATGAAATGATTTCCTCCAGCACTAGGATGAGAAGATGCAAGTGAAACGAAGTATAGCGTTTTTGCTTCAGTTTTGTAGCGCACTCAGTGTTATAAGGTATACGTGATGAAAAAAAACATGTGTATGTGTGTGTGTGTGTGCTTGGAAATCACGGACCTAGTGGAAAGTTTTTACATTCCTTTTACATTACCACCTGCATGTGCTGCAGGCCCGGCAATCAAAACTACGCTGATTAAACAGCAGAACTTTATCAAAAATCATCAACGGAACAGCAAATTCTTGCAGCGAATCTTACCGTGTGCGTGAAACTTCCGGAGCGGATCGACGATGGCAAAAAACCGATCGCCGGACAGGGCTACGAGCGTGAACACGGACACGCCGATCGACACGTCCTTGATGAACTCGGACGACGTGCAGAGCAGGCTGCCCCACGGCCACGAGTCGAGCGTGTAGATGATGGACGTAAACGGCACGGTCGTTACGATCAGCAACAGGTCGGCTAAGGCCAGCGATAGGATGTAGCTGCAGGCAAAAAGAGTACACAGAACAATATTACAAAAAAAAAAAAAACAGTTTGTACAAAGGAACGGCAACACGGCAAGCATCCGGGCGGCGCATCATGGTAGTTAATTAATTTAGTGCAAACAGTACAGTTGCCGTTGGAATGTGTGGACGTCGAATTGGGTTGCACTTAGCAGAAGGGCACTGTAAGAAAATACGCCAAACGCCAAAGAGCAAATACTGCTCGTGCTTCGATATTACGTGACACGGATACCACATTCCACTTACAACATTACGGTGTGCTGGTGGAGCATTCGGTTTGCCTTGTTGTGCTGGGGGGGAAAAGAGGAAACAGCAAAAACCGATGCCGGTCTGGTAAGTTGTACGGGTCACGATACACGTTTGACTATGGTGAGGCTAATAATTGATGGAATTACGAGCTAGAGTCATACCGTGACCGGAAACTGGTTCACCGGAAAGCCCTATGTCGTGGACGGCGAAATGAAATAGTTTTTATTTGCTTCATGTAGTTCCTAGCGATGCACTTGCATTTGATTAACGTTTTTTTCTACTAGCACGACGGAATGCACCAGACAAACGTTTTATAAACGTTTCTTCAAAGCTTTATAAATCAAAGCATTACATAAGCTAGATGGACTTTTCTTGATTATCGTAACGCAGTTAAAATAATGTTTAATGTCTAATCAAAATTGTATGATTCCTTTTACTGCAACATGCTTTCATGTATTGTATACATTTAGGCGCTAATGGAAAATTTAGATGGAAGAATATGTCGATTCTATTGTTATTTTTTCATTAACAGTTATGTTCAATTCCTGATTGAAATAATTTTAGATAATTGTATGTAATGTTTATGCTTTTAGTACATTTTGAGCTTGCTTGAATACTTTCAACCCACATTAAGCTCTTTATAAAGGTGATTTTCTATGTATCAAGCCTTGCACCGTTACACCGAAAAGGAAAACAACTTGTTTTTCTCACCCAGTTAACCATAAATAACATCACCATCGCAAATGCAAGTATACACTCAAACACACACACACACATTAGATCACGCAGTAAATAAATGTGGCGAGCGAAAAGGTGACGGAAAACCTTTTCCACCCATTCCGGGTACAACTTCTCATCCGGTCGTACCGCCCGCGCATGCAGCGGCTTACCGCCACGCTCATTAGTCCATAAACTCTGTCAGTCCGTTCACGTGTGTTCACGGGTGCACTAAATGGATAAACGTTGTGATGTGGTTTCTGCTCTTTTGTTTCACTGCTGTAATTTTATTGTTCGCTCCAACGTATCGTGGTACGGCAAAGAGCGAAACGAAGCGAAATAATAATACTTTGCAGAGAGCTATCAACTTTTTGTTGTTGCAACCAACAAGCACGCAACAGAACGCTGTAATACAACACTAATCCCTGCATTAAAAAAATGAACGCCAATTCGAAGAGAGCGCCAACGACAGGGCGAGATGAGACGGCGGAACAAGCGCGGGCAGGATACCGTAAATTGCATTTATCGTGCTTGTTTATTCGAAACGGTCGCCACCACTAACGGGAAAACCCAGCCATCGACCACGCCTAACGGATAAGGCACCACAGAGCACATTCATTTCGATTGTGCGACTACCGTGAGGTAAGCTCGGCTGACTGGTTTCCTTGGCGTTTTGCCTGGTTGCTTGTCGCCCGAATGGGAATTGTAATCGTGAACAAGAATACAGCAGAATAGCATCCGACGATATTTCCTACGAATAAAAGGCCTTTCACCAGTGGGTCGATCTAATAGCATTCAAGGTTACGCATATGGGTCGTTGTGAAAGTGTATCACGCTTCCAGGCAAACTAGCCAATGCGTCCGAAAAATCGAGGAAAATATTACACAAATAGAACGTGTTTAGTTTCCAATAATTGGAAGGTCAGCATGTTAAACTTTCTAGGAAGATACTGATCTGATTTCAAAATCTACACTCTGCATTCTTAAAAATAGCAAAATTATTGCTTATATTCCTCATGAAAGGGAACCGATACGAGAGTCCATCTCTCCTAGAGGCGGATGATATGACCATATCGATCTGTGAAAACACCACCAACAAGCCTAACATTCTTTTTCACTTTAATATGACTTTGTGATGGACCAACCTGGCCATAATTCCCAAAAATATGTCCTTGCAGAAGTGCTTGATTTATGGGTGCTTCAGCACGGGATGATGCTATTCCTTGCACCATACCCACTGCCCCCTCAGCCTTTCAGCATCTTCGCTTCTTCCCAGGCACTGATGGCACTTTCGAAGCGACATCGCGCATGGACGCAAGGCAGGAAAAAAATCCGAACACTGCTTCGCGGGAAGTAAAATGACGCGCAAAGCAAAGTTCATATTTATAGGCTTCATTGACCTGTCAGAAAGTTTATCATGGCGCGCTTCCTGATAATAAAGGCGCGAAATGCAGTAATTGCTACGGTACGGCGTTCTCTACACAACGAATGGACGACGGGTGAGAGGCGTTCGGTGACAGACAGCGGCGTTGGAAGTTCTATGGAAGCGTTGCCTAATTTCTTGGAACGATTTTCCGATGCTTCGGTACGGTGACAAGTAATTTTGCGTCCCGGGATGCTCTATGGATTTGGGTGAAATGTTTAACATTCCCACTCAATGCTGTGTACTCGAATCGTTTACAAGATTAATCGAATGTTCGAGGAAACGCCTTTGCGTTGATGTTTTGGTTGATTGGACTTGATTTTTTGTCTTTTTTTTAAGAAAGAAACGCCTAACACATAGCAATACTTCATACAGGCAAGTTACAATGTTCTATGAAGGCTAACTTTAATAAACAGTTCATGCAGATTGCATACATGTAGGCGCTTCGACACGGTGCTATAAAACTTTAGCTCGTGGAATATGAACATCAAATTTTCATTATAATGATTCTTGAAATAATGACACAAAAAGTCATCACTTCAATCCTGTGTAAAAAAAAAGCATAGCCATTAGAGGAAAATTTCACTCGCAACACCGAACCACCTCCATGCACTTCGGCTCCATTCAAATGCGCACCGAAGCTGGTTGGCATTCCACTTGAAATCCAAAGTTTCACCGAACAGCGGATAATTAAGCATGGAACGCTTGCTGTCCCATTTTCGGCCCCCATTAGCACCATCGATGACACTTTCGTACGAACATTTGCAACGTTTGCGCGGGATATTGTTTCTCCCGTAACCGGTTTTACACTGTCGAACCCTCCGAACCCTTGGCACGCTACACAGTCCGTCCGTGTGATGGTAGAACGACATGAAGGAGCGCTTTTGGCAACTATCCAATGAATGCTTCAGTGTGGCTGGTGACCTTTAATTAAATGTGACACAAAAGCGAGCTACATGGTGTTGCAGGCACTGGTGATATCGGGTGATCAGGTCAACGGAGAAAGGATGGATGGTGTATACGAGCAAAGGCCAAACAAATTTTGCGCTTGGTATTTAAATTCGAACATTTACATTGAATGAAAACCTGCACAGAATCAGTGTCCCAGACTTAGAAAACATGAACTCAATTCATGATTGTTATACTTATGGAACAAGAGCATGCTGACTTTAAAAGTCCATGTGACTGCTTTATGTCCATGTGACTCCTACACGTTATGAGTGTTACAAACAAGTTCAACAGTTCATAGAAAAGAAATCATTATTGTTTGTAGTGTCTTTAAGTGATCAAACTATGATTGAATCAATCTTTCATCATCAATTAATTCCCGAAAGCCATACATTACTCAGAAGCTTTCAAGTCTGTGCAAATTAATAACTCGTGAAGAATACATCCTAATTCATCGCTACCTTCCAAACCTAAGACAACACACCAGGAATGCATGATTAAAATCAAACCGGTACTTACGTGTTGGGAACGTTGCGCATTGCCCGGTGCCTGAGGAACACGATTATAAGCGTCCCATTGCCGAGCACGCCGATGATAAAGATGGCAGCGAACAGTATCGGCACGATGTACGTCTCGGGCCGCAGCTCGTACGGTGTGTAGGGCGTTTCGGTGGCGGACGCGTTCCAGAAGCTGCCCATCGGTCCGCCCGCGGACGAGTTGAGCAGCGCTTCGAGCAGTTCGAACTCGCTCAAGGGCATCTGGTCCGGCTGGTGCGGCAGGGAGGATGGTGCCGACGGTAGCGAGGTGTAGGACTCTTCCCCGTACACCACACTGCCGTACACCTCACTGTCGACCAGCGTGTCGCCGGGCGTGGATTCGTTGACGGTGGTGAGTGTACCTTGTTCCAACATCTTGGTGGTTCACGCAAGCAGCTGCTTGCCCGATGTTTGATTATGCGACAAGCTTACACTACGGTAGACGACATCAGCGAGCGTACCTTGGAGTGATGTCTGTGGAAAGCGAAACAACAAGGTGAAAGACGTTATAAGCATAACGATTTCATTTGCGTGCGTCAGCGAACAAAACAAAGACGAGCGAGATTGCTAAATTCAATAAGTACTGGTACTGCTCAAGATGCTGCCTCGCTTCAACTTCAAGTTCGCAGGTAATGAAATTCTTGCGTTCCCGCAACGCTTCCAATCTTGTCTAGTTTTGCCACTATCGAAAAGCGAGGAGTTTTATCACTAGCAGTGCTGCACCGTGTTACTTGATACACATACAGGTTTACCGATAATCTTCAATGCTAATCGCTAGTACCACTGTAGGTAGAATTAATTGAGCGATTCATACATTTAATGCACAAATCCATTAACTCTGTTCTTGCTGTTGGAGCAATGCGAGGAAAGGATTCTAAAAACAGCTCCAGAGCATAGCCTTTTAATGTAGTGAACCATTAGTAGTGCATATGTTCATGCTTAAAATAGGATTAAAGGGCTTTTAACGTCATACGCGAGTGATGAACGCTTTCAGGAGAGAGATTATTCGCCGTAATGTATGCAATTGTTAATACATACCCTTACTTACAACCCTTGATCTATGCATACAGGGTTTCCCACGATTTATTGGTTGGTTCCCATCAATTTTTGGTTGATTCCCATAAGTTTTTGGTGCGTTCCCACGAGTTTTTGGTGCGTTCTCACGAGTTTTTGCCCGTTTCCCAGAATTTTTTGGTCCAATTGTATTGATATCCAATCGGAAGATACCAATAAATCATGAAAACGAACCAAAAATCTATGGGATACGATAAAAATCGTGGGAACGCACCAAAAAATCATGGCAACTGACCAATAAATCATGGCAAACCCTGTAAATGACGTATTGCTCTAAAGGAAGAGTGGAAGTAGCGTCCAACGATATGATTTTTATGAGGAGAGGGGTATCATGTTGCGTAAGAAACCATGTATTATCAATTCTTCAAAAAAGGAAGTTTAAAGCAACGTCGCCCGCATTTATATCATATAGTTATGCTATTCTGAATCAATTTTCACTTACTTGGAAAACGCTAAAGTCGGTCAGAGAAATTGATAATTTATCAAAAAGTGTAAGTGAAGGGTAAGACATCTTCCTCTAGGGGTAATTCTATTCAAAGCACTTTGGGACCCGTTTGGTTCTATTTAATGCATATTTATTTGGCAACTAACTTAAAAAAACAACAATCAAAAATAAACTTTGATAGTACGCAAGCAACCAAGCAAGAGATACCCACATTCATAAATTCCATCGAATCGAACTCACAGTCACATTGTATCTCCAGACGAATTCGATTCGACGCTTTCCTGTACCTTAATAAACTTAATCTTGATCGTGTCTGGCTTCCCAGTATCACTGCCCTCGCTCAGCTGCTCTTCGATGCGCTGTTTGAGCTGCATGTGCATCACATACGATATCACCCCAAACGTCAACGAAACTAGCCCACATTTGATCAGTAACCAGCATAGCTCTTCGCTCTCCTTTCCGCTCGAGGGGGGCCGTATCTTGACAGCAATTTCCGGCACGGTACTGTTCGCCTTCGGTGACTCCTGCTCGAGCGTCGGCAGCAGAAATGGTCGGTGGCAGCTTTTGATCTCCTGAATGTAGCGCTCATAGATATCGCACCTACAGTGCAGTTTAGCGCCGGTCTCGCCGGAACCATGGACGACTTCGTTGGGGAGCGAAAGCTGCTGCATAATCTGAAAGTTTTGTTGCACTGTGTTGCGCTTGTTGACGAACAACCAGTACGCATACTCTCCCAGCATGCACCCGAGCACGTGTTTGAAGCAGTACAGCAGTAGTAGATAGTGGCGTCCGTCACCCAGCACCCGGTAGTGGCGTGTTTCCCCGACGGTGCAGGTACGCATAAGCGGCCCTCTAGATCGGTGCCGCATCTGATCCAGCGCCACCATATAACAATCTTTCGGCGATACGTAATACATCACGTACTGTACGACCACGTGATCGCAGCGAAACCTTAGCTGAACTGTTTGATAGTACTTGATGCGTTTCAATGGCGAAGCACTCGCATTGAAATAGCGATAGCTGTTCATTCCACAGCGCACCGAAAGCTCGACACAGTGCGGCTCCACTCCCGGGATGACGAATATCGTGTGCCGCTTGTTGTACTTGTCCTGCAGCGGTTTATAGCGCAGTGAGGTGAGATAATCGGTTTCCAGCGCACCGCCCGACGATCTGTTGAGCAATGGTAGCTTCTCGTCGCAAAACCAGCGGCAGCTCGATGATACATTGACACAATTTCCAATCCCACCTTCGTCCAACGCGTGTGCACGGATGATCCAAATGAGAAAGAGAAGCAGCCGTGCCAGGCTCATCGGCCACATAGTTGGAGGTGATGGATGTGACTGATTTTACCTATCCACTGTAATTTGTCTTTGAGCCATTCTGTGAAAACCGTTGCGACAATATGGAGGAAATTAAGCGTTTAATGATGCATGAAACAATAACGCACCATACGCTCGATGGGATTGGGAATGTTTCGGGGGAAGCAAATGAAGACCTAAGGTATTGCTGCTAGCGTTTTATTCGAATGGCAGAGTGAATACGTGTAGGAAGACGTATATTTTTTCCCCAATTACAAACGTTGTAGAAGCGATAGTTTTTAATAAACAATTCTTTAGGAATAAAATTTAGTTTGAAGAAATCGTACCATTAAATAGTTGAAAGGGTAATAATCAAGTTAAGCAAGGCATATTGCATATCGTCAGGCATTTGTACTGTTGATTTTGTTAGCCTACTATATGCAAAATGATGAAAATTGAAATAAGTTTGCATGTTGCATATCTTTAGGCGCTTAGGCAAGGGAAGAATTTCGAATCCGATATGGAGATTGGTTACGGCCGGCCTCATAAATACCGACTCATCAATATAATAGACATCCGGTGAGGATGCTTATTTTCTCCCATTTTGTATATGATATTTGAATAAAATGTATTTCTTTGAATTTGCGTTCTTTTACGATACTAGCAAGGAACGATGATTTTATTGATTATTTAGCATTGCAAGCTTTTAATGCTGAGTTTTACAAAGTACCAGGAACTTGATTTGTATGATTATTTTCTAAAGAAGCCTTAGTCATTAAAGTAGCTGTTGTAACTATTTTTGCAAAGATACTTCGGATACTTTCATGAATCTTAAATCAATACCTCCGTGTATTCTTTAAAATGCAGCAATACAGCACAGAATAGCATGCCAAGAGCTGCCGAAGCAATCAGCATGAGCGCATATGACGGTATCCACTCCAGAGAAACAGTGCTTACCATGCCACCCTGCTGTGCATGTGTCTGCGTTTCGTTCGGCTTTATAAGCTGATGTTCGTTGCGTGTTGCAGTTACGGTGGTGTCGAACGGTAGTTTGCAGCTCCTCACCTTGCGTATATAGCGCTCGAACAAATCACACCTGCACATGCCTTGTTTTCCGCTTGCATTAGCACTCTGCTCGTACGGCTGATAGACAGATCCACCCGGCAAGGCAAGCTTCTGCATGATGCTCCGGTTCTGTTCCGGCGTATTGCGCTTGTTTACAAACAACCAGTACGCCGGTTTGCCGAATTTGCGCTCCGAGATAGAGTTTACGCACAACACCACTGTCACATACTGATGACCATCGCCCTCCAGTCGATAGTTGCGGGAGAAGGGCATCTTGCACGTTACCTTGCTATTCCACATGTGATGCTCTATTTGGTCGAGAAAAATGTCGTAGCAACTATCCAAATCCTTATACCAGGCAGTGTAAGAAGCGATAAAGTGATCGCAGCGAATGTGAATCTGCAGTACACTCGATTTTGCATATGCTGCATGCGCCGTGAGGGATGCATTTGGTGCGCGGCGAGGTGCCGTACACTGGATCGAAAGTTCTAAACAGTGCGGCTCAATGCCTCCGATCGCAAATATCGAGTGTCGCCCACCGATTTTTTGTTCCAGCGGTTGAAGCACTAGCGAAGTGAAGTACTCGGTTCTCACAGCTCGATCAAAGGTCCGGTTGGCCGTTGAGATGGACGGATCACAGAACCAGCGACAGTTTCGAACTGCCGCATCGCATTTGAACAGGTTGTCAGACGACACTGTGTATGTATAAGAAACCGGCATCACAGTGAGTAGTAGCAGCGTAAGGCTAGCCGGGTTCATGGTAAAAAATAGACGTTTTAAAGAATCGGTAGGCACGGTGTTTAGCGAAAAATTACTTTCCAATGGTTGCTTTTAGCAAAGACACACCATTCGCTAATGGATTTCAAACAATATTTGATACTCTGGTCAGTGTAGGCGAATGGGGCTATTACTGGGAATAGTTGCATCAAAGCGCATTACTGCATAAGTTACGAGCTCTAATGGTGGTAAAATATAACCCCTAACCGCCCCATCGAACGTAAAACGAGCCATCGAACGTTAATGGAGAAAGATGTGGAAACTGTTTCACCCTTTACAACTACTACATTGATATTCTTGGTTAATGCGTGACACAACTACGAGCCTTTGTATAGCATAGACCAGTGGTCTCCAACCTGTGGTCCGCGGTCTCCAACTTGTGTTCCGTGGCGTTAACAGACGTGGTTCGTGAAAGCATTTATATTTATAAAAGAAGAGCTTATTAGTTTTGTTTAGTTTAGTTTAGTGTTTATTTATGTGAAAGAAATTATGTTTGAAAAAGAAAAGCTTATTCCCATACATATCGTACAATTTTCAGGTCTTTAGTAAGCTATAATTTGTGCTGTCATAACTGTTCACAAGAAGTTATAATTATAACCCAATTGATATTTTCGAGTTCTAAAATCGGGGATTCAAGCTATTTCCCTCAAACTGGCACCTTAAATTACCCTTAAACTGCACCAGTTTAAGGGACTTTTAGAACAAGCCGTTTAAATTTGACTGAGAGGTGTTTTTTTTTAATGCTTTCTTCTCTATCTTTTGGGAAATAATGTTTCCAATTTTTTTTACTTGTCGCATACTCATTTTATACAAAAAAATTGCATTTTCACCAAATAAGGCCCTACGAAATATACCTTCTTTTTTCGCCAAATATTAAAACAAATTAATCTAAAACGAATTGGACGCCATCTTCATCCAATAGAGGAAGGTCATTCCCACGCACAAACGAAATTTTAATACTTTCTACACGGTTTATCACACACAAATCCACATTTTTTGGTATTTCGAGTACCATTCGAGCAGATCATGGTTGAAAATTTAGAACAAATGTCTCTTGGGAACCGCTAGCCCTCGCAAGCTGCTTTCATGCGAGGTCGCTGGCTCTATTGTTTTCCGGGTAATGATCGTTTGTCAATTGTACTCCGGGTGATGATCGTTTTGCCTAAGATAAAGAGAGCGAAAAAGCCATTTCTACCCCTTTTCATTAATTTAAGATCGCTAGAGATGTGTCTACCAACAATAATATAAATCAGATTTTTCCGCTCGCATAAAAACTGCTCGAATCATGGAGTTGCTCCAACAATACTAAATCATATCAAAATTCCTGTTCTTCAAAACATTCAAAAATTTCATACATAGATTTTGCAGTGGTAGGTATATTTTCGAAACCCTTGGGAATATAAACACGTATCTTGTTTTGTTATGACATCATATCGCAACACACGGATCCTTAACTATAACAGATTAGGATAGAAACATTAAATATATACAGGGTTTCCCACGATTTATTGGTCGGTTCCCATCAATTTTTGGTGGGTTCCCATATTTTGTTGATGCGTTCCCACGATTTTTTGGTCGTTTCCCAGAATTTTTTGGTCCAATTGTATTGATATCCAATCGGAAAATACCAATAAATTATGGGAACGAACCAAAAATCTATGGGATACGACCAAAAAATCGTGGGAACGCACCAAAAAATCATGGGAACTGACCAATAAATCGTGGGAAACCCTGTAATGCCTACAGAAGCTCCTCCGTGTAAGGATGAATATATAGATGTATAGCACAAATCAGTACGCCAAACGTACTAGAAACAATCAAAAGTACAATAGCAAACATCATGCCTTCCTTCAATACCGCAACGTAGTCGTCAACTATGTCCGATTGCTCCTGCTCCTCTAAATTTAAATGTGATGCCTGGTGCTTATAATCCCGATCTGCAGTAGCTGCTATAAATGGCATATTGCAACGCTAGATTGCCCGAATGTGGTGTTCAAACCGGTCACAGCGGCAAGCGTCCTTACTGCTTGTGTTACTATTCTGCTCATACCATTGATTCATAATCGCTTTCGGCAATGGGAGCTGGCGAATGATCTTTCCGTTCTGTTCCGGCGTGTTGCGCTTGTTCACAAACAACCAGTACGCACCGTTTCCAACCTTTTGCTCTCGCACCACACTCAGACACTGGGAAATCAACAGAAACTGATGACCATCGCCGTCTAACCGGTAGTTTCGTTCCAGTGGTATCTTGCAGCGCCGGTTCAGCGACCACATGAAGTGTGGCATTTGGTCCAGACCAAATTGGTAACATTGGTTCGACTCTGCGAAACGGGCCTCATGCGTCGCAATAAAGTGACCACAGCGAAAGTTGAGCTGTAGTATACGCTTTTTCGCGGAACCGATCTTCGCTGGTGACGGGGAGTCTTCGGCCGAACAGTGCACTGATAGCTCCAAACAGTCAGGGTCGACGATTCCAATGGAAAAAATCGTGTATTGCTTGCTGTACTTAGAGTTGTACGTTTGGAAGAGTAGCGGTGATAGAAACTCCGTGTCGAAGGCCCCTTGCGAGGTGCGGTTCACCAACGGTAAATTTTGATCGCAAAACCAATTGCAATCCCTACGGTTGCATGTAAAAGGGCTCTCAAACCACTGGGGGTATACGTGCGATATGCCCATCATTACACACAAAAGATACAGAACGATAGTCAAGTTCATGATTTTAGTACACCCGTTAAACAGCAAACGTACCTCTACTACTTCCAGGAGCTAATCATTTAGTTCTGGGTATATATAGTTCGTACCCCGTTTGATGGGGGCGTAATGAATGTAGGGAACCAGCAAAAGATTGATTCCTTGAAAGGTGTCATCACAGCGTATCAATGCATAAATTACGAGATCTAATAAGAAATGAATGGCAGACGAAGGCGCGAGACCGTGAGCGATTTCGGACACTCCTGAGGCAGGCCCAGACCGCAAAGCGGTTGTAGAGCCTGATGAGTAAGTAAGTAATAAGAAGGGAAACTGATGGACCTTACACCGTTCCATACGATACATTATAATTTGATATAAAACACTTTGGAATAATTACCTTGGCCTGACATGCTTCCTTGTGTTTTGTGCATGGAATTAGAACCTCCCAGCAAGTCGTCTAGTGCAAATAGGTCAAATAGACAACAAGCAAGTTCTTATGGATCCTTATGGATAAACATGGATCATTGGACATTCTGAAGATACTATAAGTGAACAGCTGGACAGAGGACCCAGTTATGATGGGCCAACTCGGGTCATCTCAACGGTAAATGACACCTTCCCACTTGTTGCCTGATCAAATAATTTGAGACGCCCGGAGAAGAATTTGGAGAAATTTCTGTTTCTTCCCAATATGCGAAAATAATGATTTATTATATATTTTATATTTTATTCCATGGTGATTTATATCGAGTAAGGTACCAGCTTCAACACCAGTAGGTTTGAGTAGATCTGAAGTCTTGACACATAACGCAAACAAGCCCGTATCATGCTTCTGATGCTTACAGCAGTTCCTCCATGTAACGACGATAGTGTAAATATACAACACAAAACAATACACCAAAAGTACTTGAAGAAAACAATAGCAGCAACGCTAACAGCGCTTCTTCCTTCGAAATTGCAACGAAACCACGTGTACTAGCTATCTTAGCTCCCTTTACTTTGGGGGTTCGAAACTGGCGGACATTTTCTCGATACCCTATAGCACCTAAAAATGGCTTATTACATCGCTTGATTGCACGAATGTATCTTTCAAAGAGGTAACACCGGCAGGCCACTTTGCTTGTGCTATCGTTGCCAGCACTCCGTTCGTACATCTGATTAGTGACCGCTTCTGGCAATGGCAGCTGCCGGATGATCCGTCGATTCTGTTCCGGTGTGTTTCCCTTGTTCACAAACAACCAGTACGCAACGCTGCCAAGCTTATGCTCGCGCACCACATTCAGGCATTTGGAAACTAACAGAAAGTGTTTCCCATCACTCTCTATGCGATAGTGTTTGGCATACGGTACCTGGCAGATTGACTTTCTTCTCAAGAATATATGCGCCATTTCGTGTATATAGATCTCGTAACAATTGCTCGATTCCTCATAGTGTGCCTCGTACGTTGCGATAAAATGCTCACAGCGTAAGTTCAATAGTAGCACGCGACTTTTTTGCCCTTTCGGTGTTGAACTGGCTGATGAGTGTTGCTTTCCGGCACACTGCAGCGACAACTGCAAACAGCCTGTGCACCTGCGATCGTAAAGATCGTGTGCTGCTGATTTTTCAACGGCTGGTGCACTATGGACGTTAGAAACTCGGTCTCGAAGGCACCACTCGTGGTACGCTCTACGAACGGTAGATTTTGATCGCAAAACCAGCTGCACACCCGTCTGTTGCATTTGAACAAACTGTCAAACCACACAGCATATGCGTTTGTTATCCATATCTCTAGGAGCAAAAGCTCTGCAACACCTACGGGACGCATGGCAAACGAGACTGCCACCGTGACCACCCAAGCACTGGGTATAATGTAACACCAAGCTAGTGTTCAATCACACGTATTCCGTCATAAAAGACATTTGCTGCATAAATTATAAGGTCTAGTGCAATGCATATTTGGGTCTAGAACTTGCTAGAAGATTTGATCGATAGAGGTTTGTCCGTTTGTTTCGTCTGGTGACTCGATTTTAGTTTACGTATGTTCATAGCATATTTTTCTGGTAACTCAAAATGGATAACAGATCATTATGATGAATGTTATATGACGTCCAATCTCTTTTTCTTGACACTTTGAGGCACACTCACGGTTGATCATGTTGTGCTGATGACCTCTCCCTGTTAGATTTATAATATCCGCAGCCCCACGGCCTTTAATTTCAGAGATCGATCGTCCAAATCGGGGTTAATAAACTCTAAAGGAGTTTGGGACCGTGCTAAGAAACATTAGAATTGCATATCTCGAGAATGTGTGGTCCGATCGGGATGAAATTTGATAAGTGAGTCGGGATCAACTAATTTTACAAAATGCATGTTACTTCTGTTCATGTTATAGCCGGTCTCATGGTACAGTCGTCAACTCGTACGACTTAACAACATGCCCGTCATGGGTTCAAGCCCCAAATAGACCGTGCCGCCATACGTAGGACTGACTATCCTGCTATGGGGGAAATCAATAAGTAACTGAAAGCCAACCCCACAAGTGGGTTGGCAGGCCTTGACCGGCATCGGTTGTTGAGCCAAAGAAGAAGAAGAAGAGCATGTTACTTCAGCGGATTCTTATATCAGCCGAAACGGGTACCTTGGTTGAGACCACTTGCACGCCCCGAATTTCTCCTAAGACTATCCCCGATGGTAACCGATAGAAAATGTCACGACAAAGTGACTAACCAAGAGTTGGTTGCTAAAATGTCACCAAGCATATGATGGTCACATCAACCTTTTGAGTATCACCTCTGATCATCACATGACTTATTACTGGAATTCGACATGACTATATTGCTGACATAGTACAGTCATGTCATGTCTGTCATGTCAAAAAAAAGTCATGACAAAGTGACTAATCAACCGTTGTTTGCTAAAATGTCACCAAGCTTGTATTGGTCCCACCAACTGTTTCAGCATCACCTCTTATTATCTCAATTGAGTACGTGACGCTGACATGGACTCATATCAGTCAAGACATTGTCAGTGACATTGTGCAGCACTGACTTCACATTAGGATTATGTCTAAGATTTGGTCGCCATTTTGGAAGAAAAGTTCTATTAAGATAGACGGACGGAGGGAAATATTAATTGCGTTCATTATATGATTCCTTGTTCTTCCAGACTTCGAGTGAAGAATTTTTAAATTACACCATACAAACGAACCCGCTGCATTTGTTATACCTTGTACATGTGTAGAAAAATCTGTGTCTTAAACTGATTTTGCGTAACTGATTTGGATGTCGTACATAGCCTAGTCGAGCTCTGGGTGTTGTCATAGATTCAGGCTGACATGTAAGAATAAAAGTTACAGGCGTTACAGTATATCTTTCGACACATAACGCTACTCTAACACTTTACAGCAAATGTTGCAATCATTTGAAAGTTAATCTATATTAGAGCAAATTAAAGGTCCCTTAAATGCTGGCAATTGAAAAAGACCAATCCACAAAAAATGGATAAACAACACTTGATTGAGTTCATTATTTTGCCATAATAGCCTTAAAATATCCTTCGCATCAATCACCAAAACATCAAACAATAAGCTCCAAGCTTAAGAAAACTTGAAATCAAACCCCACAGGGTTAGCAACAGTAAAATGGTAGCTAAAATAAGAACTAGGCATCCATTTATCTACCGCCTGGTGGTAAACTTATAGACGAACTCAGTCGCTTGGCAAAACATTGTTTCTAACCATCCAAAAAGCTGAAGCTGCAACCATTTGCGACCGATCTCGTAACCCATAAATAACCGTCGTCCAAATGCTTCCTGTTGACATTAGACGCCGGCGGCCATTGTTCGTACTGTGCACTCCTGCTCTTTGAGGTGTTGCTTAAGCCGCCGGTAAATTATTACCCCCTACGCCTCGCTGATGGTACCTAGCAAACGCAAAACGCTTTCTGGGATCGAACAGCAAACAAAAAGTAAAGAAAAACCTCCCCATTTGTGAAATAAATGTCCGTTCGTTTTCCAATCGACATTCCATTGTCGAGTGGAATGACCGTTGCCATAAATGTACACCCGGGGCTAGAAAACGGGTTACATAGCAGCGTTGTTTCCCAAACGTACGTTACAAGGGAAGAAAAACGATTTACGAAAAGCCGTCAAAAATACCGCCGCAAACAAAGCTCCTCCAGCAACGTGAAGGATATTTCACAAACTTCCCCCCCGATCAAATCGAACAACGCAACAATAAACAATTCCTACCCGGTCAACACGGTCGATAAGAAAATGTGTTGGAAAATTCAATGTGCCAAAGTGGCATTTCCCATCATTTGCGTCATCCATCTTCGACGCAAGGCTGGCGTCGCATGTGCGTGTTGCGATGGAGAAAAGTTTCTCCGTCCGGTTGACAGATTGAAACGGTTTTTCGACAGTGGGGCGGACAGCGCATGCAACTGTCGCCAAAGTGCCCCCCCCCCCCGGAACCCCGGTTTTAATTACCATTTCACGTTTTTATTACCACTTTTCGTTCCAGCGCGAACGATGCTCTGCCGTGTAACGTGATCCGGCACGGGGCCTTAGCGGATGGTTGATGGCCGACGCTTTACGACGTGCAGCAACGCGTTTAGACGTGCGCGCCACCGGGGAAATGGTGGGACGCAGCAGGCACCAAGGAAACAAAGGAGCGCCCAGAAGTTGGGCGCATGTTTTGTTCGTTTGATCAATCCACTTCCGGTTTGATTGTTTTTCCCTCACGGGTTCTTTCGTCTGCGCTCACCGCTCACAGTGATGTTCAACGTGTCCCACGCGGCAGCGGGTGGAAAAAGGTCATTTTTCATGGGGAAGGAGCTGTTTCGCATGGCTCTGTCCATAGTTGCGACGGTCGTGCGATGGCTAGAGCCTTTCTCCGGCGCGACAATCATGTCGCTAAACTTTATGACTTTCACTTAAAGTGTCACTTCCGGCAGTGTGGGAAGCGGTTAGGGCGCAAACCTTCACCGCCCGGAACATAATTTAAGAAGTGTTTAAGTGTTTGTTTCCCTTCGTGCTCTGGTAGTGTTCTGACAGTGACAAGGATCGTGCATTAAGTAGGTAAGCGAACACAAAACAAAACATTGTTACTGGAAATGGAAACGGAAATCAGTCCGTATCCATCGGCTGCACATTGACAGCTGTCATCAAAAATATGTCATTTCAACAGCAGTGACAATGATTCGCTTTCTGAAATGCTGAAAGGAGGAAATTTATCATTGTAATGGAATTTGAAAATCTTGACGATTTAAAATTGATTTAAATTGTTTACAAACGCTTATCGAGATTGTCAGCGCATCTGAAGTCACTTCTATTTACTTTGATTTTTTTCAACGTCAAATTTACTAATTGTAATGCTAAGGTGCATTAGTTTAGCAATTCTATTCTCTTAGGTGAAATCCGGGCCTAGAACCAACAATACGGTACATAGTAAAAATATGCAACTGCATTATGCGTTGCATAAGTACAAAGAACTTAATCTAATTTTACTCAATGAACAATGTGCTGAGATTATTTGAGTTTAAACCCCACTCAAATAACTACTCCACGGCTCTAAATCGGCGCCAAGGCTCTGTAAAGTCTGTATGATATCTTGAAACATCACGTCCTTCGTTAAGATTTGCTTGAGAAGCTAACGCTCGTTTCGTTTATGCTGATGGTATTACTACAAAACGAATGTAACAAACGATGCTCTTGAAGAACAGTTGAGTGAGAAAACAGCACTAGTTTAACGATGTGAGCGGTATCAGGAATTTAAGAACCTTCAGCAGTACATTCGGCTACATTTATGGTGATTGAATATCTTTGTAGCCTGGAAGGACCTGTGAGAGCAGAAGTGTTAGTTTCCTTAGAGCCGAAACAATAATGCTGCAAACAAGAATCCTTTTATAACTTCATCAGCTGGACGCCTTTAAGGAGGTTGAAATCGTTGAATTATTTTATAGTTTATCGAGGTCTTTTGTTGGTACTTTTACGACATTGCAATAAAACCACCGCACGATGAAGTTTCTTTAAATTTCAAATATTGTTTCCTTTCAACCATGTACTTCTAAATACTAACACTAGAGCCAGTTCTTTAATTCTCTTTCTTTCTCTTTTGCTTTTCAGTAGAATGTCGGAGCTATTTGATCATTCATTTCAACCCCTGTTCCGCTTTAAGAAAGTTAGAAATCTCACACCGCTCTGCGCTAGAGGAGCTTGATGCACAGCGTGAGAATTTAATAACTGCTCGGACAATGCCCATCGACCAGCTGTAAATCCCTTGGTGAATATTAAACAAACGGACACAGGTATATAATATCCTTGCAGCTGTAGTGTATGACACATATTAACTTAGTCATTGTGCGACTAAGCGCTAAAAGTGCCAAGTAAAATCAAAATCAAAAGCTTATACTTCCTGTTTTGCAGACCGTACGCAATTCAACGCTCCGTTGTTGCCTACGTCAACGAAATAATTTCTCTCAACAGTGTTTAAAAACTACCTTGGTCAACGCTCGTTCGATCACATTACAATTTTTATATAAAAAATATACCTTTCGCACTAGACAGCACAAGCCTTTATGTACGAATGATGTTCTAAAGCTTACGGAACGTTAAAAAAACAGTTTCACCGTTTTAGCTACACTCACCATCGTTAAGCAGAGCTAAAAAAAGCCTACCAAAGTGATCGGGTTTCATTTTAAGTACCGTTAACTTCGCCCACAAAATTGACTCATGCAAAGAAAACAAAAATACATTAATTCATCATATTCCCTTCAGCTCCTGTTTCACCTGCTGCAGCCGTCAGATAAATATTTACATTTTTAATTCCACTCTCGAGTATGGGAGCAGTTGTTGAAATATGAAGCGAGCAAAAATGAGAGGGAGAAATAATTAAAATACGATTATCTTTCCTACCTTCCACTGCAAGTGTATGCTAAGTGTAGGTAAGTTTTCCCCTTTTTAAAAATCGTTAATTATCATATAAATTAACTTCCCTGTGGTGAAAAGTACTACAGATAGCCATTGATACTGTAAAGCAACTCGAAAATGAACAGTTCTATACATAGCCATGACGATTTATCATGTTTGAAAGGCATGTCTCTATACTGAGAAATGTCCGTTGTTCGCTTGTTAATCCAAAATTCAAAATTCACTTCATCGTTTTATTATATTTCGCACATTATAGGTCAGTGCAGTCAACTCGGCATTAGTTATGCTTTCATCTTTGAACGTCTAGCAGAAACGTAGGTCATCGCACTACACGAGGATTGTAAAAGTGATGTAAAACTAATTTCATCTCCCCCCCTCACTTCCTCGCTGCTTACGCATAATAAAACGACCACCGAAGGAAGGCAATATCGCATTTGTCACACTGTTTCCGTCCGATCGATCACGGTTTCTAATCAACAGCCAATTTTGCCCATTCGCTTAAGAACGCCCGGGGGGCGTAATGAACGGCAATAAAGCTGGAAATCAGCGCAATTAAATTGCTAGTGGAGGGGGGCAAAAAGCGCATCATGTTTATTGACGGTACGCATCATAAATCATAGTGAATGGTAGTTTTCTAACGCTTGTGGCGAAGATGTGTGCCCGTCCCGCTCATTCGTGTCAGTCATGCTGAACAACACATCACGGGGCCGGAGGTTGGATGTTTTATGAGCATAACGAAGTGAACACTTTTATTGCCCCCGTTGTTCAAGTGTATAGTAGAGAGATGTTGTTGCCCGCTTTTCGCTGGCGAAAGTGATGCTTGTGCGATACACGTACGAAACATTATGCTGATTGTTAATTGTCAAGTGTTGCGGTGGTGGAGGTTTTTATGGCATAATCATTGGGTCGTGTTTAGAAGTAATTGTGTTATTATTAGGCTTTGATTTGATAGTAGCAATTAAGTCCGTTCATTTTCGAGCCTACATTTATATTCTTGGAGATATGTAATTATGTGGTAAAACGAAATCTCATCATTAATATTGGTCAATAAAAAAGTCCTCTGGCGAAGCAGAAATTGGCATAGTTTAAATGATGAGACATTTTTTATACAGTTTTAATAACGGTAAAAGTAAGGCTCGGTCTCATGGCCATGAGCCGGTCTCATGGTACAGTCGTCAACTCGTACGACTTAACAACATGCCCGTCATGGGTTCAAGCCCCAAATAGACCGTGCCGCCATACGTAGGACTGACTATCCTGCTATGGGGGGAAATCAATAAGTCACTGAAAGCCAACCCCACAAGTGTGTTGGCAGGCCTTGACCGGCATCGGTTCAAGCCAAAGAAGAAGAAAAGTAAGGCTCAGCTCTCTACGTTACATTGGAGAAGCGTTACATTTCTTAAAATATTCCCAAGCAACATTTTTATTACAGTTTTGTCCACGCGACTGACCAGTGTACAAGTTTTTAAACAAAAACTTAACTAAATTGCGATGAAATGCGATGGTTCAATATGAATCGATATAAACAAGATTATTTTTTTAATTATATGTAAAAACATTTTTAATATTATCCATTGTAGCACTATGGTTTATGAAAAATAGTCCAAAAGCTGGAAGTTCTTATACACCCTTCAAACATTAGAAACATTTTCAATCAGCATAACATATAAAATATTGAAAATATATATATATAAAAAAAATAAAGATATGAGATATCATTATTACCTATTTAATTTATGTTTCTGGCCATTTTGAATGAAAATTAGATTAGGTCCAAGTTTTTTTTTAAAGCGATTAATGAGGTTAATAATTTTTTTTACATTCAATATCCTATTTTACCGATAGCTGGGTAAAACAATAATTAATCATTTTTTATTATTAACCCTTTTTATGTTTAAAATTGTTATAATTGTAAATCTTAAAGTTGTTACAACTTTGATTGCTGTTATAATTGATTGGGTAACGTAGAGGGCTGAGCCTTACTTTTACCTTAATAACAATGGTATAATAATTATAGGTTGTAATGCTTATTTCATTTCGTGTAGTACATTAAGCGTTAATTACAGCCTAGTAAGGTGTATTATAAGTTAGGCTTAAATTATGAGAAACATAAATGACACATTAAATTTTACTGTATCCTACGTCCATTTCTACATAAATGATTAAAAAGGGCAAAGATAATCCTTTTTCGTTCGCATTTTTCTAGGATTCTGCTGGTGAATTTAATCCAAGCAACGAAAAGTACGGATTACTTCGTAAACAGAGATTGTGAATTAAAAAAAAAAAAGAATGTCCCGGCTTAGGACCGAGCCGTACATTAAAGTAATTGCTTTCCTGTTCCAAGCAATCATCGCCCATGTAAGATGATCTGCCTGCTCAGGCATTGTGCATAGTGCTGTACGGGTAGAACAAAAAAATGGCTTATTTTTCCCTACATAGATGAATGAAACTGAAAAGATTCATGTCGATATAACCAACTCTTTTCTACGGCCCACTGTTAAAGGCACGAGTTGTTGAAGCTCAATCTAGACACGTCCTTGCATTAACACAGCACATAAAACAACAAGCCAAATGATTAAAACCATTCATCACTTAACACTTCGTGGAAGCGATATACCGTATGCCATCATCGATCGCCTCTCGTTTGATGGATGGTTATGAAAAGGATGGAAAAAGAAACGTTTGAAACAGTGTTTCCTGAGGTTTCATTTTTTCCAGTATAATTTAAAGCAAAATTGCTAAAAATTGCCTTATTGACATGCTTTGCCCATCTAAACTCGCACGATTGACCAGTTATGGAGGCGCATGGTGGATTAATTTCCAATTAATTCAAAATAAGAATTACCATCTCGAAATGGCAATATTTCTGACGTTAGAAATTAATCAAATGCTGCGCAATGTAGTTAATTATTCTTTAATATGCATTCCAATCAATTAAAAATAAGCGTCATCATAAATTACACTTTATCAACGGTTGATGGAGGCGCACGGTGCCTTACGCGAAAGCCAGTAATGAGGAACAAAACAAACACAAGAGTGCATATTTAATTTTTATTAATGTTTACTAAAACTTAAGTGCTTTACATACATTGATTTTTTTTTTATAAATCCAAAAAGCTTGCCACCATTAAACTAATGGATGCTAGCATACCAAATCTTAAAAATTCCATTCTACATTAAATCAGATTAATCCAGTGTTGCCAGTGTTACGGTAAAGTTGATTTTACAAGAATAATCTATTATCACGACGATCAAAACAAAATTCTTTTTTATATTATGACCTACGCAAGATTACGACTGTACCACTGGAACGGCCCTAAAAAAGCTTTCTCAGAGCTTTCGGAATAGTCAATATGCTATAAAAATTGTATCGCATTAAAAAGGATAAAATGTAATTTAAAGGTTCTCTATTCGTTTTCTGGAAACACCATTCAATAAACTCCAACACTTTTTCTCCCTCCAGGAAACCGTACTATAATTTGTCATCCCAGTCGTTACCGGTCGTGCATGGAATGCGGATCACTCCAACCATTAGCCACGTACGACAGTGAGCCTGTTCGGTGTATCGAGATAACACGAATTTATTATAATTGCCCCACGCTGGTCAGATTAATGTCAGCGTTTAGCCACAAACGAACAGTAATGGAACAGGGCAAAGTATCGAAGGATGGGGTGAAAAAAAAATACTCACAATCTCTAAATCAGCCAAACGCTAAGCGTAAAAATAAAACCTGCTTAACGATACACTGGATGTCCGCTACAATAATATCCGTACGATGTAGTAACCACACTCACAAACACTCCAATGTTCGCCATGGATTCAGTGGTTAAAAATATTTTGCTGACGTGCTGGGCTGCTCAGCACCGGATATCCGGAAATGTGTAAAAGGTGCTGAAGGTGTAAAAATGTTATCAAAAGCTCACGCCACCTTACGGGTGACATGGAATAAAATACCCAGAGCATTTCGTTTTCATACTAAAACCATAACCTAGAGCTATTATTATTGGTTGTAAGGGGTTTTAGTGTTGGCCATGAACTACCGATAATCAAACCAACTAGACGCCTTATGAACAGTTTCCAATTTGATGACTTAATTTTTTTGTTCTAGTCGAAAATATTGCCACTGAAATGTATGCAAGTACCCTTTCCGAATCGAAAGCTTTAAGACTGATGCGTAAAGTATTGTTCTTTTCAATAATATTCACACAACTTTATTTGCACCTGATTTAATGGACCTTTAAAATATGATTTAAAGTACCTGGAAAACATCGAAAACAGCTCAAGTTCGATCGTAAAAACCTTCGCATGTAACACCTTATCAGCATCAAAACGCTATAAACCAATTGTTTGAACATACACTCATTTGGGGTTCACGCACTTCTTTTTACGATCCAATGCCATAGAAGAGAAACACCCATAAACAGAACAGCAGAAAGAGCAGAAAGAGGCACAACGCAAGTTAGCCAAAACAAGCTGTTGAGACACACTCCACGCTTCACGGCAGTGTACGCAAAGGTCATCCATTTTTGAGCATCTTCCCCAACTGCAAGGGTCTCGTTCGCGCCATTCGAAGGACGTTAAATCAAATTTTATATTTATTATGATTATACGTCGCTCCTGCTTTGTCTTCATTGTCTGGCACAGATGTGTTTCTTTTTTATTCCTTGGTTGTTGTTGGAGCTCTTAGCTCCGTATATGCCGGACAAAGGCCGGTCCCTTTGGTTTGTTTTCCCCCATTTTTTTTTTCAATCCCAACCAACTGTCCTACCAAGGATCCATTTTGCCGGCAGCAGAACTCGTCAAAAGGGGAACTCACTCCGCACACAGTGTATGATCGATTCCCAATCCAAAACAACACCACGGAACTGATTCCTTCACGTTCGGTCAGTGGAGATTTTTCTTTTATTTCACTCCGAGTTCGTGCCCATCCTTCTTCATGTGATCAGCCCGGGGGGGGGGGGGGGGGGGGGGAAACATCCAGCGCAAGCGGGCCACAGGAAAAACGGACAACTCCTTAGGATCGTATAATGGTATTGACTCTATAAAACGAGGCGCACGGTTTGTGCCACGATGCCAGGCGTTGCCCGTTTTATGACCGAGATGGAAGTGGCAGCGGCCGCTGCAGATGATAAGTTTCCCTGTGGACATGCCCCTCTTATTTGTCCACGTCGCTTCGGTTTGTCGTGGTCGGGTTTTTTTTTGTTTTTCTCCGACAGTTCCCGGTGAAGCGAATGTTGAAGGGGACAGCGCGTGGCATCAGTATTAGCCGATGATCAAGTTCGTACGATGGGTGCAATATTTTACTTTTCATATCTTAGCCGGGTCAGCCATATCGCGAGCGTGCGGGATGGGGAAAGCTGGCGAGTGAAAAATAAAACCCCGTCTTTTGCTAGGAGCTAGGTCCATGATGTGCCTGGGCTTTGGTGGGCCCGAGGCACTCGACTCTTCTGTAATCTCCATAAGCCTTGCCGGCAATGGCACTGGGCTGTAAAATGGGACGGCATGTAAACAGACCCTCTATTCTGCTGAGTATTACCCTTCTTACAGAAAATTTTAAATCGGATTTAACTTACAGCGAAAATGTCGTGACAATCTAGTTTACCAAATAACGGGTGGGCGTTTTAGTTTGATAGTAAACGCTTGAGTAATACAGTTCATAAAGAGATAGTTTATGTGTAGTCGAAATTGTGAAATGTTAACGAAACCGCGATCCGAAGTCATTTCTGTGAGTCATTTCTACTAATATGATGCCTCTTTTCCTTTTTTAAGGTGTGAACGTGAGGTTTTTAAATTATAGTTTACATACAAATGATATACTTTTCACACTCAAACACTGATTATATTGTGTAGAGGACCTTTATTAATACCATGTTATAGTTATGTTTATCAAAAATTTATGCTACAAGTGGCTCAATATATCTGCAGCTTTCTACATATATGCACACATATATCACATTCTTTATACAAACATCGATTTCCATTTTAAAAGCCCAGTGTATTTGCAACGCGTGGATTTGCGATCGTGAATGTTTGGTCCATGATTTTTGGTGAGTTCGCGTCTGTGATTTTTGCGTCTGTGTCTCAATTTTACGATAGTAGATTTTGCAACCAATGATTTTGGAAATAGAGTTATGCCTCAAAGTTTGGCGACCACCTTATCAAAAAGTGTAGTCAGGTGATGCTATAATATTTATCACAAATAAAAAGATTGCATACATTTAGGCGCTCCAGTCTAGTAATCGATGAGAAGTTGTATTGCTATAAAAAAACATATATGAGGTTAGTGCTGCTACCATTGAATTACAAAATGATTGTTAGTAGATGTTTCAAAGGTATTCCCCTTTGAATGTTTGCTCGCCTCCAACCAAATCAGTTCTCGTTAGAATTGCACAAGTCCTCTTTCAATTTACCTTAAATAATCAATCAAGATTATCCACACAAGCGTCTCTCTCTCTCTCTCTGTGTACTGTGTCAACGTACTCCACCTGCATAATAAAGTTGCATCTACCAAGCACAAACGCACAAAGAAGGTGAAATGATTTCCCGAGCATCGAATCGTTTGTTCCCTTGCACCAGGTAGCGTTTGATCCGCTTCAGACTTCAGCTCGATCGAAGCGCCACAAAACATGTATGATTGCGAACACGATTGAAGTTGACACAGATTGCAAATGGGATGTTCAGTTTCATTTTCCATTCTTTTTTTTGGCAAATCACGAAGCGCGAACTCGTTTGCCAAAACCGTGAAAACGTATGTAAGATTGTTTGCTATGAGATTTTCAGCTTGACGCGTTTGCCCTCTCCATACTCGAACCTCATGTTTTTTCTAACCAGATCCAACCCGATGCGCTCCGCATTCAATTTTCGCCATAGTTTCAATGAGGATAAATATATTCCATTCAAAGACTGTTTAAATTAGCTTCCAGGTCACGGAGTAACATCTTCCCGCATTGCATCGCAAAAACGGAGGAGAAAATGTATAACAACACAATGCAAGGAAAAGGAAAAGTAGCGATTTCTCGCTCCAATAACACGCTCCGGTAGGGTAATGTTTCAGCACTCAGCACGCTTTTCAAGTATCCTGCCTGTCAACAGCTCGCTTTTGCAACCATCTTCTATCAGCAGAGTGTTGCTTTGGTTTTACATTTAACTAGAATAAATGAAACGTCACGTGTTTGCACAAATTGATATGTCGAACGTTTCACCACATAAAATTGGACGACAAATGCGCTGCAGCTTGGAAAGAAACCTTCCCGTTGACATGACACTGAATCGTGCATACTGAAACAGAATCCTACGAATGGGATTACTATTGCACCTTTGCTGGCAGGCGGTTCAATAGTGGCTGTTGTGTGGTCACATTCTGATACAACTTAAACTTCTCCTAAGAAAAACATATACATCAAATAGTGTAAGCTCGCTCTCTCTTTACGATGTGTTTTAACCGCTTTTCCAAAATTCTTGCGAAACATCTACAACAGTTCCGGACAGATAGATCTGCAGGCATTTCATACCTGCCACTTGGGATAACTCCCACGGGTTGAAAGTTTATTTCCTCACAACACCAGCGGCAGCAGCAGCAGCAGCATCATCATCGCCCAGACGGAAACATTCAATTATTCAAATAATTCCACGGAAACCTTTCCACGGCCGTGTATGCGGAATTACACAAACGAACCAAACACTTTCGGCTTCCGTTGCGTGTCGTGTAGCAGAGAGCAAGCGGTGGTTCTCTCCCCCTCCTCTCTCCTTACCCCCTGTAACAAAGGCACACCTTTCGGCTTGCAGACGCCAAAAGACAAACGATGAATAATCGGCGTGTAATGTGGCCACGGGTTGTTTACTTGAAAAATTTACGCTCCAGCAATAAAATCAAACCTCTGGCTCCGGGCGTAAACATCAGATGCCGCCGGAGCAAAACACCGGTAATGTATCATTTACCATTGTAACCGCAGCAAACACAACTCTTCCGCGTCCGAGGAAGAACGGCATCATCGGCGTGAGACAATGTACCGGGGAACGTGGGGCGAGCGGACACGGCACACAGTGAGCGCACAAGACACACGCTTGCGAAAAAGGGCGTTTAAATACACACGCTAGGAATACCGGTAACATTAGCGTGCCACATGTTTTGCAGGTGTACACGCAAAGTCGTGTTACCGTCGTTCGCTGTTACTTATCACACGAAGTAAAAGCACCAAAACGGTGTCCATCATTTTGACGAAGAAGCAAGAACACTGCCAACTAGTTGCTGCAACAGCGCACGGTTACTGTTGCGGTGTGTTTACCTTCACCTGTGTGTCATCTGCTGACAGCGTGTGCGCGGCACATGCAATCATGATGGAAAGGTTAAAAATTTGTACCATACGAGTGGAACGCCTCCGCCTGCTGCTGTTGCAAACTGTTAAAGGTGCTAAAACCATTGCTACATGTTTGCCCAATCAACTTGTGGCACCAGAGGCTTGCGCACACCCTACTCCGGAGAGTGATGATACTTGGAATTGGTGATAAACACACGTGTCGATATTGTTTCCTGAAGGCTCGTGTACCTTGCTACCGCTCGGTAATAGTAGCGGTAACGTCAATAAGCGGTACATTAGTTCAATAAATAGAGTGACATTAGGCGTTTTAAGGTGCAGTTGGTAAGGCTGCTAACTATCATTATGCGGTAGCAGGTGTTGAATATCCAGCACCAAAGATTTTTTAAGACGTTTCATAGCTCATTGTACATAAATTATTAAATATAATTAGCTGCAAATTCTTCGGTTTGTGGTTCAATGAAATTAGATGAAATGATAATGATTTAATAAGGTTAAATCGGCAATACTGCAATGCTCTTTACAATATACAAGCAATTTAAGTAGCAATTACGAGCAATCATTTAAGCACAGTATACAGTTTGTCACTGAGCGTTCAGGAAGCTAAAAATGTTAAGTTTATCCATCAAATAGTTGATAGTGAGTACTTATCTTTTCCAATGGAATTCAGCCTCAAATAAATTTTTCATTTTTTTTTTTCATTATTTATGTCAAATGATCGAAAAGTGGGATGTTTTACGATACCAGTGCGGTTTACGATCAGCTGGAGTTTGAAACTTGGTGGTTGAAATTAAGCCTTCTTCTTCTTCTACGAGGATATAATGGACTATACAGGCTTTCGAGGCTTAATTCATTACCCGAAGCCAGATAATCAGTCCTAGCTACGGGAGGACGCTCCATTCTAGGCTTGAACTCATTACGGGGATGTTATTGAGTCGTACGAGTTGATGACTGTACCACGGGACCGCCATTCCATACTAAATCATAATCGAAACATAAAACTCAGGTTTTCAGTCTAAACTATTTCTATCTGAAGGAAAGATAAACTAACACCGATTCGTAGCAAGTTGAATCAAGTTAGCTCATGTATGATTGTATTTATTTGTATTTTGTCTACCGGCTGTTATTCAACATCGTCGTATCTGTCAAACCGTCATTCGTCGAAGCACTCCCTATTGGCGCGTTTATTAGACTGGAATTTTTACAACCTTATCCTTACCCTTACCTTACCCTTTTCATAAAATTATCTCCAATTTCATTATTCACCAAAATGTATATTAATTCCACAAAACTATATTTAAGAAATGGTAGCATCTTTCATCGTACAACACAATTCCAGTTATTTCTGCATTCTAAATCAGTCGAGTCAATGACAGTAAAGAGTTGCAGTGACAGTGACAGGAAGTGATATTTATCGATTATGATTTCTCGATAGTTCAACTTGCAATACAAAACCATTTAAATTTTCATGTTAATTTTAGTAGCACCTTAACCCGTACACAGTTTTGCCCGAGTAGTGCTCAGACCATCCTATAAGATTCCTATTTTTATTCTGTTTGACGGATTTTTTTTCATGAATTGTAGTTTAATTTGTAATAAAAACAGATATAATGGGTGATAATGTATTGACATATTTTTTTTTTTCAAAATCACGTGACTGTAAAGGGCTTAATGCCTTTCAATTTTATTATAGTACTTTATATATCACGTTATTCGTCATAAAAAAGTAGTTTTGTATAAAACTTGTAGTTTGAGCAACAAAAATCATTTTATACATTTACTTTTTTCATTTAATTCCACTCAAAATGCAAGTTAGAGTGTATTTAACAATTCACAAAAGAAAATATTTCCATCATTTTTTTGTGTCGATACTGTGACCGTTCACCTTACTAAAAATGATCGTCTTACGTTGGCGATCGATTTGAGCACACATATAATTGAATCCAAAATTTGCCCGTACAATCGTTTCCCCAACCAAGCGACAAAGTCAAATTTGCTGCCTTCGATGGTCAGCATACAGTTAAAGCTTCCGGTGTCGAATTTCATAACGACCGAAAGCCGATGGTACGGGACCGCTTTTATAGCTAACTTCAATGGCCCTCTCCAGCCCACCACTTCCAGCTGACAGGCAACGCTACGATTGTTTTTTTTTTACTCCCGTCTCATTCACACATTGATTGGCGTGTTTTGCTGTAAGCGATCAAGGGGCAATAGTACAAACTAAACCGCATTAGACATTGCGGTGCTAACATGCACGCCGGAGCGGCAGGGAAGCAAACACGCGCCTGTAAACATTAGCCTTTCTCTCGCCAGCTAACATTCGGGTTTGTTCGTTTCTCCTTCCAAAACCGAAATCACTGCCACCCTCTCTGCTGCCACCTACGCGCCAGGGGCCCCCTACACTACACGGAATCTAATCCCAACTGTTTACCTTGCAGCCGGGGCACAGATGGTTTCGTGTTAGGTGGCTCGATAACTTAGGCGGGGGGGGGGGCAAAGGAGATTAACATTTTTATTGCAAACAACCAGTAGAGATGGCAGAAATGTTACGAAGAAAACCATTCTTGTAGCGGGAAGAATGTAGGTTAGGAGGTTTACTAATCGGTTCACTCAGTGTCAATGCTTATGCTGATACCGGGGAGACCAATGATTTATTCATAGTTTAATAACTCTTATCATTGTGTAACAAGCTAGAGTTTTGCTTTGAAATTGATTGTGTATCGAATTGTATGTTTCCTTTTGCTAGTATGTTTTAGGTATTAATTGTTTTATGCTTCAGAAAATCAATTGTAATATAAATTCAAGTTTCAGCATCACGAAACTAGTAAAATTACACCATCGAATGCAACTCAATCATGAACATATCAGACACAAATCGAAGTATGTCATTGAACCAATCCGTCTACCATCAACTGCTCGAACAGATCTCAACTCACCGCACATTGAATGCCGTCTCAAGTGTTGGTCCAATCAAAAGTTATCCAACTCTGCCCGGCAAACCGGCAAACGTAGCTTGGGAACGTACCGCACCGCGCCAAAAACCAAGCAAACTCGCCAAATCCGTTTTGTTCCGTTCGATTTGTACGTCCCCGTTACTGGTGCTCCCTCGCTGTGCACCCGAGATAGGAAAATCACTTGCAGGAACTCCCCCTCCCAAAAGAATCCCACACGCAGTGTACATCCGATTGGAATAAAGTTTTACTTCCTCTCCTTTAAACGCATGGCAAATTTCCGTTTGCACATCCTATTGCATTGCACACTTGAACTACTCGAATTGGTTCGCTCGTTGGCGGTTAGGCTTCGGGCGAGCTGCTAGGAAACGTGGTACATATATCCTGGCACATGCTTCTGAGTGTGTCGGTTGGGGAACGAAAATAAACACTCTTCTGTCTGTGAGTGTACAAAAAAAAAACGGACACCACCGTACATCAATGAGGTCCGCATAAGAAGAGGAAGGCAACATCACGGGTAACCCACGGTCCCGCCAACTTGTTGATGGTGATATTGTCGGCGTTTTTTTTTTCCTCCTTCTTTTGCAAATTTGCTTCGTGCCGCCAGAACGAACCGATTTCGATAGAAATGTAAATACGCTCCGGCCGGTAAGATGCTACCGGTATCAATCTATCAGTGTGCCTGTTGTGTGGTGGTGATGTAAACAACGCCAAACCGTGCAAGTGTGATCTGTCAGTGAAATGATCGGTATCGATTTATTATGCCGAAAATGGATGGATCGAACCGCCGCACCGGGTATCGGGGGGAATTTATATTCCCTTCCACCTTGGATTATGATTTATGAGTTGTTTTTTTGTTGTTGCTTCTCTTCCATTCCATTCAATTGAATCGTTTATAATTTCAAATGAAAAATTGGGTACCAGATAGGTTGTGAAATTGGTGTGTTGCCTGAAGGTTGGGTGTGGAATATTAATATAAAAATACTGGCAAGAAAAAGGTGTTTATCTCCAACCATTTGAAGTCTCTAATTTTATGCGTTTCTTTCAATGTGGTTTATTTTTACAATGAAAAACCAGATACTTTTTTAGTATACACCATACGGTGAAGATACTCATCTTATAATCATGCAATCTTTTTTTTTGTCATTGAAATTAATCTACAAAACCACATCTTTGATGATAGAGGATAAGGTTTCTTTCTGTTTTCGATCCTCAGCCCTGTTGAGTGTTGGCTAATCTGTCGACCAACGCAAAGCATAATGCGTCGATTCGAAAAGTTTACCGTATACTTCGTACGTAAAGCCTAAAATAATAAATTTTGCACCAACAGCCCAAAAAAACCCATCCCAACAACAGATTAAGCTCGTTTCCGGTACCACTCCAGCGCCATAATCGGTTTGCGAATGAAAGATAATTTTCTACATGCTTTCCAGCGAACAAAGAAAGTGCTGTCCCGGTCCAAACGGGCTTCTCTGACGCTTGTGGAGTGTGCCGAACAAGCAACAAAAAAAAACCCCATACCCCGACCGAAGCTACCAACCTTAATAGACATGCCGTAAAGCCTTGCTCCATAAATAATAACCTTAAATCCAGCCGGTACTTATACCATCTGGCGTTACGCACTCCAGGGAGTGCCTAACGTTGCTGCAGCGACGCTGCAGCTCGCTTAATAGGGCCGTGTTTAAGTGTTGCCCGGGCTCGGCAGCAAATCGCGAAACCCTGTTACCAAGAGCCAGCCCGCAGGAAGAGGTCAACGGAACCACCGTTGCAATGTAGCGAAAATAAATCAGAAAATAAATGTCTAACAATGCCCTTGACAATGCGCCATAAAAAGAAAATTACCCTTCCAAGAATTGTGGCTATCGATTTTGGGTGTTTTTACATCCGATTCGTGTTTCCAACCAAAGGTAAATGTATTCACATTCGGTTAACTATAACTATGATTTGTTCAGCCAAAGTTTGCCACTGGTTTGACCCATTGTTGGTTGGATTTATTTCGTTTATTTGTTCTCCAGATGCGCTGCACCAAATGTGCCCTGCATTGAATGATAATAGTTGCATGGACAATGGACGTAACGAAGCGGCGCGCATTCACACCTCCAGTGGATGGCTTTCAACAAAGTAAGCTAGAACAAAGCCTATCTAATGATGCCATAAACCTTGCTTCAAATCATTTATTGCTAAGCCCGAATGGTTGGCAGCCGATTCGGAGCTGTGCAGAAACACCCGCACTGAGCAATCGCATCTCATTTCCCATTCAATGGACGGACACCGGAGAGAACGTGCCCATTGTTGATGATGATTTAGGACGGGGCCTTTTTCAGGGTTTCCTGCCGCTTTAACGTTCCGTATAATGTCCGTTTCCAAAGGTAATCTTTTAACACAAAATCCAATAAAAATTCAGAATAGCTCATGTGTTAAATTATCCCGCAAAAAAGCAATTGAAGACACAGGTTTGTTACAGGCTGCAGGAAGCTGCTTACAACTGTTGAAAAGAACAATTGCCTACATTTAGGCGCGGACGTTCGATTTTATGGGCATTTAAATTGCTATTCAAAAGTTACGCAAGGTGAGCAGTGAAGCTTAACTTCACCTTAATTAAAAAGCACGCTTTTCATTAAAATTCATCAATTGACACGGCGCACTGCATCACGGTATGGGTTAATTCGTGTTGCAATTTGTTTGCTTTTCCCCCCCTATCCACTGCCGCCACAAAAGTGTCTCTGGCGCCAACAAAATAATTAAAATCAAAACATTAACGCTTTCCGCAGACAGTTTCAAATTATTAAAGGCATCATTTGTTCTTTACCCCAGTTGTCCGTTTTTTTTTGTCTACCCCAAACTTAAAAAAGTAAGCCTGACATACAGTGCTGGCACACTCACCCACACCCCACCGGAGGCATTTTAATTGCTCCCCATTGTGCCATTCAGGTGGAAAAATTGAAATACCTAGTTGAAAAAGTTCGCCACCCCCACCGGTAAAGTAAGGGAGATGCTGCAGGGCGGGTAATGTTTTTACACGACACTGCTTCCCCTCCAAAATGCTCGTTCATTGTTCAGCGGCGAGAAATTATCAAGCTCTTGGTTTTTTTGTACCGTGTCATCGCTTGCCAACAAAGACATTCTTAAACCTAACAGGCAAAGAGACAGAGAGAGATAGAGAGAGAGTGAGAAAGAGAGAGAGAGTGAAAGAAAATCGTTTTGTGACCAAAAAGAATTTTTTTTGAATTTAGTTACGACATTAACGCACAGCAGCATGAAGACGATGGCGTAAGGTGATGTCGCGAACGAAGGTGTTTGAGTACACTGACTTGGGTCACGGGTCTGCAAGTAACCAGGACTTATTTTTACATTATATTCAACATGCTTCTGTCCAAACAACAACAACATTGAAAGCTCGAGGGCGCTGTCACTAACAAACTCAATATCTTGGGCGTTCGGAAAAGAACCTTACCATTCTGTGTCACTTGCTGATCCACGGTTGGGTCGCAAAGCCGACCCAACTCAGCAGGAAAAAAAGCTGCACAAAGGAGCAGCGCAAAAGCCATCGCATAATGGTTCACTGACCCCCATTGTAAAGCCTGCAGACGGATGAACAGACAGCAAAAAAAAAAAAAAAAAAAACGAATCTGCTGTGATTTTTTGTTGTTAATACTTCAGGTCACGTAGAAGACTGAGAATATTTTTGGACGGTTTGATTCCCATTGCCAAAGACGTTGTCATTTGGTGCCGCCCAACAACTACAGCCACAAACCATTGCTTACGAAACAGGCCATTTTAATTCAAATGTACTGACGAGGCAAAAGGCAATCCCAGGAGCACTATTCACAGGTGATTGTGTAATGTAATTCCTTGATGATTGTGCTTCAACTGTGAAAAGTCTTCCTTGTGCTGATGCAGAACACGAAAGAATGCGATTAACATTGGCAGAACAGCAAGCATTCGATTTTGCTGCGCCTAATGCATACCTTTAGGCGCTTTGTTTGCTGCCTTTCTGATAGTTTCTCGGTAGCGACACGTGCAGGACACACAATAACGCTTCCGAGAAAGTGCTTACTGTACACGCATGAACTGCAGCTCGGATGGATGTAATTTATTTCCCTGTATTGTTATTACCCGTCCAAATATGCGGTGGCTAACCACGTGTTAAACGGCAAGCATTCTGCGAAAAAAGGATGGCTTTACAGTACCTGCACCTGCTCGGGACCTACAAGTTTATGCACAGACGACATTTAGTCACGAGTAGCTGCTTGTGGATGGAAATAGAATCGCTACATCTTTTGAGACGTTTACATGCGTCATTATTATTATTATTATTATCGTTGTGAAAAAAAGCCAGCCATCTTCATAGCAACACACAATGTTGTGGCCACTTCGGTTGATGAAATGGTAACGGTGCCACATAAAGCTTCATATTGCCAAAATAACCAACCGACCATCATTTGCATTGCCATCGTAAAGTGGCGAACCATTTGCATGTGGACAAACAGCGCAATGAAGACGGGAATAGTGCTGGAAAATGGACACTCAGCCGGTTTTACGATTGTTGTTTGACGTAGCCATATCGGTAATTTTACATAATTACAATGTTTTGCAGTATTTGTATGCTCTAATTTAAAAGAACAGACACACCAAAATACTAAATTGATTTCATAGACTACATGAACACGCTTGGCTGCACAGCAGAGCCGTTACAGCATTTTCAATGGAAAACAAAATCTCTCTTCAAAATAACATGTTTCTCTTCCCTTAAGCCGGTTGATCAAATCTCTCCTTCCGCTCCACGAAAGCCCATAAAAGTATTTCCCATAACATCACCGTCGGTGGCTTCATGAGGGATCGTTCCAATAATGCTCGTTCTCGGGTCGCACCCGCTCTGGCGGCACACTGGCACAGGCCTTAGTCATCGTCAAACAAATTTAGTATGATCCCACGTTCCAGAGGAGGTGTGTCAATCAAAATCGTTTTATGGATTCCCCCCAAACCCCCAACTCGAACGCGGCGAAGGGTTTTGCGCGAGCCGGCGAAGCCTAGCAACCTTCCCTTTTCTCCCTCAATTTCATGAAAGAAAGTGCAATTTTTTGTTTGGCTTCTTTCCCACGCGTATAAAAAAAGCATGTTAGTATCGAAAAATCCATCCAGTACACACACACAAAATGATGTCCACAGCACACACACACGCACTCACAAGCACTCCCCAAAAATGCTTCATAAAGTGGGTAGCACAGAGTGCGCGTTGGCGTTTTGGTGGGCTGTGAGCCGGGGGTGAGCTTTGAAGAAGAGGATGAACAAAAAAAGAAATCAATCGAAAGTGGTAGTACTACACCCGTCAGCCAAAGCGTCCAATCAATCTCCTTCATCCAGCGCATTTGATTCGATCTTCCATAAAAAAGAACAGCCAACGTCAGGCAAACCGCGCACACGGCCGTCGACGGGACAACAACAAAGCTTTCCAGTGCCGAGATTTGGTGCTCGTAAAATAACAGGGGAAAAGCTCACCCCGTGCACTGGTATGCCACATAAAAAAAAAAACCGCACACGTGCAATTAAGTGTCAACCGGGCAACAACCGGGAGCGTGGCTGCATGTCGATCGGGGCATATCATAATAATAACGTACAAGTAAAAATAACAAAACATATTTTGATATTATGATTAGTACCTTTAGCGTGTGATGCTGCATTCAGCTTTTTGCGGCACTTCAGCCGTAACTACCCCAATTGATGATGGGGTCATATCAACGAAATTGCGCTCTGTATATGCGTGCTTGGGAAGTGGCTGAGTGGTGCAAAATTTATGATTCCACCAATTGCAATGAAAGCTTTTGAAAAAAAACAACCACCATCGTTTTAGCAAACAGCAAAACTCGACAAACGTTTAATGGTTTCATCAGCAGCCCACGGGGAGAGGAGTTGAAAATATTGACAAGTTTTGACCGCAGGCAAAAACTAGTTCCTGGAAAGTGTACTTTTGCGTCAGACTCGAGAACCTTTTTCACCGAAAAATTTGCAGGATTTTGTTTTGTTTGCTTCAGGTACGCTTTAATAAACACTATCCAACTGTTTGCGTTTTGGTTGGCTTGTATGTATATTTAAATTGATATATGAAATGAATGAAACCTCACAAAATAAAAATGCACGCTGACTTGTTCGTTCGAAAAGAGATTTCATTTATTGTTTGATCAGAGCATCACAGGATTCAGGACATGGAAAACTGTCAACTACCTATCAGAGGCCAGACCAAACGAAGAGGATTGCTATTGCCCTTGTGAACACTGAAAAAAGGTGGCATTTTTTGGTTTTGTATTTATTCTGCAAATATGCCAGCATACTTTAAACAATATTTAGCAGTGAAACGCGATCTCAAATTGTTAGAAATTGTCTATTTATTTGTTATCAATCTGAGTGAACTTTGCAAAAAATAAATACTAAAAAATAAAAAATAAAAAATAAATTCCCTGTATCTACATGTATAGCCCATACATTGTTGTAAAGTAGTGATTAGAGGTATCTTAAAAATGATTAATCTTTTTTTCAATTTACTCCAAAGACAAACTGAAATCATTTGCCATTTAATGCATAAAACGATAGCATTCCCCAATAATTAATAAGCATAATTGATAATATTTTATCAAATTTAGAATTTAGATTTAGAAAATTATGGGTCTTTGGCATTCAGCAAAATAAAAAACGACTAATTTAAATTATTGAAGACCTCAACGTCTAAACTATTTGATAGACAGCTGCGCACCGAGACCCCGAAACTCACGCCCAGTTTCCCTAAATGGGCTGATGGAAAAGGATTTGATAACAGAGCGATGTAAAAACAATTTTGCACAACTCTACCATCAACGACCCCACCCCCGGTAACAGACACGAACTGAATTTCATATTAAATTTCCCTTCCAAAAAGGATCTCTTTACAGTGCGGTCCTGAGTAGCACTCCCTCTTTGAGGTTAGGTCACCCACGAAAGGACATCAGATCCGCTCCGTGTGACCTTCTATTTTCGGTGGTTAGAGCAATGGAAAGCAACAAACAAACAAAAAAAGCATACAAATTGTCATCTTCATTCATTTTGGCAAGGTTGGACAGCGGGACAAAAAGCGGGTGAGGAGCCATTTATCACTCGCCAACCACCTTTTCTCGGAGTGAGCAAGCGGTACACGCACTTGGAAAGAGGCCACAAACCGACACCCCAAACGCAAACACACAATCCGTATCGTAGGTTTCAATGTCACGCTGGAAGAGTGTTCTTTTTTTCACGTATTATGTTCACTTCGTTTTCTTTTCTAGTGTGCCACCAGCAAACTAGTTGGACGGTCAGCTGCGTCAGGGCCTTTGGTTGGGTGGTGCCGATCGGTTTAATATTCCTCTGCGGTAGAATCTTTTATAAATAGCACCCGTGCACCTCTTCGCTCAGCGAAAGGTGGACAGAGTGATGATGATGCGGTGAATTCTACGCCCATCGCCCATCGCCCAGCCAATGACAACGGTCGAGAGAACTTGGGGCGACTTTCCGGTGGGCGATTTAGAGTACAGACAAAAGAAAAGGTTTTGCAAATCACACCAACGGCGCTAACGTTACTATCACACTCGGTAGAGAGGTCAGAAGTGGGCAAAGGAAATATCATTTTCCGAGAAGAGTTTTACCGTAAGAGAATGGGCACAAATGGAAGCACGAACACATTTGTGGAAATCAGAGATCGTAATCATTTGCAGCGAGCGACCCATTAATCGTTCCCAAAGGACTTGTTTGCAACTGGGCTGGGTTATTTATTTCTGTTCGTAGAATAAATGCTTGAAAATCATGATTTTGTTCTCGTTGCTGTTGGAAAAAAAACAAAACAATAACAAAAACCCGATTTATTTGATAAAACATCTAAAAGTGTAATTTTGTTATGCAGATTGCATAATTATCACCTTGCTATAAATTTTAACACAGGGTGTGCAAATCGCATTACGACATAACGATCTAATAAATAAGATCATGGTTTTTAGGTGGCCCATTATTTTTCAACGGAATTTAATATTGAAGTTTCCTAATCCTTCATTAAGCTTTACCCACCTGAAATTCACGTAGAAAAACAACATTAAATAATGCCGTTAACATTCACCTGCACGCATAACTTCGATCAACTTTCCTTTACGCACAACAAACTTTTTCGATTGTGAGAGTAATATGACGCAGGCCACTCCACTGCATGAAACAATTAGACCAAACGTGGAAAAACTCTAAATTAACTCACCGCGTAAGCCGATGAACTCCAACTGCCTGCCTGTGGCCGAGGCGTAAAAACACAGAAAAAAACATTAAAAAAGTACTTTTATTCCCACACTGCACACAAAACAAACTTCACTTTAAGAGGAAATTATTTCAAAGGTATTTTTCAAACTGCCCCCCACACCACGCAGCACTCTAACAATTCCAATTTCTTCTTGGATACGTTCCCAAAAGCTGCCATGCGATACTTCGTGCGGCTTCGTACGCGTCTATTCCTATTAGGAAATTCGGTTTAGAAGATGTTTAGGATAAGTACACCGAAAAGTAGCACATAAGTCGAAGTCGAGCACAGAAACCCATACAAACGGGGAGAAGTAGAGAAAACTTTTAATGAAATTTAATTTTTAGAAAACCTCACACATGTTGTTGGATGAATTTAATGTGGAAAAACGTGAATGAGCTATGGATGGGAAAAGTTTGTCTATTCACTTGCCTTTTCGAGAGCTGCTTCTGCCAACGGCTTTTGAAGTGTGGATTTGTTGATGTATCGCCACAACAAAAAAGAATATTATCACATTCACCAAAACTCTTCGTTTTCTTTACACTTTTCCTCAAAATCACTCAAAACACACTACAGAACCACTCAAAATGCTCGAAACCTTTTTTGGCGTTGGATTTTTCACGATTTTTTTTTATATTCCTTTCAAGCGCACTTCCACCAAGAGGAACAATATTTGCACAACACTTACACTTTTTACACACGCAACGGCTGCACCAGTTTCTCCGCTGCAGACAACCCTGGAATGAGGGGCTATTTTTAACGGAATTAATAATCTTTCCAGCAATCCTACCAAAGTGTAGCAAAACGGCCCAAGCAAGATTAGATTCCTAACATCGGGGCAATTTCGACCAGAGCATAGTATCGGGAGGAAGATCGGAAAAAAAAGTTTTGAAGAAAAAACACTTCTATTATTGCTAACAGAGTTTACTCTACCGACCAACATCCTCCACATCCTCTCCGTCAGCGAGCTACAGCACTGTTCTGCAGACGCCAATTTCCGCACACAACAGCTTTTTTATCTTTTTTTCCTTCTTTTTCTTCTTCTTCTTCCAACCACACACACCGCGCAGAGGGGCTGCAAACACTTTCACTCGTAAAACTGGTAAAGGTAAACAGCTCCGGGTGAAATTAAATTCATCAATTCCACACCATCGGAAGCTCCAGTGTTTTGTGTATTCTAAGCGTTAGCAGCCCTATGGCGCGCGGATCCATACGTTCTGTGACGCAGATTTCATTTTTAATCTCTTTTTTTTTAGCATAGATACTTTAACGCTTTTGCTTTGCGACACGGAAAGTGTTGTATAATGTGTCCGTCAGCTGAGTGAAATTTGATATTAATAAAAATAATCACTGGAAGTCACACATTTTATTAGCACTTGTGTTGATGGAGAGGACAACTCTTCTCACTTCACAGCTAAGTTTGAACGTCGTTTGAACATACGGACACCATCGATAATGGATTTACGAAATCAGCAATCGATTGGATATTTGAACCTTCTCAGAAAACCTCTTTTTTTGAGTATTTTTGTTTTATCAACTTTTTGATCAAGATTTTTTTTTTATTTCTCTAACGATTAAAAGCAATATACATTTTGAATGTGTATGATATCTAGATGTATCAACCAAACACATAATTTAAATAAGGTTCCGAATTTATAAATTACACGAATAAAATAAAAATTAGAATAATTAAATATAATTATAAAAAATCAGTTATAATATTGATTGTGTTCAAATAGATCACCTCTTTAAAATAAAAACTCGTTCAACAATTACACTCCGAACAACAACAGCACTCCGAACTATTCGATGTTACAATACACGACGATCGCCAACGCCGAACTCTCTGAACCAGTGCGATGTTAGCACCGACCGTTAGCGTACCCACCAGAGATCAATCCGACACCGTACCCGGCACAAAAGCTACTGACAGTGGCCCTCGGTTCAGTACGTAGCGCTACTGGCGCTCTCTTGTGCTTACAGGAAAATAAAAACACCGGCCGCACATACACAGGGTGCGCGTCAGCATCTGCCGCTGTCGTACGAAACCCGACGCGGCTTGTACCAGGTCAGGCTGGCTGTTGGTGATGATGATGATGATGCTGCTGCCCGACCCCGTACCCGACGACACATCAATGGAATACGGTAACGTATTCAGGAGCGCGGGAAAATGACGCGCAGGCGCACCTACCGCACTTGTTTGGTAAACACAAGCGGTCCTGTGACGTCGCTTGTCGCTTGCTATTCGGCCGAACGACAAGTTCAGGCGCGCACTTAAAACAAACCCGTTGACAGCCGAACATTCCGAACTAGCACGTGCTCGTTCGGGAACCAGGGGTACTGCACCTCTTTTACAGGTTCAGAAAATATGAAAGAATTAATTAAGATATTCTCAATGATTTAGTACGACTTTTAAGCAGAGTGAATTCTCCATCTTGGAGCTCCTCTAGATATAAGATACATCATGAGTCGGGTCGGATCAAGTGTCATTTAGTTAACAGGATCAAATCCCAAATCCTGACAAGTTTAGTTTTAAGGTATAGTCCTTTGCCAACCAATCCCCAAGTACTCGCTCTCTAAACACATCTTGGAGCTTCTCTAGATATAAGATACATTATGAGTCGGGTGGAGTCCAGTGGCTTTTAGTTTAATTGATCAAACCCCAAATCTAGGAATCTAGTTTTAAGGTATGGCCCCTTTGCCAATCTGGGAAGGTACTCGCTAGTACTTCCATTTCTGCAACAGACTTCTAAGAGATACTGGTTATCCTAATCCAACATTCGTACTCGCTGTGCTGTCTTATGTCTCTTCTTCTTAGTGGATCTTCATAACCATCATAACCTACCGATGTTCGGTACGTAAACAACTCAGCAAGCTCGTAGCTCAACCTGCGCCTTCACATGCCATGATCGAACAGATGACTCAAATATGGCTAGAGGGTTTTCTTCCTTCACTTAGACAAAACAATGACGTGGCGGCCCCAAAAATATATCCATAATGGACCACATCTTCACATTTTGAATGTGATAAGAGTTTTCCGGGTCTCAGTAATGTGTAGAGCATGTTGATTTAATTTAACGTACCACCGTTCCAAGATAGCAGAACTACACTATTATCTGACGTGTCTAATTTGCTTTACAAAAAAGATTCATAAAGCTTATCATTATGTTTCTTCCTTGTGCTTCCCCCTTCCATATGAAGCTAAAGTTCTTTTATTTCAGAGAGTATCGTAGTATTTTTGTAAAGAACTCCGCGGTATGTTTATAAAACATGACATTTATTCCAAGACTCATTTTCAACAAAAAGTTTTTGATAACGTTCATCGAACCCATCTGTATCAGATGTCTCGAATTTAACACATCTCGCTATTAAAAAGCTTGACATTGAACAGCTTCCAGATCTCCTTACCAAGTTATTTTTATTTTATTTTATTTTATTTTATTTTTGGACTATAAAGATATTCTGCTTCTTCTATTTGGCGTAACGCACTACACGTACATGCCGGCCTTTGCAGGGCTTCGGTAGTTATTCAGTACCACGCAACTTGATAGACAGTCCTTGATACGGGGGAACAGTCCATATGAGGCTTAACCCCACAATAAGCATGTTATTAGGTTGTACGAGTTGACGACTACACTACAGGACTAAACATCGGCATCGGCGATCGGTATGAGCTTACCAAGTCCCTAACGTGTTTGCAGACATTTCGACATGAACTAATTTAAGGTCATACATTATCATGTTCAAACAAATTGGTGCATTGAAAATTCTTCGTATATACGATAACAGTATACAATAAATGCATTCCACCTGCACGGGAAACTTCTTCCACTTTCATTCTATGAAACCGGAAGAGTGCGACACATTTGTCTGTTTACAAGTAATGAGTCAACCGCATGGAAAAAGCACTACCTATATTTAATCTGATTTCTCGGTAATGTTCTTACGAACTTTTGCACCCCATCACCCCAATGTCTACCTGAATCAGTCATCGCTCATGCAATTGGAGAACCTATTGCTGGTCCCAAGACCCCAACATACACAAAACCAATACATACAGCGAGGAGCTATTCCGTATTCTTCTTCCAAATCCTTCGTGCAACCGGTACAATCCGACGATATCGGCCGGTATAAATGTTGAATAATCAGTCACACTACACTATCTGGAGCGATTTTGTGCGAACATTTATCTTATCAGTACCGCGTCGCTGTAGATGTATGTAGCTGTGTACACCTTTTGGGGCGTATCTAGCGTGACTGTGTAAGTTCGTTCGTTCGTTTTTTTAGCGATGATAACGAACATCAAATCTAACCTGCCAGACCTGGACCGCAACGGAAACACCGCCCCACAGTGCAAGGGTTCAGTTTCAACGGAGACTTTGCGGAGGTTTCGCGTGCGTGTTTTGTCCTCCGTGGCGCGGATTCGAACGAATAGCAGGGTGATATGCGTTAGGCCCGTAACGCAACATCCACAACCCCCGGAACGAGTGTGTTTGTGTGCCCCAGTGAAGTGTAGTTTTTAATCAGGTTTTGTAACGCTAGCACTACTGCCCACACCTAGCGATGGTTCAGGTGTACCGCTTACCAGTATTATTGGTCCTGGTCGCCTTGGGTGGCTTTGCCGCCGGACAGCAGCAAGGTATGTAGGCCATCCAGCGCCCGCCCGGCTTGATCATGTGATTTACTGGTGAAGGTGACAGACTAAACAGACAGGTTTAGTCGGTTTGTTAATCCCTAGCTAGGAGGGCTGGGATTCCCCCCAGGCCTTTAACAGCAAGTCATTTAAATCAACTTACCTGTGTCATAACTGGCAAAGGGATCGAGACTATTAAAGATGTTGTAGTTCAAGCGTTATTCTACAGCGCTTCCGAGCTGTCAAATTAAGAACTAGTTGCTAGAAAATCATGTCCCCGCCGTACTATAAGCGATAAGCGATCACGAAGTTAACCACTTGAGAACAAACGCAGGCTGCTCTATCAATCCCCTCCTGCTAAGCTTATCAAAATGGCCACTGTTTTATGTGCCACTTGGGCCGTCAGCGTAGGCGTGCGTCTTATGGGCGCCCCTTTTTGGATGATTTATTCTACACCTCTGAAGGTCACAAGACAGGCAGCAGACAACAGATTTTCACTGTCGAGAAGACTGTTTTGTTTCACGTTTACTCGCCTTAGCCTTTATCTCGTTATCTCAAACGAGAACATTATGAGGCCGCAGAGTAGGGTGGTAATTTGACACCGGACCTTTCGGCCGGCATATACTTGTATGTTGGGGGCAAATTCGTGGATGCTACCTTACATCACATATTCTTGGGTGCTTTAAAAAGGGAGAAATAACAAACCCCACACCATGGTCATGTATTTTTTTACAATCTCGATAAGCTCAAGGTTTTATCTCCCACTCATATTACTCTGTCGGAACATTAAACATGAGCATATTAAAGTTTAATGTGTTCTGGCGGCTAACGAGAACACTCTGAAAGGCTTCATTACGGACAATTAAACGCTTGTGAATCATGATTCGAACAATACATTGCAATGTTATGGTATTTAAAGCCAATTTCTGAGGAAAAAAGGCTTCAAAATGTCAAAAAACGTCCATACAAATGATTGAATCATTAATTATTGATGGCTTCGTGCGCTAACTGGCACAGGCTTGTCGATTATCTTTACAACTTCCGGTGAATTCCAACCATCCCGCGTATGTTGTAACGAGTGCTTTACATCGTACAAACTTCTCCCCTTCCAAAAAAAAAAACATATTAACCCAACCCTTATGGATCTAGAGGACCACCCCATCAGAGTGCTTGACGAAACACGTTACAGAAGCGTTACGGTGAACTCATGCACCATGCCTTCTTATTCTCCGCTCAAACCCTCATCCAAGATGCCCGCGAACCCCCCCGAAAAAACGGCCAACATATCGACGAGTTTGTCGCAGTGCTGCCTCTGCCTCTCTTATCAGCCCGAACACCCCATCGCTGCTCGTGATAGCGCGCGCGATAACCTAAGCAAACAACTCAGCGCTGTACTCACGACTCCGTCCCAGCACGATACAACATCGCGATCAATATCGAGAGCTTAAATTCAACCCCCCCCCCCTCCTCCCCTCTGCGTGTGATGCCTTGTCGTCTAAAAATAAAGCTTCTAAAACATTATCGATCGAAGCAATCGAAGAGGTTTTAGGGATTGTGCAGTGAGATCGTTGGAGTCCACGATGCGTCAGAGAGCAATCCAAAGGAGTGGTGGTGCTTACGATGTGTACAAGCAAGGGAGGGGATAAAAATGTTGGTATACGACGTACCTTACAGCCATTCGCCGTACACTGTTTGCCGAAAACCCATTTGCCCATTTAGAAGATAAGATAGGAGACGCGTGCAAGCGCGCCATTTTCGACAGTTCTTAAAGCGAATCTCGAAAAAGCCCTTCCAGCGGTGGAAAAAGGGCCTATTCAAATGACTAATCTCATACCCCACTGCTTCTTCTTTGTCTTCTTCTTCTTCTGCAGAGCGCGTCTGTGCCGCGGCGCGCTACACGGCCGAATGTGAGCAGCTGCAGCGCGGCGCCTCGGAGGTAGTGTGCGTCCACGTGCAGGACAGTGTCGAGTGCGCTCAGCGCATCCGCAACGGAACGGCCGACTTTGGCGTGTTCAGTGCGGAGAGTGTGCTGCTCACGGCCAGCCTCGACTGGGAAGGGCTGACCGTCATCAAGGAGCTGCGCAATGCCGAGCGAACGCGCGAAACCGTCGACTTCCAGACGGCCGTGGTAGTGCGCAGTCGCCATACCGGGGGGCTTGATGGGCTGCGCGGTCTGCACTACTGCCATCCGGGGTTGCACTACAGCCGCACGCAGCGCTGGACCGAGCGGGTGCTGAAGCACTTTGAGCGGCTGGTCGCACCGCCAAAGTGCGAGGACTTCCACACCGTTACCGAGATTGAGACGGCTGCCGTGGCGAACTTTTTCGGTGCCTCCTGCCGGCCGGGCGTCTGGTCGCAGCTACCGAAGGAAGACTCGGACCTGAGTGAGTAATGCAACGAATTGAGCGATTTGAAATATTACAAGGTTTTCCAGGAGAAGCTGTGGGATACTCTATTGACTCTTTCTTATGTGAAATGAACTTAATCTAATGTAATAGGAATTGGACTCTATAGCATCCTTTTTGGATAAATACCGTAGGAATTTCCAATAGGAAAGGGTGCCATAGAGTCCAATCTCCAATATATGAGGTTCACTTACCGTAAGAAAAGTCAAGGTAGTGTCCCACAACTATGAGAACTCCTGGAAACTCCTATATTAAATGTGAGTTTTGGTTTTGATTGCATAACTCCCCGTTTTTATAGAGGAAAAATACTCGAATCTCTGCTCGCTCTGCCCGAACGTGTCGTCCTGCTCGTACGATGGGTACGCCAACGGGCAACAGTCCGCGCTGCAGTGTCTCGAGCGCGATGGCGACGTGGTGTACGCGTCCGTGCTCGAGATCCAACGCTTCTTCACCGATCGGAGCTCGATCGCGAGCGATTTCTCCTACCTCTGCCCGGACGGTACGCTGCAGCCGGTCAGTGGGCCGGCCTGCACCTGGCTAGCCCAGCCCTGGGGCACCGTTATGGCGTCCGCGACCAAAGCCGTCCAGATAGCGGCCCGCATGGACGTTTGGCTGCGCAACTCGCTCACCTCGGGCGCACCGTGGGAAACGGCCATCATCGACATCCTGACCCGGCACAATACGGACCGGATTGCGGCGGCGTCCTCGATCCAGTCGCCGGTCGATTATATGCGGCCGCACCGGCCAATGCCGATACCGGCCGACATCTGCCAGTCGACGGCCCGCTGGTGCACGACCTCGCTGGAGGAGCAGGACAAGTGTGACGTGCTGGCGAAGGCCGGCCTAACGTCCGGCGTGTATCCGCTGCTGCAGTGCAACAATCCTACCACGAACCGGATCAACTGCCTGCGGGAAATATCGGCCGACCGGGCGGACTTTGCCGGCATCGATTCGAACTATGGTTATCTGGCCCGCCAGTCCAACCTTGCTGCGGCGCTGTACCAGGAGACGGAGAAGGAGAAGTACTCCTCGGTGGTGGTGCTGACGAAGGAGGGCAAGGGGCACGATCGGTTCGAGAAGCTGCGCAACGCGAAGGCTTGCTTCCCGGAGTTTGGTGGAATTGGTGAGTAGCGAGCGAGGTCATCGTTTTTTGAAGGAAGAATAACCTTACTGACCTTAAAACTATCTTTTTCCATTCCCCGGAAAGCTTCGATCGCATTCGTCAATGTGGGTCGTTCGCGTGGAATTTTCGATCGCAACGAGTGCGACTACGGCCACCTGATGAGCGAGTTCTTCTCCGAGTCGTGCGCTCCCGGGTCGCGCGATGACCTGCACGATCCTACCGGCGAGCACGCGGAAAACCTTTGCGCACTGTGCCGGTACGCCGAGAAGCCGACGCCGCGCGAACTCGGCACCTATCAGGCCGCCGATGACGACGGCCTCTACACGGACAGCCCGCTGGAAGACGACGCCGAGGAGCCACCGGTCGAGGGCATTGATCCGGCGCTACGCCAGAACGACGGCATCGGTGGTTCGATCGACCGGAACTTCCTGTGTGCGGCGGCCGAAACGAACCGTTACTATGGAACGCGCGGCGCCCTGCGCTGCCTGCAGGAGGCCGGCGAGGTGGCCATCATCGAGGCGCAGAACCTGGCCGAGCATGCCCAGTTCCTGGCGATGAATGCGAGCGACTACCGGGTGCTGTGCCGGAACGGTACGCTGGCCGCCTACACCGGCTTCAACGTGGACGAGGAGTGCTACCTGACCACGATCGTCGACGGGGAGATCGTGGTGCGCCGCCAGTGGGAACAGTCGGACAACATCGTGCATCTGCTGACCTCGCTCGACGTGTACCTGCAGAACGATCCCGACTTCCGGATGTACAACATTTTCGCCGGCCAGCGCAACCTGCTGTTCGAGGATTCGGCACTCGGGCTGGTTTCGCCGCAGCACAACGAGCTCGGCACGTCGGTGAAGAACTACATCCGGCTGTTCGAAAACATCGAGGACTGCCAGAATGCGGCCCCGTCTACGACGCTGGCGCCGGGCGGTACCGGGGGCCGGGCGGCGATTGTCACGGTCAACCTGCTGCTCACCATCATTCTGGCGGGCATCATTGCCTGGCGGTTGTAATCATTTCGTTTCTGGTAGGTGTTTGGGCTCCCTCTCTTTCTCTCGCGCGAGAAGCCACACCACACCCAGAACGGAAGTTTTGTTTTTGTTTCTCCCCACGTAACGTGTTTACTTTTCTTCATCGCGATATCACTTCAATCCATAACTAGCGTAGTTCTAATGCCACACCGGAATGAAAAGTGTATTTAGTGTAACTGAGACATTCATTAGTTTAACGGTCGAAACGTAACGGAAATACTAATAAAGAGGAACACTTTAAACTAACAACGAACCAAGGGATATTTTTTTAGCTTTACGGCGACTTGTCCCTCACGTAGAAGGAGATAGTCGGAAACTATCAAAGAGGATTCTGAAACAAAAAATCAACCAGAAATCTTCATCATGCGACAGATCTTGAAAAAGATGGCAGAATACAAAGCAGTATATGATAGCATAGCCAGGGTAAAACTTACGACAGCATAAGCTCTTTTGGAATCCCAGCCAAACTGACAAGGCTAGTTAGAAAAACTATGACCAGCGTCACTTGGTGAAGGTGGATGGAAGCTCTCAGGGCCTTTTACTACCTCCAAAGGCCTGCGCCAGGGGGACGGCCATGCCTGTCTCCTATCGAACTTGGCACTAGAGAGGGCCAACGGGGATTCGCGGGTGGAGACTTCGGGAGCCATCTTCAATAAGTCAACCCAGATCCTGGCATACGCTGATGATATAGACATCATTGGCCTGCGGCTCTCCTATGTAGCAGAAGCCTACCAAGGAATCGAGCAAGCGGCAGAGAACCTCGGATTGCAAATAACTGACAGTGTAAGGCATATAAACTCGGTCCGGATAAGACCAAACTGATGGTGGCAACATCAGCGGCCCTACCAATAACTAATCCAAACCTACCTAGACGTGACGTACAGATAGCTGAACGCACTTTTGAAGTCGTCCCAGAATAAACCTATCTCGGGTCAAAGGTTAGCAACGACAATAGTTGCGCGCAAGGATGTTGGCTGTTGGAGAAATCAGAGAAATCACCTCAAAGAACTTGTCGCGACGAACGAAGCTGGGACTATAAAGCACCTATATAGTACCGGTACTCACATACGCCTCTTAGACAAGGACACTGTCCAAATCTGATGAAACCCTCTAAGCCGCGAGAGCTTAGTTCAAGAGGAAGATGCTCAGAAGGATTTTTGGCCCCGTATGTGTGGAAGGACAATGGAGGAGCCGTTATAACGACAAGCTATACGAGATGTACGGCGACCTCACTGTAGTGCAGCGCGAAATGGAAACGGACGACCCAGCTCGTAAAGTCTTTTTGGGCCGTCCACAAGGACAGAGGAGGCGTGGTAGGCCCAAACTTAGGTGGCAAGATGGCGTGGAGGCGATCGCCATTAAGGCCGGGAAAGCGGACTGGTAGACAAAGGCGCGAGACCGTGAGCGGTTTCGGATGCTCCTGAGGCAGGCCAAGTAAGTTAAGTTAAGTATATGGCGAAATAGAAACCATTGTGACTTACCCAAAGCAGTGACGTTTGATCCTGAAATGCTGAACTCTGATACCATGCCAACTCTGATTTCACCAACAACTTCGATTTCTCGCAACCGGATACAGAAGGGACAAAACACAGCCATCTTTGTGCACTTATATTTCAGGAATTCTTTATTTCTTCGATGACACGCTTCTCGTTGTACTTCCAATTTTTCGTGAAACGCGCTATTGCTTAAAATCAACACCTTGTTGGGCTAACAGCTTACACATAACTAGTGTCCTTAACTGCTAATGGCTTGTGGGTTTTCTTTTTAATACAAAACACAGCCTGCTGTTTCAATTTTCAGCATTAACTCACTCTGTTTTTGCTCTCTCGCTCTCGTTCTCTCTCTCTCTCTCTCGTCCTTGTGTCGATCGCGCTTATGAATGTAGTAAACTGTTGATCCAATCGATTATCTCTGCTCTGCTTTGTTTCTTTTGTAACGATATTGTTAGAGAATTCATAAGTAACGCGTAGCGCTAAATGAAACCTTCTTGCTCTCGTTTTTTTTTCTTTTTTTTATATCTTATAAAACAAACTTGTGACATTTTACCAAAAACGGTTTGATTTTAGTTTAGAACGAGTTCACTTTTTGTGTATAAAAAGACACATTTCTGGTGCCCAAAATCGGCAGCAGGATGGCAGTACCATTTTTTTAAACCATATTCTACTGTTCCGTTACTCTTCGTTACTCTGACTGGCTCCCACATATCTTAACATACTTCTACCGTAAAAATACCTTCCCCCAAGATGCACAACCCACACACACACACACAAAGGTACCACACACAGTCGCGGTCGAGAAGCTGGCTGGCGGGTGCACTCTTTACGCATTCAGTATATGGTAGACGGTCATCAGCACGCACCAGAGCTCGTTCTTATCGTTTCCCTCCGGCGTCATGGAGTAGTGCTTTACCTGGCCCTCGATCAGCCGCACTAGCGGGCTGCTTTTGATCGCTGCCTTGCCCCGCTGATTGTTGGCAATCATTTTCCACACCGCTACCGCTGCCATCAGGACCTCCGTCCGGCAGGAGGTGCGCTGCAGTGCGTTCTGCAAGATAAACATGTAGTCCGCCGACGCCAACAGTGCCGCCCGGTTGTTCGGCACGAACGTCAGGTTCCGTACGATGGCCAGCGAGAGCAGTCTTACATCGATATCAGATTTGCGTATCAACGCACCCAGCACGGTCAAATGTCTGCAAAAGGAAGGAGTGGGTAATGGTTAATGGAAAATGAAAAGAAAAAACGAACAGAGCGGAAAGTCAAAGAGTGGAAATTAAAAAAAAATCGAATTACGAATAGGATCATGTGGTTCGTGAAGCATGAATCATCGAATTCATGATTCAAATCATCATGAGTCAATATGCATGATCCAAATAATCTTGGGTCAATATTTATGATTCTAATCATCATATGTCAATATGCATGATTCAAGTAATCATGAGATAATATTCATGATTCATCAGATATGGTCGTTGAATTCACTGTAGTCTTCGAAATCATATACAATTGTTTGCGTTTTAAGTTCCTCACATTTAGTTACGTTTTTCTGAGTGTGCTCTTAAACAATGATGACTGATATCGTAGAAATCGCCCGAGAAGAATGATCTCCACTCCACTCTCCACTGCGACAAGTAACTCATTCGTAGTGAACGAAATAATTCGTGAGTTAGATAACTCTTCTGAGTGTTAAGCTCCAGGAAAGAATGAACTCCTTTTGAGCCGATTAGCAAATTACTCAGAATGATTTGTCTATGATTCATGATTGTGTTAAAATTCTAACTCATTCGCCGGAATTAATTAACCATACTGAGTAATTATTGCCATCTGAGTAATTATTCGACGATTCGTCGTTCGGAATCGTCTAGAACCGTCCGGAGTCACCCGGAGTCAATCGGAGTCGCCCAGAGTCGTCCGGAGTCGTCCGGAGTCGTCCGGAGTTATTCGGACTAACAATATCCTTAGTCGGATCGACATCTCCCACCCCACAACTCACCTCACTTCGCTGACATCGACGTAGCGGGTGTACACCTCGTAGAACTCCAGCCACAGCTGCGTCACCTCGAGCCACGGTTTCTGCAGCTTCGTCACGCTCGGGTGCAGCTTGCTGATGTTGCCGAACACGTTCAGCTTGCCGATCATGCTGCGCCCCTCCTGGCAGCAGCAGCAGTTCTTCAGCAGCCGCAGCGACACCCGCAGCAGGTTCAGGTCGTACTTCGGCCCCTTCACCTTGGCCGTCTCGCCCGTCGCCGCCACGATCAACAGCTTCATGATGCTGTGCGGGTGGCCGGGGTAGGTGGCGACCAGCGCTTTGCACACCGCGATGCGGCACTCGGACAGGAAGGCGAGCACCTGCAGGAACTCCATCTGCAGCACGCCGTGGTTGCCGAACCAGGGCCAGTACTGCAGCACCGTCTGGCACAGCCGGTTGATTTGGGCCGGCTCGAGCTGGCACGGCTCGTCCGGCACGCTGAACCAGGTGCCGAGCACGCTCGCCAGCTCCTTCAGCTCCGCCATCACCGACAGCTTCTTCACGTCGCCGTACTTGCGCACAAACTCGGCGTACGTTAGCCGCCCGATCAGCCCCTCGTGGATGGCATCGAACCAGTCGAAGATGACGGTGAGCAGATCGTTGCGCCACGCGACCCGGCACGACTCGATCGAGAAGTGCAGCATGGTTTGCAGCGTCGAGTAGACGGTGCGCTTGTAGCTGCTGGTCGTAATGCCGCCTGCGACGAGCTGATCCCGATTGCAGAACGACTCAAACTGCTGCATCAGGGCGTTGAAGATCACCGCCGAGCCGCTGCGCAGCGTGCCGTCATGCTGCTCCGCGTCCGGCTTAGGCACCGGCTGCTTGTCCTGCTCGGCGGCCGCGTTTGCCGCCGGCCGGTTCGGGTTAGTGTTTTCCGTGTCGTCTTCCGCCTCGGAGTAGTCCCGGTCGAGGCTTGGCTTCCAGCATTTGGCCGCGTCGCCCGCGTCGGCGTACATGTCCATCTGCTCGAACTGTATCAGAAAGGTCGGATATTCGGCCGTCGGCGAGGGCCGCTCGTCGGAGGTGTGCATCATCATGCAGAGGAATTTTAAGCACATGATCTGAAACGCTGCAGCGAAAGACGGGCTGTAAGCAACAATTCAAGGTGGCCGTAGCGGCTCGTACTTACTTTTCGACTCGTGCGAAATGCCCAGCTCGATCATCTTCGCGATCGGCTTGACGTCCTGGTGGCCGAACTCGTGATGGATCTGCTGCTTGCCGGTCGGCGTGACGACCAGCGCGCACAGGAAGCGCATGATGTAGCAGAGCGTCTGCTCCATCACCGGCTGCGTCAGCTTCCCGTACAGCCACGGGTTCAGCATGTAGATGACGCTCTCGATGAAGTTCTGGTGGCCGGCGAGCAGACTGCACACCCGCTCCCGGTTCGGTTCGTCCAGGCAGCGCTGCAGCAGCAGGCACACGTCGCCCACCATCAGGCAGACGGCCCGGTTCGGCAGCATCGCCTGCTGCTCGACACAGTCTAGCAGCCACTGCAGGCAGCCCTTCTCGCCGATCAGCTTCCCGAACCCGGCCGGATCCAGCTCGACCAGCGCCCGGAACAGTACCGCGAACGCGCGCACCACGTCGGCCGAAATGATCGCCCCCGGCTCGCTCGGATTGACGTCCTCCAGCAGGAACTCCATGCACGTGTAGCCAGCGAGGGTGTGGCGCGACGCTTCGAAAAATTGCTGCTTCGCCAGCAGCTCCAAAATCACGTCGAACGAACCACCGCCCTTCGGCGTCGTTCCCGCACTGCCGGCTGCGGTCGACGCCGCCCGCCGCATGCTGGCCGCCCCGTCCATCGGCAGGACGGCGGGCTGCAGCGACCCATCCGCCTCGGTGTGGGACAGCAGTATGACGAACAGCCCGACCGCCGACTCGCGCACCAGACACGCCTCGCCATCGTCCAGTATCGTGCTGAGGCAGCTCGCGTGTATGCCCCCGGGCAGGTAGGCACACTCCTGCACGATCGCTGCCGCGCCGGCCGGCGTGCGGGCCACCTTCGTCAGGATGTTCCATGCAAACGACCGCACGAACGTGCAGCTGTTGCCGCACTGCGTCGAAACCGTTTTCAGATGCTTCGCTTGCCACTCGAACCTGAGCTGTTCGGGCGACGTGCGCTCGAGCAGATGGGCCGTCGCCATCAGGCACGAGCGCACGATCACCGAGCCGGTGTAGCTCGTCGAGCCGACCTGGCGCACGCACTGCAGCAGCTTCGGGATCACCTCGCCGACGTCAACGCGCCACACGTCGTCCAGCAGGCCGGTCATCATCTCCACCAGCTCCAGCAGCGACATGATGCGCGACAGGTTGCACTTCTTCAGGCACACGTCCAGCTGCTCCAGCACTGCCCGGAACACACGCACATCCCAATCGTTCGTGCCACCACCCTGCTGCTGCTGTTTTTCCTTCTTCGTCGCGGCGTTTTCCGTTGCCGCCGCCGGATCCTTCGTACCGTCGTACAGCTGCAGCAGCCCCCAGATCAGGTTAGCATTGCGCGTAAACAGCGGCTCGATGCAGTCGTTCGAGCGCAGCAACCGCAGGAAGAAATTATCTTCCGCCGCCAGCACGGTGAACAGCCAGTCGCGCAGCATCCGGAAGTTCAGGTGCAGCATGATGCCGATCACGTTGAACACCTCGACCAGCATCTCCTGGTCCGCGATCGAAACCGGGGGCGTGTGGATGTAGCGCTTCAGTGTACTGATGATCACGTCCTGCTGGCAGATCGTGTTCTTGAGCGGAAAGCTCAGGTTCGCCTCGAGCGTCGCCAGCCCACCGTACACGTCCGTGTGCGCTTTGGCCGACGCGAGCCGGCGCATGCTCTTGCGAAAGATGGCCGGAAAGTCGATCATCTTCAGCCAGCGGATGTCCTGCCTGGTGAGCCGCAAGGCCGCACTGAACTCCATCGCCTTTTTGTTTGCGCCCCGGTACACCAGCGGGTGCTGGTCGTCTTCCGCCACCGCCACGCCGTTACCCGCACCAGCACGCTTCACGGTGGTGGCCGTCGTTTTCAGTATGTTCTCCAGCCCGCCGAACCACAGATCGGCAAACGTGAAGCGAAGGTAGCGCTTCGCGTACTCCACCCCGACCACCGACGGACGGACGGAGCAGGCACTGCTGCCCTCCTCGGCGCACCCATTGGCGAGCGCAGCGCCCATCAGCATTAGCCCACCACCGGCTCCGTTTGCACCGGGTCCGTCCTGCAGCAGCATCTGCTCGAGCAGCTGCTCCATTTCGCTGCCGTACTCGCGGAACGGGCTCGCCTGCCAGTGGAAGCACGACACGAACGGCAGCTTGAACGCGGACGCCGCGCAGACCGCCGGCAGCGACAGCAGCGCCCCGTTGCCGGTGGAACAGTCGGCAAACAGCAGCAGGTAGAGCAGGGCGCAGCACTCCACCCGAAACACCGGCATGTGGTGGTGGGCCAGCAGCGCGCGCACGATCAGCTGGTACGCGTTCGTGTTCGAGCCGAGAAAGCGCCGGAAGGTGGTGTTGCTGAAGCACAGCTTCGTCAGGATGCCGACCGCCGGCAGGGCCGCGTCCGGGTAGTCCAGCGCCGGGTCGGCCAGCAGCGAGTTGTACAGCGCCTTCATCACCAGCACCCAGCCGGACGCGTTGTGGATCAGCTCGCACAGTGCCGGATCGTCCGCCATCACGTTCAGCTGCGTGAGGGCGCTGCGGCGCAGCGTCGGGTCGCCCTCCTCCTGCTCGAGCGCATCCAGCAGCGGCTTGACCGCGCTCACCTCGTACACGTTCGCGACCTGCTGCCGCCGGATGTCGTACGGGAAGGAGAGCAGACACACGCCGTTCGGTACCGTGTCGCTGATGTGTTCGATGCGCGGCGCCAGCTTTTCGCTCTCCTCGACCGAGCTCAGCAGAAACAGGACGCGCGTCAGCGCCTCCTCCCGCACGGCACTCTCCAGGTGGAACAGCAGCCGCAGGTTGCCCTGCAGTATGTCCAGCCACGGCAGACCGAAGTCGGGATGGAACATGTTGAGGACGGCTTTGCGCAGCTTCGACTCCTCCCGCCCGACGGCCACCGTCTGCAGCAGCGGCGTAATCTGCAGCAGAATCTCCTCCACGTCGGCCCACTTTTCGCGCAGGAAGGCTTTCGAGTTGCACAGGAACAGCAGCATCGTTTCCGCGCATTGGTGAATCTAAAACCGAAGGGTTACAACCGTTTGACTTGCTGAATAAAGTGGGTTCCACGTTCGCGTCACCGCAATTACCTTGCTGTTTTTGCTGGTGTACCCAAAGCACGTGATTTCCGTGATGATCTGCAGCGAGAGTGGCATACCCATGGCGCGTAGCTTGGGAGCCGAGCTGGAGAACAGGCTGCGGCGGGAAAGGATGGCGCCCTCGTCCAGATGGCCAATGAAATCTTTCATCATGTTAGCGCACAGCTCGTAGGCCACACTGCAAGGGAGAGATATCGTTGGAAAGACATTACAGACAGCCATTCATAGTAGCCAAATGGAAGGTAAACTCCAAATGAAGTTGCCATTTACCTTCGTATCTCTTCGTCTCCGTGAGCGAGCAGTCGCACTGTTATCGACTCAATGACGTCCCACAGCGGTTCATCCTCTGTAACGGAACCGGCCCAGCTAAACCAATGGAAAGAAAAACAAAGAATTAAAAAAAACCCATTTTCTTAGCCACACTTTCCACACCCTGATATCTATACAAGTGGTGGGAGCTCGGAATCGGAGCTACCCGATTTGGATTCTGTGTTCGGAATCAATTCCGGAGCCGGTTTCCAAGCTGGAATCAATTCCAATTCCGAAGTCGATTCCGGAGTCGATTCCAAAGCCAACGCCGAAGCTGATTCTGACCTTGACTTCAAAGCCAATTCCATGATCGGCTCCGGAATCGACTCCGGTATCAGCTCCGAAATCTTTTCCTTAATCGGCTCCAAAATCGTTTCCGGAATCGACTTCGGGATCGACTCCGGAGCCGATTCCGATGCTGCAATCGGTTTCGATGCTGGAATCGGTTCCGATGCTGGAATCGGTTCCGATGCTAGAATCGATTCCAGAGTCTATTCTTGAACCTATTCCAGAGCCAACGCCGGAGCCGATTCTGGAGTTGACTTCAGCGCCGATTCAGGAGTCGGTTCCGGAATCGATTCCATGATCGGCTCCGGAATCGACTCCGATATCGGCTCCGAAATCGACCCCGGATTCTGCTCCGGAATTGGCTTCTGAAATTGACTCCGGATTCGGTTCCGGAATCATAATTTGCTCCGGTCACGGAATCAGGATTGACTCCAGAAATACAATTTGCTCCGGAATGAGAACCAGTCGAAATATTATATTGAATTGAAATACGAAGTTTCAGAAGCCAGAAATCAGTCGGGGAATCTCCATGAGAATGGATTGATTACAAATAAATTTTGATTCTTTGCGTCAATAAATACGTAGAATCATAGGACCCAAACCCCTATTCTTATGATGAAACCGATTCTTATTTAGGAACCAATGCTAGAGCCAATTCCGAATCCGAAGACGATTCCAGAGCCGATTCCAATTCCAGATTTGATTCCAATTCCAGAACGGATTCCAATTCTAAAGCCGGTTTCGATTCCGGAATCGATTTCAGAAACTGATTTCGGACCTACTATCCGGAACCGATTCCAGAAAATTGCGGAGTTAAACGAAAACTTCTTTTTTCCCATCACCAATCCATACCTTTCGACCGCTTTCAGCAGACACCGGACCATCTCGACCGACCGGTGCAAGCCGAGTGTGCTGATCGCTTCCCACCCGAGCAGCAGCTGCCGCTCGGTGCAGTGCTTCCCCGCGACGGTGCCGTCCTGCAGCAGCTGGACCGCCGGCACCAGCTTCTCCCGCAGGCGCGTCAGCGTCACCAGCATCAGCTCGTTCTTCTTCTCCACGTGCGCCCCCAGATGCTCGTACAGCTCCGGGCAGGCAATGCCGAGCGGATAGTCGTACAGGGCGAGCTGGCACTCCTCGCGCCACACACCGTCCGACCGCTCCAGCGCCTGCCGGTGCGCCGTCGAGCTAACCTTCATGTCGACGAACTTGTACTGGATCGTGCCGGTGCGGCCACCGGCCACCGTTTCGTCCGCCCCGCCGTCGACCGCGTCCGGCTCCTTCTGCCACAGCCGCACAAAGTCGGCCATGATTTGCAGCGCTATCCGGTAGCGGGTGCGGGCGAACGTTCGCTTCCCGTCCACCTCCCACTCCTGTCGGTAGTGGCGCACCAGCCGGCCGAGCTCGCCGCACAGCTCGCCGAAACGGTGGGCCGGTATCTTCTGCTCGTCGCAAAAGTGTTCTGTCATTAGGAATGAGGTCGTCTGGCTGAGCACGATCAGCATCATGTTGGTAGCGAGCCGGTCCCCATCGCCCGACAGTCCCTTCAGCTGCTCGATGCACAGCTGGAACAGCTCGTACACGAACGCGCCGATGGAGATCTGCGGCCGGCGGCGACCGTGCGTGGGGCGGCGACCATCGGTCTCACCGTCCGCCGGCTTGATGTACGTAACCGTCAGCATCCGCTGGCGCATCCGCTTGCGGAACGAGATGAGCAGCGCGAGCATCATGCCGTACCCCTTGCGGGCACCGAGCCGCCCGCTCTGTATGAGGTGCAGCAGGGACAGCCCGATGTACGGCGGCTGCAGGAAGAACTCCGGCGGGTAGCTGCGCATGTACGGGATGGCGTAGTCGAGAGCGCGCTGGAAGTTCTCGCTGCCCGGTTCGCCCTCGAACAGCGATTCGTTCAGCCGGTCCAGCACACTCTCCACGGACGGTTCCGGCACCTCCCAGCATTCGGCGTAAAGCGACGGGTCGCCCTTCCAGCGTGCCGCGTACGCATCGATCACCGTGCGTCGCTTGCGCTTCCGGCCGCCCTCGGTGCCGGTGTCCTCCTCCTCCTCCATCGATTCGCCGTCCCCGGCACTGCCATTCGCCAGCGGGTCGATCCGGTCCAGCTTCAAGCTGGCCATGCTGCTAGCGACACTCTCCAGCAGATCGATGCTGGAGGACGATGTGGCGGACGCCGAGGGCGCCGATTTGAGCCGCTCCACCTGCTTGATGATTTTCACCACCAGCTCGTCGTACTCCAGGTTCGAGCCGATCAGGCAGCGGATCTTCATCAGCTCCTTGACGATGCGCATCGGCGTGAAGAAGCTTAAAATATCTTTCCCATACTTGCTCTACAATAGCAGGCGGATGGAGAGAGCGAGAGGGAGAAAAAGAACATGAAATCGAGCTACTGCGACCCCCTGGGCAAGGCAATAAAACATAAAACGACGATAAAATCACGCACAAAGGCTGTGCGAGCGCTCGCGCGCTTACCTCCAGCAGCAGTGACATCAGCTCCAGCACGGTCACTTGCTTGATGATCGGCACATGCCCGAACCAGCGTATCAAATTCTTGAACAGTGGCGACGCCACCGCCCCAATGTCCGCATCGTCCCACAGTGCGCGCTTCAGCGTGTTCTCGATGTCGTGCAGGGACCGGACGCGTATTTCCTGTATCGGATGCACTGAAACGAGCGGAATGTGCATCAAAATCAAACACACACTCACACACACACACACATGCACACAGTCACACACAGCCATGTGCACGCATTCCGGAAGGCAGCAGCGCGTCGCTCCAGCCCAGGAGCCAACCACCCAGGTGTAGGTGAAGGGGGAGCAGCAAGAACGGCGGCGACGACGGCTGCTGCTGCCGCTGGGCTACTTACGCAGTTTATCCAACGTGGCAGGATTAACCGCGGTGGCCATCCTGGTACTTCTCCGACCCACGGAGGCACACTCACGCTTGCGGTTCGGCGATGATTGCACGCAGCTGGACGGATAAAATCGCAGTAAGCGTGTAGCGAATTCGCGTGTATTCGCGGCTTCCCTTCTCCAGCCAAGCACAGTGCTGCTGCCTCATCGGTGTAGAAACAAAAACTGGCGGTTATTCGCACCCGGCATTGGCTCTTATTTTGACATGCACTGTCAATACGCGCGGCGCCGCTTTACAGTCAGAGTGACCAGAAATACCGATTTATCCGTATTCCTACCGATTTTTCATATGCCTACCAATTCACAGATGAGCCTGCTAAAACTACCGATTTTTCATTTAACCTACCGTAAATCACAGATTTTCTCATAATACTGACCGAAAAATCATAAAACCATTTCCAAAATCATTTAAAAAATTAAACTCCATATGGAAATCACTAGCAACCTGAACCAGAAGTTCAACAGAGACAACTAAGGCGATGTGAGATGCGAAGAAATCGGACGCGCTGGTAACATTTTATATGGGATTTGGCAGATAATGTAACCCGAGGTTAACTTTGAAGCAATTGTGTATCTCAATCATTCGTTGCGATAGAATCCTTAGTACAATTTTCGAATCGACACTTCAGAAAGGCCTCGTGTGATCGCTTTGAAGCAAATCTAAACTATCTTCTTTAAATAAATAAAGGATGTATTTTCTCGTGCTGCTGAACCTTCGTTGGGCAGATAACCTTCCATCACCCCCCCCCCCCCCCCCGCTCAACACTTCAAAGCTTACCGAAAACTACCGAAAAAATCTGAAACTCCTACCAAAAACTACCGATAAAATTTTGATGCGCCTACCGAAAACCGCCAAAATAATCTGGCCCCTCTGTTCACAGTCGCCCGACAAATTAACTGACGTTTGATGCTCCCTTCGGGAACGTCGCTAACCGGTTGGCGCTTTCGTATCGCGATTGCATTCTGCAAATTGGGCTGTTTTTGTTGTTTGTGGTGTGTGGTGCAATTTCGGCACCATAATGTTGCTGCTGAGAAGAATCTTTTCCCCAACGGCACAAATCTGCCGCCGGGTCGCGTACGTACAGGGCCAATCGCCGGCGCCGAAAATACGCGAGTATTTCTACTACATCGATCACGAAGGAATGGTAAGGTAACTAATAACTTGAGTTTATTTGCCCTACCATCACTATCGCAACTTTATTTTGCAGCTCTTCCTAGATGATGCGAGAATCAAAAACTTCACCTCCTGCTTCAAGGAGAAGCAATTTCTGGAGTTTTTCTTCAAAAGATTGAAGCTAAACGACACGGACCGGTATAGGGACGAGTTCCCGTTTCTGTCTGTTTGTGGCCGGGAACGAAATTTTATCCGCTGTGACGATCTACCGATCGTGTTTACTCATGTTGTGAAAATTGGTTCGTAATTTTGTATCGTTAATTTAAAATGGCAGTTTATCTCATACACTTTTACGCATTCCCTCTCTAGATAGCGAAGATAGGTTGGCTTACGCGCACGGGTACGATAAGATGAGCGTACCGTGGCAACCCGACCGGATCTGTATGTTTCCCGACACCGGGCGGGTGTACCATCCGGCCCCGGAACGGTACGGGTCGATAGGGCTGGTCCGGTCGAAGCTTGCGATCGAGCTGAGCTCTTCGTTTACATTCCAAAATGGTGAAGATCGTCCGCCGACACACTTCCGGTGGAAGGAGCACAATTACGAGCTTGATCAGGACTGGTGGAAGGAGACGTACATCGGCAAGAGGTCGCACGAGCAGACTGACTGCTAGCGATAGCCATGGAACGGGAGTACTGTTTTGTAGAATAATTTGAAAATGTGATACAATGCCGCACAAATGTTGAGATTAAATGTGTTGACTGCTAAACGATGAATTTAAATTTCAGCCCAATGCTTTCGTTTCGGTTGAGCTACCAGGCCTTGCTGCCCATTGTTGGTCTGAAAGGAGTGTAGTGCGCTTTGGTTGAGTTAGAGAATAACTCAGTCGATATTTTCCACTCGTACGAACCAGTAGTACCCGACCGATCGTCAGAGATAGGGCAGCAAATGCTAATCTATATTTAAGATCACAAGTCTTACATGTTACACTATGAATGCATGTGCCTCGCATCCCATTGCGATCACAACTGCTCATCCGGATTGAGCGCTGCTTGCTCCACATAAGATTTATAGTCAACGATTGCGGACGCCTGCTGCACCACCGAAATCGGCGGATCCTTTCCCTCGGTAGCAGCACCATCCCTCCCTTCTGCCGTGTTCCATTCGGGATTCTTTCCCTGAACCGGCCCCGCATAAGGAGCAAACTGATTGAGCGATTGTTTAATTTTCTCCGCTTTTGACTTTTTCTCCCGCGCTAACTGCCTCCGTAGCTTCACCTTCTCCCGCCGTGCCAACTGTACTGGGGTAAGCACTTTGGTTGCTGGTGGCACCTGCGTCGCCACCGTAGTTGCCGCCGCCGCCCCAGCCCCTCCTAACTCTTTCTGAGCGCCTTTCTTCTTCTTGCCGCCGGATGCTTTCTTTTCCACCATCTTCGCCTTCATCTGGCTTTGGCGCGTGTTCAGCCACCGTAAGCTCGTCCAGTGCGGGAAGCTGCACGGGAACAGCGTGTTCGTCCGGTGAAGCTGCGTTATCACAAACTTATCGATCGGTATCCAATCGTACTGCTCCAGCGGTGGACAATCGTACTCCACCTTGCACAGCAACTCCTCCCAGTTCAAGCTGACTCCGCTGGGAGCGCTCTGTCCCGCCAGTCCTCCGCTCCGTTCGCTCGGGCGCGCGTACACCGACGGGCCCTGGGTGCTTTTGCCGTCGCGCTTGAGCAGATAGTGGCCGGCGGGAAAGTTGCGCATCAGCTTCAGCATTTTCCACACGTTCGTGAGCAGATTGTGCGGCTTTACGCCGTACAGTCGGTTCAGCTCTTCCTCGATGTCGCGCAGCTCCAGATAGTGGTGGGAGATGATCGTTGAGGTCGTGCTGTTGATGCGTAAGCGCATCGTTTTCGAGTGGGGACGCAGCAGCTGGCGGGCCCACTCCTGCAGCAGCTCCGCCAGCGTCATCTGTTCCGCACCAAACTCCGGCTGGTACTCCAGCTTGATGGAAAAGTTCATAAAGACGCGCATCTTGCGAAACGATTCGTAGCAATCCTGCCGGTAGCACACCAGCAGCTGATGCTCCTCCTCTTGATCCTTCAACTTCCACGGCTGGTAAAACCGGTTCTCTCGTGTTGTTTCGTTGGTCGTTTTCTTCTGTGCCATCTGCTTCATAAACTCATCAAACGGCAGTGGTCTGAAGGGGACTTCTGCAGTGTTCCTTTCCTCAGTAGCATCTGATTTATCCAATTCTGTGTTTGATTTTTGCGATGCCAAAAAGGTGGTAAAGCTTCTCACCAGCAGCTTGTACGCTTTCACCTTTCGTGCGTGCGTCGACAGCCGGGTTGGCGGCAGCCTACTGTCCATGATAAGCACGTGCCGTCCGTCGGCCATTTTCTTCACCTGAAATGGTATCGTCCACTGCTCCTGGGCGTTTTGTGCGTAGTTTAGCAGCAGCGTCAATGCACCCGCCGGCACGACGAGCGAAACTTCGGGCAGCTCAGCCAGACACGCGTCCACATCCGCCAGATACTGCCCCCGCGTGCAGCGCACCGTGGTCCACTCGTGCGCAAAAGCCTCCAGCACGCGTTCGTTTCGTTTGAGCGAAATGCAGCGCAACACATTCTCGCTGAACAAATTCCGCACCATGCCCGTTTCCCGAGCCTGCTCCTGTCCGTACGGCTCAAAGCTCACGTTGGTTGCGTTTTCCGCGCGGCCAAAGAACGGCACAACCGTCATCAGCACGTACAGCCCGCCGAGCTCCCGCTGGAGACCGATCCGTTCCTGTACCTTCGCCTGCCAAATGCGCACCACCAGCTCGTTCAGCTCGGGCTCGATCGTTTGCACCCGGCGCAGCAGATGCGTGTTGAAGTGGTTCCGCACGAAGCTGTCGAACATTTCCTTCTCCGGGGCAAGCTTTTCCATCAGCACCTGGTAGCGGGCGTACTTTTTCTTCTCCTCCGCGCTAGTAAAGGGCAGCCGCATGTTGATGCGGTTCTGCACCGTCAGACAGTGCTGATGCTCCTGGCGCGTCAGTACCGAACCGGAGGGGAACCGGCTAAACAGCAGCAGCGGTTGAACACATTTCACCTCCAGCTGCTGTATCTTTTGCCCCGTGCGCGGATCGGAAGGCATTTCCAGCGGCAGGAAGAGGGCCGTATCGGCGGCACTGATGTCCTCGATCTGATGCATCGGATCGATTTCGTTAATGTGCAGATTGAAGATGTCATTGTGATAGTCGGCGAAATCGATCGACGCCTGCTCGAGCAGCTTCCCTTCCGAGCGGGGATTGTGTCGGGACCTGTGGTGGGAAAGCAAACGCAATTTTAAAACGGGCGACCCAAACACTAATTTTGGTCCTTCCACATTGACCAAATTTCGTGTGATTTTGGACAATCACTGGAAATTCGCCGAATTGCACCCAAGACCCAAAGTTTCTCTGGGAGATCCTTATGGGGTGTTTTGGGAAGATTGACCACTTTTTGGCCAAAAAAACAATCTCCATACGAGTTCCACATGACCCGCCAGGGATGTAAAAGTCTAAAAATAAAACCTTTTTCCTGTACTTTTCTCACACTTACCAGATTAATTTCTTGTACTCTTCCATCCGATGCCGGCAGGATCGCGTGCGCTTTGTTTATGTTTTGGTTCGCGGACTCGTAGAAGCGAACTGTCATTTCGTGGAATTTTGTTTTGATGGCGTTTAACTGTCAAGGCGTGCGTTGTGCGTGCGGTTGTGTTTGTTGTTTACCTGGCGAGGAAAACTGAACTGAGCTGCCTGGTTCATAATTTCATTACGCATCATCACTAGGCGAGGACAAATAGTAGCGCATAATAGCGCCGATTGATCAAGGGGACGCAATGCTGACGTGAAACAGTGTGCGTGCGTGTGTGAGTGTGTCTGTTCCGTGCCCGATAACGCTCTCCTATTATCCGTCCTAAACAGGAGCTCCGGAGAGTTCTGTTGTGTTCCCTATTCTGTCGTAAGTAAATCCCCCGCAAAAAATCCCGTCGAAAATGTCCTTCCTCGGGCTGCTGAGCTACGTTTCGCTGCTGGTGCAGATCTGCTTCGTAACCGTCTCGATCGGTACGTAAACAAGTGCCAAGGGTTGGTAATAATTTCTTGGAACGTGGCCATCTGAATGTAATTTTGTCTACGCTTTTTCTTTGCACAACAGCTGCCGGCCTGTACTATCTAGCCGAGCTGGTAGAGGAGTACACGGTCATTGCGAAGAAAGTCATCAGCTGGATGGTGGCCGTGACGGCCTGCCTGTACGTGATATTCATCTTTACCGAACACTTCACCTGGACGATGGTGCTGTGCGGGCTGGGCGCCCAGGCACTGCACGGGCTCATCCTGACCGATTTCCCGTACGTGCGGTTTCTTTCGCCCGCCTTTATCGGGGCGGTCGGGCTGCTCGTCGGCAACCACTATTTGGCCTTCGTCTACTTCCAGCTGCAGTACCACGCGTTCACGGAAGTGTTGGCGTACTTTACCCTCTGCCTGTGGTTGGTGCCATTCGCGCTGTTTGTGTCCCTGTCGGCCAACGACAACGTGCTGCCAACGAGCAACGAACGGACGCATTTGCTCAGTAAGAAACAGTGAACCGCCCGGACGGGACCCCAGAAAACGAGAATTTACTTACAACACTTGTCTTCCCTTTTAACATTCCAGGTGGCAATGACGATGTGGTGACGAATTACTTCTCTAGCCGTAAAAAGATGGGCCTGCTTTCGCTGTTCAGCTACGCGAAGGAAAGCCTGCTGCCGGAACGCAACAAGAAAGCGTTCTAGTCCACGACCACGAATCGAATATTCAGTAGCCATCGGTTCGCTCTTGTATATTATTTCTATTTATTATGAACGAAGAAGAAAAAAACTCCAAGATAGGAATAATTAAAAAAAGCAATCAAATGACACAACACAGATTAGGCGCTCCGTTCCGTGACCGAACCGTCCTGCTGGCCAAAGTACGCCTTGGTCGCCATGCCAACGAACAGCCCCGTATCAACGACCCCCGGTATCATCATGATCTCCCGATTGACAGCGTCCCAGTCGTGCTCCTTATCGGCCGGGAAGCTCCAGTCCAGTATGAAGTTACCGTTGTCGGTGACGACGGGGCCCGCCTTGGCGACGGCCATCCGCAGCTTGAGCGTGCCCCCGAACCGCGACTCCACTTTGCCCTTGATCGGCACGTAAGCCATCGGTGCGACCTCGATCGGAATGCCTTTACGGTACTGTTGGCCCAGCTTGGCCGAGTCTTTCGTGTAGTCTGCTATCACCACCAGCCGGTCGGCACAGGAGGCGACGATTTTTTCCTACCAACACACACACGCAAACGCACACATCCATTAAACATGTTTAATAACGATTACTAATCCAAAAAAAGAAAAGCAACCCACCTGCAGCAAACATCCACCGCCACCCTTGATGAGAACCATCTTGGCGTCCACCTCGTCCGCCCCATCGATCGCACAGTCCAGCCGGGGATTGCACTCCAAATCGCCAAGCACCAGTCCGTGCTCGATGATGAGCTGCCGGGCCTGAAAGCTCGTCGGAATGCAGACCAGCTTCAGTCCTTCCGCCTTCACGCGCTCCGCTATCCGGTGCACCGCGTACACCACGGTTGAGCCCGAACCGACCCCAACGACGGTATTATCCTTCACGTACTCATCGACCGCCTTGTACGCGGCACACTTTTTTGCTTCCTCCAGAGACATCTTGGCGGTGGCTGTGGTTTGCGTTGAAAACAGTGCACGGTTTGTGATGCAATCGAGCGAACTCCACCGTCCCGAGTGTACTAAGCTAGGTGAAAGTGAATGCAACAATTGCCGGAACATGTGCCCCACGAGGATGCACGAGAACTTCGCTATCGCTATCGATCAAACCGGTCGATCGTGTATACCGGTTTTGACAAAACCCTTTCCAGCGCTGGCCCAGCTCGACAGGGGTGTCAAATCAATAATGTTTAATTTGTATTTTTTGTTTTAAATCTAAATTTATTTGAGAAAAAATAAGAAACGAATGAAAGAGCTTGACTATTTGTTTCTTATTATAAACTACCGTATTGCTTCGAATTACAAACGTTTAAGGCATTTTTGGTATCTAATAATTTCTCACTAATTCAAATTTAATAAGTCATACCCCAGCATAACTCACTTTACCCAAGAGCCACAAATCCACTAAACGACCACTAAACGGGCTAAACTAGTTCAAGATGTAAACCTAAAAGTCTTTACTGCAAAAGGCAAATTTAAGCAGCGATCTTTAGCTTGCCAAAATTGGCTGCTTAAGTAAATTTGCCTATTTTTATACATCACATCTCGACAATTTACTTCGACGGTCCAGAATTAAAATGAAGATAAAAAATATTACTTCGAATTCCGGACATCATTAAATACGTGTTTTAATGAAATTCAGAGCACAATATAAAAAAACTCTGTTATTTTTACGTTGATAACCTCTTCCACAATGGATTCCAATGTATTTCAATGTACGTGGACGCGATTAATAGGAATTATCGAAGAAATAACGCTGTCGTCGGTTTGAAGTACAACCTCTAAGCTAAGATTGGCTTTGGTTATGATCTGACCGACAGAAATTACTTATTTACTGTGTCATCAGGGACTACCTACTTGGGGTCAGACACATTTTTACTTTATTCTAGTGCGTCATGGCAATTGTATAAAATAAAACAGCGGTATTGTCAGGGACGAGATATGAAGAAATTCAATAAAAACATGATTAATGTCCGGAGTTTGAAACTATCCGTAATTTGAAGCACAACAGTAACAAGAGAGAAAGAATGTGAGAAAGAGAGAGAGAGAAAGAGAGAGAGAGAGAAAGAGAGAGATGAAAAGAGAAATAGAGATTTATTTTGTCTTTGTCGGAAAATAAATACAATTTTGAGTAAAATAGATTGCACACCTTTCAATGGGTTTGACATTTATGTTATACAGCTTCGTAAGACTGTCGAACAGAAGAAACCGTATGGCGGCAGATTTTTGACAGCCGGGAAAATTGTTTACCTCAGCGCATTTGTTGCGGGCTTCAGGGAAACGGCCATTTCTCAGCAGTGGCAGTAGCAATACGCAATTTTGCATGTGCGATTTCGTGAATTTTACCAATGGAACCCAAACTGGATAGTGGAAGCGTGCTGAAGGCACCGATTAACTTAAGGTAAGCGCACGATTCCCTCAGCAAGCACGCCACACAGTCTTGAAATAACCATTGTCCCGAATCATTGCAGCGATCTGCTGAACGGTGGCACCGAGTTCCAGATCGATACCGAGTTCAACGATCACGAGGGTGACGAGTACTTCCTCGACGACGACTACGGCAGTGCGGACGAGGACGATGAAAGGTACAAGCAGCTGCAGACGCCCTGGGAGCGAACGTTCGGCGAGCTGCGGCAGGAGATGGACCAGATCAACGAGCACATCTACAAGCGCGTCACGAAGGCGGGCGTCGGCGAATCCATACCGGACAGTACGCGCGTCGTGATCGAGTACAATGCGTTCTTCGAGGGGGAATCGAAACCGTTCGATTCGACGACACTGCGCGACAAGCCGCACCGGTTCGTGGTGGGCAAGGGCAATGTGCTGCTCGGGCTGGAGCAGGCAGTCCGCACGATGCGTGTCAGCGAGGAGGCACAGTTCGTGATTGCGTACCAGCTGATGTATGGTGAGTTTGGCTGTCCGCCGCGCGTCAAGCCGAAGGCGGACGTGCTGTTTGTGATACGGCTGATTAGCGCAACGCCCGTGAGCGATGGCGAGGCGCTGGCCAAGCTGAACGAAACCGAGCGGCGTACGTACGCGACGGTAAAGGACAAGGTGACCGAGATTCGCCAGTACGCACGGGACTGCTTCCAGCGCAATCTGGTACCGAACGCGATCGTGAAGTATCTGGAAGCGGTGAACACGCTGCAGACGTGCCAGCTGAAGGACGAAGCCGAGCAGGCGGAGCAGCAGAAAACGCTGATCGCACTGTACACCAGCCTAGCGGTGTGTTACAATCGCCGGGACCGGCCGAAGGATGCCTGCCGGATGGTGAACGAGCTGCGCCGGCTGTGTGACGTGAGCAAGAGTGCGAAAATACTCTACCAGGAGGGCAAGGCACTGATGAGCCTCGGGGAGTACGACCGGGCGCGCAAGTGTTTGCTGCGGGCCCAACAGCTGGAACCGCAGGATGAGATTGTGCAGCAGGTGCTGAAGCAGCTGAACGATCGCTCGGTCAAGCACCAGCAGGAGGAGAAGAAGATTTGGTCGCGTGCGTTCGGGCTGGCGGAGAAGAAGGAGAAGCAACTGTCGGCGGAAGATACGGAGCTGCTGGATAATATGAAGCAGACGATACAGCTGTTTGTGGAGGACGAGGGCAGCAGCACGCTACCGCTGCCGGACGGGCTGACCGATCGGGAGCTGTCGCTGATGGATCAGCTGGCGAGCGAGCTGAACCTCAAGCTGAACGTGCACGTGACGAACAACAAGAAAAACTACAAGCTGCAGAAGTAATGTAGCGCTAAAACCAAGGCAAAAACCAGGCTTAGCCAGCATTGTGTCTAGTGGTATTTGCCCTCATTAAGCGTTTAACTAGAAATAAGATCCTTTTTTTCCTCAGAGGTAGCTTCGTTTGTATATTACAGAGTTCTCTTTTATAGGAATTATCGTGCCGGATGGGGACATTATTAGAAAGTGCGTAAAAATAATCAAAAAAACGATGGTCGAATGAGAGACGAAGATAAATAAGCATTAAATTGAACAAAACCACGAATAAAAAACACCAAAACAAACAGAAACACCTGACGGTTATGTGCCCACGCTCCGATATGATCCGTTTAGCACTCGTAAAAACTTGTTTGTCCACCAATTTTGTTACGTTTCGCGCAAAAGAATGTAAACAAAACAGTCCCCCGTCCACACGTGTCTCCGCCGCCGCAGCTTTGCCGGAATTCAGTTACGTTTTGCCCAAACACATGCAACGTGCGGTCTCTTGGTCATGCGCAAAACACGTTTCATACGTTTCGTGTATGAGCAGCAAGAAAAAACACATCTTATCCTTTCTGCCAGTGACCTGACAGTCAGACACACAGGACATTGCGAAGGGAACGTTTCCCGTAGAAACGGAGTATCGTCTTACATCGTATTAAACAAGGATAATTATAGCAAACTCCCTGCGAGCAAGTTCCCCGATATCGATTTTTGTTGTTCAGTTTTACTGCGAACGGTCCTCCAAATTGCGAATTGTAGTTCCAAAATCGACATTCCGAGCGTGACTCGGCAGGTGGTGGCCCCTAAACAGCGTAATTAATATTCTGGCAGCAGGTGCCGCTGTCTTGGAACGCCCGTACCATACGGTGGTGCACGAGCAATCGGTAACTTGATGGCCATATAGAGTGTGCTTGCCGTCATCGTCACGGCCATCAACGCATCTCGCTGAGGCCTGAGTGAGCGAGCGAGTGAGTGCACACGCGTGGAGGGAGACACGGAGTAATGCAGCATAGTTCTGCGTCTAGCCGTTAGTCAGTCGCACCTCGGACGTTCCACGATGTCGTCGTCCGCCTCCGGGGCGTCGTTCGCTGTCGAGCAGGTGAATCGTTCGCGGTCGGAAACAGTCCTCTCGCTGGACGGTGGTTGGCCACCGCCAAGGTCGCCGTTTGCGGGCTGGAGTGGACGAGTAGGCAACAGTCCGTACGGTGGAGCGCCCAGGTTCGGTTCCCGTCCCGCCCTGCCGGCCTGGGTGAGTGGTTCCAGCGGGGCGCTACCGCGGGCCGGCAGCCGGGACGAGGTGAAGCTGCACAAAAGTCTGGAAGAAATCTCCAAGGACATACGCGAGCTGGAAGACTTTATCAGCGTGACGGAGGACATACTGCGGCGGGAGCGGGAAGAGGACGAGCAGCTCACGCTGCGGGAACGCCAGCGCAAGGCGGCCGAGCGTACCATGGCGCTGATACGCAGCAAGTGCAGCCCGACGAAGAAGTGCTTCAACCGGGTCACCAGAACGTCGCCCGACGGTCCGCGCAAGGTGCTGCTGCGCTCACCGACGTACAAGGTGAACATTACGCAAAAGCGGCGCATTAAATCGTTCAGCCCGAAGGGGGCTGGGTACAAGTCGAAACTGTACTTTCGCAACGGCAAGATCGGGTGCCAGGAGGCGGAGAATGCGGTTTCGAATCTGCGCAGCACGCACGAGCTGGTAAAGCGGATCATCAACGACGAGAGCAATATGCTGGTGAAGCTGGAGCATCAGCACTACACGACGGCGGAGCAGGATGGGCTGGAGTCGCGCTCCAGCTCGGCGGACACGCCGGTAGAGAGCTTGCAGATGTGCGTCACGGAATCGGCCGGCACGTCGCTGTGTGAGGATGAGGTGCCGGCAGCAGGGGTGGCAGCTTCACAGCCATTAGCACTTCAACAAGAAGCCGTTTCGATGGTTCCGGGTGGTGTTTCGAGTGGGTTTAATGGGGAAGTAAGGCAACGCCACGTGGATGATGGCGAGCACATTGAGAGCGCGAATGGAATCTCCATGGAACCGCTGGAGGATAGACGAAATTCTGAGTAAGTAACCGAGGGTTTTTAATGATTTCTAGAAGCACTGAGAAGGATTCCCCCCACCAACAGCTGCCCCTCCGAGACGATGCCAACGAGTGGGAATGACTTTGTAACCGTCCGATTGCGCCACCTGGCAAACCGTTTCTCGGAGCGTACGCGAAAGATGCGCAGGAAGCTCGAGATTCCGCCGACACCGTCCAGCAGTGCCAGTGCACCCTCAACGGCACCTTCCATGCAGAAGCACAGCGTAAACCGTAAGTTATACGCTCTCTCAGATACCCATCGGAACATAATAAGCTAATGTCCCCTTTTTCCCGGCGTTTCACATATACACCAACAAGAGCGCACGATACAAAACTCAGCCTTAACGCTTCAGTCAGCTACCGAGACGCCCGGTTGTAGCCACTATCTGTTCTGTCCCATCTTTTGCTGCGGCGGGCGCAGTGATAATGTGCTCGACCCGCAGGGCAAGTTCTACATCGCCTGGCTGTTTATCGTGTCGCTGTCGTTCCTGTACAACGCGTGGGTCATACCGTTGCGGTCGTCCTTTCCGTACCAAACACCAGAAAACACCAAGTACTGGATCGCGATGGACATCTGTGCGGATGTGATCTATCTGCTGGACATACTGTTCGTCAAGCATCGGCTGATGTACCTGTACGAGGGGTTCTGGGTGAAGGATAAGAATCTGACGCGCAAGAACTATATGCGCAAGCTGCAGTTTAAGGTAAGCCTGGAAGGCACTAAATTCGTAGGACTTTGGAGTTTACTTTGCTAACTTACCACTTTCAGATGGATCTGCTTGCACTGGTTCCGTTGGATCTGCTGTATCTTCGCTTCGGGACCGAGCACGTGGTGTTCCGCGCACCAAGACTGCTCAAGATACAGAGCTTTTGGGAGTTTTTCAAGCTGATCGATCGGGTTATCTCATCACCACACATTGTAAGTCACGCAGGATCTTGATTGTAGTTCGGAAATAGATCTGCTAGAAGCATCTCTTCTCTTCCAGATTCGTGTAGTGAAGACACTGACCTACATGTTGTACATGATACATCTGACAGCCTGCGCCTACTACGCATACAGCGCGTACCAAGGTATTCTTCAAAACAAACACACTTCAACTCCAACCAACAATGCCTACTTCTTGCTCTTCTTCCCATTCTAGGGCTCGGTTCAAATCGGTGGGTTTTCAACAACAAGGGCCATGCGTACGTCCGATGCTTCGCGTTCGCCACCAAAACGGCCACATCGATTGGTAAAAATCCAAAACCGGAGAAGGAGGGCGAACTGATGTTCATGACCGCTGCCTGGCTGATGGGTGTGTTTGTGTTTGCGCTGCTTATCGGCCAGATACGGGACATCATAGCGACGGCTACACGCTCCAAATCCGAATACAAGCAGCTGGTCGACGAAACTCTGGAGTACATGCGACGCCTCAACCTGCCGACCGATCTGCAGCGCCGTGTCAAGATGTGGTTCACCTTCACCTGGGAGCAGCAAAAGTGTCTGGACGAGACGCACATCATGGACGCGCTGCCCGCTAACCTAAAGACGGACATTGCCATCTCGGTGCACATTCAAACCCTCTCCAAAGTGCAGCTGTTTGCCGACTGTGAGGAAGCGTTGCTGCGCGAGCTGGTACTGAAGCTACGCTCCGTCACCTTCCTTCCCGGGGATTACGTGTGCCGCAAGGGTGAAGTCGGCAAAGAGATGTACATCGTGAAAACGGGCCAAGTGCAGGTGATGGGTGGCCCCCGGAACGATGTAGTGCTAGCGACACTGTACGAAGGATCCGTGTTCGGGGAGATCAGTCTGCTCGCGATCAATGGAGCGGAGGGGAACCGCCGCACGGCGGACGTACGATCGAAGGGATTCTCCAACCTGTTTGTGCTGTCCAAATCGGACCTAAACGAAGCGATTGTGTACTACCCGAACGCGCAGGCCATTTTGAAGAAGCGCGCAAAGAGCTTGATGCGCAAGAATGCGGCGCGGGAGAAGGCAGAATCGCAGCAAAGCATCGACACGAAGGGTAGCGAGGTGGATGTGGTCATCCGGAATCCGCCCGATCCCGCCTCACCGAAGCTGCTGAAAACGGTGATCCAGGCGTTGCCGCAGGAGTCGGCCGCCGTTCAGCTGCTGATGCAGGGTTTCAAGATGGTGGAGGCGCCGGTGGAGGATGCCGAGCCGGAAGAGCCCCAAAGCCCCGAAGTTGGTGGTGAGAGGGTGTTGGAGAAGGAAGTGCACGAACCGGATACGGCATCGGTGGGCAGTGTGGAGGTGAGGCATACGACCGAGGTGCAGATTGAGAATGAAAAGAACGTCGAGCTGCCGTGCGATTTGGTGTACAGCATCAAGAAGGAGCTGATGGAGAACAATAGCTACATCAATCTGACCGATGCGGAGAAGTACAAGCTGCTGCACGAGCTTTCCAAGGATGAGTACGAGGATCAGGAAAAGTCGCCCGTTTGAATTCCTGCTGCAATGTCTAACGATCTGCTTTATGATCTGCTTCTTCTCACTAGCTCGTATGGAGAATATGACCACGTATTTTAATGTTCCAACCTAACAAACAATGTGATGTTTTATATCCCCTCTGTTGAAGGCCCTTTAGAATATGCCGCTTGAAACTTAAGCGTTAGGTCACTACAAAGTTAATTGAAGAAACCGCATAACGAAGTGTCCGAAGAATCCCCTTGCCATCGGGCACCATAGGTGCGCCTAATAACAGCATTGACCACTCTCATCGCTTGGATGTGTTTTGCGTATCGTAAAATCAATGCTAAGGTCTCCGCGGCGTCCTCCACCATTGTGCGCATGCATGTCGCGTGCATACTGCAGGCGCAATAAATTAGCTCGCGCACATACACGCACGGGAGAGCGTGTGCGCCTTTGGCGTAAGCGACGGAAACGTGATCGACCGACTGATGGCCGATATCTTCGATTCGAATCAACAGACACACGCACACTCACAGAGTATGACCGATGCCTTGGAGGAGGAGGGAATGCATTCGAGTTGGCCTTTGGGTATGTTAAAATAGTGGCGCTTTAGCGGAAGCGGTGTGCCGTTGGATGATTGATAACCGTTTTTTAATGTCGGATGTTGTTGTTTTCCTATGTGTGTACCTTTACTTTGCCAAAGGCGGCTTTGGATAGAGAATATTGTTAGAATACATGTTTGGATGTACTTGACTCACTTACTTGTGCCACAAAAACACATACACACATAGAAACACAGTCTATAAGATTGTTAAATAAACTTGTGACTTTATAAAACGACATTCAAATGGGTTCGTTTACAATCGCGGCTGTACGAGGGTATGGCGGCAGAGGGTCCTGAAGGTTGAGCGAAGCAAGGAATGATTTTATTGGCCTTTGCGTTGAAACTCCCATTCGCCATCGATGAACGCACGTTTGATGCGTTCAAACGGTGGTAGAAAACCAGTTTTGGATTTAACGATCGTATGGATCACGTGCAGGTAAACGGGGCTTTGATGATGGAAGAATATTTATGATATGGGAGGATTTTACATAAACTTATTGGCAGGTATATAGAGTTTTCTTCTCTTTACGGTTCTACAAAGTCATACCATAAATCAACATTTGTTCCGTGTGAAGTTTTGATCTCCGTAAGAGCTCTGTTTTGACCAAGACAGTGTAAATTCCATTCCCATAGTTCTCCCTTCGCCAACAAGATGCGAAACTCGAGCTGCCGGGGTGGGGGTTAACGATTGTTAAAGTGCGTTACAGCAACAAGTTATCTCCACGCGTCTTGTGAACCGGTCGACCGATCAGTTCATCTGTAACCGTTCGCCGATTGTGACTTGTTTGGATTTGGCGTCTTAATCTGCGCGTTGTGAAATAAACACAAGATCATCTCAAACAACATCAAAATGGGTAGGAATGTGGGGTTTTAGAGAAGAGTTTGTATTGTGGAAGCATATGAATATTAACTCCCCTTAATCGTCTATCCATGACAGCAAAACTTATGGTAGTTGCCCTGGCCCTTGCGCTGTGCGTCGTGCTTGTGAGTGCTTGTAAGTGTGCTTTGAAACCGTTTCAATCCTAATTGCATCCTTGTGCAATAATGTTCCCTTTATCTCTTCGAAACACTACACCACCAGCTGGCGATGAGTGTCCACTCGCGTCCAAAGTTGGCTCCTGCTCACCGACCTGCCTGACCGATCGGGACTGTGCCGACATCGGTGGCAAGTGCTGCTCCAACGCCTGCAATCGCAAATCCTGCGTCGAGCGAAGCAAACTGAAGCAGGGCAGCAACAAGTGTAAGTATAAAGCGCCGCTCCTACATTATGACCCACATTTGCTTGCAATGTCCACCAGCGTGCTGATTATAACGACGCACGCTTTGTGCACGCTTCATAACCGAAGTTGACGAGATTGACCGGTTAGGGCTACATATCTAAAAATATCACACTGTCTATTGGTATTTGGAATTATGTTTTCTTCTATGCTTTACACACTCGTTCTATTGTGTGTTTCAATGTATCTAAAGATTGGCACTTCAGTTCAGGGCTGCTCATTAATCACGGTCCTCTCCGTTATGGTTATCTTGCACGTTTTCTTTATTACTATTCCACCGGTTTTATTGTTGCTGCGTCGGCTCCAGATGGTTCCAACTCCGGTTCGGGCTCGTACTGTGGCAGCACCAAGTGCAACTCGTTCGAGAAGTGTGGCGTCGATCCATCCTCCAAGAAGCCAAAGTGTGTCCGTGCGTAATGGAAGCGAGAAGCACGGGGTGGGGTGTGAAATGATTAGCTTATAACAAGCAAAATAAATAAACTATTAAATTTTGAAGGCATTTGCGAGTGGGTGTTGTGTTGAGTTGTGGTGAACGTAGAAATTGCACAGGTAGGTGTAAACCGCAGTTAATCGTGTGAGGCATCTCCTCAATAACAATTAACGCTTGACATTCTCAAGACCTGCACCGATCGGACCTTCAACTCCAATTAGGATACGGTCGATATCTCGTACATTATCCCTCAACCGTCATCTCAATGCTTGTAAAGTTGTTTATCGTCATGTCTGAGCGCAACTTCAATGACTAATTATACTATACCGTCGATCGCACAGCAGAACTATCCATACATTCAATTGAGTGTGTTGCAAACACTCACTTATTTGCTGCCTGGATAAACTCTGCACACACGGACAGTTTTATGACTGTTTACAACCTAAACGCACTTCGTTAAGTAAGCAGCTTCGTTTGATGACTCAAGACAACAAGAGTACGGCAGGCATACCGGTTTCAGCATGGATTCGTTCGATGCATCTGGTCGATTCAATTAATATTATTTATAAGAATATAAGAATAAAGAGAAAAAAATCAATATTATCTTCTATTTACAAATTATTAATTTGTATTAAATACTTCGATCAGCATTAACAATAACATAATGCAGACTGTTGTTGAGAACCAATCAATATAACGCAATTCTCTGCTGGGCATGCATGTAATGTCTTTAACCACATAACTTCCCGGCGATCTACATAGGGCATAGGACTCATGGGACGACTCTTAAGGACTCTAGGAATTTCAATGACTTGTATAAGGATAAATGTAGTAAGGATTCCATTGGAGAATTCTCTCCCCATATGAAAGAAATAATTTGTTCTGCAGCAGGTAGATTCGAAACACTTTTCAAACTGACGAAAACTATTTACATTCAATAAGCCACATAAATGCTTTGTACTTATCTAACTACATAATCAAATCCTACCCCTTTCTCCGAATTTGATTATTAACCATTTTAGCATACGTAGGACAGACTATCCTGCTATTGGTAAATCAATAATTAACTGAAAGCCAAGCCCACTAGTGATACAGGCAGGCCTTGACTGATAACGGTTGTTGTTCCAAATTTGTGCATTGAAAACAAGGCTTTTAGGAGAAAATGTGTTATCTCTAACAATTGTTTACGGACTGTGTATGTTAAATAGTATTATTCTCGCGAGAAGCAGTTATTTATTTACACTAGAAAGTAGAATATACAGAGAAGAATATAAGAAAAAAGAAGAATTTACAAGTAAAATGGTGTAAGGCAATTTGAAATGATTAGATTGACATGAAAAGATCTTCTTAATATCATCATCTCTTTAAGCATTTCGATTCATCCTCTATCATCTGGCAAGCTTGTGTACGAATACGCATACGAAGAAGAATTCCGCAGTCATCCAATAAGAAAATTGAATAAACACTTCTACACATGTATTATTTTGTTAAGCATCTAAAGTTGAAGCTTACCAATGTCGAAGAAAATAAAAATCTTTCGATTTCTCAAAGGTACGAGCACTAGTTTGTCACATCACCTCTAGATGGATCCAAATTTGTGAGCAAAATCAAGTTTGGTAATATAATTGCGGATATCCCAAACAGGTCTTACGTGCGAAATTATTTAAAAAAAATCTCTCCATTCTATAGCACAAACTACAAAAAAAAACATCATTCCATTTGTTCATAAATAACAGCCTGATCTTTTATTGCATTCAACGATAACCGGAGCCGTGAGACGATCATAACAGCACGCAAACATTGCCCGCTTTTCCGCTTTCCTACTTCTTCTCTTCGTCCGACGCAACTGGATCCTCTTCCGGTTGCTCCTCCTCCGATGACGCAGCTGCCTCCTCGGACGATGCCGCCACACCTTTGCGCTGCGGTTTGGCAATATCGTCGGCAGTGATCGAGTACGAACCGGTCAGCGAAGATGACACGTCCGCCTTGCCGTGCGGATCGACCTGCGGTCCGTTACCGATCGGGATGTTAATCTCCTTCACCACACGGTAGCCCTTGTCGTCCGCTTCGTAGTGGACGGTACGCTTGAAGAACCCGTCGCTGTACGAGTACATGCCCTTCAGCGACAGCCCGTTGCGTTCCTCCTGGCGCATGATGGCATGATCGTTGATCGTATCGTTCACGGACGTATCGTACGCGTACTGAGCCGACTTGGCTTGGATCTTCTCCAACGATTCCTCACTAGCGGACTCCTGGGAAGCGGCTTCCTGGGAAGATGCCACTGCTTCCGCACTTGCTCGCTCTTCCGGTTCCGGTGCGGCCAACCGAGCCTTGGCAAAGGGGAACTTTTTCTGCGGAGCACTTTGAACTACGCTGGTGGCAAACACCAGAACTACCAGCACCAGGGCGGAACAGCGCACTGTAGCCTGTGACACCATCTTATCGAGCTACACACTGGGCAGGAATGGAAAGAGATATTCGCAAAACGGCAGCCAAGCTGGGACTAACTTTGCCACTTTTCCAGACTGACCTATTTATAATGCATCTTTTCGTGGATGCGCACAAGCTGGAGCAGAACATGGACGATCAGGTTTTTGTTGTTGGTGCTGTTCGTCTTCTGCCCCACCGGTAATGTCCGGCAGTAATCTCGACCCGGTTTGGCTGGACACCGGCAGAAAGAACAAGTTTCGCTTTCTACGGCATCCCCCGGCAGGGGGGGGACTCGTGAGACAAGAATGCAAGAACGCGACTGGTTCGATGAACCTGTGTTGGTGAGGTGCTGGCTTTTCCCGAACGCAGCCTGACCCAAGAGACGGAGGTCCTCATCGCCGACGGTCTCGGTCGAGGTCATCTAGCATTTCTAGTACTACGCGACGTGCCGCGGGACGTGAAGATAACAACCACTTTGGTGAATTGCTGAGAAGGCGATTCTCAGATTCTCACCAACGGGGTTGTCGTCGGGGTGGATGTTGCGCATAATGAAGGTGGCGATGATCGTTAGTGTGCATAAATTACACACTGTGGTGGCAAAGGTATGCACAGAACCGGGGCGACTTAAAAGCACAGAAAGTAAAGTTGATAAAGAACGCACAACTCTCGGCATGTGGAAACGAGTTCTGGTGAAGCCATTAGTGCATAGGAATTAGGTTGTTTTTTAGAGTGTCAGTCTGCTTTTGCACAAACGAGAGTGACAGCTTGAACTATGCTGGTTACAGATGGTAGTTGCTAACGCATAAATCTAAATAAGACACCGGTTAACCTAACGACAGCAGAAGATTCTTTATTGCATCTCTTCTTTGGTCTCTTTTGAGCAGAATCAACGCTACCACGGTTCAATGGTAAGGTTTTGCACAGTCCAGCGAACATAAACGGCACAAGAAGCAGTCAATGACACATGCTGCGACCAAAGGTGCTAATTATCGGTAATTCAATTATGATTTCCACACGGACATGGTACTCTTTTTAATGTGACTATAATTGAAAGTGAATATGAATATTCAATAGAATATTTGCATATTTCAGTAAGACAATTAAAAAGCAAAAGAAAAAGAGAAGTCACCCCTCAACAATTCTTCTTCTCCACATGGTTTTCCGTTCTCTCTCCTGGAGCAGGAGAGGGAGAGAGAAATGTGTAGGATAAGAGTTGAGAGAGCGACCCGTCCCATTGTGTGCCGAAACCCGGGATTGAACCGGGGACCTTTAGATCTTCAGTCTAACGCTCTCCCAACTGAGCTATTTCGGCTAGATAGTAGGAAGCATTCATAAATACGTTTGGATCGACACGCTCCCTTTGGAGAGCGTAGTAAGCGTTGCAGTAAATAAAACCCTTGTGTAGAGTAAGTGCAAGGCATTATCACACACGTTGCACGCTTGCAAGCGTACTCACCACACCAACCGTGCTGCTTATTATCAGTACAGTCGATGCTTACCAACGCTAGCCTGAGGGTGTCACGAATTTTTATATTCTCGTTTAAGCGGAAGAAAGCGAATTATGCTTTGCATAACGCTTATGCTTGGATTGCACCTTCGCTGTAACAGTAACCCTTGAAGGTATATGTGAGTGAATCGAACGGTGTTACTGCTCTTCGAATGTTAAGATTTTTCGTAAACAGCGGGGTAATCTATTCGTATAAGGTCAGATCGAGTAGAATTGGAACATAAACAAAGTGTGCAAAGGAGCACTGTACACTGTTATCAGCACTGCTGCTGTGGAAGGGTTTATTGTGTGCGCTGTGCTCTATTCGTCGCTCGCCAATCGTCGTTCGAGCGAGACGTCGTCCTTGACATCACACTTTTGCATACTGTTGATTTTTGCCGCTCTTTCCTTTCCGTCACCGTCTTTGACATCCGTGGTCCCCCGTTTTGCTATGGAATATTGAAATTTAAACTGACGGCCTTTGCGGGTCTATCCACAGCAAACCCAACGTGTTTGGTTCGCGGGCAGAGGTGTCAGCGAAAGAGAGAGGGTTCCGTTCGAAGGATAGTGTCCGTGACTTTCAACTTCAATTTCGCCGACTGCGGAGGTCACTTGTTAGTCAAAACCCCCGAGGGTTTTTGTACTTCTTTTTCCCCTATTTTTGCTAACAAATTTGGCAACAATCAGCTCGATCGATTCATCGATATCGAGCGATGCGAATTTAAAAGCGATTGAAAAAAATCAACAACTGCACCGCTCTGCACCCTTGCTTTTGTTGAAACATGGTGCGGTTAGACCGTCCTACTTCATGGCAAGCGATAAAACCACCAGTACCTCCTTGAAGAGCATTTAAAAAGCAATAAGGATAAATTTACGTTGAAGTTCTGTCCGCCTCCCCTCCCCCGGCCACGAGTGCTCCCAATATGCAGCCCCAACAAAGCCACATAACTTATTTAGCCCGCAAAACGCAATAGAACGTCTTACCCGTTCTAACAGCACCACAGCGGGTCCATGTTTGTCGAAACTATCGGCCCCGCAAGAAAACGAAATGAAGAGTCCTTCCTACCAACCATCCACACCGCAGCACTTTCTTCGTATTCACTGCTTTGTCGTGCCGGTTTCCACTAAACTTGGCCATAATTTCCAAACAGACTACCCCGAACCCGTTTGGCAAAGGCCAGGGAGCCGCACCCGTTTGCATGCCAAGCGATTGACTGGGTAATGAAAATTATAAACTTTTTCGTCTGATGAATTCCCTTTCTCCACGCGTTTGCTAAACGCTGCAAACAGGCAGGTCGACGGTGGTGGCATTGAGGATGTTGGAAGCTGCTCCCTTCCCCTCTCTGCTTTGCGTCGTACGGTCGGGAGTCCGTCCTTCGTGGTTTAGCATTATTATCGGGCTTAACCTGTCCGTGTTGAAATTATATTTGTCTAATCAATACTGGACCGAAATGAATTTAACCTAACCCTCCCTCCTCTCGCTGCTTGCTGGGTGGGGCTCCCTTATGTTATTGCTGTTTTGCTGTGCCGGGAACGTGGTGTCCTAGAGAACTCCTGGGGGAAAGGGGGCGAAAGTTGTTCCAATTTTTGTGCTTTTTAAAACGGTCCACAAAAGAGTGCTTAATGTAATTCAAAATATTAAAAAAAACTAATAAAGCTCCGGATATTGGGCACACTAAACAATGCTCTGGGAGTCAACCACTACGCAGACCGGCATGCAGCCCGGCCGTAACAACAAACCCGGCCATTCTCAATCAAACAACAGTACGGCAACAATAACAACTCAACCGAGTGAACTACATGACAATCTTTACACCTGCCACCACCGTTGGTAGTACAACGACACAGCGGGCGCACGTGTTGTGGCACGCGTTACTATACTACAGGCAGTCAGTCAGTCACTCAGGCGCGTCTTTCGTGCCAAGTTTCGGCTTCACAGAGAGCGAGAGAGCGAGAGTGGGTGTAAGCCCCATCAGAGCCTAAAACACTGCCGGTCGTAGCCCCAAAACCACCAGCCAGAAGCCAGAAAGTTTGGGCGAAAGTCAGTACCTTGCCAAGCTGCGTATGCGTCGGACATGGTGCCGAAACGGTTGCAGTAACCGTACGTTCACCATCTGTAACGTCGTACGTCGATCGATGTTTGGTGTAGCAGCGTCGGTGTTTGGGGGAGCTGGAGTGAGCTATTGTTGTGAAGAATGAGGGAATAAATGTTTCTCCAAATTTGAGGCAGTACCCCAAAAAAAGTTCTAAAGTTGACAAGAACATTGTGAGATAGTTTAAAAAGTAACAGTGATGAGTGTATATATGTGATAAAGTGATTCATGTGAGGAATGCTCATAAAGTAATAGTGACGCAAAGTAATTGGTGCGCGACTACACAAACCCCAAGGAAACCAGGATTACTCATCGCTCAACCTAAAATGAAGTCTTCAACCTGTTAGTTGTACTCTCCCGCTTACCTATCTCCAGCAGCTCTTCCAACGCAACACCCTAGTCCCTCGAAACGGTAATGTAACATGTGCATTTTATTACCTTCTAGTATGTAACTTTCACTGACACTTTGCTACATCGTAAGGGACGAAGTGTGAATCCCGTTTTCGACAAGCGACGTGCAGTTCCGATGTGCACAGCCCAATAATAGAACACTGATAGCAAAAAGTCTAGGACGACATTGGGGCCACGGTAATGCCTACCAATTGGAACCTTCTACTTATACTACTACTACCCGTTGGTTGCGTGTGTCTTATTGTTTGACTACTTTTGGTGCGCTTTACCACTACTGTGGTCGCGTAGTGGCACATGTGGCCAGCGGCACCCGCCAGGTATGCGTGTCATTTGTAACGAATTCGATGATTTACTGATTGGATAATGGGCACCCCCGGGGGGGTGGTGTTTGGTGGCGCATTACCCCGTTTCGGTGGCAACATATATCCGTCTATTTAGTGGTTGGAAAATCCGAATCCCCGTGTCGGAAACTATTACACTGACTGAGCCAAATGACTGGGAGTCGGGAATGGAGCAACCATTATTTGAAGCGGTAAAACAAGGCCCGCAGATAGCGATCGCGATGAATGGGTTTTGGTTTCGGAATCGTTGGATGGAGTTTAGTTTAATCACTGGCAAAGGATGATAAACCTTAAATGAGAATTAAAGAACCTGCAATATCTTAGGGACTAGGGGAGGTTACTGTTAATTTAGGGCTCTTTCTTATTTCCTATTGAGTACATCAACATTCTAGCATATTCCAGTGATCTCAATTTCACTTTCGTTACAATTTTGATAATCAAACTATTGATCCTAACATGTCCTTCCGCAATAAAATATAGTAAAACCTGTTTAGGGGTTTAGGGTAGGATATTTCATCGACAGCCAACTCCACCGGCACAAGTCTATGCAGGATCAATAGCTCAACTCCAACAAAGCCCCGTTCGAATTATTTTCCCCCGAATCCTTATCTAATTGCTCGCTCACCAGTTTATCGATAAACGAACAACTACGATGACGGTACAATTTCAAGGAGCAGCTTTTCCAAAAATCCACCAGTTTTCAGTACGAAAGCTCATAGAAGCCGAATACTGTAGCAGACATCATGACTGTCTGATTTCCGTCTTGGGCACTGACAACGGTCCTGTTGATACCGATAATCGCCAAAAAGCCCTGTTCTACTACAATAGAAGACACCTCTGTGTTCTGCCACGATAATGCGCGCGATAATGAAAGGATAAAAATAAATGTTTCGTGCCTTGATTTTTTGTTTTGCTTCTTTTCGATCTTTCTAGTTGAGTTGAGTTTGTCTGTGTGTCTGTTTATTTGTTTGTTTGTTGGTTGTTGGTGTTTGCATACGCCCTCTGTACAGGTGGGACGGTATTTTCAAAAACTATCGAGCACATTGGTTTCAGTTCCGCGTGAGCTATCGTTACGGTTGGAACTGTTTCAAGGAAGGTTCTAGCTTGAAAACTCTCAAGCGAGAAGTGCTAATTATTTTTAGCAGTTTATTTGAAGTGAAATTTAAATTCTTGTTAAACCTCTTTCTTTACGTTCCACCTGTGTCTGGAAGGAGAACGTAATATAGTGTTTTTTTTATAATTGAGGAGTGTTTCCTGCCTTGATTGATTGTTGATTACTTTCAAATTCATTCTAACTGATTGACACCAGCGAAAGGATACAAAATGAATCGCCAAGCGTTTCGTGGTGGCATGGTGAGTGTAGTTTTTTTTCTACATAAAGTGACTGTTTTGAATTTTGAGTATGACAGCTTTTCAACAGCCATAATCTTAACATTTCTTGTGTGTTCCTAACGATTAAAGTGTACATATAAAGTGATTTAAAAATTCATAATTTTTGGACTATTTTCTGATATAGTAAGATACTAGGGAGTAATGGTGAAAAGTCTCTAGCTGTTTGAAAACTAAAAATAAATAACAAAGTGTTTCGTGTTCTAAGCAAATCACTTTAATTGTTTCACTACGTGCAATGATAGCAATTTCGCAAAAAAAAAATGGACTGGAGAAAGCATAACGACTTGAATGATTTGCCTTGCACCCTGGCGGAAGTAACTGATGCACGAAACGTTCAGAAAGAATTCACAAACTGCCAACGAATGGAACGTTTTAATGTTGGTTTTGTTGTGCTAGCGTTTTAGCTGTGTTGAAAGAACGCAAGGAAGTCTTTCTTTTTTTTTTAATTGGAACAAAATTGGCCACGAAGGATCACTGAGAGTTTAATTGAATAATTTGTATAGCATTAAAGCTATCTAAAACTAACTAAAACTCAAACTTAGCCATCTAAATCATTGTTGTAAAAGGGACAATTTCAAATAGTGATACCCGAAAGATAAAAAAGGTTCATAACGAAAATGATTAAAATTATTTAAATTTATTTTAAAAGAACAACAATTAATTTTGAATAATCAATTTAATCAATGAATTAATAATAAAAATTTAAATAATAATAATTCAAAATGATTTTAACTGAGCAAAATGAACGTAATTGTTTTTTTTTATAAAATCAGGAGCCATTACAAAGTATTACGATAAGCATTTATTGTTCATTGGTTCATTACTAGATTATTTTTACGATACAAGAAATGTGTTTAAACGTGCGTGTTGTGAGCAGTAGAATAACAACCATCAAGCTCTAAACGAAGATTTAAAACACGAGTGCCACTGTCAATAATGTAAAAAAAGATGATCTACTAGATCGGAAGCAATTGGCTTAAACAGGACTAAAAAGCGTCCTCACAACAAAACCCAAAACTGGAAAGAAACACAACCTCCCGAACGAACACAATCAAAATAAACACAAAAAGTGCGCGCCCTTCGAGTTCGGCTCGTAAAACACAGAACCTCCGTATAAACCACATTCAATATGACATAAATCTAATAAGATAATCGATTTTATGTGTTTTGTGGTTTGTTTTTGCGTTTATTTCTCCTTCCGTAAAAAAAAACCTCACCGACGGTTCGACGAGTTCGTTTGCTTTCTGCCACCGCGTGCCGCGTGTTTGAAACTCCTCCATTGCCTCTTTGTATCCCCCAGCTGGCGTTCGTTGTTCCGTAGTCTTTTGTTGACGAGCATGATTTTACCGGCTTCCGGCCGTTAAACGGTGGGAGGCGGGCAAAGATTTATGATGTTTCCTGGTCCACTCCTGGGCTACGAGAGACGAAACCAGCAGCGGATGGGAATTTGCGTTCAATTTTGTCAATAATTGAAAATTGCGCCACACGAAAGCTGGTCTATTTTGCGAGACATTACGCTCAAGGTTGTCTATGGTTCTATTGCTGCTCCTACTTAGTGCAGCTCAATGTAACAGGAAAGCTGTGTTCTAAAAATAAAATGCATCCAATGTTTCGGGAGAGAAGAAGTGTACTAAAAGGCACTAAAGCAAATACTTTATTTACATCAAGTAAAAAAAAAAAGATGAATTAAAAGCAATAAGTTACAAATCAAACAATGAAATCTAAAATGATATGATCTGCTTATGATCTATTTGCAGCAACGCGCCAATCAGCGCAAGATGAACAAACCGATGAACAAAAAGCGTCAGAAAGGATCGAAACCGGTAATAGACGAAATAGAGGTAGCGGGAAAGAATCTACGCGATGAAGCGTTAAAGTACATGAAGGTAAGCTACAGCACATTTAAAGATGCAAACAATTAATGCCAATTTATGTGCAGATTCTTAAATTAAAAAAAATTAAAACGTAAACGCTTCCATACTAAAACAATCAAAAAAGAAACAGGGATTTATAAAAACAAAACAAAATAGTTTAAAATTTCCCTTAGAAAGCCTGTGCGCCAAACATTGAATAATGTTTTCAACTAGCAATACATAATGATAATTTTTCATTAAATATCCTGTTCCTGAATTATTTAACTATATGTTCTATCTCTTTTGCTGATATTTTTTTTATAAGATTTGAAACGATTGGATTCATTCGTATATAAATTCATTCGTTGGATTCATTCGTATTTAAATCATCTAAAATTTAATTTAAAATTCGGGTCACTTAAAATAACACATCAAATTATAGTTGATTGTTAAAAAATGTCCATCACTGTAAATCGAAGAAGGACAATAACCGCCCTTTAGAGCTTTTTCGACGAAGCAAGTGGTAGAACGTTTTCTATTTGTCCCATCGAAAGCTCTTACGAAAGCTTTTGATCTCTATTTGTCTCATTCATGAGCTCAATTGCTTTAAGCGTTAAACGAGTATGAATCCTTTGCTTTTGCCAGTACAACCGGCCGCTATAATCGAGCTATAAAATCGACGAAAACCATGAAGCTTTTCTGCAGGGGTCTTTATCCTGAGCTTTTTTTATAGCATCTAGTGGCGCTAGCGATCAATACATTTCAAAAGAGCAGAAATACAGCAAGATTTTTGTCGAAGTGTTTGAAATATAATTAATAATAATTAATTATAATTAATTTCAAAATTTTAAGATTCATTAACATATTTTAAAATCTGGCCCTTCTTTTCAAAAACAAAACAAATCTTTCCTTAATTATTGCTTCTTTTTTTGTAGGTTCGAAACTACACGAAAGCGTTGGGATTGTATGACCAGGTGAGCGTATTTCCGGACTCTTGTTTATTATTTCCTTCCTGCACGATACCCCAGAACGTGTTATTTATAGGTGTATGTTGGTATATGCTACTGCTACCAGGGCATACCATCCGGGAGGGCCGGCAAACTTTTCCTTCCCCTGCTGCTATTAGTAGGCAAACTTATTTCTAATGAGTCATTCATTCATTCATTCGACGCATTGGTTGGTGGTTTAGCCCGTGGATTGCAATGATGTAGCGTTAAATTTAGCACCAACTACTTGTTGCCTCGCAGTGCGTATATATACCAATCGCAGTGGAGTATAACATTCTGAGAGGTCCATAAACCTAATAATACTAAATGCTTTAAAGCAAATAAATGAAGCCTTTAAGTAAGGATGTTTTAGGTAGCTCGCTTTAGTATTAGCAGTAAATTTGTCTGCCATGAAGAATTTTGCGCAAAACGTAGCCAACGAATGTCTTATATCCTTCGACCACGCATACAACGCTGATCGATTTTTTCGTACTATGCCGTTTGGGGAATGTCTCGGAAGCTTCTTCTACGGATCAGCAATGCAGATCCGTTTTGTTACGCTCCCACACAAACCAGCATTACTTTGTATTTGCTATATTTCCACCATAGTCCTAGCGTTTGACTGACATGCAACGAAGGCTGCCCATACCCATACTGTGCAGTATTGTTTGTTTCGGAGCCTATTTCCGAACATCAGGCAATGCCACTTCCCGACGTTTCCGTGCACGCTGTGCTGGATCTGCTGGCTTCCCAACATTGTTCGCCCCACGTCACAACAACGGTTTGGGCTTTATTTATTACTGTTAGATATTTGGTTGTTGGTCGTGTTGGCACCTTCACGCCATCAAAGACGCACAGCGCACTAGCCCCATTCGGTCGACTCTGACCCATTGACTCCGAACGGTGGTGCACGTACCACGTACTTCCCTTTTTTATATGTCGTGCCGTGCAATTTTTACTATGTTTTATGACAAATCGATTATCAAGTGTTTGTTTCCATGACTCTCCGTCACCCTTTTGGCGAGTGTTTATATGTGTGTGAGTGTGTATGTGTGAGGTTTATGCGAAGGTGATGGGTTTCACGCGATACGCGGTGAAGTGCCGGTACTCGGTGTACTCGGCATTTGGGGGTTCGCTCGTCTGCTGCACGGTTATTTCGGTCACATTCCACTTTCAGACGTGGAGCTTCAAAGTTTTAGTTCCTAAAGAAAAAGTTACCCCAGTTACGAGCGGGTCACACTGCTCTTGTTACACAGCGCACAGTTCCTTTGAAATCCTTTCCAAGCACAGTTTTACTACTGTGTGTTGTGCCTACAACTCTACAATCAAGCATGAGCAACGCCAAAACGGCACTGGGAATATTGGGCGGCGAAGATGAGCTGCTCCAAAGCTTTGTACGCGTGGGTCTGAGAACGGACGGTGACGATGACCAGCAGCAGCAGCAGTCGAACGTAACGTTTTCGGGCGGTGCAAGTGGTGGAGGTAGCGGTGGTGGTAGTGGTGGTGGTGCTGGTGGAAGTAATAGTGGAAGTGGGGCTGGTGCGGGGGGAAGTGGTGGAGGCGGGTCTCAGATGGCCACCATCCAGCATCAGGCCAGCCAGGGCAAGCTGGATACGCATCTGATACGCCAGTTTTCTGACCACTGTTCTGATATGAGTGATAAAAATGCACCCAGAAAGTATCGGTGAGTTTGGCAGGGCCTTTAGAAGCACGAGCCCTGTACGATGGTCACGTAATCATCGGTATTGTACCTTTCCTACAGTGACTTGTTCAACGAGCCGGTGGACGTCAAAAAGCGACGTTACTTCGACGAGGTGTACACCGATAAAGATCGTGCGGCTGCCGTTAGTATAGGCAAGAGACTGTGGCAAGAGCTATCCCATGAAGCACTGATCCTTAACCAGCTAGGAAACGTGTTTGTTTGATTGATTGCAGGAAACTTTGATATAAAGCAAAATCTCATCAACAAACGACGCCAGGAGCGGAACGAGGCGTTACAAACGGAGGAAGCCGAACCGGGTGCCATCCTGGCATTGGGGATGCGTGAGATCAAGAACGGAAACTTGGACAATGCTGTGCTGTTTATTTCCAAGGCACAATGCACTATTTTGCTCTCTATTTACTTTAACAATTACTTCTAATATGTCTTCATCCATCCCTAATTTCATGCAGGCACTGGAGATGAACAACAATGATCAGAATGCGTTGGTTGCCAGGAGCCGCTGTTTCTTGCAGCTTGGCGAACCGGGCAAAGCTTTGCAGGATGCGGAGACGGCTCTCGTGCTGGACAAAAACAACATCCGTGCGATCTACCAGAAGGCGGAAGCGCTCTACTATCTGGGCCAGTTCGAGCACAGTTTGATGTTTTTTCACCGTGGTTTGCGCTTGCGTCCGGAGTTGGCTAGCTTTCGGTTGGGTAAGTAGAAACAAATCAGCCGGACTCAAATCTGGCTACCCGCGCGGAAGCTCATCTACTTTCCTCCTGCATCCAATATTCAGGTGTTCAAAAAACGCAGGAAGCGATCGAGAATACTATCGGAAATAATACGAAAAACCAGCCGCAAAAGAAACCGACCAAGGTGGAAAAGCCCAAGACCGCCAAACGCAACCAGCTGTCGCGGGAAGAGCTGGAAAAGCGTGCCTCCCGCCGACTGCTGGGCGATCTGTTCATTGACAAGGAGTATCTGGAGAACCTGATCAAGCACCCTGATCTACGCAAGGCGGACACCAACACGGAGGGTGTGTCGGAGTACGCTAAGGATGCGATCAACTTCCTGAACAATAGGCAGGAGTTTTGGAGACAGCAGAAACCATGCACCAGCTTGAATGCGAAGAAAATCAACGGTGCAAACGGTATGCTTCCGCGCTGGTTGTAAACCTGCCTAGCGGAGTCCCAATAGAAACCGAACAGCACAGTAGTGGAACAATTTAGAAGGTAGTACACGACCGGTGTGATAAGGTAGTAAAATAACCATTCCCATTGTTCCGTCCTGTTACGTTGGATTTCAAACGTTTTTTTGTTTCAGCAATGTTTACCTTAACGGAATTTCAGTAGATGTAGAAATGGCTTGCAAACTCTCTATGTGATAAATGCTTATAGTACAATAAAGGTTGATATTAAAATGAGTTTGGATGGATTTGTTGGATAATATAAGTCTTACTGCTAGTAGCGATAACACTTGGAGCACAAATATATGATTCATTTGACACCGGATGACATAATTCCTAACAAATGCATTCGTCAATCAGTCAATAAAAATCGTCATCAGTTCCTGAAGTCTATCGAAACTATGGACAATCTGCAGAGCAGGTTCGATACTTATAGTGTAGTAGGTAGACGGAGTGGAGGATATGTCCGTTTTATCAAAGCCAAACCAACAGATTTACAGTACCCAATGTTAAACTTTGATCATTTATGAACACTTTCATAGCAATCCAATAATAATAAACAATTGGGATGACATCTTTACACTATATTGTAATTCTGAAGGCACCAGGAGGTCCCAACGGTTTTGGAACTGTTCCGGATCTTAGTGTTAGAACAGTTTCAACAAAATGATACCGATTCAGGTTACAGACAAACAGTGAGTGATTCCGGCGATATCTGCCGAGGCCAATATCAGAATAACGAAGGCAGCAGCCTTACTAACTCTGCTACGGTGTGTTCCGTAAGAAAATGAACAGGAGGATCCGAATATTTCCAACTGCTCCTGATCATCCGAGTATTCTGATCCCATGATAGACTCAAAATGAGATAACAGTATGACGAAAACGCATTCGGACTCTCCTTTAGCAGAAAAAAGACGCACAATACCTTGTAATTTACATAGTTCTGTATTATTCCGAATGATTTCGTCGGTTCCAGAGCATTCCAGCATTTTTCCTATGATTTGAAAAAAAATTAAACGTACCCGCGCTAGAAGCACAGAACGTTTGCATTTCCGGAGTTGGAACCGGTACTGCCAGCAGAGGGTGCAATGCAGAATGCCCATCACTACAATCGACTGCTGCTCTTTGCACAGAGATTTTACACTTTCTTCGTGTATTTACACTAGGAGTTTTCTCTAAATCGATTCCTTTCAAAAAGAGAAGCAACATAAACATACAAAAGCTGCTTGTAAATATATAAATTCAGTAGAAATTTGTAAAAATCAGGAACCAAACCAAGCGCCATCCGTTACCATTGCGCTGGAAAGGCGTAACTACCAAACCCGGCACCATAAACGGAGCGCCGCGCTGTCACACTCAGTGTGGCCAGATTATTTTGGCGGTTTTCGGCAGGAGCAATGTTGAGAACGCGTAACAAATGAGTAACAAATGAGGATAGTGATCCTTGAAACAGCATCCCAAGCGCCACAGATTAAGCTTAAACGACTGAAATCTGCCTGATTGACTGAAATCAAATATCTGTGATTTTCGGTAGGATAAATGGAAAATCGGTAGTTTTAACACCGACAAACCGACGTGACACTTCGAACAAAATGAGCTTCAAAAGTTGTCTCCTTATTTCAAATTAAAATACGTTAAACACTAGCGCCATCTCTATAATGATTCGCTTACTACACTGACACAGAGAAGAAACTGCTAAACACCCTTTTTTGTTTTTCTTCGCAAATTCCAATGCGTATGGTTTTATGTACTTCTCACATCTTTTACATTGATTTGGAAACTTATAAAATGATGTTCCCGGGTGTTTTGTCCAATAATTCTCACAAAATTATGCCTCACACTTCATTCGCCATTTGTATTTAGAAAAGTTGTTTACATCGAAGCAGCAGTGAACAGAGCTTACTTTGACAGAAGTGTTCGCCTCACTGGTAAATGACAGTACTTTCGTGTGGGACACTTTTGTAACGCCAGTGTCACGTCGGTTTGTCGGTGGTTTTAAGGCCTTATTAGACGGAGGAAAGTACTGACATTTCTCGATTGGCATTTATCTGTCAAAATTAGACTTTGGCACAAAAATACCTCTCGTACGTGTAATAAGGCAAGAGAATTGTTCTGTTACCTTTCACATTCATTATTTAATTTATTGATTCTCCTGGCTTTATCCGACAGAATCATTCGTTGTTTCCGAGTATAAGAGGTACCGTGTATCTCGGGGACCGCCTGTATTTTCTTCCGTCTAATAAGGCCTTTAGGGCGGTCATCTGTGAATCGGTAGGAATATAAAAAATCGGTAGGAATATAGATAAATCGGTATTTCTGGTCACTCTGGTCACACTGAAGTTGTTTACCAAAACGTCATAATACGGGCAAACGGGGGAAGAAGAAGAAAAAAATAACACAGCAAAAATGAAGTCGAGCTAAAAGTTTACCAGTTCTCCTCTGTATCGCATCCTCCTTGCACTGTGCAGCACGGGTGTTTTCCGAACCAGGTTCGTCGCGCCCCACAAGACGGTCGGTAATGGTTTTACCATTGATAAGTCGCTTTAATGTCGCTGACGGGCTTGCTATCATAAGAGGCGACACGAGATCACGGGTGTGTGTGTGTGTTTTTTATGTTTTTTTGTGCACTTTGCCATGTTGTGCAGTTCCCCGAGTTCCGATGTTCTGGAACAATGTGTCCCTGCCCTGCCTGCTGGTAGTGTGTGTATGTGTGTGCATTGCGGCAAACGGCCGATGCTGCTGTGAAATAGGCAAACCGGTCGAATGTCTGTGATTTCCGCCCATTTCCAGGCGGTACTGTGTTGTGGAATTGCGTTGTCCATTTCGTCCAGCTGCACACAAGTTAGCGAAACGTAGCCAAAGGAAGTGGTCACGGAATTCCTTCACACATCGTGTGTGTTTATGTGTGTGTGAGTTTTGGAATGTTGGTACACATAATCTGTGTGCGTGTGGGAGGGGGTTGTGTTTTGATGTCGATAAATGCATAAAATCATCCCCCTCGGGGTGGGCAAAGTGAGCTGAGGATAATGGTTGTTTTCAAACGGTGCCCGGTCGTGACGTGAACGCCCTGGAAGGTCAAAGAACCGCACTCCAGGCGAGCAAAAAACCGCTTAAAAAATGGACCAAAATGTAAATTATCCCTTTGCATTAGTTTCCTGATTTAGCAAATCTCGAATCTAAGCGCTTGAAAGTGTTCCTAATTTACGTGGCTTGTTGCGCGTATCGCTCCGGAAGCATAATTTATTGACCTCGCACTGTGTCTCAGTACTGCGCTTATTATAAAACACACACACGGCACACGCCCCGAAAAAAAAAGGAAGAACTTCCCCTCCCCGAACGAAACATTTTGCTAATTGTCAATCCTTTTCCATGCCTTCGCTCACACACCCACCCTTGCTCCACCGCATTTCTGAAAGGCTCTTGGGTGGGGATGTAGAGAAGAAAGGGCGTAGGATATGACGAAATATCCCACCCCACTCTACTCCCCGCCAACCAAGACGATGACTAAGTGCAGTGCCAAGGGGTCGGGAAGTTCATTCCTATCGGATTCTGTCTCTATAGACACGGTACCGCCACACCGTGCGCGTGTTTGTGTGCGTCTGCTAATGCACGCAAGCTGGCTGATTCGTGTTCAAGGATACACAACACACCATCATTGCTATCATCATCATCATCATCATCATCTCACAGCCTATTGAATGGAAAGGCCGTGAGTAGGCGATGGCGAATCATAAGTACAATCAATTTGAAGCAGTGCAGGGTCTGCGCGATCTGTCGCCCGGTAGTGTATGCGCTTTTTGATAAAAAAAAAAACAATTTGCTTGTGCATGTGTGGGTTGTAAAAGATATGAAAAAAAAAAAAAATGCTCCAGTGTTTCAGTGTGTGTAAACGGCTTTTTTTTTTCTTTTCACCTTTCTCCTCCCCCACAGTGAAGTGGTGACGAAGATGAAAACAAGACGGCCCTTGGGTAAAAGGCGGTAAAACATAAACCTCATCGTTCTAGTGTGTTATGTGTGCGTGTGTGTGTGTGTGTGTGAATGATTGTACCCAGAGACGTAGTGTGAAAGCAAAGGAAAGGAAATAAAACCGGATCACATTTCTTCCTTCCTTCCGGTCGCGGACTGTAGCGGAAGTAACGGTGTAGAGACGCAAAGAAATACGCCGTACAAAGGAAAGGTGGAAGGAAGGAGAGAGGCAGCCATCGAATCGGAACGTCCGCGTCGAGCGTACTTGTGTGTGTGTGGGTCGGCAAGCGGGAGAGCAAGACAGACATAATACGAGTCACACGGGCAAAACCGGAACCACCGACGGGGAAACAAAAAAGCAGAACGGAGCCCCGCTGAAAGAAGCACAGGAAGTAAAGAATCGAAGAACGTGTGCGACGGCGGCGGCAGGTGCCAAAACAGCAACAATAATAACAACAAAACCCCCGTTGGCAAGAAAAAGGAAACGGAACGGAAAGAAAACGCGACAAAAGCCGCGGCGGCGAGCGAAAGAAAATGTTGCCGGCCGTATGGTGGCTGCGCGCGGTCGAAGCAAGCCACGACGGCGATCATCAGCAGCTCGGTGATGACCGGCGGGCAAGATAAACAAAAGTGCTTTCATCCATCCCCAGTACGAGCAGTGGGCGGATTTTGAAGCTTGGCAGAATATTTTACCACCCAAGACCGCGTGCGACATGTGCCTGTGCCTGTGTGGGGGTAAGATGTGTTAAGAATGGTTTAAAATAGACGAACATAGTTTAGTGCTCCAGCAAACGCGCGCTCCGAGTGTGTCCACACGCGCATTACAACGCTGTAGCCTAGTGGCGTAGGGGCGTACACACACATACTGTAATTCGATTTAAAAATTCCACACCCCAGCGGGTGCAGAACACAGCAGAAAGTGCTCTTGGGCGACGACGCAACAAGAATGCCACGCAACGGTGAAGCATCGTCCGGGCTGGAGAAAGGGGTCAGCAGCTCGAAAACGGCCCCCGAATGGCTGCATCCGGATCATGTCATCATGAACGAAGGTGTTACGTTTGACGTGCGGGTAAGTCGGCCGGCCTTCCTACCGGCTTCCGGACTCCACACTGTGAGTGTGTGAGTGTGGGTAGAAAAATTCTTAACCCCCTTTCACACCCCACTCGAGGGGACCGTTCTTTCTTTGTTTTGCGACTTCCGGTTTTTCCTATTTCTTCCTTCCGCATCTGGCAAGACCGGATCGGCAAAGAGATCTTCCACATACACTCTTTCGTTCTCGTTGCTGTTCTTCCTTCTATAACCACTCTCTCTCTTTCTTAGCTTTGATATAAATAACTGCCACAATTTATTGTCTGATGGGAAGCGAATATGTTCCCTGATGCGTGTTGAAAAGTAATGATGGTTCCCACTGGCAGCTAAATCCAGTGCTGCAAAATGTCATTAGCATCACGAGACGTTCACCAACGAAGACAATGAACATATCCGTGGTAGTTTAGCAAAATACAGATAAATAAAAGAATAAATATTGATGCTAATTGCTGATACTCAATGAGAGTGCGTCATGGCATGCCGAACGCGACATGCGAATGCTTGATTAGAACGCGATACTCTGACTGGTCAGTCCTCAGCATAATGTCGTCACAAGCATAATCATGACTTTTTCTGCCTGTGAACAGTGCTGCCAAATGGCACTGTTTCAGTCACCAACACTCATGACTGAAACAAAACTCAAATTAGGTCACGTACACAATTGAGATGATCAGGGGTGAGACTCAAACAATTTGCGGATCAATCATCAATGCTTGGTGACCTTTTTGTTTGGCACCCAACGCTTGGTCACGACATTTTGAGTCACGACAGCTTGGCGTGTGGTCCAAGCAGCAAAAGAGTTGGTCGCACAAAATGTCACCAAGTATGTGATGGTTGTACAAACCGTTTTGAGTCTCACCTCTGATCATCACAGTAGAGCTTATGATGCTGACATAATTTTGTTTCGGCTGGAATTTGTCTTGACTATGTCAGTGACGTTTTGCAGAACTGATCACGGTAAAAAAAAAGTCATGACATAGTGACTGACCAAACGTTGACCAAAAATGTCACGAAGCATGCATTGGTCACACCAATTGTTTTGAGTATCACCTCTGATTATCACTATTGAGTTGACAGTGACATTTTGCAGCACTGGTAAAATCCCGCTTACTAGCCCCCACCCCTTTTTTTTTGAAGCGTAAAAAACCGTGTTCCACATGGCGTTTGGACGGTCGGCACAACAATCAATGTGCAAAGAGGCAAGGGTTAAACGCTTAGCCAAAGAGTTCACCACCCATCGGGGTGTTTTGTTTATCCTTTTGTTGCTGCAACAGCAGCAAAGGTCCCGCCAATGGGATACGCTCGGGGAAGCGAAGATTACGGCTAAAATTGTGCGTGACTAAGCAGGTGTTAAGAATGTGGGCCAACCGGAAGCCCTGGTAAACAAATGGCGGGAAGGGGGAATTGATCGAATCGCGAGCTCATATCGCCAAGAAGCGCTACATACTATGAAGGATATTGTTTATTAGGAATGTGCACAGCTATCAGCAGATTTAAACGAAAGTAGAAGATTGTCGTAGAAAAATAAACATTCAAAATTAAATGATTTTGTCAGTCGTACAACTTGCTTGCCAGATAGAAATGCAAGGAAAGGTATAATCAATTGTTTTTTTGTTTTAGTTTCCGGTTGTTTGGGTTATTTGCTGACGTTTGACGAAAGCATACGTGCCTCCGCAAAAAAGCTGTAAATTCCAAAAGATTATTTTGTTTATCTTAGTATAATTGCGTCTATTTAGATAACCAAAAAAAAGCGCACCAAGAGCGCGTGTTTTACATTTCCTTGCGTTTTGTCTTGAACGTGCCGTTATGACAGCTAGCAAAGCTATTTTGTAAAAAAAAAAAACTAAACGATTTTCATGTTCCATGCCATTCCTTTCCATCGTTATATATAATTAATTTTAAAATCCTTTAAACGTCCTCAATTTGCGAATACTTTGAGAGGTCAATCAACATAGCTGGGATGATTGTTATTTAGTTTTTAGAGAGCTCCTCTGAAATTTAGTCCGCCAATTTGTTTTATTTTTTTGTATTTATCTGTATTTTACTAAAATGTATTGCACTACTTCTTACTCTCCTGCATTCTCATTGCATTGCGCTCTGTGGCACTTGCGTAAGCATGTTTGTTTGCGGAATTCCCTATTTCTGTGACAGTTTACGATCAATCAATCGGCTCAGAACAGTAATTCAGAAGATAAATGGTCATCTTGCCATACAAAAACCCAGTGACTGTGGAATAAAAGGAACGGAACTTCGACCTGGCTTCACCCAACTCCTCGTCGCTGGAAGAACAGCAACCGAAATTAGGAAGAATAGTGTGACATATTACAGGGCTTCTCTCTATCATCTAGCCCGGTTTCAATACATAAAATTCAATTTTAATATTAACGGAATTTGGGCCCACAATATTTTTTTTAATTTAAGCTTGAGTTATATGACGAATTGAGTATACAGATGGGTTTGTTCTCATGTCTTGGTATACTGTACTAAATTTCTTATAGATTATTCGATTTTCCCATTGTTTTGGACTCCTTTATGTTGAGTATCAAAATTGAGCAGGAAATTTTATTTTTTCAACCATGCCAAATAAGCTCTTAAAAAACTTAGGAACAATCAACAGAGGAACATTTTTATACCACGGTAAAGCTGAGAAAATTGATTTTTTTTTATGAGCGGCCACCACCCCGGACCCCGGATTCCACCCCGGAAAAGCAGCCCAATAACAAACCATATTGCGGCACAGTTTCTGATCAAAAGGGTTAATTGGTGACTTAAGACATGTGAGAATACGTACACTAGTGAACACACGTAAAAATCTCTAATTATCTAAGAAATGCGTTTATTTTAACCAGGTAACCGTGTTGCCCCATAGCCCAAAAAACAACGTCTTTTTCGGCCCTTTTTCAAACGCTTCAAAAATAATTTTCTTTTCACTTATTTCAAGCGAAACTCATTTATAAACTAGGAAATAGATCTAAAATGTCTATGTGATGTAAATCGGCTCTTGATAAGCAAGTTTTAGTGAGTAACATGAAATGCTTAAGATGGCACACATGCCCCAAATTCCGCTATATCTTTTGCTGACTCGAATTATAGAACGCTCTAACCAATGATGTGTATAGCTCGTTCGAGTCAGCATTGAGATTGCTGAAATGTGTTTACTTGATTGCCCTTCAAATATTTGCTCATGGCAGCTTGCGATGGGTTGCGAGCGAACCCTGCAAAGACGGCAACGATGGGAACCACACATCATGAATCATGCAGCATACCAGCATATCTAACCAGCATTTCCGAGATCGGCGGGTTGCTTCCAATTCCTAAGAATCGTCCAAGACCCGTTTCACCGTTCGTGGGACTATTCTCGGAGCGACCAATTAAAAATTCCTTCCCAAAAACACATCCGCTGACGTCATCCGTGTCGCGCTACTGTGTGTTAAATAGTTTGCTAAATTTAAAGATTGTATTTCACTAAAGCAAATTCCCGGTGATAGTGAAGTATCTTCGCCCGATAGTGATGGACCGGCGGAGCAGAATGCAATTTTTATTTGCATTCCAAACCACGCATGCACGTAATGCTATTTTAGACTTTTTTTTTAAACAAACAAACAAACAAACAATAACCACTAACCGGAAGTAGCGATTGCGTGTGTGTATGTTTGTGTGTACATGCGTGCTTAGCTGGCGCCTTTTCGCAGTCCCCGCTCGAGGCCTGGGTACCGGTATCGAAATCGGACTTGAAATCGAAATCGCGCGCGCGTACCATTATTTGGCTTCCCATTTGGTATTCTAATGAATCATCGATGCGAATCGGCCGGCACGCAGTGCTTCCGTTTCGGGCAGGGCACTGTCACTCGGCCGTTGCCCCTTCATTGGCCGAAGGAAGGAAGGAAGGAAGGAAGGAAGAGAGTATCATGTTTTAAATTCTACCGACAATCTCGCAACGAGACATTTATTTTCAACGTTTTGATTGTGCGTATGGTTGGTGCTGGTGGGATTGATTTATTGAAAGTCATTGCTGATAATGCTTTCGTAGAGAAATTAACGGCAGATATGAGTTGGAAATGAGTCTTTTTTTAACATCACTATTTTAATGGATTTCAGTTAGAAAAATAAAATGTGTTTGATGTAATTCATTAATATGTATTTTCCATTTTTTACCCATTTCCCAACAGTACATCGGATGTTTGGAGATTAAAGCTTCCATGAAAAAGCTCGACTTCCCAACGCGATCACAGGTGGCAAAGTGAGTACCCTCTAACCTGCAACGCCGCCTACCAAACAATCACTAACCGGACACCAAATTTTTTAAAAATCCTCCCGCCCCCCACCCCGCAGAGAGTGCATAAATCGGGTCTGCGAAGCGGCCAGCCTGAAAAGCTCGAAAAAGCGGCGAGTCGACAAGCGTGTGCTGCAGTGCATATCCGATACGCCCGACATGGAGCATGCCGGCACCAACGTCACGCTGACGGTTTCCAGCAAGTACCTGTCGCTGGTGAATGTGGACACGGGCGAGATCATCGCCAAGCACGACATGCCGAGAATATCGTTCGCTTCTGGTGGCGATACGGTACGCGCCTTACGGGACCCCATTCGGTCGCTAACACTTGGCTGAACGCTGCTAATTAACATTTTGTTGGTATACAGGACACGCTGGACTTTGTGGCGTACGTAGCGAAGGATCTGAACGAGTGGCGCGCCTGCTACGTGCTGGAGTGTGGCGGCAGTCTAACGCAGGACCTGATCGCGACCGTCGGCCAAGCGTTCGAGCTGCGGTACAAGGAGTTCTTCAAGCAGCCGGAAACGCAGAGCAAGTTCCACGAGCTGACGCGAACGGACAAGGTGTACTACAATGACCTGCCGGACAAGATGCCGCCCGATCTGCTGACCGAGAATGATCATCATTCGTCGTCGCAGTCGCACAGTTCCTCCAGCGCAAAGGTAGACGCCGTTCAGGGTGTTTTAAACGTAGTATAGCTGGTTTTTGCTAACCTCATTCATTCGTCCCCTTTGCAGCAAACACGGGAAAGGATACCGAGCAATTTGATCGATCTAAATACGCCGCTTCCCTGTCACGACTACGTGAACGACAAGCATGCAAACGCGACCAACAATTCGCACAGCAATAAGTCAATCTCTTCCAGCTCGATCGTGAAGGATGTGTTTGATATGCGTAAGTCCTTTACTGCAAATGGATCTGTTTTTCGACGCATCAATTGATTTTCCGTTTTTTTTTGTTTTCTACATTTCTTCTAGAACCATTTACCATCTCGTCCGAGATACAAAGGTCGCAGCTGCTGACGGAATCGTGGTACCACGGCAGCATCAGCCGGGCACAGTCCGAGCATCTGCTGAAGAACGATGGCGACTTTCTGGTGCGCGAATCGGCCGGCACGCAAGGCCAGTACGTGCTGACCGGCATGCAGAACAACTCGCCCAAGCACCTGTTGCTGATCGATCCGGAAGGAATCGTAAGTGCCGCACGGTGCAGTGATACGGCAAACAGAAGACCCGTGTATAAAGCTCTTCCCTCCTTGTAGGTACGAACCAAAGATCGAGTCTTCGATAGTATTAGTCACCTTATCAACTTTCACTGGACAAACTCTCTGCCGATCATCTCCGCCGAGAGTGCGCTGCTGCTGCGGCATCCGATCCTGCGGACGACCGATCTGCTGTCGAAAGCCAAACTGGCTCACCTAAACCTGCAGTAGTGTGTTTTTGTGTGTAGAGTGAGTGAGCAAGGAAGGGTAAACGCGCACAGAAACAAACGACATGATCACAAACTTTAGCTTGTTAAGTGAGTATATTAGAGCACGCAGAAAGGCGCAAAGCAAAGCAAACAAACAAGGGAATGGATGCATGCGGTTGCGGATACACATCCGGCATCATCCTGCTAAAGAAGTTAACCAAGCAAACGGGGGACGGGCTGAAATGAATGAATGTGCAGACGAGTGAACAAGCGAGTCGAATGAGTCGAAGGACACTTCTTAAAACGGTGAGTTTGTCATCACCGCATTAGCATTATACGAAAAGTAAAGAAAGGCTGCCCAATGCAGACATGATCGCACTTGTTTCATGTTTTAGTTAAGCGCGATGCTCGTTTTTTTTTCAAAAGCATGTATCTATACGGATACTATTATAAGCATGCGATATAATACTACCAAAAAGAGAAAATGTAAGGGGGGCACGAAATTCAGAACTAAATAAGGAAAGAAGGTGCACAACGCAACCTGCAGTTGCACTATACAGATTCAGCAGATTCTCTCAGCACAGCTCAGAAACCATCTTGGTGTAGCACTGGGGAAGAGATGAGAGAGAGGGAGAGAGAGAGAGAGAGAGAGAGAGAGAGAGAGAGAGAGAGAGAAATAGAGAGACAAAGAAAACTGCGTAAGGCAATTGTTTTTTGAATAGTAGAGATAAAACGAAACAGATATAAAGTGAATTAGCTCACACAAATCTATATATATACAATTATATATATTCACATACACAGAAAGTCTCGCAGGAAAAGCAAAAAAGAAAGGCACGCTGCGTGCACAGCAAAAGGAGATTTAAATGCAAAAAAATCAATGGAAGGTTAACAAATGAATCGTATTACTTTCCCGTACTCAAACTCAACTCTGCAGGGGTTTTTGCGATATGACGCACTTTTGCTAGCAATGGGAAGTAAGGGAGGGGGGGGCTAGTTCTAGTTGAACATAGGTATGAGGAATGATAAAAAATGAGAGTAGAAATATCAAAAGTTTATCTAAAGGAAAGTGTTGCCTCTTACAATACACTCGCCAGCAGTGTGGAGGGAAAAAGGCCAAATGGGAAGGTAGTTGAGAAGGTGATTCATGCGGGAGAACGCTCTTAAACACAATATTCTAACCGCAAACGCTAACCAGAGGAGGAAATGTGTTCCGACCTCCTCCCCCAATCTCCCCCAATACAAGGGAGACACACACAAATCCGTGCACAAAACAAACGAAAAAAAGTGTGATCAAAACAAAGTGTTGTATTGTAACTATATGTAATGCACCCTCTCTCTCTCTCTCCCTGTCTCTATCTCTCTATCTTTAGTCAACGGGAAGGCCAAATGAGATATGCTGATCGTAGTTTGTAGACAGCAAATTAGCAAAAAAAAAAAAGGTGACAGCCAAATGCAGGAAGAGACTAGGAGATTGTCGAGATTGAGTGAGAGTGTAGCTGAGCAATTTATCATCAACCTCCAATGCACGTTGCAAAAACAAACATTTACAACGGCACGGAAAGCAAAGTATCTTGTACTGCGAACACGTGCATATATTATGTATCATATTGAACGAAGGAACGTTAGTATGGGCGCTACCGGTAGCGGTCCCGAGAAGAGGGCTGCGTACGAATGATCTACAGCCATACACAAACACTCAACCACACAAATAGTAACAAAACACATGGAAAGGCAAAACACGTTTACAATGCAAAAGCATGGTTGAGCAATTCTAATGATTTTACTATCTATATTCCCTTATTTTCCCTTTTGTATAGTTAAAGTATTCGAGAGAGGTTTAATTATTGTTGGACCGTTTGTTTTATAAATTATTGTGACGCAAATGTCTCGGCGAATAGCATTTATTTGACGAAAAAAAAACGATATTCTCTTTTGCGTCCGCCTCCTGTTGCCTATTGCCAATATTCAGATTCAGTATTCTGTAACTTTATTAAACATTTCCTATTTACACACATACTAACCTACAGCAGAAACAGAAAACTAACAACACATACAACTATAGTAGAGACAACAGTTAATTAAGGGAGGATTTTTTATAATCAATCGAAACACAAAAAGTGAAATATTTAATGGTTGTTTGTTTAAATAAAACAAAAATAATTAACTCGTTCACTTAGCAGAATATGCTGAAATTCTTCCGTCTGACTAAAATGACTATTACGAGATAAAAGCAAAAAAAACGTTATGATTCAACACTTAATAGTACCAACTAACAAAAAAAAAACACACACACACAAATCACCTAGAAACATCAGATACAGATAGGTTCTTTTGTCTTGTCGTCACATAAATCACACAGTCAACAAATTAACTAAACAAGCAAACAAACAAACAATGCAATAATACGCACAAGCCGCAAAAGTGCACCAAACAGTGCAAAAGAAGATACGTGGACAGGCGCGGGGGAACGTGGGAACGCAACTATAAACAAAAATAACCGTTTTTTCAAATCATAAACCGTACAACTCCTTTTTCTTCCGCTACTGGAAGTCGCAAACGGCAAAACTGTTACAACTGGTACAACTTACAACAAAATCCTTACACAACAAGCTCTGTATAAAAGTATATAATGCAGTCTGTTGTGAATGCGTGTTGTGTTCGCGCTTTTGTTGTTGTTTTTTTGATAAAACTTCTATTTTTCTACTTAAATTAACATTTCTCAACCACTGAGCAGAGCAAATAAATTACACCATTGCTACCTACTAGTATGCTTGGGAAGAAGGAGGATGCCTCCTACTACAGGACGACAGCAATCAGCCCGCAGC